>NW_003852414.1:11833146-11949882 GCF_000181295.1 Otolemur garnettii | reverse complement strand
GCTTGAGCCCAGGAGTTGGAGGTTGCTGTGAGCTGTAATGCCACGGCACTCTACCCAGGGGGACAGCTTGAGGCTCTGTCTCAAAAAAAAACAAAAAAAAACATTTACTTTGGCTTAGTGCCCATAGGTAGTACAGTGGTTATGGTGCCAGCCTCATACCCTGAGGCTGGCAGGTTCGAACTCAGCCAGGGCCAACTAAAAAAACAACAATGACAACTATAACAAAAAAAATAGCCAGGCATTCTAACAGGCACCTGTAGTCCCACCTACTTGGGAGGCTGAGGCAAGAGAATCACTTAATCCTGAGAGTTTAAGGTTGCTGTGAGCTATGATGTGACAGCACTCTATCAAGGGCAACATAGTGAGACTCTGTCTCAAAAAGAAAACAAAAACAAAAGCATTTACTTTGAGGAAGGAGGTATATGCATGTCTGCCATTCAGCACATTCTAATATCATAATAATATAATAATAACTGCAATTCTGCATGGACCTAGAGTAAGGTTAATCCGCTTACATTCTTAAAAGCAATTTGAAGGTAAGTTGCAATAGCAGTGGTTGGCAGCCAAAGGGAAGGAAAGTCCTGGTCTATTTTGGAGGTTCATTTTGGTTCTTTCATGAGGAATATGGCTAAAAGCTTGGGCTGAGGTGTTGCACAAACCTAGATTCAGTTCAAGATACTTATTATGTGACCTTGAAAATGAAATTTAATTCTTTTAACCACAGTTTCTGCATCTGTAAAATATAGGTAATTTTCTTTACTTCATAGAGTTAGAGTTAAATGAGATACTGTGTAGCCAATGGGTTTTCCCATAAGAAGAATTCAATTCAGTAAATGTCTGTTACTGTTCTTTTAGCATTCCATTATCATTTTGCTTTCTGTGGAGATTAAATAGCATTATTAGGTGAATCAAATTTAATTTTTTTTTTTTTTGAGATAGAGTCTCATGTCACCCTGAGTAGTGTGCTATGACATCACAGCTCACAGCAAACTCAAACTCTTGGGCCCAAGAGACTCTCTTGCCTCTGCCTCCCATGTAGCTGGGACCACAGGCACCCACCACAACACCCAGCTATTTTTTGGTTGTAGTTTTCATTGTTATTTGGCAGGCCGGGGCTGGATTCGAACCCACTAGCTCCAGTGTATGTGGCCGGCACCCTAGCCACTGAGCTACAGGTGCCAAACCCAAATTTAATATTATTATGAGAGAAACTATGTAGCAGCACTTGGCCACCTACTATTTTTCAGTATTTGATGATAAATGCATATCAAGGAGATTTTTTATTTCTTGGAAAATAACACAGATAAAGGTTATTCTGGTTAGATGTCTATAGTTGCTATTGAGGAATTCAAAACCTTTGCCTGATGAGAAGCTACTTTTGAATTCCTGACTCTAGTTCCAATGGAGCTTTCTATAATAACGGTTAATGGACAATTTGATGTATTTATTTATGAGTCTGTATACCAAGATACATAGGGAGTCTTTATGCAGTTATGGGCAGTTAGGTAGTACTACATGTATACTCTTCTGATGAGGGTAAGAGGGATCAGTGCTGAGGTATATGCTCTTACCCGCGGTATTCCTGGAGACTAGGTGGTCTCTAAGGTCTTTGGGGAGAGAAGTATGGCAACTAGCTTGGAAGTTAGCCAGCTAACTTGAGGCTTCAAGAATTATTAGTACATCCTAATTGATTTGTTATGGACCTTATTTTAAACCAACACTCTTCAATAGAAATATAATGTGAGCCACATAAGTAATTTCAGATAGTCAGGTAGCCACATTTTAAAATGTAAAATGGGCTCGGCGCCTATAGCTCAACCGGCTAAGGCGCCAGCCACGTACACCTAAGGTGGCGTGTTCGAATCCCCAGCCCGGACCCGCCAAACAACAATGACGGCTGCAACCAAAAAATAGCCGGGCGTTGTGGCGGGCGCCTGTGGTCCCAGCTACTTGGGAGGCGGAGGCAGGAGACTCGCTTGAGCCCAGGAGTTGGAGGTTGCTGTGAGCTGTAATGCCACGGCACTCTACCCAGGGGGACAGCTTGAGGCTCTGTCTCAAAATAAATAAATAAATAAATAAAAATGTAAAATGAAGTCTGAGTAACATAGCAAGACACTCTCCCTACAAAAAAAATTTTAAAAAATTAGCCAGATGTGATATCATGCACCAAAACTCAGAAGTCTGAGGCAGAAAGATTGCTTGAGTTCAGAGGTTTGAGGTTGCAGTGAGCTATGACACTGCTATACTCTAGCCCAGGCAATAGGGATGGATACTGTCTAAAAGAAAAAAAATAATAACATAAAGAAACAGGGTAAGTTAAATTTTAATGAGATTTTTGTTAACCCAGTATATCCAAATATTATATTTTCAGCTTGTAGTCAATATGAACATCATTAATGAATTATTTTACATTTTTTACACTAATTTTTGAAATCTGGTAGTTATTCTTATGACTTCCCACAGCACTTTACCTTAGATGCTAAACTTTACTGGAAATACTTGATGTGTATTTAGAGTACATAAAATTTACAGTTGAAAAATTAGACTCCAGTTGTTCCAAACAAACTTGAAAGTTTTCCAAAACTGAATTGTCCATTTTTTAATTTTAAATAAAATATTAAAAATTTAGTTCTTCAGACACACTAGCTCAATAGTAATATGTGGCTAGTGGCTATCATATTAAACATGGTAATAACCACTAGTTATTATTAATCTGATATCAATAACAATAAATACCATATATTTATTTATATTTTAATGTGGTAAATTAAACATTTGTCACATTAAATATATTACTAAACAGAGTAGTAAGTTCATAAAATATTAAAATTCTACAGATTTTTTAAAACCTACCTCTTACATTTATATAAAAGTACTTATCTGGTGTCTGTACATTTTTAAGGCCTAGGAAGGTGAAGTCTGCTTTAAATTCTATGACTAATTCAGAGTTATGAATTCCTCAGTGTAAAACTATTTTGAAGAAACTATTGGAGGACTGTTTTCAAGGGTAGGAGAAACATTCTTTAGGTAGCATTTTGCATATATATGTATGTATCTGTTTAATTGTGACTGCCTATGAGTACACAATTGAGAAAATATAGCTCTGTTTTGCTCACTTTAACTTGATAGATTGTGGAAGAAATTAATGCAATATAAATGTTAAGTTTTTAAGTCTAGCATCTGGGCATAGATAAAGATGACTAACAAAAGGATAAAGCAAGTCTTCAACGTTAGGTTTTATCTGCAGAAAATGCCTTCAGAGGCCTAATTTCAATTTTGAGTGTTTTGGGAATTTTAAAATGATACTTCCATAGATTTTAAACTCCATTTATTCCAGAAAGGCTGCCAAATTTTATTTCATATTTATATGCATGTAAATTCCATGGCATATTAAGCATCTACAATGCATTAATCAATATACTTAATATTCTTTTATACTCAATATTTTATGTTTGATTTATAATACAAATTTAAAGTCCTTTAGATGCCCAAGAACCAACAAAAAACAATAAATTTCCTAGGTTTATGTGATACAAATATTTATAATCCATTTATTAAATAGTTTTAAATGTGAATTTTCTTTGAAGGTGACCAGATCTGATTAACATACATGCCAAGAATGATTTTTTAGGCAATCAGAACATAATTCATTAGCAATAATAGACTGTGTAGTCTAACCTTTAAAAAAGTAACATTAGTCACTTGATACATAATAATAAAGTCTCTGTAATAAAATGTTGTCACTGGGTTAAAATCTTTTGCTTGGAAAACATCTGTTTTGCCATTACATTTATACACTTCAAGTAGCACTGTGTTGTGAGTTGATATTTTCTTGATAGTCTCTAACTGTATACACAAAGCCTTACAGCAGCATAATTATTCAGGGTGTATTTGAGGTTTCATTCAGAATTATTTCAGATAAATTTCTTACATTGATTCTTTTGTGTCTACTATGTTGAATCTTTTCATAAGTATCTAATAGCAAATTTTCTTTTTCAGGTATTATTCCCCTGGATATTCTGATACACTTCTGCAGAGAGTGGACAGCTATCAACCACTTATTAACTAAGCAAAGTTACAGTTTCATACTCAAATTCACAGCAGAGTAGTTACAAATAACACTTGTTAAAGCTCTTTCTAAATATTTGAACTAAGTGCATTCTAGATGTATTCAATGTGAAATATCTTTAGATAATATTGTCTACATTTATGTAATACTTTAAAAATTAGTAGCTTGACTACATGAGGAACCATTCACTTGCTAGCACAGTATTTGCTCTAAAGGTAGATTAAAGAGACGTTAATGGATTTTAAGGCATTTGTTATTGTTCTATTAAAACCCACACACAGCCTCCAGGTAGATGGTGTTCAGAAGCCCTCATAATCCCCAATTCCTCCTAGGCACGGACAAGGAAAACTGGCATTGCAAATACACAGTAAGATATAGAAGGGAAATTGTTAAAAGAGGAAACTGATGACAGAAATACAGAATATTTGGAAAGAAATTCTGATGTTGGTTACAAAAGGCATTAACCTAACACACAGACACTGTGGGAAACCTGTCAAGTGTTCTAAGAATTTAGGAAGTAGCTCCTAAAGTTCCTTAACTTTCCTGGGCTAGAGAGGATAGGAGTCAGGATTGAGCTTTGCACCCTGGAGTCCTGCTTTCCTTCTCACTGAAAGGTTTCTTAGTCTAGCTCTGCTCATGAATATACAAGGGAGCAGGAATATATAATAAAGTGAGTCCTCAGTATTCCCTTGTCCTAGCTAAAAAGTCACATTTTTAGGGACTTAATGGAATAATTTTAAAAGAATACCATGAGCCTCAGGCTTTACATGATTTTCTCTTGAGGAGCTGTAAAGCAGTGGAAGGGGGGTTTCAATAAAATTTTAAGTAAAAACAGCATAGAATTGTCCTTTTCATTTCTCCTATCCAGTGTTTCTTACCTTAGGGAATATGTGATTTGATAGGCTCTTGGTTAGTTGATATGTGCACCCTTTGAATCTGAAAGAATATTATTACTAGTGCTTTCTCCTAGAGGACTAAGAGAAGGTGAAGATAACCCAGAGAGCCCGTAGGCCACAGTGTTTCCAGTCTGGCTGTTTTCAGGTTTCTGCAGGACTTTTTTTTTTCTTTTTTTAAATTTAAAAGGAGCCTATCCATTTATTTGTGGTATTTTCTAGATGCATTCTGTCATTATTTCCTAACAGTGTGTAGCTTTGTGTATATTTTAAAACTTCATCACACCCAAGATTACTTCATTTCTTTTTGCCTTATGTTGGGGTGTGATTGCTGGTGATTTCATTTTTTTAATACTTCCTTAAGCTTGTTTTATTTGTAGCAGTTTCTTTGATTCAGTGACTAAGGAAAATGTAACTTTTATTCCCAATTTTATTCTCTCATTCTTGTCTGCATAGTTTGTCTTATGAACACAATCTGAGAAAGTAAAAGTTTTGTTTTTCTTTTTTTTTTTTTTTTTGCAGTTTTTGGCTGGGACTGGGTTTGAACCCGCCACTTTTGGCATATGGAGCTGGCGCCCTACTCCTTTGAGCCACAGGCGCTGCCCCCGAAAGTAAAGGTTTTTAATCTTTCTTCATTAAGGCTATTTTTCTTAGATGACTGTGTTGGTAATGACAGAAACTAGTTTATCTGAATTAAAAGTGCCTCATATTATTGGGATAGTCAATTTCCTATTATATATTTTTTGCCATTGTATTTTACAGCTGAAGTTTTTCACTTCATCATTTCATACTTACCACATAGTACTAAACTAAGACAGTAATAAAATACATAATAGTATTCACATGGGTGTCATAATTTGATCATATGCATTTTGGAAAATGTATGAAATGTTTTTTAAAACACTTTAAACAAAGTGGGCTTGGAGCCTGTAGCTCAAGCTGCTAAGGCGCCAGCCACATATACCTGAGCTGGCAGGTTTGAATCCAGCCCTGGCCCGCCAAACAACAATGACAGCAGCAACCAAATAGCTGGGCGTTGCAGTGGGTGCCTGTGGTCCCAGCTACTTGGGAGGTAGAGGCAGGAGACTCGCTGGAGCCCAGGAGTTGGAGGTTGCTGTGAGCTGTTATGCCATGGCACTCTACTAAGGGTGACAGCTTGAGGCTCTTAAAAAAAAAAAACACTTTAAGCAAATTGAACCTTTCTTTACTTTTTCAAAAATCTGTTGTGAGATTAAAAAATAAAATAAAATCTTTTCCATTTCTTGCTAGAGAAAAAAATAGTGTCTCTCGATGATGACCTCTCGTATTTTCACCCCTGGCTTGAATCTTGTGAATTCCAATTCTGTTTGCAAACAAACACCCATCTCACTGCTCCCTACCCACAGCTCAACTCCCCATCCTGGGAGTTAATTTAAAATTTAGCTATCATGTCAGGTGTGTTGGCTCACACCTATAGAGTCCTAGCGCTTTGGGGAGGCCAATGTGGGCAGATTACTTAAGTTCATGAGTTCGAGACCAGCCTAAGCAAGAGCAAGACTCCATCTGTACTAAAAATGAAAAACTGAGGCAAGAGAATCACTTGAGCCCAAGAGTTTGAGATTGCTGCAAGCTATGATGCCATGACACTCTACCCAGGGTAACAGAGGGAAACTCTCAAAAAATAAAGATAAAATTCAACTATTGTTAGGACCTCTCAATTGATATGAACAATTATTTTTGGACTTCAGTTTGGGAATAGATTCAGTCAGTTTAGCAGTTGTGAAAATAGGTGAAATCAAGTGGCACCTAAAAAGAAATGATGGAAACATGGGTTCTAGCCACTATTCTATTAAGTAGTTTGGGGAATAGATAATACTTATTCATCTTACTCATAAGATGCTTATGAAAATAACCTGTAATGGTACATGTAACCATTTTGCAAATTTTTACCAACTGGACATGTAATTAATGGGAAATCTAATTTTCAGTGATTACAAATTTCAATTGTGTGAATCAATGGCAATCGTGTGATATCCCCCAGACCGTGCACTCTTAGATAAATGGAGTTTAAAACTAGAAGATTTATGACTAAAAAATTACATTTCCTGCCCTCATGAAGTTTTCTGATATAAACACATATGCCCAGAAAGAGGGAATGGAATAGACACAAGACACTGAACACTAAACAGGCATTTTTAATATAGTATATAAAAACAAATGACAACCCGACATTTATAGGATATTGACCTGTTTTTCTAACCCTTTCCTCTCAAAGAAACCCTTTTTCTTAAAGAAAGGATAAAAAATTTGCTTGTTTCTAAACTTGACTTGAGGTCTTGCCTAACATAAATCCTGACCTTAAATTCCTGGGTAAGGCCATCTTCAATCCTAGATGTCAAGTTCAGAAACTAACCTTGAAAGAATGAAGAATTTCTCTGTTGTGTTTTCAATAGCCAACCCTTTGATAAGATAGTTGCTAACAACAAATGTTGAGGCTTGTGTACACTGTGCTTATTTCACCACAAAATTCACTGTTTAGAAAATGTTGACTTATAGCTAGCTATTTTTCTGCTTTCAGAAATTAAAAGGATCAAATTATAGTCTTATCTATATTGTTGATTTAATTTTAAAGTCAAGATGAATAGGAGATATGGGTTATTCCAAAACATGGTAAGACTTTGACCTTTAAAATTAGATTTGTCCTGCGACTTATTTTTTTAGTAACATGAACACTTACCTTCTTTTGTGTTTAAGAGGCCATAAAATTAGATACACATTCAGTAATAGTGCTCTAAGGAATGGTGTTGTAAATGGTGTTATTGTTTTTGTAAATATCAATAAGTAATCCTTTTTAAAAATTAGGCAGTTTATGAATTGATAAAGAAAAAAATCAAAAACAACACTCCAGATCTTACAACCCAGTATACAGAATTGTCATTAACAGGTTAATATAAATACAAAAAGCTCTAAAGTCTTTGTGAAGCTGGAAAAAAATCTGGAGAAATGTAATCATGCCATACATGTTACTTTAAAATAAAAACTAGGTATTGTGGAAATTTGCTTGTTTCATGGAAGATATATTCACTTTATCTTTTATTTCAGTGGGTTTTGAGAAAAGTATTTCCTCTCAGTGATCAAGTTAGTGATCAGTATAAAATACTTATAAATGGGCTTTTATTCATGATTGATACATTTTCTATAGATTTTAAGCTGAGTGCTAGATCAAGACTACCTCACTGATAAATCATTATTTCAAGGTGGCTTGGTACATTAAAGCCTCTAAAATTTCCCATGTATATAGAATTTGTGGTCATGTACTCTTGCTAAAATTTATACATTACTGATATTAAATGTTTATTCAAAGCATTTGGGACATACAGTCCAACTCCTTGAGAGCTATTATAATTTATAGAGTTGTTTTTCACATTTCTGTTGCATGTATTGTTTAAACCATACAAATGTGATTAAAGAACCAAAGAGAATGTCATTGTTTTCCTGTAATTTATGTCTAGCATGACTTTTTTCTTAGGTAAGTGAAATGTGCCCTGCTTTCACTTGGTGAAAGCAGTGTCTGTGATGAGCAACCCTGAATCACTCAGCACTGTGATGAGCACATAGTAGGACTGGTGGCTGGGTGGACTAAGAATCAGAGCCTCGAGCTCCTGCTAACTTCAGCCAGGACAGCTCTTTGGCCACAGTCAAGTCTCTTCACATCTCCAGGCCTTAGTTTTCATACTGTGATGTGGAAGAGAATAATCACTGGCATTAAAGAGACCCACATTAGAACCTCAAAACTATTAAATACAAGACCATGAGTCAGTGGCCTTGGGCGAGTTTTTTATAGCACCCGCTTCCTTAGAATCTGAGGATTAAATGAGGATGAGCGAAGGCAGGGCTTAGCATGGAATAAGCAGTGACCCCATTAATCGATATGATATCTTTATGTAAATATAAGAGGAAAAGGTGCCCAGTCCTTAAGATACTTGATTTCCATCTGGCAGAAATTATTATAGTATTCTTGTTAGAGCAACACACTTTACTGCCATCTACTGGAAAATTCTCTTTATAAATATGCAAATCCTTGATGTATACATAAAGTGGGGCCCCTTGGATGTGTTAGGGCTTTTGTATAGTATAATCTGCACCACTATGCATGCAAGGGCTCAGTAAGTCATATTTGCTGCTCTTCACCTTTACAAATGGGACTTGGAAGATAATTCTATCAAACAATGTTGCTATATGAAGAAATTTCATTTAAAAAGGATTCAAAGCTAATCTCATTAAAAAGAATCAGCATTTTGTTACAAAACCTGGAAACATTTGTGCTCACTCCTTCCCTTACTTCTCCCTCCCTGCACGGAAAAGTATGTCCTACAATAAAACCTACAATTTAAGTTAGCATAGATACTAATTAAGCCATTATTCTTGCATTTATAAACACTGGATATGAGACAAAATTAAGAGGACATTTTATTAGTACAAAAGCAAACATGTTTTAGAATAACCCATATATGCTATTCATCTTGATTTTAAAAATAGATCAAAAATATATCATTATTACAAGATGGTAGATCTCTGGAAAGCAACTCTGCTGGGTGCCATTCACCTTTTTTCAGTTGAAGAACCTAGGCTGGGATATAACAGATGACCCTCTCTTCTAGACAGATAGTTTTTATTAAAGATATGATTATATGTGCACACAAAAGGAAAGATTTGGCTCATTTTCATACCTAGAAGTTCAGTCATGGAGAAGACTGACCAAAGTTGGATAAGGGAGATTTTATTGATAATAGGAAAACTCAGGATACAGGAATTATTACCCTGGTACAGGGTGCTAGCATGGCTCTTGGAAGCTTGGGGAAGTTCCAATACACAGTAAGTGAAGTGAAATGCCACTACTGCCAGACTGGAAGAAGGTATCAAACAGCTCGGAGAGGTGGGCATGCTGAGTGCATACTCTACATAGGGATGGAAAACCCACTAGCTGTGTTCCAAGGGAAGCCCCAGAGGACACATTATTTACCAAAGTGATAAGAAACACATTGTTAAGAGGATAACAGTCATGAGAATCTCAGTGGAGTTTCTCTTCTATATGACTAGAGGGGAGACACCACTAAAGAACTGGGCTGCTTAATAGAAATAAGGATAGGATCCTGAAATAAGGAGCCAGGGAGCAGTACTTAACTGCCAGAAGCAAGGTGTGTGCAATTACTGCAGTGAATGGCAAGATCAGTGTGGCATACCAGGGCTCAATCCACAGAGAGCTAAGATGGTTTATAGAACTCAATGTTTTAGAGGCGAGATAAGTGGGCAATAAACAGGGTATTAATTTATAAAGTGAAAATACATCTGAGGTCAAGGGCAGCTGCCAGGCAAAAAGTTACAATCACTAGCTTAATTTCTAGGTGTGAGTCAGTTCTGTGTGGGAGACCCCTTGTCTGAAGGAGAAGCTGATCTCTATGAGAACAGAGCCTGGAGCAAGTATGTTCTATTCTGTGGTTTTTGTGCCCAGCAGTTTAGAGCATTGTTTCAACCTTTTTACCAAGTGATTGAGCTCTGCAGCAGGTCTAGACATCAGTGCAAGGACCTCTGCCACATCCCTTAGTGGACCCCAGAGTATTAGAGGGATACGTGGTGGGAAAGGGTGCTGGGAGAGGTACTGGTAATTCCAAAAGGAGAATGGCAGCATAGATTCTTAGGATTCTGGAGCAGGGACATACTATCTGTAGGAAACAACTAAATATCATTGGAAAAGAAGTTATTGCAGACCACTTGACCCTATATGAGATGGAGCATCTGACCATAAAACATCAAGTAACAAGGCAGCCTGAAATAGCCATCATGACCAGTTTTGTCAGACCCACCAAGTCCTAAGTTGGGGGGGAGGGCTTGCAGCAATCCATCACAGAAGTGTCAGGTACAGGAAAGCACAAGAGCAGAGTGAGGGGACAAAGGTAAATGTCACCAGTTGGTGGCCCTGAGCTGCATGTCGTCCACTATTATTGTACTGGTATTCTCTACTGCAGTGTTTACAACAATCTCAGCTCACAACTGCACAGGGTGTCCCTTATACTTAACTGATGGGGGAGGACAGAAGCCTAATTTCATTCACAGATGGGTTGGTTCAGCATAAGAGTATTGGGCTGAGGGTGGTGGTTCATACCCAGTTGGGAGACTGAGGCAGGAGGATTGCTTGAGCCTAGGAGTTTGAGACTAGCCTGAGCAACACAGTGAGATCCAATCTAGAAGGAATGGGAAAGAGGGAGCAAGAGAAAGGGAAAAAAAAGAAAAGGGAAGGAGGAAGGGCAGGGGAAAGGGAAGAGAAAGAAGAGAAAAGAAAAAGACAAAAGACAAAAGAAAAAGAGTGCAAGCCAAAAGTGGATGCTGCACTAGAACCTATCTAGGGTGACCTCAAAAAGAGTGGTGAGGGGAAATCCTTCCAATGGGCAAAGTTCATGGCGATGCACCTGGTCACCCACTTCGTGTGGGAAGAGCAGTGGCTCAAAGTAAGAATATACACAGGCTCATGAGCCGTGTTGAATGGGGTGGCAGTTTGGTCAGGAGCTGAAAAGGAGAAAGATCAGTATGGACACAAAGTGCAAAGACCTCTGTGTTGTATTTAATGCTCATCAAAATATCTGCTACCAAAAGGCACTGAAGAACATTGGTGACTCCGTCATGTATGTTAGCCAGCCTCTCTCATTGGCTTCTGTAGTGCTAGCACAAGAGGCACATGAATGGAGTGGCCATGGTGGCAGGGATGGTAGCTATGAATAGACCCAACTATATGGACTTCCATTCACCAAGGTTGATTGGGCTACTTCTGCTGTATAACCTGTCGATAACAGAAACCCCAATGGAGTACCATCCCTCAAGGAAACCAACTGATCATTCTATGGTAAGATTGACCTCATTGGACTTCTTTCACCCTGAAGGGGCAAGAATTCATCTTGATTTGTATTGTTGTATCTGGGTATGAGTTTGCATTTCCTATCCAAAGGACCTCAGCCAGCACCATTACCCAAGGACTTAAGAATGCTTGATCTACTGACATAAGATACCATATAATACTATGGTCTTATCATATACTGCACCATTCCTAAGCCACAGGCATAAATAACAGAATGAGAGAATGGCCTCTTAAAGACACAGCTGAAGCTCCATCTTGAAGATGTTACACTACAATGGTGAGACAGCACCACACAGTGCTCATTGATTTAGGGTGACATATCCCCAATAGGGAGAATGCCTGGGTCCAGGAACTGTGGTGGGAAGGAGGGGAGGTAGGCATGGTCTTTCTTACTATCATTCTCAGTGGTACATTTGAGGAATTTGCACTTCCTATTCCCAAAATGTTAGATTTTATGTGTCAAGGGATCTTGGTTCCCACAGAGTTAATATTTCATCAGTAGATACAGAGAGTCCTATTGCATTTCACACTATAGCTGCCACTCAATCACTTCAGTCTTCATATGCCAAGAGACCAGCAGGAAAGGAGTCTCTAAACTAGCAAGATCATTGATCTGGGTTGCCAGTAGTAGGCATGGCTCTGCTACACAGTACAGAAAGGGAAGAATGTTGGCATGAAGATAATCTGATGGGATGTCTCTTGACATTCCCATGCCTACTTCTAACAGTAAGCAGACAGGAAAAGAAGCCAGCTGTCTGGGATATACACATGGTGTCCAGGGACTAAGACTCTGGGAGAGGAGGACTTGGGTCACCCTGCTGGGTGATCAGCCTAGACCAGCAAAACTGCTAACTGAGGCAAAGGCAATTCTAGAATGGAAGTGGAGTATCACTGTCAGTTACTTCACGCTTGAGATTCATTGCAGCTGAGCGGCTATAGTTCTCTCACCAACCTTATAAATGTCCCCAGTAATAAAGGCTAAAGAGAATCCTGGAATTGATGGGTCCAGTGGGTGAACTTTACTCTAAGAAGCATGTGGATCTGAGTTGTACAAGTAGTGAACTATAATTACTCAAGTGCTCCATCCATACCTCCTCTTCATGGCCAAGGGCCAATGCACTCATCCTCCTCCTCCTCCAGCTGCTGTGACTTTTGAGTCAGACATGAACTGAATCAAATCCTCAACCCACAGCCAGAAAGTCTTAACAATTTGCTAAATCTTAAAATTAACACCTGAATGTAAACAAAATTTAAGAACACTCGGCAACTAGCTCAAATTGAAATCCAACCAAACCAGAACATCAACTTTTCTCAGATCTAAACCCAAACTAAAAGGTCCAGACACTGGGCATATAACCCTGGGTAGTCTCTCTGTGGCCTTCATGCTTGCTAATAAGAAGCTCCTGGATTGCCTCTGGGAGCTTAGCTGCTAAGTGTCTTCCAAAGTATGCTGTCATCTGAGGTTATGGGAAATGGCTAGAGACAACTTGTGCTCAGTTCTCTATTTGGTTCAGAGGGTTTAAAAAATTAGTTATTTTTTTTCAAAAAAGTAATTCCTTGCCTAACAACATCATACCCCCCCAAGTCACGTCCTAAAAATAAGTGATACCTGGCTGTGGTTAAATATGAAACCATTGGCTGGGCTCAGTGACCCTTACCTGTTATCCTAGTACTCTGGAAGGCCAAGATGGGAGGATCCCTTGAGCTCAGAAATTTGAGACCAGCCTGGGCAAGAGGGAGGCCCCATCTCTACTCAAAATAGAAAAATTGGCCAGGCATTGTGACTGGTGCCTATAGTCCCAGCTGCTCAGCAGGCTGAGGCAGGAAGATCACTTGAACCCAGGAGTTCGAGGTTGCTGTGAACTAGGCTGATGCTGTGTTAGTCTAGCCAGGGCAACAGAGTGAGGCTCTGTTTCAGAAAAAAAAAAAAAAAAAATGTGAAGCTATGTCAGTTCTCATTTGATGCAGCATAATGAAGCCTGAGTATAAAGGGTGGAATCTTAACCTCCTTCACAATAACGTTGCTTCAGAGTTCAGACACAATTTTTAGGTTTCTCATCCAAGGGGCAGGGGCTTAAAAAAAGCAGTGTTTCTGTGAAAAATTATTCTTAGAAGCCCTTAAGATTGTTGCTTCACACAAGAGTCTAGGTTTACACACTGTGAAGACAAGATTCATCCTTGTGTTCAGCACAATACTTAGCATAGATGTCTGGTGCTGCAGAAATGATTATTAAATGAATGAATAAGGCTGCAGAGTTCCACAATCATCCTGGTTGTTGGCAACCCTTGAGGGGAGTTTGGCCAAGAGATTTTAAAAGTGTAGCTGGTCCAAGTAAGAATTTTTTTTTTTCAAGCTTTACTCTGTCAGCCCCATCTAGTCAAATCAGGTGCCTGAACTGATTCTCCTTAGGACTTAAATGGTAGCAAAAAGGAACAGTTTAGAAAGCATGAACTCACACTCTGGGATGATTCTTAGAGTTTGAGCTTGAGCTTTGAATACATGCTCCATATGCATGCAGACATGAATCGGATTCTCCCATGATTTTAGACTTGTACAGAGGCACAATGATTGCGGCTTGGGTAGCTGAATCATTAATGGCAGCCCTTTTGAGAAACTAGTGGATTACAGCCTCTAAGATCATGGGAACTGGTATGGGCTAGTTCTGAGGGAGTCTTCCTCCTTAAGATTTTTCCTTCTAGTAAATTTACACTTTATGAAAATTTTCTCCAGCTGGGTTCTGTTATTTGCAAATAGAAGAAAGGCCTTTGAAAGGAAACCGGTGGGGTGGATCTGAGCTGGGCTCTGGAAGGATGGTGGAGTTGCTGAGAGAAATGGCAGGGCTGGGGAAGAAGAGTTGAGTGGAGAGTTGTGGGGAGGCTCTAAAGACCACCTCCTTTCTGCCCAGTCATCTCTGGGAGATGGGAGCCAAGCAGAGAGTTCACTGGAGCCCAGCAGGACTGCAAGGAGCCACACACAGGCGGATTTCTAAATCCCCATTTCAAAAGCAAGAGAATGCTCTCTGATCCCTCCCCTCTGCTTAGGCACATCTGCAGTTCTTGCTCCAGCCACTTGAACTCCTTTGTTTAGTGTCACACTCTTGCCTGTTATCTTCTAAGGTGCCAACTAAAGACCAATAAGAAGGCCACACACAGGGTCTTCTCTTTGATTGTAGGATATTTCTGTGAATTAGCCTTTTTGCTGAGCCCAAGGAAGGAGCTCAAATGATGACTTAATTCACGCCCTCTCCCCCAAAGTTTTCCCTAGTATCCCAGGGAATACTGGGATAAACCTTGCCTCTGGTTCAAGATATCTATTTAAATTTTTATTGGATGCCATTGGAAAGGAAAGGCTAAAGAGAAAAGGGAAGAGAATTGTGAATTTAAGGAAACCTACCGTAAATCTGTGTGGGAGGAGGCAAGTAAAAGAGGAGGAATTTGGACCATTTATTTGCAGCATGTCTTTCTGACAGTTAAATACAGTGGTTTGTTCTGTTTTCTGCCACTTGAGGGTTATTTAATTAAATTCATGACCTAGGATGCTAACCAGCCCCACATCTAAAATAATCGCTTCTCTGTTGGTGAGATGTAAAGCCGGGATTGATTTTCCCCTGGCCCATAGCTCTCCTTTCTGACTCATGAATGTCATCTCCACTCCCCTCCCCATGTAATTTGATCTCTGTATTTGATCCCTATTTAGTAGTACACTTCACCAAACAGATGTCTGAGTAATTAAAATCCCACATGGGCACACTCGTCAGTGAGTTACATCTATTTAATAGTCAGCTTAGAACCTTTTCACCCTCTGCTTTTCTCCTCTTCTGGTGTAACATGTCATCCGTCTTTACCAGGCTTTTAAATATTAGAGTTCAAAACTCCGATGTTTGTTTTCCTGCCTTCATTAAAGCCCTCCTTCATTTTCTGGCTACACTTTCCTCACAAAGTCCCTGATCTTTCTCCTTCAACTCACCTGGATTTTCTATATGGTTTTACATGAGCATTCAAATTCTCATTGGATGAATCATCCTATATTTCATTCATGCCAGCACTGGCAATAAAAAAAAAAAAAACAGAACAATGCTGTTATAACCATGGATTAAGAGTGCCTTTTATTTTTCCCCCCTGAGGCATAGTTAAAATATTTCAGTCTGAACAATATTTTTGTAAAAGCTATTTGAGATCAAATACTGGAAACCTGTTTGGTGGCTACAGGTCACCAAAAGATTTTGATGGCAAAGAATTATAGAAGGAAAGAATGTGTGTTTGGAGCAGGCAAGTGAAGTAAGGAAGGGCTTATTACAGGGAATTTGTCCACTTTTAAGAAAGTATTTAGGTGGACACATTTATGAAAATGTTTATACCAAAAAGACAATGTTCTTATGATAAATCTTATGATACTGGTAAAATAATGCTTAGAACTTTAGGATAATGCTACAATTTATAGCAGATAAAAGAATAACCCCAGCAGTTGGTGATTCACATCCATTTTAAATTCCAAAGAACATTTTGAAATAGTATAGAACATATGCATCTGTTCTGATAGCTGTCAAATCAGACTGAAAATTAGAGCAGCTACAGTTATAGCAAAAGGATTCTTTATTTCCCTACTTTATTTTACTATTCTTATTTATTTATTTATTTATTTAGAGACAGAGTCTATGTTGCCCTGGGTAGAGTGCCATAGTGTCACAGCTCACAGCAACCTCCAGCTCTTGGGCTTAGGCAATTCTCTTGCCTCAGCCTTCTAAGTAGCTGAGACTATAGGCGCCCACCACAACGCCCGGCTATTTTTGTTGTTGTTGCATTTTGGCTGGGGCTGGGTTTGAACCCCCCCACCCTCTGTATATGGGGCTGGCACCCTACTCACTGAACCACAGGCACTGCCCTATTTTACTATTTTTAAATAGATGAAGTTGCAGTACATTTAGCATGAATCATTTCATAAGTTTCTCAGAACATTCATGTTTCTTATGAAGTTCTTTTGTATTCATAACACATTGTATTTCAGAATAAAAACTAATGTGATCAAAAAACTACCAAGAAGTTCAGAGTGACATTGTTTTAGTTCTATGGAAGCACATTCTGAAAGTATTTGTATAAACTTTATTACCATGGTTGTGTTTTTAAAAAGGGTGACAATCCTATTTTTCAATGGGAACTTCATTTCACATACAATTTCTAGTCTTGTTACCTAAACTTACAAAGGCCATATAAATAAACAGAGATATCAATTAACAATAGGATTTTTAGCGACATGAGATAAGAGATGGTTTTTTAGGAAGGTAGATAGGTTTCCAATAATGTGAATGCTATGAATGTGATTTCTTTCACTGTTCATTGTCCAACAGCACTGTAACTCTGCTGGCTCATGAACTGCTGTGATTTTCATTCTTACTGTACTCAGGATAACCTCCCTTGCCTATTCCTCAGTTCTCTTCCTTCCCATGCAGCTTGTGTTCAAGGCATTTCTTTCTCTGATCCAAGCTTTTTAAGTCTTATCATGTGTATATCCATGCGCTGGTGTCTGTTTCTTTCAGGTGATTAAAAAGATTATCAATAACCCATCTCTGGCTTCCCATTGCCTTAGTGGAAACTGGGGAGAACATGTCCAGATCTCCTCACCAATAAGTTGTGCAAAGTGAGTACCTGTGTATGAAAGGGCTTTGCACGTGTGGCCCTTTCATATACAGGAACTCATTTGACACAACTCCTGTGGCCAAGGAGCTCCAGCTCCAGTGCCAGCATACCTGCCTGGCTCAAATATAGCTTTTACATTATTTTATAGCTGTGCAAAGTTCAGCAAAGCCACTTAACTGTTCTGTGTTCAGTTTTGTAATGTGGATAATGAGGATCATAAGGGTTGTTTGGTTATGATTATATGAGATGATTCATGCATATTAGTGAGGTCAGAACATTCTTAGAACAGTTCCAGTTTTAAGCCTTCTAGTAAATGCTACCTCAAATGCAGGCATCAAATGGTGTTTCCCATTGAGGTCAGTGTACTTCCTCATAGACTCACATCTCTCCAGTCCGAGGTCTCTGGGACCTCCCCTCATTGGGTCACTGCTATAGGCAAGGCCATATCCCTTGTGTGTAGTCTGTGACAGCTAAGGATTGGGGGCCTGTGAAAGGCCTCTGGCTGAACACATGTCTTTTGAGGATTGCTACGTACTTTTAACAGCTCTTTCTCTTAATAGTGTTCACTCAGCTTGGTTTCTCTTTTAAGGACTTTATTTAGAATTATTTATGTTGGTTTTTCAATTTGCTACCTGCTTATGCTTAAAATCACAAAAATACATCCTTTCTAGTCTGGAAAATGGGAATAGTAAGAGTATCTACCCCCAGGGTTAAAATGAGATCAATAAATCAAACCTCTTCCAAAGGAAGCATAACATTCTAGAGGTGCTTTTGAAAAAGAAACGGGAAACAAAACATTTCTAATTCAAATGTCACCTTGTACAGAGGAAATGAGTTGGGAGCCCATAAAATAAGATATACAAACAACAAAACCTTCACATTCCAATGTATGGGATAAGCGAGTGATTCTTTCAAATGAACCCTCTTCTCCAAAAAGTGGTTCCCTGATTTTAAGCAAATACTATAATGCTTCGGGCTGTTGTCCTAAAAGTTTACCATTTCTTTTAACGGGATGTTAAGAACTGGATGCAAATACTAACTCTTCCATTTTATGATATTTGAGACAAGTATCTATTTTAGTTATAATCACAAATAAAGGGATAGATATATTTATCTAGGAACATAACATATTTCTCAATCTATTCAAATCTTTTTGCTTATAATTTTCTTTTTTTGTATAGACTCCTTTCAGTTCTTGCCAATATTACTTACATGTGAATAGGATATTTTTTTAAAAAGGTATTTGTGGCTAGGTACGGTAGCTCACACACAGTAATCCTAGCACTCTTGGAGGCCAAGATGGAAAGACTGCTTGAGGTCAGGAGTTCAAGATCAGCCTGGGCAAGAGTGAGACTCCATCTCTACAAAAAAATAGCAAAAGTTATCCAGGCTCAGTGATGTATGCCTGTAGTCCCAGTACTTGGGAGGCTGAGGCAGGAGGATTGCTTGAGCCCAGATGTGTGAGGCTGCATATAATTATTACGCTACTGTACTCTTCCTAGGCAACAGAGGAAAAACCTGTCTCAAAAAAAAAAATTATGTTTGTTACTGGATTTCAGTGCTAAAAATAATATATTCCTAACAGGTTATTGCTGGATCACTGGGAAAGTTCTTGATTTTTAATGGTATAGTAGCTTTTTAATCAGGTCTCAAGTTTTCTAGGCAAAGTACATGTATCCAGAGATACAGGCAATTTTTCTACTGCTTGGCAATATTTTACCTATTGTTTTTTGCCTTATTACAGAATTATTTCAGCTTAACGTTAAATGTTTAAGATGTTCAGCAAACATCTTAAAAATTTTTTTTTCTACAGATGGGATCTTGTAAACCACCCAGCCCAGCCAAGCAGGCATCTTAATACCTGATTTTAGTAAGAATGCCTCTATTGCCATGTCATTAGGTATGGAAACTTTAAAACATACATGAAAGTGGATTGAATAATAAAATAAACTCTCATGTACCTAATCACCTAGTTTCAAAAAATCAATATTTTCACATATAGTTTTAGTGGAATTATAAATTAATCCAGCCTTTTGGGGTACTAATTTGGAAATATCTACCCAAATAGTGATCTGTAATTCCATTAGGCATTAATCCAATAAGTATACCAGCACCATATACAAAGGGTTCCAACAATGCTGTAACAGTGTATGTAATTGCAGAAAATTAGAAAACAATCTAAATGGTCCCCCATAGTTGAGTGAAAAATCATTGTTTACTCATATGATGGTACTTAACTATTGGGAAAAATTTAAGAAAAATTTTGGTAGATCTATGTGTAAATGTAGGAAGGTGTCCAATGCTCTTTACCAAATAAAAAGACAGTAAGTGCAAGATAATATGTATAGTATAATTCCATTTTTTATAGCAACTATTCACATGCTTTTATGTGCACAAAAATTTCTGAAAGGATATGTAAGAAACTGTTATTAAGTTACCTCTCGGGAGAGAGAATGAGGAGTGGTGAAAGGCTAAAAAATTAACGTTACACCTTCTCTCCTTACAGCTTAATTGACCATTAGCATGATTATTTTTTTGAGACAGAGACATGTTTTGTCACCCTTGGTAGAGTTCCATGGTGTCATAGCTCATAGCAACCTCAAACTCTTGGGCTTCAACAACTCTCTTGCCTCAACCTCCCAAGAAGCTAGAACTATAGGGCACTGCCACAATATCAGACTTTTAGAGACAGGCTCTTGATCCTTATTTTTTTACAGACAGATCCTGTTGCTCAGGCTGGAGTATAGTGGTGCAGTCACAGCATACTGTAGCCTTGAATTTCTGGATTCAACTGATCCTTCCACATCAGGCACCCTTGTAGCTGGGACTACAGGCTTGTGCACCACACCCAGCTAATTTTTCTATTTTGTTGTAGAGATAGGGTCGCTTCATGTTACCCAGGCTGTTCTTGAACTCCTGGCTTGAGTGCTCCTCCAGCTTTGGCCTCTCAAGTGCTGGGATTACAGGCACGAGTCACTGTACCCAGCCCATGAAAATGTATTGAAACATATATCATGTATACAGCTTGGCCTCGTTTTTGCTTCCAAATGAAATTAACTTCAGATGAAACATTTTTAAAATGCATAGAAATTGTTAACATAGTAGGATAACAAAGTTTTCCCTATAAAAAGTCAATTCACCATGAGGATGTGGATCAAGGCAGAGTGTTTTTAAAAACTATTTTTAAGTGCTTTGGTAGGCCAGAATTATAAGCAATAACTCTAATTAAAAATGTTGTGCCAATAAAAAGATTTGTAGGGGTGACCTTTGCTAAGGTATGCTGTAGAAATCATCAGATCCATGTGTTTGTAGATTATGTAACTTTTTAAGCAGTCAGGAAAGGGAGGATTTTTGTGGTCAGAAAACTGGAAATGTCCTCTTTAACATATGACCCTGGCCAGTTGCATCTCAAATTACTGTTGATCAAGTTACAGATGGTTGGCAAGCCAGGTGGTAGGGAAGCCCAGAGTAAGGCCTGACAAACCTGTAATACACAGCAGGCCACAAAACCAATGACTATAACCATTAAAAACACTAACTTACTGAAGTTTTCAATATTCAAAATAAAACAAGAAAAATTGTTTTGCAAAGCAATAGGAGTGAACCAAAGAGTTCATTTTAAAAGGTTTTAATATATCTTCCTGATGACTTTAGGAAAGCTAGAACATAGCTTTGGAAAGGAACCAAACTAGACTTCTAGACTAACAGCTTATGATAATGATTGTAATTTCTTTCGGATCCATATGCATCTCAAGTTTTTCAAGTTTCCAGATGTTTAAAAACATGCTCTAGGAATGTACTCTTGAGAATAAATACCACTTAAATACCACTAGGAACTGATAAATGAAGCCCAAACTTTTATCTAGCTACTAACTTCAAATAGATACACACCTTTAAAAATTTATGTATGCAGCATTAGTCTCAATTGGTTCATCTTACAGGAACTTTAAAAAAAAAAAAAATTCCAGATTGCTATAGTGGTGTTTTTGGTTACATAGTTTGCTTTTTGTCTGGACAAACTCAGAGTTATAGGTGTGTCCTTAAAGGAGCATTTTAATGGAACGGTGAACTGGAACCAAACCGGAGGGGGAAAAAAATCCTAATTTTGTTATTGTGGTTGTGAAGTATCAGAAAAACACGGACCTAGAAAGCCTGGATAAAGCTAAAAGATTTCCTAGAAAGCAGAGCCTGAGGCCAAAATTAAGTGCTAAGATTTTATTAGGAGGCACAATGCCAAGGCGGCCAGGATAAGGGGAAAGGCGCAGACGAAAAGCAGAAATACAAGGTGGTTAATTACGGAGCTGAAAACAATTCCACAGGAAAGGATGGCTTCCAGAAAAGCCACACAGAGCCATTCATTCCGTAAGACTGTACCTGAAAGGAAGGGAGGGGAGTTAATACGTTGGTTATTTCTTCTCTACCCCTTTTGATGAAAGTTTGCCTTATGGGGCTCTAACTTTTCCACTCCTCTGGGTAAAACACCGGACTCCCTCCAGGCAATTGCTAGGGAAGCAGGAACTTTCTGCACTTGGGACTGAGCCAGAGCATCCCACCATCAGAGGTCCTGTGTCAGGGAGGCATGAGGAAGCCTGACCCTCACCAGGGGGAGAACAGCTGGGACTACAGTCCACACCAAGCAAGAGGCTAAGGGGAGGGGGGGCAGGGAGATAGGTGACGGGGACCCTGCAACTCTGAGGCGGCATATAAACTGGGGTCTGGCACAGCCGAGTTATTCCTAGTGCAGGTGTTTACTCCTTCTCCGAGGACCAGAAGAGGCCACTGAATTCTGAGATAATACTGATGTAGCTCAGATTTTGTAAATTGTACATTTCCCCCCACCAACCTGTTCTTTAATTCCTCAGTGACCCTTAGTCGCTAGTTTAACTTTTTTTCTCCAACTTTTGAAGAGATTTTTCTTGTAATTTGTAGTAAACTTCACCGGTTCAGAACCCACAGTTGGATGAATTTGGACAACTGTATACATCACAGAACTGCCACTACTAACAAGATACAAACCCATCCCCTCATCACGCTCAGAAAGTTCCCTCCACTCCGGTGCATTCCCTTCTGTCCTTGTCCCACCCATTTCCCAGCAACTGCTTTCTATCATCACCACAGTTTGCTTTTTCTAGAATTTCACATCAAGGAGTTAGACACCCTGCGGTCTTTTGATTTTTTTCCTTCACAGCATAATGTTTTATTAAAACCATCCACGATGTTGCGTGAGTTCACGGCAATAGAGGACACTCGCTCTATTCTGGAGAACTTTCGAGTCCTCCCAACCATCTTCAGAGTGGAGGAAACTGAGGCGAGCCCAAGGTTTGACAGCCGGAGAAAACACTGGCCAGACTCGCGCCAGTCAGGCAGCAGGGCTGAAGCGCCCGACACGGTCTGAACCAGACCTGTTAGCACCTGTTGCCAAGGTTGAGCAAACAGATGGGACCCGACGAAGTGGCGAGACACAGGCTCGGGCAGACACTGCCACTCCAAGCTCAGGCCGAGGGCGAGGATGAGGGCTTGGCGGGAGCGACGCCGAACCCGCTTTTTTTCCCCGCGGCCCAGAACACCGACCCCCAGGCGGAGAAGCCGCCGCGCTACTCGGAGACCAAAACAGATCTAGGACAACCCCACCCGCGTTTCCGACGCCGCGCATCACCCTCGGCTATAAATGCGCACGAGGCCGCAGCACCCGGGTCGTTTCCCTCCGCGTCTCCGCGGGTATTTCCGTCCGCGCGCGGACGGCCCTACTTCCCGCCCGCGCAGGCAGCCGGCGAGGCAGCTTCCCGCCTCTCTCCACGCTCGCTGTAGCAAAGGCGGCGGGTGTGGGGTGCCCTACTGTGGGCTGCCTGTCCGAGCTAGAAGAAACGGCGCGGCGCGTTCTCTCTGGCCCGTCCTTCTCGTCACAGCAGTCCTCCAGACGCTGTGCGGGCGCGGGAGAAGCAAAACTGGCTGTGCCTCTCCGCCGGGCGTGGAATGGGCAGCTGGAGTTTGCTCCGGCCCAGCACGGCCGCAGAGGGACTTCCGAAGCGGCTTTGTCTGCCAAAAGCGGGCTGTGGCGCTAACGGTCTCTCAGAATGGCCGCCGCTGCCTTCCCCACAGCGGGGAGAGAAAGGGAGAGCCCGCTTTGTGGGCTCCAGGATTTCGTTCAGATTTAGGCCTTAGCGTCCGCCGAAGAGAATTCACCTTTCCTTCCTGTATCTCCTTTAAGAAATCATTCTTTGTATCTTACGCTACTCTGAATGTGGAACCAAGTTCTCTCTGGGTCGTCTTCTACACTCTCTTTCTGGCTTCACTCTTGAGAAAAACCTGAGGGAGAAGGAGTTTTATTCCTTGGAGGCTAACAAACTTTATTTCAAGGCATTAAGAAAAAAACAAAAGGCCCGTGCTACTAGGAAAACGTGGGTCTTCAAGAAAGTTCTCTCAGAAATAGGCTGAGGCTGAAGGGTAGGGACGGGTGGCCTGTGGCGTGTGTTCCCTGACTCCACCTGGACGGGCGCCTCAGACACAGGCTCTGACAGACCAGAGGGGCTGTGGAGAGGGAGCGAGAGGGTTTTGATGAAGAGCCAGTAAAAACACCTGGGTAGAGAAGCCAGGAGGAAACTTGAACCTAAGGAAGGGGCTTTGAAGAGCAGGGAAGGCAACTGTCTATGAACAGCCTGCAGTGGCACCAAATTTTGATAGTGCTGAAGTAAAGTTTAGGTTTAGAGCTGCTTGTTACTGTTACCACATTCTTCTATTTCTCTTTGTAGCATTTCTTACCTCATGTGTTAGGTTTTCCGTGTTTATTGGTTTCTCTTCTCTCTGGAGAAAAAGCTGAGGGGAAGGAGTTACTTTTATTCCCTGGAGGCTAACAAACTTCATTTTAAGGCATTAAGACAAAAACAAAAGGCCCGTGCTACTAGGAAAACGTGGGTCTTCAAATCTCTTCCTTTTGAGGCAGTAATCCGTAAGGAGTAGCCAAAATGTAGGCACGCCATCATTCTGCTTTCTAAGAAAAAGAACCACCTCATTTCTAGGATGCTTCCTACTTTATTCTAGGGATTGATTTTCTGAGGGGAACCCACCGAAAATCTGAGGAAAAAGCTTTTATTATTCCTCTGTGACCCTCCTCAGATGCATTCACGTTGCCAGTATCTGGGGCTTTCTTTGTGTAGCAAGCCTACTGAACAAGACAAGGGGCTTTGGGACATGCAGAAGACCTGTGAGATGGTCTTGTACAAACTATTTGGAGACTTATGTGAGGAGTATTTCAGGTGAAAATTGGCCAAAT
Source organism: Otolemur garnettii (assembly GCF_000181295.1). NCBI lineage: Eukaryota > Metazoa > Chordata > Mammalia > Primates > Galagidae > Otolemur > Otolemur garnettii. The sequence continues at coordinate 11,925,127 of NW_003852414.1, read as the reverse complement.
CCTATGCCCTGAAAACTTTCAAAATTGACTTCACAGGGCGCTGTGGTGGTGGATCACTTTTGAGGGAAATGAAAAGGAATACTTTATTTGGGAGTGAAGTGAAGCGGATTAGCGAACTCCTCTAAGAAATTACTCATATCTCAATCTCCATTTCTTCAGAATTTTTGGTTAGGAAAAGGCTATCGCCAGGCTGGAAAATTTTAGAATGCCTGTCAGAGTATAATTCGAAAACTCTTCATAAAGTTTAAGACTTGGAGTCATCTAGTAACTATAACATTCTGGTATGCAAATCTGGGAGGTACCTGTGAAGGTCGTTTATTCACTAATAGTTGAGTATGCCTCTTGTGTTAGGCATTTTTCTAAATGCTGTAGATAAAACAACAAAACTCAAAAATCTTTCTCTTTTATATTCCACTCCCAGGGCCTTTACACCCTCTCTTACTGGATCTTTATTTTTCCCTTTCATTTGCCACCATCTTCTTTGTTACTTGTTTCCTTCACCAGTTTTTTCAAAACTTGTCTTCTTTTGTCCCCCAACTTAGCCAGAAAATGAACATACCACATATGATTTTTAAAATCAAGTTCTTATTGGAACCTAAATTCTTTTTATGACTAATTTTTAAAAAATCTAAATGATGTTGCTTCAGTTGGCCATTTAAATGAAGATAATTACTATCTAACCAACCTTTACCCTCTGTGAGACTGTTTCATAAGATTTTTGCTTCGCCATAACCAATTCTATAGTAGCATACAAGAAAACAATGTGGAGATAGCAAAATTAAACACATTAAAAAGAAATGTCTCTTCAGGATTTTAAAAAAGGTATAAATAGTTTTAGCTCACAATCTTAGAACAGAGTTCTAGTGTGTACAACATTGTTTCAGAAGGAATTTTCAAGCCTCGTTTGAATACTACTAGTTTTCTCTAAACTTTCACTGTCTCAAATGTTCCCAGAAGGTTATGACCTAACAGTAATTCTTCCCTTCCCCATTTCCAACTTGCTTAAACATTCTTCAGCACTCTCCTTCCATTCTCATTCTTAGCCTAAACCAGGGAAGCAAGCTGACCTTCTCTGCCCCTAAATTGCTTAAGCCTGGGGTCACAGCTGGAATATCCCACATGTTAGTGATTCTCCACACTGGTTGGCATACTACAATCCCTTTTAAGACAATCTCTGGGCAGTAGTAGGCATCTGTGGTCCTAGCTACTTGGGAGGCTGAGGATCACTTGAGCCCAGGAGTTGGAGGCTGCAGTGAGCTGTGACCACTTCACTTGAGAGTAAGACCCTGTCTCTTAAAAATTTTTCTGGCCCTCCTGGTGGATTAAATTAGGATCTATAGAGTTAAGAGTCCCAGCACTTTTATTTTTATAAAGCTTCCTGGATGATTCTCATTAACAGCCAGTTTGAGAAACTGCATTCAATGGGCAACTCATTTATCCAAGGCAGCGTTGAAGAGCATGTTAAAACATTGCTAAGCCCTACCCACTGAATTTGATTCCATAGATTTGAGGAAAAGCATTCAGATTAGTATTCTAGTAAATTCACGGGTGATGCTACTGCTGCCTCGAGGATCATCTTTTGAAAACCACACTGTTCTAGGACACCAAAAACAGGGACATCAAGAAAAAATTACAAACTTGGAAATATTTATTTACTTTAAAGCTTTGAAATAATATACCGCAAATCAGAAACTTGGGCTTCCTTACCATTTTATGGTTTAGTATAATTTTTTATTTAAAATTTTATTGGAAGATAGACACAGGACTACCATAATTCTTTTGTAGGGGTGGCTTCTAAAGTCTTAAGCCTGTGCGTTTCTTTATACACCTTAGCCTTCCCCCTTCCATAAGGATGTTTCACCCAAATTTTGCCTGCTATAACGAATCTTACATTAGTCACAACAAAATGTGGAGAATAACAAAACAGTGAGAAAGAGCCTCTGAACAAAAACCCATAAGGGAGAAAGTTTCTTTTCCAGGTTATGGGCAAATGTACCTTGCATGTTCGAGCCAATGACAGAACTTGACACGTGAGGGCATGCAAATATTGCAGAGAATATGTCAAAATTATAGAAATGAAAATTACTTCTGCTTTTGAATAACTTTCCCATTTGTCTTTGCAATTTATGCTCTCTGCCAGGCCAGGAGATCTATTTAACATAGAGAAAAATCAAGTGCAGGAAGCTTTCAAACTTCATAACTGTAAGAAATCTTGGGTCCTAAATTCTGCATTCTTTCATCTAGATTCTAGAACATGCTGTCATTCAAATCCAAGAACATTGGATCTGAAAAGAGGGAAATGATTTGATATGCAATCTATGATACCCAAGGGAAGAATAATGTGAAAAAAAAGAAAAATGGAAAAGATTTAGGGTAAAATATCTGCATAGTTTAGTAGTCCTGGAGTTTAAAAATTCTGTTGGACTTTGAAGATAGGGCAAAAGATGCATTGTTTCATTTAACTGCTGTTGTATTACTAGCCACCCCAAAATATAGTGGCTTAAAGAGCATTTTATTTGCTCATGATTCTTTGGGTTTAATAATTCAGGCTGGGGGCAGTGAGGATACCTCTTCTCTGCTCTATGTAGCCTTGACTAGCGCACCTCAGCTGGGCTAGAGGATCCATATGGCCTCATTCACTTCTTTCAGGCTTAGTACTTTTGGGTGGGACACCTCGGCTGCCTCCTCTTGACGTGGTCTTGAGTAATTGAGTTGTCTGGCTTGAGCATTTTTATGTGGCCGCTATCATCCAAGGGGGTGAAAGGGATCACACAGCATTTCTTTCATTGTTTTCTGTTGCTCAAAGCAAATCTGAGAGCCAGCCTGGATTCAAGAAGTTGGGAAATAGATTGTACTCTTGATGGGAGAATGGTGAGGGCATGTTGCAAAAGGGATGTGGTTAGGCTCAGTGAAGCCAGGCACAAAAGAGCATATTCTGTGTCATTATACTTATATGAAATTTCTAGAAAAGGCAAACTGTTCTATAACGACAGTATCACTGGATCCCTGAGTCAGGGGTCACCAGCAGAAGGGCATGAGGGAGCTTTTTGGCATAATAGAAATGTTCTGTATCTTGATAATGGTGGTGTGCACACAGGTATATACATCTGTCAAAATGTGCATATTTTATTGTAATAGGTAAAGTTTACCTTTTAAAAAGTCAGGAAATAGGGGGAGGAATTGTTGTGACTTTGGAAATCTGTACATAAAAACTTAGATCTGAAGAGACCTTAGCAGATCTCTGGTCCAGTGTCTTTATATTATACAGATAAGTGAGGCCCAGGAGTAGGAACTTGTCTGCTAGTTGTGATGACTAGGATTGGGACTTCCTCCCTACCACAGGCTTCCTGTCACTTCGCCCACATCTTCTAACAGGATCAGAGAAAAGGATGCTCTGGGCCTGTGTCTCCTGAGACTCAACCTAGATATGAGCATGCCTGGAAATTAGGGCTGGACCACATATGGTGTCAATGTCTTTTTACACTACAGAAGCTTCCAGGGGTCAGCAAAAGCAAGAGCAGAAATTTCTTGTGCTCTGTTTCTAGTTCTGAGAGACTATGGACAAGTTCCTTTAACTACTGAGTTGGTGTCTATAATAAAGGTGAATGAAACACTGTTTATAAATAGAATATAACACCCTGGGAAAAAGAGCAGCTATGCCACAGCCACCTGTTGACAGTGCTATCTTGGGTTTCCTAGGAGGTTGTTAGTGGAAAAGGACAAGGAGGACATGACTGTGCAACCATTATTAATTTAGTTAAGTTTTACTAAATTCATCTTTCAGGCTTGTGAGAATTGTTAACTTTTTAAATGTGGTCTACAGAGTTGAAAATAAGTCTTGCAACTCATAGTAAAATTTGAAAAAATGAATACAGTCCACTCTTAGCATACTTTTTCACTAAGAAAAGAATGACTTTGAACCTTGTCCAAAGTCTCTCAGACATTTATCACATGTATTCAACTCCTTTGAATGTCAAAGTGGCTTTTTAAAAAATATCTACCAGAGATGGAAGAATGCTGTCAGCTGAAATGATTTGCTGCTGGTATAGCTGAGAGAAATACCCTACTGATCTGTGGGAATTACCCAGAGAATGATGGGCTTGAACTGTAGATGGAATCTGAACTTTTTGCTAACACAAAGTCACATTTGAAAAATGAATGATTTAGCAGGGAAAGTTTTTTTTTTAAAGGAACATTACTGATTTCTGAAGCTTGAGTTTTCTTTCATTTTAGTTTTCGGTAGTTACTTCAGCTTTCTAATGCCTGTACCTTAAAAATTATCATGTAATAAGTATTTTATTAAATTAGAGAAGGGACACTCATCTTGGAGTTGTTGCGTCTGTCTCATAGCTGCAGGCCGGGATAAACCTGTTCTTTCACAGACATGAAATGCAGTTGCAGAGTAACTCTACCAGTCTATAACACTAATGCCAGGTGGAAAGTGGTGCAATTATGGACATAATTCAAGACAAAGAAACCTACTGTTTGGATTACCCCAGTTGGTTAGTGCTTTGATACTGAATGGATTCAGCTTGCTTTAAGTTGGACTAAAAAGGAAAAACTATGAAACAGAAGAGAATCACTATGGGTATCTCAGATGGTCCTATGATATCAGTCTGTCAGAAGATCTCAACCAAAGATCTTTAAAAAGATCTTCACACTCAGGACAGCCATGTCTGGAAATATCCAGACTACCCAACATATTGGTAGTATTCCTCAACCATGCAGCCTTTACTTGGGTCAGGTATTTTTGCCTGGGAAACCCAGGGGAAAAATTGGGAACCCAGTACAGATTACCAGTATTACCTGGGAAACTCAGGAGCCCAGCATGAAATAAGGCTCATGGGAGAGATGAACCGAGACTTCTAGGTCTTCTATATCCCTGCCTACTTGGCCTCCACTTATCACTGTCATTTCTCTGCTATTAATGATTTTAGTCACCTATTTATCACATCAGAAGGATCCCCACCATCGGGGTTGGCCAGACACACAACACCTAACACTGGAATGATGAGCTTGACCGCAGTTCACTAGTCACACGTATACTCACAGCCTGGGGGAAAAGGATATGGCACACAAGAGCAGGTAATGGTTAATACTCAGGAACAGAATGAAAGAGTAGGCTTTGCAGAAACAAGAGTGCCTGTGCGTCCCTTAGAACAGCCATTCTCAACCTGTGGGTTGCGACCCACAGGAACTGTATTAAAGGGTTGTGGCATTAGGAAGGTTGAGGACCACTGCCTTAGAAGGATACGATTGGCTTGAGTTCCCTGAGCTGGCAGGAGCTGAAACCTGCTACTCAGGGATAAGCAAGAACAACACCTGTTCCATTTGAGGAGAAGGGTTACTTGGCTCAGGCACTTTAACTGCTGGAGCAGAGGGGAAAGAGAACTTTCAGTTTTAGTCCATTTGAGGTCCTCCCAGTTTTCCTAGATGTTTTCCCAGGGGCAAAACATATTAGACCTAACACAATAATAGCAAAGTCAAGACATTTCTAGACCACCATATACTATATCCTCTTATAAGTGGGAGGAAAAAATAGAGTGAGGAGGGGATGCAGGCCAACACTTTCACTATGTAATATTTTCAATTAATCACAAAACAAACGTTTACTGAATATTTTCATATGCCAACACTTAGACTAGGTCCAGAGACTTAAAGATGAATGGACCATGATCCCTATTTGGAAGGAGTCAAAAAGACGTGTAGAACACGAGATGAGTGGTAGGTGCAGGAACTAAGACATGTGCGTGTGTTCAAGCACAGTGATGGGTAGCTGTTCATCCAGCCTGAGCACAGTGAAATACTTCTCAGGGACAAGTGACAGTGGCCCTCAAGCTGGGCTTAAATGAGTAGGAGTTTGCCCGCTAGAGAAAGGGAAGGATGGGCTCATTTCAGATCAGCCTGGGGTAGTTTGGAAATATTGTCCCGGGAGCTTTCTGCTTCTCACTCTCTGCCACTCCATTTCCTGCTGGTTTGGTCCTTTCTCCCCTAGGCATTTTATATTTGCAGAATCAAATGTTGCCCTTACATTGGTCAGGGTCATGTATGCCTAGGGAGCTGAGGAAATCTCAGGAATAAATGTCACTCACCTGATCATCTTACCAAATGCTGCCTTTGAATGCATGTGTAAAACATACCAATCATTGGATGTTTCAGTCTCAGAACAGACCAGCTGGGCACTGCTCAAAGCTTTGTTTAGAGTACTCAGATTCCCTAACCACTCATCTCCTATGCTCATTCTCTGCTGCTCTTGGAATCTTCTCTGTGTACACTGTTCTTCCTCTCCTTGGCCAAGATAACGCTTTCTGAAAGCCATAAACTTATGTAGAGACTGAGGAGCCAGAAGCTAAGCCACTTTTCCTGGAGAAGAAAAATAGGGAAGAGGGAGTTTAAGATATTTCTACGGTATCTGGTTCAGAGGCCCTGTCATCAATATTACTATCTTTGACAAATAGATTTTTGAGCTGTATTTTCTTACATGATTTTCTGCATTTATATTTCCCTTGCTGGAAATTGCCTTCCATCCCTCTCTCCTTCTGTTCTCATCTGGACAACTCCTCATCTCCCAAAGCCTAGTTCAAAAGTCACCTCCTCAGTGTGAAGCCTGCCTTGACTCTCAGGCAAGTTAGTTCCTTCCCCTCAGAGGTTTTTTTTTGAGACAGAGACTAAGTTGCCCTCGATAGAGCACTGTGGCATCACAGCTCACAGCAACTTCAAACTCTTGGGCTTAAGCGATTCTCTTGCCTCAGTCTCCCAAGTAGTCTACCCACCACAACACCTAGCTATTTTTTCTTGTAGTTTTCATTGTTGTTTAGCTGGCCTGGGCCAGGTTCGAACCTGCCACCCTCAGTGTATGTGGCTGGCGCTGTAACCACTATGCTACAGGCACTGAGCCAGGGCTTTTTTTTTTTTTTTTAGCAGTTATTTTAAACTTCAACACCACAAACACATTGGTTATTATAATTCTATGTATTTCCCACAGCCTTATCTAATTTCCTGAGATATTTTTGTTTCCATAGCAACTTGCAGTAACAGATAGGTATTCAGTAGGTATTTGGTAAAAGTTGAATGAATAAAACAAAAGCCAAAGAAAAATCTTCCATATGGATCAAGCTTCCAACCACCAACATACAGAAAATAAGAGTACAGAAAAAGATGTCAAAGCCACCCCAAAATACAATCAGCAAAATCCTGAGTGGGGGGATTATCTTTAGGATAAACAACCCAGTTTTTTGAAAAATAAATTACAAGTGAGAAAAGAGATGCAAGAAGGCCTATGATTAACAAGTCTTAGACGTATCAATTGCAAAGCATTTTATCTGGATCCTGACTTTTTAAAATTATAACATGAGACAATTGGAAACTTTAGATATTTTAAAGACACAAAGGACTATTGTTTCAGGTAATAAGGGTGTTATGTTTAGACAAGAAAGTAGTCATATTTTAGAATTGCATACTGTAACGTTTACAGGTGAAATGTCTAAAATTTGCTTCAAAATAAGGGGGAAGAAGTGGATAAGAATGTAAATGAGGCAGGGTTAGTCCTGGGATTGGTGATTATTGCTGCTAAGTGATACATAAAGAATTACTGTATTCATATTTTTTACATATGTTTGGAATTTTATGTTTAAACATTTCAAAGATCATTGTCACCTATAGTAACTATTTTAATAATAGAATTAAAATTATTTCTCACCTCAATGTAAAACAGTTCAATGTTATGGATATGTATGATTTTTGAAATTTTATTTGTGCTAAAATATCCCCAAAGGGACATCATTGGCAAAATAAAGCCAGTTAGAAACATACCTGTTTTTCCAAGTGATGTATTATATGATCTACCAAGTAGTAAGCTACTCTTATTTTAATATATTACCCGTTTCAGGCAGTTCTTAGGTGCAAAGTAAATTTGGAAAAACGGTTTCTAAGCATTATCACCAACAACATTAGCAATAAGTGGATTCTGAAGTTCATTCACTCTACAAAGTCCAAAGTTCTATAAGTTAAACAGTGAGTTTCCAAGGGTGCTTATCAGTGTGGTTAAACAAGGTGTGGTGATACTGACTTGGGCAATGCTTTTGGAAGGGAAAATAAAGCTTCATTGAATCAGTTTGCACAATATTGGTCACATGGAAAAAGTATTTCAATGTATTATTTATGATAAATATTCCTAAAACCTAAAGACTTGCCTGACAGAATGTGAGGATAAGGGCTTATTACCCTGCCTTCCTCACCCCTCCAAGAATATGAACAATGGGCTGGGCATGGTGGTCCATGCCTGTAATCCTAGCAATCTGGGAGGCCAGGCGGGGTGGATCGCTTGAGTTCATGAGTTTGAGACCAGCCTGTCTCTACTAAAAATGAAACTGAGGTAAGATGATCTCTCGAGCCCAATAGTTTGAGGGTGCTGTGAGCTATGATGCCATAGCACTCTACCCAGAGTAACAGAGTGAAACTCTGTCTCAAAACCACTGAATCAACTGGGCCTTGGAACTGACAGTTGTCACTAAATGTATGGGTTTAATTAACATAACAATGTTATATGTAAAAGTTTTAAATGTATCAGTTTAGGGTACTTTGTGTGTTGCTATATAATGGCTATTGTGTGGGCTGACAGGTTAATGTTGCTTCATTTAATTCTCCCAATAGACAAGATTTTTACTGTAGTGTTTTCACTGTGCAGATGAGGAAAGTGAGGCACAGAGAAAATAGGGAACTTGCCCAAGGTCACACAGTTCCTAATTAGGGAGTGAGTCAAATGTCATTACCCTACTTCACACACTTTCCTCCTTGTAGCCTGTTTCATTTTCTCCTTGAGATTGTGAGCTCCTTCAGAACAGTCTTCCATTAATCTTTGGGGCCTTCACAGCTCCTTAACTCAAGTAGACATTTAATAAACATTTGTTAGATAATCCTAGCAAATCATTCAAGTGTCATGTTACACAGCTGTAACTTCCTTAGGCCAGGAGTTGAAGGCTCTTTGCCAAGATTTTCCAAGCCCACCTTTGGGACTATGATTATCTAGTAACCATTTAAGAAAAATGTTTGAGAACACATCTGGAGGAGTGCATAAATAAAAGTGGGAAAAGAAACTATTCCCAAGCCTGGGGTGAAGGTTGAGAAAAATTGAGATTTTAGTTTGGAAAAATGGCAAATCAACTAGAAAGGTCGCTGCAGTTTGGATTTCACTATGTGGTCTTGATACAGAACAAGTGAAGTAACTAATAAACTGCAGAAGAAAATTTCTAGAATACTGGGATCAGGTCAAAATACCTGATGGTTCTAGAAGGTGGAATTTTCAGAGAAACACACAGACCACTCCCTGCACCCCATTTTCCAGTCCACAGGTGATTACTTGACTGTCCATGTCTATAAAGGACCATTTTCCTGACATGGCCTTATCCATGGAGTCACGGCAACCTTACCAGGGATGAGGCTCTTGACTCAAGTTGCCAAGTAACTTGATAGGCAAGATGTTGAAAAACAGCTAATAATATTGTCTACCATTTGTTGCACGCCCAAAAGACGCCAAAGGCAGAACTAAGAACTGCCTACAAGTTGTCTGATTTAATCCTCCCAGAACCAAATGAAGAAACTGAGGGTCAAAGGAGGTATAATTTTGTAGCTAGGTCTATTGAACCCTAAGGCCCAGGCATGTTCTCACAGGGGTTATGCTAGATGAGAATGGCCAATAGTATTAGGAAAGTGGGTTTGTGTTTATTAATGAGGTCTTATGACAGAAGTTTGTAATCATTTAGAATGTTACTGAGAAGCCACACTTAAGAAACATCTAGAGAAAACTACGAAGGTGACAGAGGCCCGTGAATAGACTGGCCCAAGACTCCCAAGGATTTCTTTAATAGAAATTTAACACTTAGCAGTCAGGGTAAAAACCCAAAAGTAAACTATAAGAATGAGTCTAAATTTTCAATAAACACTTTCATAGGTGTGTGAGAAGGTAAACTACTGGAATTTGCCCCCCTTTTTCTAGCACCTGTTCCTCTATGTCTAGACTGTGAGCATTACCTGGCTTCAGTGCCTTGCTGTTCCAGTCTGAGGTGTCCAGCCCAGGTTCCAGAATCACCTCTCCAAAACATTGATGTTCCCATTTCTTTTAGGGCAGAAGCTGGGTTCCTGACAAGTATTCCAATATGGGAGCTGCTAAGTAAATATACTCGAACTGCTCCAGGGATCACAAAGTTCCCATTGTCAAGGGAGCAAGAACCAGGGCCATCTTCATTTGTGATTTTTTCCATTTCCTAAGGAGTTCAGTCATGGAATGAGGGAAGGTGGTGTGGGAGACAGTGGCTCTGTGGTCATGCCAGGTGGGGTCCCTGTCTCGTTTCTGCTGCAGACTGAGACCTGGCCTGGTGTAGTGGCTTTTCCAATAGCATGCGTTGTAAGATCCTTTATTCTTGCCATTTTTCAGTGGGAGAAGGAATATAATATTAAGGGTTTGTGAGGATGTGAAGCAACTGAAATGACCGTGCTCTGCTGATGGAGCTGTAAATTAGGACAGTCACTTTGCAAAACTGTGTGGTAGGATCCACTAAAGCTGAACATGTACCCCAAGGCCTAGCACTTCCATCTCTAGGTATATAGCTAACGAATGTACGGATGTACACGTGTACTATGACTATAGCAACACTATTCATATTAACTTCAAATTAGAAACAATGTCTATAGTAGAATGGATAAATTGTGGTATATTTATACAGTAGGGCACTACACAAAGACACAAACCACTACATGTAATAACATGCATGACTCTTACAATGTAGAGCAAAGGAAGCCAGGCACAAGAGTCCATGCTATGGTTCTATTTATATAAAGTTAAGATGTTTATATTAAAATATAAACAAATTTTTAAAGGTAAACTCAGTTATAGTGTCAGAAATCAGGATCATAGTTATAGGAGCACAGTAACTCAGCACGGTGGGATTCTGAAGTACTGGTAATGTTCTGCTTTTTGATAAAGTTTGAAAATTCAATAAGCTGTGCACGATTGGCCCACTTTTCTGTGTGTATATTTAATATACTTTACCAAAAAAGTGAGACCTTTGAAACATCTCTATTAAGAATTTTTTTAATGAGTTAACCTTGACATTATTTCTTTACTAGAAATATTAAATTTTGAGCTCTTCTAACATTTATAATATACAATTATGATATTTTATACAATCATGATACTTCTAACATTTATAATATACAATCATGATACTTAATGTAAGACAATAGGTGTATGTTTAGAACAAAGCCCATTTGCTAGTGTTCTTATAAGAAGTGTTAGGAAGAAACATGAGTTTCATTTATCCCGAAACTACTTATAGCACGTCTGTTTCTTTAGAACAAAACTGATTATATTTTAAAGAATAGTAAATAGGATACATTTTAAATGCCAAAAACTGATCATTTCTAATTCATCCGCTTGCTAATGAAATAAAAAATGGGTATCTCAGTGAAGACAGCTATAATAGGATATCATAGGTTGGGTGGCTTATAAACTTTTCTTCATATTTTTAGAGATTGGGTTTTTTGGGGGTTTTTTTGTAGAGATGAAGGGCTCTCTTGCTTGAACTATTTTTTTTTTTTTTTGAGACAGAGCCTCAAGCTGTTGCCCCGGGTAGTGCCATGGCATCACAGTTCATAGCAACCTCTAACTCCTAGCACTAAGCGATTCTCTTGCCTCAGCCTCTCAAGTAGCTGGGATTACAGGCACCCACCACAATGTCTGGCTATTTTTTGGTTGTAGTTGTCATTATTGTTTGGCAGGCCCTGGCTGGAATCAAACCTACCAGCTCTGGTGTATGTGGCTGGTGCCTTAGCCGCTTGAGCTACAGACGCTGAACCCAGGCTGGTCTCTAATTCCTGGGCTCAAACCATCCTGCTGCCTCAACCTGAGCAGCTGGGATTACAGGCACATGCCACCACACCCAGAAATTTCTCACAGTTTTGAAGGCTGGAAGTCTAAGATCAGGGTGTCAGCATGGTTGGGTTCTGGTGAAAGCCCTCTGCCAGGTTGCAGATGTAATTGCTCATTGTGTCTTTACATGATGTTCCTTGGGTGACTTTAATGACCTGGACAGGATGAGGGCCACTAGTCTGGGACCTGGCACCTGGGACCTGGCATCTTAGCATCACTACACAGGCCATGACACACACCCGAGCAGAAGGCACATCTGAGTTCTTATGACTTTTCCCCTATTGGGAACAAACTGTTTAAAGGAACAACAGCCAACTGAGGGAGAAGTTTTGTGAATGAAGAAATGACAACTGGATGGACATTTAGCTTGCCGCAGGGCCTCAGGCAGGTGACAGTTTCTTCTTCTAAAAAGCAAATGATTTGAAATAAATGATTCCTTGGTTCTTTCCAGTGGTATGAGTCTATGAAATCAATATATGAAACCCTGGATTATCCATGAGTGGGTGATCCACAGAAAATATCTAATCTGAAGACCAGTTTCCTTCAGCCAACTTACTTACCAGTGAATGCTCAAGGAATGCACATCAGTTTTATTTTTGGTCTAAGCAGAACATAATGAGGAAGGAAGAAATCACGGATATAAATGTGAAAATCACTCCAGATAAATGATTTGGAGGGGTTATCTGCTGTTTTGGATTACCCACATCACTGCCCCCCCTCCCATAGCATTGATAATTGAAAGTTGCCTGTAGCATGCAGACAGCTGAGGGATCCATGTTGTCAAAAAACCTATGGCTGGGTGCCAAATAACAACCTGATTAATTATCCATTTGTTCCATCCCACTACTTCATACTCTTCCCTCACCAGAGTGGTGCCTAGTTTCAGCAGCACAGAGAACAGTAAGTCCCCAAAATGAATAGTCCCTGTTTCCTGAGGCAGAAAATACACCAGAAACCTTTTCATCCTCAGGTCCTTTGTTTGCTACTTGGTTGGCCATGCCTAAGACAATAATGAAATTAAAGAGGGCCTGTCTAGTCACACTGGCTTTCCATGCGGAGGGTTTTGGCAAAATGTTCTCTTCAGTCAGATGCATATGGAAGTTCCCAAAAATATCCTTATCAGACTCCTGGATGAGAAAAACAGACTGTATAATGGCCAAGAGGCTAAACTTTCTCCCCAGTGGCTTTATGGTGCCTGGCCTTAAGCTAGTTGTCATCTTAAGTATTTTAGTTTGGAGTTTCATACAGAATTCGGATAGCCTTTATTACTAAAGTCAGTTTTTAAATGAAGAGTATTAAATGATCATTGAAGCGGTAACAACAGACAGCTTAGGATTCCCCAGGCAGTTGCGTCAAACACCCAGCCCATCTTTATCTGGACTATGTCACCTGAAGAAATGGCCCTGGTAATGCCAAAGAGCCCACAGCTCGGTGGTCTCACTCAGCACAGAGTCTGCCATTCTCAGAGAGGGAATGTCCTGGGTTTCTCACACTCCTTGACTGAGTGCAGGCCCTCCCTGGGTGGCCTCTAGACAACCCCAGGAAGAGGGATGGTCTGACTCACCACCATAATCTTTCTCATCATCCTTGCTGCTGGTAGAGTCGGTCAGACCTCAGGCATCTGCTCCAGCTGAGGCCTGGCTTCAGCTCAGTGGTGGTGATTATTGCTCTGAGAATTACGTAAATTTCAAACAAATCTTTTAAGAGTAGGGTCCTATCCTGGAGGCAGCTAGAGAGAGAGAAATTCCCTCTTAGAACTTGGCCTTTGATGTCGGCAATCTTGCTCTGAGCTTTTCATGAATACAGTTGTAAATTGATTTGGGGTTTGTCCTAATGGGCTGAAAAACACAGCTTTCCTGTGTGGTATGGCTCAGTGAAGCCACTATTTTAAAACCACTGGAGCTCCTCAAAGAACTACCCTCTATGGAATTGTTATAGATACTTCCTGAGGTCAATGAAAAGCTGAGCTTGTATTTCTATTAGAAAAGGCAAGTTCTCAGATACTTCAACACTGAATAGGCATAGGTTTGTGCCTAAACCACATAGATGGAGTACTCTGGTGTCTAAGCAATATAAAACTAATAGATTAGTTTATTAGCTTGTCTTAATGCCTTTCTTCCAAAGAATTTAGCCTTTAGAAAACACATTGATTTTTAAATAATATAGCTTTATTAAAGAACTCTAACCTAGTCTGAAATGATTTTGCTGATCTACAAATGCCAGAGATTTACTGGGGTGTAAAATATCAAATTGATATTCTCTTCAATCTCTTCACTAAATTATAACTTTATCTGTTGCTCTAAGAATGCTTGTAAGATATGCAGACCGATTTCATTTTACTAGTCCATTGAAGGAACGTAAACTGAAACTGGATGATTTTTTTACCCATTAAATAGTCAAGGAAATGAATATTGCCACACATGGCTGGTGTGGCATCAGAAACAACCTAACACAATTATGTTTAGGAGGAAAAGTACTATGTACAAAGTAACTTACCACTTCAATTTGTAATAAAAAAAAAATGTTTTGGGGCTCAGTGGCTCATGCCTGTGATCCTAACACTTTGGATGACTGAGGTGGAAGGATTGCTTGAGTTCAGGCTTTCAAGATCAACCTGAGCAACATAGCAAGACCCTGTCTCCACACAAAATAGAAAAATTAGCCAGGCATAGTGGCATGTGCCCATAGTTGCAGCTACCTGGGAGGCTGAGGCAGCAGGATTGCTCGTGCCCCCAAGAGTGTGAGGTTACAGTGACTATGACGGCACCACTGCACACGAGCTAAAGCAACAAAGAGACACTGTCCCCTCTTCCTTCCCCCCAAAAGTTGGGAAAAACCTAAATAGTCTGATTATACAAGGGAATGGTTGAATGTTTTACCTTTTTTTAAAATGGCTCTAACGAACAGTATGAAAAGTGTAAGACAAAAGCAGGGCCTAGTATAGGATACAGACTACAACAGCAAATAGTCTTTTTAAAAAATCTATAAAATGTTTCTGGTGACAATGCTGCCTCCAGTGACTGACTCAGCACCTTTAAGACGCAGCCCTGGAATGTGAGGCAGTTCCCAGCTGTGCCCCTCCTCTCTTTCCCTGCCCTGCTTCCATCAGGCCAGCCTGCTCTCTAGGGCATCCTGCCTCCTGGCCTTTGCCTGTGCTTTTTGTCTTACTCAGATGATAATTTTCTCTATCTCAGAACATCCACCAGTCCTCCTTGACAAGTATTTTCTATGTCATATAGTTGATCACTTAAGGGCTTAACTTTCTTGTCAGATTTCTTTCATGTCCTTTCATTTTGAAAATTATCCAGGGCAGATTTCCTACACTCAACAAGATGAAGTCTCCTGGGAGAATGTGATTATTTTACGTGCTTGCTAAATATATTTCCTGAACAAACCAAAGAGTTACATCTATGCAGATCTCTCCCTGCAGACCCCAGGGAACTTTGCAATCAGTGAGGGCTTCGTGACCCGGCCAAAAGTGGAATAAAGTTGTGACAAATCTTAACTCATGTTGAATGACAAACTAATGTTATGTTAGTGGCATAGATGAGTTTGCTGGCCCCAGTGGTAGCAGAACCAGCAGTCTTGTGAAATAACTTGGAAGTGATACAGGTTCCTTCTGAGCGTGTATTTGGGGTTATTGCCCCACCTTCCCCAGGTTTTGCCCAACCTTGGTGCTCAGTGTTTACAGACTAGAGCCTGCCTCATGTGGGAAAAGTACAAGATTAGTGGAAAGCAAAGTACAGCAAGTGTCTATCAGATAACACATAATAAAACTAAAAATGCTATGTAAATCTTCCATGCTTAGAAACATGGGACAGGAGCTGAGAAGGTTCATGATAGTGGCTATAGAATGTCTCTCAATATCATTTTTAACAATACAAAATTAATTTACATTTAATATGGGTGGGTTGGCTATTTTAAAATGTATTTGATATTACTAAGGAAAGCTGAAATTGATTCTTAATGTGGTTCTTAAGCATATTCAGCTAAGGTTTCTTTCTGAAAATGCTTTGTGTAAATCACAGTACTTTATTGTTGAAATTGCCAGGTTTTGTGATACAAAAATATTAGATTCATAATTAAAATGCTGCTATTAATACCACCACAGCATTTTCCCCAGGCAGACACTATAAAAAAAATCCCAGACATTTTCAAGGATGAGCGAGCTCCTTTTAGAAGACAGTCTTCCCTACACAAGCTTTACTTATTAATATATGGTTAATCTAAGGAAGAATAAAGTATTATCAGAACGAGTAGTAATGAAGCCTAAGAGCTCAAAACTGGAAATAGTCATCACCTTGACCAAATTGCAAAATAGTCTCTCTATACTACCCACAAAAGCAGCACTGATGTCTAAGGCTCATCAAACAATGTCAAAGTAATCCTAGCAAATACACACATAAAGATATAATGAAGAAAAAAAATTTTTTAAAGGTTCCAGTATGATCAGAATAGCTCACCCTGGGCTCTACTCTATGGTTTAGGCAGAGATGAGGAAGGACAGTCTCTACTTGCCTCTCATAGGCCTCTGGCTTGTCCTAACTGACCAAGCACAGGGAAACTAGGCTTGTAGGCAGGGTGGACCTGTGTGGGCAGGGCCGTGGAAAGTGGAAAGGAGCTAGGGAATAGTCTTACCTCAATGTCTTTGCCCTCTACCAAAAAGGTGGTCAAAAAATCTAAAAAGTTTTAGGGTATGCTGCTCTCGGATAGCAAAAGCCTGTTCCACATATAAAATTAAGCACTCACCTAGATGCCTTTAAACCTAATAGGGACCAGACGTTTGGGCTTCTGGAAAACCAGGCATTAAACCTTACAGGCTCATAATATCTTCACATTCTCATGTATCCTGTTTTGCCCCCTTTGGTTTCATTTTCATGAAAATCCACACTGGTAAAATGGAATTGACTAGAGCAGAAGCACCCAGCCTTTTGCCACCACAAGCTCTTTATTACTTCTGATCCCCATGGTAGGAGAAAGGGAGTAATAACTGATAGGTTTTCCTCTTTTAATACATATCAAAACATCTGACCAGCAAGAAAGGGATAACTATTGCCCCAAAAAGCTGGTATACTTATAGCCAAAGGCCAAGGCTCATGGTAGTTTTGTTTTCCTTGAGACAAGGTCTCAATGTCATCCAGGCTGGAATGCAATGACGCAATTGTAGCTTACTTGCAGCCTTGACCTTCTAGGCTCAAGTGAACCTCCTGCTTTAGCCTCCCAAGTAGTTGGGACTATAAGTATGCCACCACATCTTACTATTTTTTTATTTTTATTTTATTTTATTTTATTTTTGTAGAGAGATGATCTCATTAAGTTTCCAGGCTGTTCATGAACTCCTGGGCTCAAGTGATCCTCCTGCCTCAGCCTCCCAAAGTGCAGAGATCATTGGCATGAGCTACCACACCCAGCCAGCTCATGGCATTTTTATTAGACAAGGCAACAGGCCCACCTCTGATTATTGCTAGACTTTCTGAAATATGTAGTCTGAGGATTCCTTTTACTGTCAGGAAGATTCTTGACAAGCCAGGGCTTGTTCTCTTGGGCAGAACAGAATCCAGGGAAGAAGAGAGGCTGGAGCAGGCTGGTGTTGATGCTGGGGTCAGACAGCAGTGTTGGGCCCAGGATTTTACACATTTCCAGAAGAGTGGCGCTGGAAGGGGAGAACTCCCATGGGGCTGAGCAGATCTTTTGCAGGGGTGGTGGGAGTTGTCAGAGGGACAGGATGGGAACCAGTTAATTCAGTGAAGATACTCCAGGGATGCACAAAGACCAAAATTAAACAAAAATATGAAAAAAAAACCCTTCAAAGATATTTTAAGAGCTACTCATAAAACTTAGTAGTTATACATTCCTTTTTTTTTTTTTTAATCTAGTGTTCCCTTCAGACCACAGGTGACAGACACATGTTTCAAGAAGGGAAAGATCTCATCAGAGAAATGTAAATCAAAACAATGAGAGATCACCTAACTCCAGTAAGATTAGCCCACATCACAAAGTCCCAAAACTGCAGATGTTGGCATGGATGTGGAAAGAAAGGAACACTTCTATTCTGCTGGTGGGACTGCAAACTAATACAGCCTTTTTGGAAAGAAGTATGGAGAATTCTCAAGGAACTAAAAATTGACCTACTGTTTGGTCCTGCAATATCATTACTAGGTATCTACCCAGATGAACAAAAATCATTTTACAATAAAGAAATTTGCACTAGAGTGTTTATTATAGCCCAGTTCCCAATAGCCAAGTCATGGAAGCAGCCTAAATGCCTGTCAACACATGAATGGATAAATAGGTTGTGGTATATGTATACCATGGAATACTATGCAGCCTTAAAAAAGATGGAGCCTTTACCTCTTTTATGTTTATATGGAGGGACCTGGAACATATTCTCCTGAGTAAAGTATCTCAAGAATGGAGGAAAAAGTATCCAATGTATTCAATACTATTATGAAACCAATATATACACACTTACACATTCATATAAATGATAAAACATAAAGATAGTCCAGAAAGAAAAAGGGAGGAGGGAGAGTATTTGGAGACCTCTCACCTAATGTATGCAATACAAGGGTATCTTTCAAAACAAAAGAGTATATTGTAAATGTCTTACCACAAAAATAAGTGAGGTGATGGTTAAGTTTGATTTAAGCATTCCACATTGTATAACAAATCATCACATCGTACCCCTAAATGTATACAGTTATGATTTGATAAAAATTAAGTTTAAAAAAGGGAAAGATCATGTCAACAGGGGGAAATCAGCATTACTGAGCAGGTATAATGCTCCTGGCACTGTTAGATGTTAGGATAAGGGTTCCTTACAAAAGCATGGTGTTGGGTACTCATGTTATTTTCTTGCCTTGTCCCCATGGACTCCTGGCTAAATTCCAGAATGAAGGAGAAATCAGTAGCAACAACACCAGTAACAACTACAACTGTCAACAATTACAGCTAATGTTTACTGAGTGCTTAGCCAAGATCAGGAACTGTGCTAAGCCTTTGACATGGATCAGTTTAGTCCCAGGACATCTATTACAGAGGTACTCTTATGATCCATCCCCATTTTATAACTGGAAAAACAGGCCCAACAACAGGCCCTAGGTCACAAAGCTAGAGAAGCAGATCTGAGTCCCAAAGCCTGAGTCTGTCTCATTTCAGAGCCCTTAGAATAGGATAGATTGCCTCCCATTTAAATAGGTAAGAATAAAAACTAAGAGCTATTTTGTTAAAATTCCCATGGAATATAAAAATCAAAAAAATCCCAGTGGCCATGGAGGTGGAGGCTTCTGGAACACGGAGCAACAGGAAAGCCCCTGTGGACTAAGGCAGGCTGTGCAGTCCCCTGCTTTCCCATCCCCATGGCTACACATGGCCTGACACCTGCTGTGAGCTGGGGTAGAAGAGAAGGAAAATTGGGATGGGAGCCAAGAAACAACTTCCACTTCCACACCAGCCCACCCTCACCTCTCAAATTCCAGGAGTTTGGGGGAGGAATCTGGGAATCTTAGGGAGAGGGGATTGAACCCCTCAGAGTACAGTGTCCTGAGAAACATGAAGTTGTGACTATTGATTGGACACCATTTGCACTCCCAAACTGGGGGACCTGGGAGACATTGCTTACAGTACAACATGTGAAGAACTGTGGGCCTCACATCTTTTCTACATCGATGTAGGTATTTTCTGAGTTGGAATTGGAGCTGCTCTTCCACAAAGACCACCTGCTTCTTTGTATGGGAGTTTGCAAAGCATTACACAAATGTCACCTTTCTTTTTTGGTTTGACAAAGCTTTATCTAAAAAGTAATGTTAAAAATACTTCATATACATTCTAAACTATGGAAAATGTGGACAGTCATGTTTTTAATTTTTAAAAGTTTTTTGTTAGAGATTCATTGAGGGGTACAAAGAACCAGGTTGCACTGATTGCATTTGTTAGGCAAATTCTCTTACGTTTTTAATTTTTAAAAATGGAAATTTAAACATAGTATGCAGCTGAAAGGCAGATGAAAAAATTTCAACATTTAAAAACACTTGACACAAGGGAAACTAAGCTACCTTCATGTGCTCCAGTCTGGTTGTCAAAATTGGACTTCTTTCTTCTTTGAGGACACTGTATCATGACTTTTTAACTTTAGTGTATGGATTATTCAGGGATCCATTAGAAACTAAAGCACTAACTTGTGATTTTATAAAGTTTGAATGTCAACTTTTCATCTGTTTATGATGACTAGTATTACTAAGAATAAGGTTCTTCTTAAAGCTCTTTAATTCCTTGTATGTTCACTTTTTCTAGAAATGAGGACCATACTCCACTGCCATTTTTAAAGTTCACTGGCTTGAGTACGTTCTTCTTGTTAGGTCCTTCTAATAATGATACATCTTACATTTACTAGGTTTGAGCCCAATGTAGGCCATTTGGCTTCTTAGCCATCAAGTAGATTGTTTTATGATGTGATTTGATTGTTATAGATTACCAAAGTAACCACAGGAGGCCCTGAGATGCATGAGTCTTCAAAGGTTCTCTTTGCATAACTCTGCTCTAGAACATACAGTAGCTCCCTATTGCCCTTGGAGTCCCCTGAGATTCTACCCCACGCTGTTTTCTTTCCCTCACACATGCTCCTTGATATGTGCTGCTCTTCCTGCCTCATCCGTGTCTGCTAACGGGGGGTGGGGGTGGGGGGGTGGGGGGGGCTCTACTCCTCAGGGAACTCAGGAGAAATGTGTTTCCCTCCCCAGAGCCAGCACAAGGTAGAAACTAAATGAAGACATGCTCCAGCAATTGATAATTAACACTCCATTCAATGGACTGGCAAACTTTAAACATTCTGAAAACCAAAACAGGATTTTGTATTACTATTTTGAAGAGTTAAGAGAGCCTGTGATTTAAATAAGGATTGTTTGTATTTGTCAGCATTTCTACCTGAAATAATAAAAACCAGAACAGAAGCAGCCTCATGAAAAATGCTTGTTGGAAACTACTGAAAAGTATTAAAATACACACCAGCACAGATTTTCTGTCAGTTTAAAAACGTTTTGAATCTCTGATGCCATGCAGGATGCCAGGGGCTCCTTGTAGTCAGTGCTAAGTGTCAGAAAAACATAACAAATGAACAAACAAACCCCCCCATATGTTGACTCAGTCAAAATAAACATTTCCTTACCCCAACAATAGGCAAGTTTTTGACTGAGTAGATGGAATTCCAGGTAGCTAGCGCTGAGTTGTACCTTGTAGGTAATTTTCAGAAACAGTAATAGTGTACATGATAAAGTATTCAATTGGTAGAGGGAGATTAAGGACTAAGATGGCACTGTGGCTTAGTGTACTGGGCACTGTCAGGGAATTTGAATGATCAGACTCATGGAATTAGCACGTGATGTCCTAGATGGTTACCCGCAATGCCCACAAGCTTACAACTGTTAAAAATGAGAGGAGACAATGTCCACGAGGCATGCCAAAAAACAAAAACAAAAACAAATCTGAGGCTCCTTTGTAGAATTTTAACAGAGAAGAAAAGAAAGGTGGGGGGATGGAAAGGGAAGAAGGAAAAGAGAAAAGCAATGACACAGAGGCTTTGAAATCAAATGAGCAGCAATCACACATTCTTCAAGGCATTTCTCATATTTTATCTTGTCTCATTTTCACCTCAACCTTGAGGGAACCATTTTTGAATGACAAAGGTTAAATGACTTGCCCAGGATGATGCAGAAAACAGGTTGATGGGTGGGGACCAATCCCCTGGGGGGCAAAGGGGCAGTGGGGGTGGGGGAACTGACCTGTTGGGGATTAACCCCGTGACTCTTACTTATGGCCCCTCTGCCTTCTTGTTGGCCTTGGAGTCAACATATGGAATGATTTAGAGGAATTCTCTCTGAAGGCAGGGGATGGACTTAATGGGCAGGGGATGGACTTAATGATGCCCAGAGACAGCCCCCTCCCCCACCACATGGTGGTTTTCTTGTGATTCTAAAAATGCATACTGGGCCTCTATGGAAACAGAGTCCCCCAAGCCGGAAGCAGGGATTGGGCCCAGTTTCTCACCATTGATCAATTGCATGTGTCAGGAAAGGGCATGAAAGGAAAGACACATGTCTGTGGATGGTCTGTCTTCCTGATAAGAGGATCTCCTTGCTATGAAGCCTGCTGGACAGAGTGAGAACCTTAGGTGATGTTCCTCATCCTCTAATCTTCTGCCTCAAAACTCTATGGGAGTCCGCACTCACAATCCTTTGGAGTAGGCAGGAGCGGAGGCTCTTTTAGGGTATAGAAACTGCTGACGGGTCTTTGCCAGGATTTTCTCTCTCTGACATGCAGATCTTCTGGAAAAGCAAAATCTATTGCCAGTTTGACTCTACAACCATTTAACGTGGTGAAGAGTTGCCGTAGCAACATGATTTCTGCCTCAGGTTGACAGAAAATTCATGCTTGCTGGGTTTGAAAAGAGGAAATTGGACATTCAATACCACCAGAGAATTTACACATAGAAGCAGATAGTAGCTACAAATTCTGGCTTTCTTCATAACTTTTTAATATGAGTTTTGAGCATACACAAAAATAGTGTAACAAAGCTCCAGGTACCTATCACCTAGCTTCAATAATTAGCATCCCATCCAGTTTGTTTCATTCATGTACTTTCTCATTCAAATCCTGAATATAATATTTTATTCATTCACTGATACTTCAGTATGAATTTCTAAAAGGTAAGAACTCTATTTTTAACAAATGATTCCTACACAAATAATATGTAAGGATGAAGATTTCAGAATACAAATTCTGCCTGTCTCCCCAAACAAGTGACTTTAAACTGCATCTGTTTGCCTTTCTTTTTTTTTTTAAAGCAAGGCCCAATCACTTCAGAATCTACACGCTTTTATTAATCCCTCACTATTTCAGACACTATATTTTGGCTTAAAATATAAAACACTAGGTAGAAGGCATGATTCTGTACTTACGTGGAATATCTTATTTAATTCTCTCAACAACCCTAATATCCCATTTTACAGATAAAGAAAATGAGGTGCAGTTAGGGTAGTAACTTGACTGATGGCAAACACTGAGAATATGTAAGTGAGCAACCCTGTCATTTTTGGTTCCTAATCAGGCCTAACCTTACCACGAAAGCCGCTGCATGCTTAGCCCACAGCTTGCAGATTTCAAGCAGTGCATGCTCCCTTGTGCTTTGAATTCTCGTACCTACTGTTTAGGCTTGACATTAAAATCTTAGCATGTACAGGTCCCTCTAAGACAGTGGTTCTCAACCTTCCTAATGCTGCAGCCCTTTAATACGGTTCCTGTGGGTCGAGACACGCTGAGAACCGCTGCTCTAAGATGTTTGCTGGGTGATTTAAGGCTGTCTTTATTCCATAAACTCTATATTTAACTTGTGTACATGTCCTATTCTAAGCAGTATCCTTCAATGCAATGTGTTGGGAGGTTTGATCCCTGACAATCAGTGTCGTGAGGTAGATGGCATACTAATGACATCACTCAACCACTTTCTGGCTGTGTGACCAGGGCGAGTAGCTAGCTGTCCCAGTCAGAACCTTGCAAAGTTGCATTGCATTTGTGTGCCTTATTGGTCTGTTTCCTAGGCTCCTGGAAGTCAGGAACCAATTTGTCATTTGTTGGTTTGGCTGTTTGTTCTTTTTCTATATCTGAGCACTGAAACTGGCACATAGTAACTAAATAGTAAGTTTTTCCAGATTACCTGAGCTCATTTTTTCTTTCAAATCAAATAAATAATGACATATCTGGCCATGACTAAAATACAGTAGAAAGAAGCAGCTACATAATTCTGGGAAAACACAAGTTTTTAAACGGAGGGAAAAAATGTCCTACTCTGATTTTTTCCATTCTGTCTGCCCACAATGACATTTTTCAATGTGCAATTTTTCCGTGACTTTATAGACTGTCTCTGGAATTTATCTTGGAAAACACACCACTGTTTTATCTGAAGTTTAACATTTAATATTTTAAGTAACTTTAGATTTGCAAGAGATAGGCAAAACATACATAATAAGAATTTAGGAGTCAATTAAAGTCAATATTTCCAAATCATCCCAAAATATTTTCCTCATGTTTAACAGTACAGTGAAGTTATCTAAATTTCAAGACTGTTCTGGCTTTAAACACTTGCCCTATTTTTCCTAAAGGTATTTACCAATTCATATGCCAAGTTTTGGTTTAGGAAATATATTTTAGTACACATATTAGGCTAATAACAAAATTAAATTTGTGCACAGACTTGACATTTGTCCTTATTCAAGCTTATGCTTCTTTCTATATTTCATTCCATGGGACAGCAAATACTGAAAATATCTCAAGTGTGCTGAGATTATTGAAAATGTATTTAAAATGTAGTCTATACAGTTCAAACTATGTTTCCTAAGAATCCTAGGCAAACTGTGAAAAATCAGAACTCTAGCAATTTTCTCTGATCTCTTTGCTTAATATAAAAATGAGACAACTTAATATAAGTTACTCACAACCTGTTCTTTGCATTGTTTGTCAAGAAAGAGCCTAAAAATGGTATTCTTTGATACTTAACTGTAAGGTGTCTGTTGGAAGAGTTCATGAGTAAGGTGCCTGAAATTCTAGCCTAGCCAAATGACTCCTTTGCCATCATTGAGAAAATGCTTAATTTGATGTGGCTCACTTTAGGCTGCCAAAAAAGGGATAATAGTCTTCCCAGGGGGTCATTGTAGGAGATACAACACCACAATATTAAATGATTAAAAAATATAGACATGTGACTATGCAACAAGTGAGCATTCACAGATACTTGATACTTAGTCTTCTGCCTAAAAACTAGTTATGGATGTTCCACGTTCCAGGACTTCATGTCCTAACCCGACAATGGTGAGGCCTTTCACCTTGGGATTTTTTAACTCAAGAAAAATAAAGGGACATTTTGAAATACAGGTATACTGAGAGTGCAGGAAAAGTTTGAAACTGCAGAAGTCACAGCAAGGTCCTTAAGAGTGAATAGGGAAAGCTGCTCTGCTGCCCACTCATAGGCCTTCAAGATTTATTGATGCCCAAGACTTTGAGAACAAAACACGCCATTCCTTCTGGAATTGCTGTATCCCCATGGTGCTCCTCTGATCCCAACTGGTGCTGTGAGGGTTCTGACTTTCCTCTGAGAATGCAGGCAGGACCGCTGGCCTCTCACAGCGCACAATGTAACTCCCTTCTCTACTGGGCTGGGAGCAGCTGAGAGATGTTGGCCAAATCCCATTATTGCCAGGAACAACCTTTCTGCTACATAGAATGTGACCAATTTTGCCAGAATTAAAATTGAATATTGTGCTTCCTTTTGAAGCTGAATTTTAGTGTGCCAGTTTCTGAGCAAAGAAGCATGTGTATACTGGTACAAGGTGGGCCTCACTTTTTCAGCCCAAAGGAGTTTACCCTGCAGGCCTTGCAGAAATGTTTGGAGAGCTGACCAAAGAGTTAAACTCAAAGACAGAAAGGAAAAAGCTTTCTGAGAGGAAAAAGCTTTTTGTTTCTACCATGGTAGTTCAGGAAAAGAATAGGGCAAGGTCTCAGATTTAAGAAATGATGCCCCAAATTTTGTTTTTATTAATGTACAAATTACTGTCCTTGAAATAGGACCAATCTTCTAGTATCACTTTGAATTCAGGCATAATTCTATGAACAATAGCAAATCTCTGTGGGAACTTATTTGAAGATTAGACTTTAAGAAATAAATAACTTGGCTTGGCACGGCACCTGTACCTCAGCTGCTAGAGTGCCAGCTACATACACCAGAGTTGGCGGGTTTGAATCCAGCCTGGGCCTGCCAAACAATGACAACTACAATCAAAAAATAGCCAAGTGTTGTGGCGGGCACCTATAGTCTCACCTACTTGGGAGGTTGAGGCAAGAGAATCACTTAAGTTCAAGAGTTTGAGGTTATTGTGAGCTGTGACGCCACAGCACTCTACCAAAGGCAACATGGTGAGACTGTCTCAAAAAAAAAAAGTAAATAACTCAAGATAACATGATATAAATAAAACATGACACCAAGATAACTAAATGGCCTATCTGCAATAGATAAACTCATTGAAATTATGTGGCAGGTAATGTGCTAGAAATATTACATGATTGTCAGTCTGTTCAGGCTGCCTTAACAAAATACCTTAGTCTAAGTAAATAATAAACAACAACTCTATTGCTCTCAGTTCTGGACTGGAAGTTTAAGATTAAGGTGCTCCAGATTCAGTGTCAGGGGAGGTTTTACTTTCTGCTTCAAAGATGGCTGCCTCTGGCTGTATCCTCACATGGAAAAAAGGCAAAGCTCTTGCTAACTTTTGTAAGGCATTAATCTTCTTCATGAGACTTCTCTCATGATCTAATTATCTCCCAAAGCCCTACCTTTTAATCCTGCTATATTGGGGATTAAAAGGACATACAAATTTTGGGGGGAGGGGGAGACACAAACATTCAGACCGTGGCATTTACCTAATTTAATCTTAACAAGTAGGGTAAATATAACATTGTGTCCAGTTTCTAGATGGGGAAAGTGAACCTGGAGGTATAAGCTTGCCTAACGTCATACAGCCAGCAACCCATAATGTAGCAGGACTCATCCACCGCCCCCTCACTCTGACTTAAAATGCCAGGTGGCCTCTCTAAGCCATGGGGTACTATCTCAACGCTCACCCCAATCAGCCTATTTGATTCAGCAAGACTGTTTTCTTTGTTCATCAGTACTAAAACTTCACATTTGCTTATTAGTGGGCATATTAATAAACAAGCATATAAGTTGGCAGAAGCAAAATGTACATAATCTTCATAAATCTCAAAAGTCTTTGAGACCTCACACTTGGGGATCAAAGCAAAAGACAAAAATTAAAAACCTTCGAGAAATTTTGTAATGGGCAAACATTTTACTCAAAACAAGGGAAGTATAATTCTGTACAATATTTTAGGATTACCCCCGATTCACTGTGTCATATATGGCTCTAAAATGACTTCCTGCAGTGTGAATGTTTTCCCTTTTGAGTATTTCTCCTGACTAAACCTATAAGTCTACTTTTCACAGGAAATTGTGCTCACCTAAAAGGCTAAGAGGATGGAAATGACCATATGGGATACCCTAGAAAGCTTGTTGCAGGCTTTAATCATGTTTCCAAGTCAGGTATCTCCCCTCCACTTCATTTCCCTACTGTTATGTCTTCTCTCATCTCAGATGACAGGGATTTCTCTCAGGAGACAGGTTAGCTTCACACTCAATTCTTGGTGCCGTCCTTTGGATTGAGTATGGTACCTTCTAAGGTTGGTAATTGCATATGGGTATGATGCCCCTCATTATGGCCATTGGGATGGGCTCTTAGCCCTTCCCACTTACCCTCCCACCTTTAGAACCTTGTACCCCTCTATCTACAGACATCTCCTACTTGCACATCCCCTGGACACCTTAAATACTGACATCAAACAAAATCTTTCTTCCAAAACATGCTGCTGCTTCAGGATTCCCTCTGTCAAGAGCTGCACCATCCATCCAGACTCCCAGTGAGAAACCTGGGGCTTTCATTCTTCTCTTTCCCTTCTTTCCCACAGGATTTGCCTTTTCTACCGCTAGAAACTTGTCTCCATCCACAGCCTATTCTCAGTTCAGGATCCCCCTATTTTTCACCACGATCAATGCCATGTTTTTTCCCCCCAACACCTATGGTTGGCCTCTTCTCTGGGAGGCTTTTCTTGCCCTTCTGCATCCCTGAGCCCGGGCAAAACACTCCATATGTTTGCACCACATCTTGTCCTATGTACACTGATTGTGTATCTAATTTTATATCTTCCCCCAATGTGCTGCAAGCTTGAGCATAAGGACTGCTTTTTCTATGAATGGCCAGCTCTGAACAGTGCCTGATGGTTGACACTCATGGTCTGAATAAATGGAGGATAACCTACAGTTGGTCCCACGACGTTCTGTGTTTCTGGGAGACTCTTATTAGGATCTGAGCATGAATATACAGCTTATGTGCCTGGAGATTTGGGTGGGTTTACCAAGAGTTACACATTCTTGTTTTTATCCTTTTTTATTTTGCAATAATTGAACACAGTAAAATCATCAGAATTTAACACAATGTTCTATATATTAGCCCAGAAGTGAGCCCGTTGAATTTAAAAAGAACAGGTCAAACAGTGCTTAAACTTAGGGATTCATTGTTAGGCTCTGCTAAGTAACATGCCTGTCTTTTTCTATATTACTAAAACCTCAGCATCTACTACTTGGTTATAGTGGATATTTAAAAAGAAGCAATAGTTATCATCATCCTCTCTGCCATGTGCTTCCTATTCAGAGTGTTATGTGACTATCTCATTTGATCCCCACAACAATTTTATAAAGTTATAAGGTAGTATTCTCTCCATTTTATAGTTGGGGGCACTGGGGCCATGAGGAGTTAAGGGACAAGCTTAAGGATACTCACAAGTCAGTGGTGGCACTAGATCTGGGCTTAACCATTATTTTTTTTTTTAAGACAGTCTCAAGATATTGCTCTGGGTAGAGTGATGTGGCGTCATAGCTCACAGCAACCTCCAACTCTTGGGCTCAAGCCATCCTCTTGCCTCAGTTTTTCTATTTTTTAGTAGAGACAGGTCTTGCTCTTGCTCAGTCTGTTCTCAAACTCATGAACTCAAGCAATGCACCTGTCTCAGTCTCCCAGAGTGCTAAGATTATAGGCCTTAGCTATTTCATTTCAAAGCCCACATTCCCTAATCACTACACCCAAATCAGAGCCCACTGTGACTAATTCTTTATTATGCTCTACCACTCAGCTGAACTCTCAGCTAGTGACAGCTGCTGAAATATGATTTATAATCTTGCAGAGAAAAAGCGGGATGTTGTTTCTGACATCCTGATAGTGACAGTTAGCTTACCCAATTCCAGGCAAATAATTTAAAAGATCACACATGCTAAGGTATTTAACATTCTATTTTCTTAGTTATAATTAAAAGTTTTCTTTTTTCAAAATGGCATTACTCCTCAAATTTAATTTTACTTTCTCCCCAAAATTATCATTCTGGAAGTTATTTGCTCGTATTACTTTGTCATAGGAACTGAGATTTTTTTATTTAGTGTATGCAAAATATTACTTTAATACTAAATGACATACTTTCAAAACCTTTGTCATGGCAAGAGAATGAAAACCACTTGCCTACTTTTACTCATACCTTCTGAATAGTCTTTTAGCCTAGTTGGCTTGGTTTTCACTCGTGGATTGAGATAAGTATAATGTGAGCCAGAATTGTGTTGGCGTGAATATGGCCTGACACTAAAAGCTATGTTAGCCAAAAACTTCTAAAAGGCAGCCAGGAATTGCCAACAGATGCTCCCTCTAACTTGATCAGCTTCACCTAAACATGGCGGCGGGAAGGTCTCTAACCCACTGGACAGGTTTGCAGGTTTCTTAAAAATTGTAGTGCATGAATGGTGGGAAATGCAGCCTTGAGTTTTGCCTTCTGTCTTTGTCCTTTCACTACTCTATTACCAAATCATAGCAATGTGACCCACTGAGCCTGCTAGCATGAAACACCAACCAAGAGGAAATCAGATTCTATTTTGTGTTTTACTCACTTGTTTAAAATGTGTCTGCCTCAAGTTCAGTGTTCACGATGCCCTTTAAGACCTCTTTAATTTCTAAGTAAGTACTAGTTCTAAGTTTTTAAACATTACCCAAAAATACATCTTTAGGGGTTATACCATGTTTCAAACTATCAAGAATTTAAGGACATGTGGAACACTTTTTTTTTTTTTTACAATTAGGAGAATCAATGATCTGTGACACAATTACCAATGTTGTAGTTAATAACAATTCTTCCAAGAGCTGCGCACAAATAAACACATTAATTATTGCTTCAAAGTTCAAAAACATAAAAACTCTTTAAAATTGCAGAGCTGCCCCAATAAACTTCCCAGACTGACTCATTCCCTGATTTGTCTGATTTAAGAAGCGTGCCTAGGCTATATTCTCCACAGAAATGTTCTAGAATAAGTCAGTACCTTATCTTGCGTCCAAAAGATTATTGAAAGTAAATGATCAACAACTCACTGGGCTAACATAGGCTTTTTAACATCCTTTGATTGAAATTTTAAGCGTTAAGTTAGACTTCAAAGGTTATGAGACAATGTTAGTAAAATGTATACCCATGTGTGGGAGATATTTGTTTGACAATATTTTAAATATCAGATTTGATTCCTATGCAAAAGTAGGTTATAAAATGTATGCTATGGTCAACTCATATAACTGTAACTTAATCTTCGATTTCATTACATGTAAATTGTACCTCAATTTAAAAATAAAAACAATGCAGAACTTTCAAGGTGGAAAAAAGGTCTGAGAAGCTGTCACAGCCTGCCTAGGAGACAAGACTAAATTGGTGTGATATCCTGGAGGAGGTCCATGAACAAAAAAGGAAGTGAAAAATGAATACAATACAAATAGAGTGTGGAGTTAACTGTAAATACGGGTTCATTAGTTGTGATAAATGTGCCACCCTAATATGTTAATAGGAGAATTTGAGGTGGGGTGTAGGGCAACTTTTCTGAAAGTCCAAATTTTGAAAAATTTAAAAACTTATTTTAATACAAACAGGCAGGATAAAACTAAAAATGAATAATGTGGCAGTCACCCAAGACACTACTGGAAGGTCGAGGAAATGAACAGTAAAATCTCAGTGCATATTACGCATTTCAAGCAATAAGTGTAAATTAGCCATAAAGGGTATCTCTATCTACTGCATATTGGCGCTGAAGAGACTACCTTTTTGTCAGAGTGACATTCCCCTAATAAAACAAGTTAGGTTGTCATTACCATAGTTTTAGCTGGGCTAACGTTAAGAAGGCTGGCGTACATGAAAATGGCAATGAACTGAACAGCATAGCTTTTATTTTCGGCATAAACATCAACTTTATGGTAAATTACCGCACGCCACCGTACCACCCAGTTTACAGTTTAACTCCGCCTCCCACGAGTTACATTCTTCACATGCAAAAAATTCATTTCGTGCCTGCCTGACCGTTCTCAGGTGTGAGTGCACGTGTAGAGATGTAAAGAAAATTTGCTTGCAATGTCATCTGTGTCTCTTTGATAAATACGCCTTTATGCCACAACCCACAATCATAATTCAACCGTGCTCTTCCCCTTTTAATTCGCGGAGAGTCTTCCTCAGCATTTATTGTTGTCAGTGCTAACCAGCCCTGGGGAGGCTGTATGGAGCCCACACAACTGCTGAGCAGTGTCTGGGGTCCCGGCCTCCGTGCTCTGGGCTGCCCCCGGGCGCTCCCTCTGTTGGCTCCATTGGCCCCGGCGCCCGACGCCGGATCCCTCTTCTTTCAGTTAACAGTTCTGGGTCAGAGGCTGGGGGAGCGGCTCGGAGCTCACGTAGACCGAGATGAAGATGAGGAAGAGCAGGAGCAAGAAGAGGCTGGCTGACGCGGCGGCCACGGCGAACAGCTCCATGCTCCGCGCAGCCTCCTGCAGCCGGGACTAGCCGGCTGCTGCACGGCACCGCGTTGCCATGGGAACGCCAGCGGCGCCCTCGGCGGAACCCCGCGTTTATTACAAGAGAATCGATCCGAGGTGGCGCCGGCAGGGGTTCAGGGCTGCGGCAGGCCTCTGCCCATCCCCCGCCGCGCTCCCTCCCTGCCCCCATGGGCCGTGCGGGGGCGGAGGAGCAGAAACCAGAGAGACTGGTGCAGCACCGATGGCAGTCGCTTCATTCGTGTTTCCTGGGCCCCAGCGCGCGGCCACTCCCGGGGAACAGACCCCTTGGAAGCTCACAGCTCCTGCACGGCGCTCAGGATCGAGGCCTGTGCGGGAGCCGTTCACGCAGGCCCTCCTTCCCCTTTGTCTGATTCTCCAAGGCCTGGCCGTGATAAGCACATGGAGAGCCCCTCCTGCCAGTCCTCGGCCTGGATGACGCCCTGGGACCCTGCCTGAGAGGACCCGCAGCGAGGTGTCCTGCAGCCCTCGGAAGAGAAGGCGCGAGGCTGGAGGGCGTTTCTGCAGATTCTCCCCAGAGCCAGGGCCATTTATTCTCTCCGTTGCCCTTGCTCCATGTTCTTAAAGGGAGGGAGGAAAAGAAGACCTGTACCTCAAGTCCCAGTTATTGGACCATTTACTTTACTTAACTGCACTGTCTGTCCCGGGAGCCAGAAACACATTGCAGGAAGCAGCGTTTGGGTAATTAACAAAGAGCCATCACGGGGTGGCCCTGCGTGGCCTTCAGGATGCCCGGACGCCCGTCCCCGCAGGACCCATACAGGTCTGGCTCAGCCCGACCCCACTTTATTCTTCTTACATGATTGGCAGAGCCGCAGAAGGAAGGATGTGCCCCCATGTTACCCACCAACCTTTTCCTCCTGGGTCACTGAGGCCCCTGGCTGCGCAGACACTGGTCCCCCACCCGAGCCTGGAAATCCTCCTCCACCCAGCTAAGGCTCTGTGGCTCCGGGCTATAAATATTAATAAGCTGCGCGGCTGCGGGCTTAATTATCTTCCTTTAATTGCAACTCAACCAAAAATCCAGCCTCCTGCCACTCAGAGCCCCCTAAGTCGGAACGTTTGGTTTTAGTGTTGGGAGGCTTCCTTGGCTGCTCAAAGTCGTGCTTTGTGTTCCGCCTCCCAACCTGGAAACCATATGCTGTGCCTCTGAGCTGGTTATAAAGTCTCTCTGAGATTCAAGCTGAGCCTCTGTGCCTTTCATTCGGTCACCTCCATCCCCGGCGGGCTGGCTGCCTCCAGTACCCAGTTCCCTCCCTTTCGCTGGGCAACCCCACCTGCCCTGCCCACGCTGCTAAAGCAATAGACCCGGGCCTTTGGCAAGTAGAGATTGCCTTGTGGGGGGGTGGGATGCGCCCCAGGTTTGACCTGAAGGCACCTGCAGCAGTCTCAGCCCTGGACAAAGATAGCAGCGGCTGGAAGGCTTTGGCATTGCTGCACCTGCTTCCAAGTGGCTGGAGACGCCTGGCTAGTGTCCTTTTCCCTACGACCCCTGCAGCCCTGCTCCCTCCCCCAGGATTCCTCCCTGATCCCCCAAGGGATGTCTGGCTGGGGGAAGGGGGTTGCTCCACGGTCTCCTGGCTGCCATACACAAGGGATGCCAGGCTGCCGCCCTATCACGCCCTGCATTAGTTTCTCTGGAGAGAAGAAACCAAAGTTGATCCCCACTCTCACATCTTGGCTCCATGTCCCAAGGGTTTGACAGGCCTAGCAGTGGAGGAGGCCCAGGGAGCCCAGCCACTCTCACCCTGGGAACGTGGGAGCCTTTTCATCGCCTGTAAGAGCCAATTGAAGACAAAGACCGGGCTTTCTGCCTGCAGACTTGGTAACTCAGGCTTGTAAAGGGCACTACCTGGCACCACCCTAGGCCAAGAGCAGCTGTGGAGCTATTTCTTGCTCATTGGTTCAGTCTGGGGAACGGCTACCCAAGACAGAGGTACTATCTACTCCCTAGGGAGTTATTATGATGATTTAAAAATATAGCTGCCTACTTACTTGATACATTCCCATTTAAATTACAAGAGGCAAGGTCAAAATGCAGAACAAGGATTTAGGTAAAACACAAGAAGTTAAATTAGTACCCCTTATATTTCAGTTTTAAAAGCAGGCTTATCATCAAGGTCCAAAGACAAACTGTTCTATAACCTGAAATATCAGTGATGAGTCTGTGGTGGTGGTTGAGTTGCCTGAATGCTAACCTTTCACTGAAAGGAGAAAATTCCACCTGGAATACTTTAAGACTGTAGCTTTTGTAGGCTGTTCCTTTAGGTCCTCCAGAGGCAAGATCAGCAATTTAGTGGACCAAATCAAAATTTCCTGTGTAATTAGGCTCAAGGCTCCGGCAGCATATAGTTAACTAAGGCCCAGGGTTGGGGAACCCATGTTGGTGGGCAGGTGGGTCAGTGCAGCCACCATAAAACCTCTGTGGTTACACAGAGATTCCCCTCTCTGTCCCCACCATCTAGCACTAGGATAACCTGGGTGGGAAGTGGGCTGCCTGGTGGAGTCAGTGGAGTCAGTGGCCTGGAAGGAGGTGGTCGCAGTGATCTGGGCGGGTGTGGGTTTTACTTATCCCTGTCCCTGCACCCAGCAGATGTTCAGTAAGCGTTAAAGGACCCAGAGCTACATGAGAATGTGGGGTGGCCTGCTGTAAAGGGATGTTTAGCTTGAACTGACTGGCCTAGAGGCTGCATGAAGTAAAGAATGTTCTGTCTCATTTCTCTTTCTGCTGTGGTGGGAGCTAGGCAGCCGTAAAGGCCTGCTTGTCCCTTCAGAGCACAGGGCAGCATCTGGACATCTATTTGTGGGAGGATGTCTAGGAATGTTTTGGAAACTCATCTCAACTAGGAATGGTTGCATAAGGCTGAGATAGGTATTGAGAAATTCTTCTTTGCTAATGAAAGTCCTGGGATCTCTCTTTGTCTCTTTCTGTCACACACAACTCACATAATACACCCACAAATCTACTCTTATAAAAAAGAAATTGTATAACCCTTTTCTAGCTTGATAAAGATCAGAGTCACGTACCAACTTGTCTCTCCAAAACCCTACACACATCTCTTAGTCTTCTCTGGCAGTTAAAATCTGAAAGTGGTTTTTGAATTCTGCTAGCTCAACCTTACCCTGCCCCTCTCCAAATGATACAATGCCAGGATGGGGTCAAAAAGCCACATGTCTGTCACCAGCAGCCTGAGTCTGGCCTCAGGGTACTGTGGAGAACTGGACCAAACAAGAGGTCCCTTGCCTGATCTTCACTACTGACACTGCTACAGGAACCACAAATCTCCATTGTTGGGGGACTTTCAATCTGACAAAATTCTTGCTAGTTCCTTACAACAACTCTTACTATCTGCATTTTCAGACAAAAAGAAACTAAGGTTCAGTGATCAGGCTTGGGCCATGTGAAGAGACTGGGAAGTCTTCCATGTCCGTCTTGGGGCTCTCGTTTCTATGCCAGTCACAGGGACGTCAGCAGAGAAGATACTGAGAAATATAACTGGCTTTTGGAGTTTTCGCCTTGGAATTCACATTGTGTTTTTGTTTGGTAACATGTGTGTCCAACACAACTCCCAGCAGCAGAAAGACAAGTAGGTTCCTATCAAGAAACCAGGTACAGTCCAGGCCAAAGAGCCAAAGATGCAAATAAGAGCCAGGCCTTTCCACAGGACAAAGGCTTCCAGCCAGAGGATCTGACATGTCTAAGCTAGAAGCCTCTCTTCACAGCAGTAGGATGGCGAATCCTCCACCCCCAGCCTGGGGTGGTGATGGGTCTTCTATTTGTCCTCTTCTGTCCTTTCCACTCTACCTAATGGCTGGACACAGGCCCAGGTAACTGGCCTTGATTAGCAATGAGGGCCATGGACTGGGAAAGCTGCAGGGGGTGCTGTTCATCAGTGTGAGAAATGCAGCGGTTTCATACCTGTGATTCCTACTGGATTTTATACAGCCCAGGCACCCACAGGCACACACCACCTTGGCCATAGAAACCAACACTAATTTGCACCTCACACCTGGTTAGGGATTGAAAAAATGAGACTAGGATCTGAAATAATCACATATTGTCTTTTTCTTTTGTGAAAATTTTCATATTTACTACTTAGAGTTAGTTATGCCCTCAGCCTGGTGGCATGGAAAACTTCAGAAAGGATTATATAAGTCCATCAGAGAAGATGGCATTCTTTGGAATATAGGACTGGATCTAATGAGGATTTGGAGATCTGAAGTTTTTTTGTGTGTGTGAACAATTTATAAATGGTGCTCAGTTACTGTTTACCAGAGCAAGGAAGCTGGTTGGGGATGATAGGGGGAGTTTAGGAGCGTTTATTGTGTAGGTGGCACTCTTCTGAGAAGTTGGCACAAATAGACTCATTTCATCTTCACAGGAACACTTTAGGGTAAGTACTCTCACTATACCTATTTTCCAGCTAAAGGGAACTGAGGCATAGAGATGTTCTGTAACAGTACTGGTAAGCAGCAGAGCTCAGGCTGGACAAAATTTTGTTCTCCTATGAATTAGCATAATCCATTAACCAAATATCTGAGGCTCATTTCACCAAAGTTGTGGTCACTGATGCCAAGTGGTTTCATTTGGAAAACAGGTCTTCACTTTCTTAGCAAGAACACATTCAAGTTATTTTTTCCTCTTCTCCCTCCCCCAAATATTAGAACTGAGATTCCTGTGGTGTACTTGGAGAAAGGGGGCAAGTGTTAAAAATGGGATAATTTGTTGCCTATTTCCTTCTGTAACCCGACTGTCCCACACAGCTCTCAGTCAGCAAGGCCCTAGGCAGAGTCTGGCTGGGCTGCTGTGCACATGGAAAATACCTACTGCCAGCCATTCAGCACTAGATATGTCTCAGATCAATAGCAAAAGTGCCTTTTATACAAATTACACGTACATACAGTCTGCAAAGCATATTCACTCGAGAACTCACTTTAGATGTTTCCTCTTTGCCCTTGGGGCTCTATCTCTAATAGTGGAAGAAGTCTGTGCCCCTTGTTCAAAAGATCCCAAGCTAGACCAGTCTGCCCCAGATGGAAGTGAGTGACTCACTGTACCCTCTGAAAGGAGGAAATTGAAAATGTGCCAGCTTCAAGATCAAAAGGAGGCAGACGATTTTACCCACTTTCCTAAAGGCAGTTTCATTTCCTTTCAGCTTGTATTCTTTGCTCATTTTGCAACTTGTTTTTCCCAAATTGTTCTTATTCTTTCCCCCAAATCAGAGTTTGGAAACTCTGCTATGCACAGGGCAACTGGTAGCATGGTACATAGTTGCCTTCCTGGACTCTCCTGTCGTAACTCACTTTGCTTCTTGAGTGACAGACAGGAGATCAAATCCAGGTTGTTATAATTTCTCCAGAAAGGGGATGTGTGTGTTTGGCAAGACAGAAAGTGGGACAGTTATGTGCAGGTTTCTTCTTATATGTAGAAGACTCGAATTAGGTTCACATATATACCTTTGCTGTTGTACCTACTTTCATCAGCTCTACTATTAAAAACACACCAGCTTTCCAACCTCTTCCCCTTCTCATAGGGCTAAGACCAGGGTAGGACAAATAAGGCATTTATTTGCATTGGGCACAAAATTTAAGGGGGAGTGACAGAAAACCCTTAGTAGTCAAGATAATTTTGATTTTTTATATTAAAATAACTCAAAACTCATAATCAAATTGTAAATTTTAAATAAAAACAGTATTACTGATCTTTCCTTTTGCTCCATTTTGATAAACTTCAAAATGGCTTGTCATAGTACTGCTTTTTCTTTTTATCAATATTTATCTTAAATCAGAAATAAGCACAGATAAAGTTAACTGAAGTCAGTGTAATAAACAGGAGAAAGTAGACATGAACAAAATGAAACTGAAAGTAATATACGGTATTGAAAATCAAGAGACTGAAAGTGAGCAACTAGATTAATAGCTTTTTATTAATGGCAATTAAAGATTTTCATAGAGAACCACCTGAGTCTTAAGGCATCATCTCGTTTTTAGCAATTATTAAAAATCTTACAATAGTTCAAAGCATTTTTAAACATATGTATTCCTCTTAGTCTACAAAAACTATTCTAGTAATAATATTCAGAGTTTTTAGAGTGCTGCTTTGTTTTTCAAAGCACCTTTTTGATGCTTATTATTTCATTTATTCTTATATCTAAACAGTGAGATAGGATGATTCTCCTTTCTCAAAGAATGGGCAGGTGGAATTTCAGAAGAAAAGGAAAAGTAATCTTTAAAGTGATAGGCACTAAGCCTGGTGCCTTACGTACATTCTCATATTTATTTCCCAGACAACCCTGAGTTAGGGAGATGATCAATTCCTTTTTACAGATCAAATTGAAATCCAGGGTGATTGATTAATTAGCCAATAATCTCAGCTATTTATTTCCTGAAAAATACTTGTTCTTATTTTAGTGCATTTTGTTAGTAAAACTTTTGAAAAGAATAATTAGACTAAGAAGTTAGAACTCAAGAAAATGTTTTCTGCCTTCAGATCTGGTCAATGTCATGCCACGGTTTTCTCTTTGCTTCTTCTGAATAGTCTGCCATGTACCTATGCCAGAAAGAGTCCTCCTCTAATGTGCTAGTTTGATGGAAGTAGAGGGTCTCTTCAGGTGAAAATATTTTGAATAAGTAGATGTAGATTAGTCTGTGAAAGGATTAGTATATTTTTCTTTATAAAGTGCATTTGGTTTATCTCTTATCATATTTCTTTCTGTAGGGCTTGTAATAGTGTAATAATTCCTTTAGCAACAAGAAAACCAGTCTTACCACTATCTGCTAACACTGTGTGGTGGTATGTCTTTAAAAAGATGCTATGTGGGATATTCCTACCACTATTGGAATGCTTGAGCCTAGGAGTTTAAGACCAGCCTAAGCAATAGCAGACCTTATAAAAAAGTTAGCTAGGCATGGTGGTATGCACCTGTATTCTGAATTATTCAGGAGGCTGAGGCAGGAGGATTGCCTGAGCCCAGGAGTTTGAGGTTGCAGTGAGCTATGAGGACGCCACTGCACTTACAACCCTGTCTCAAAAAAAGAAAAGAGTCCTATATGGGCAGGTATAAAATTGCATGTTGGGGTTGTTCTAAAATGTTTAATTTTTGATTGCCAATGAAAACAAATATACTTGCTAATTTGTATGTCCTCTTATATATGAATTATGGTTAATATACTTTGTCCATTCATCTATTGGTGTCAATATTTTTCTCATGAATTTGAATGGTCTCTTTATACATAATCCTCGACTTTTATATCTGATTAAAATTTAGTCCTAGTCTCTGGTTGGCTTTGCAAGTTTTGGTAGACTACATTAAAAAATAAGTTTCATAAATTTTTTTTCATGATTAATTAAACGATCAACTGTGCAGCCCTGCCATACAACTTGGCAGTTATTTGATTATATATTCTTTATCAAAGTTAACTGAAGTTGATAATCATAACATTAACTACCACAACTCTAACAAGTCAAGCTCCAGCTTGGTGGGTGAAGAGAACACATTTCTGTTTTCTATCATTGAAGTCAGAGATAATTAAACAGAATCAGGTAACTTAAGGGAGCTGATGTGGCCTTCACATTTTTCATTAAAAATAACTTATTTAACAAACTGACATGGACATCTAACTTTATGCATTTATTTATAAAAACATTTCCAAGCAAAGAATAGAAATATTTCACTTGGATCAACATTGAGTAATCTGAAAAGATTTTGTGAATGCAGATTCAGTCTTTACTTCCCTCTTCTTGTATTTTCCCCAAGTTGGAAAAAGAACACTTTCTGTCATCTTTTCTAGGTGGCCTTCCAGACAGCCTTTGGGAACTATGCATTATTATTCTGCCCTCATTATAAAGGTCTTATGAGGTAGAAAAACCACTTACCTTATTTTTCCATAAGCTGAGGTGTAATCTCTGACCATATGCCTTTTGGTGCCTCTGTGCACATAGTGCACACACACTCTGAATATTTTTCAACCCATTCAGAGTTTTGTTTCGTTTTGTTTTTAGTCTACCCATAAGTAGTTAGCAAGGCTCATGAACACACCCATTAGTTGAGGGAAGTGACTTGATTAGAAAGCACAGCTCTAACCTGCTAAGTTTCTACTCCCTCAGTATTATACACATGTTTTATAAGTGTCAAGCCCTGGATTGCTCTGGTGAATTAGGGCTTTGCGCGGAACCAGGCAGTACGTGTCTTTAACCATCTTGAAAGTTTCTTTGCTGTGAGTGTGCAGAGGAAAAATCAAAATCTAAAAAGTCAGGAAACTTAAGTGCTGTCAGAGCCATGCCTACTCTTTGAGGGCCCCAGCAATTACGGCCTCCTCCTCTTAATGGCCATGGTTAGCATCTGCCTTGCCACTCTTCTTTCTCAGAACAGGAAGCAGAGGCCTTTCATTTTTCTTGGAGACCATCAACTGTTACCAAAGCTCTGCTACCCAAAATGGACTGTGTACTCTTAGAACATCTGAGGGACTTCCTGGGGACTTTGGAGGCAAAATTCCAAAAATATAAGTGAGTTGGAAAGATTATATTTTGCTTCCAACAGATGCTACAAAGTTGTTCAAAGTACAGTAGCTTCAGAAAACAGGATATCCTTGAACCATGAAGTTAATTTGATCCATGTGGTGTCTAGAATACCAAGAAGTCAGTCCTCAGGCAGATTTACTGCCAATGTTCCCTCTCTCTCTCTCTCTCTCTCTCTCTCTCTCGCGAGAGCACTTGCTTGCCCATTTGCTCTCGCTCTCATATTCTGATAGGCTACACTACATAATCTATTTATGCTTTGGCCTTTCTTCTCCAATTTTGACATTTTTCCAGATACTTTTTCTTCCTGAAATGTATTAACAAGTTGATGGTATGCCCAGGGCATGAAATGTCTCTTTAAAATCTCAACATTCATGTGTAAAACCAGTTTAAAAAGCCCTTTGAGAAAGAGGAGTTAGAAAACTATGTCCTCTGCTGGGTGGTGGATCTTCCTTTCTAAGAAGGCATATTTATTTTTAACAAACTTATTGTTCATATTTTTAAACATTCACCTGGCCTCCTTCCAACATGAAGGGGTAGGGAGTTTGGTTGTAAAGGCCTAGAAAAGCTCTTATGGGAAGAAAAAGGGAGATAACTCGTAACTCTTCAAGTTTGAATTCAGCATTCACTATTTGTTGTCAGTTTTTTCTCTTGATGACATTTTACTTCACATTTACAGAGAACCTCATCAGCAGTTCTTTGCAATTTTTTGTAAAAAGACCAGAACTATTTACTCATCTTTTCTGAGGTCAAGTAGATAAGAGCATTTTCCATCACAGATTTTCTTCAAAATAATAAAGCTCAAGTGTCACTGGACTATAAAATGAACGCTGTATTGATTTAATAGATAGTGGTTCTTAAATGAAGTGAAAGGACCTTGGCTTAATTAATTCAGTCATTCATTCAGTACACGTTTATTAAGTGCCTGTCACACACCCCCACTGGATGGAACATCTGCCTGTCACTCTGTGCTTGCTAAACCAGAAGGATCAAATCACCTAACAACAACTGCCATTTATTTGGGCTCACACCATATGTCAAGCTCTGTGCTAACGATTCAACACACACATTTAATTTTCTGAACAGTCTATCCAGGTAGGAATCACCCAGCCTTATATGGTTTCTCTCTCCCCAACTGGTAACAGTGGAGCGTTGGCCTCAGTTGGCCTAATTCCAAGTCTGGGCCCTGGAAGAATCACTTTAGGTCCCTGACAAGTTCTCTTTTGAAATAACACTAAGAATAGAATAAAGATAAGAGGGTTAAATCTGGGGAAATCTTGGATGGTGTGAACTCAAGGCACTTTATGACCCATATTGGTGGCTTGAATGTGGCTGCTGATTCATTGTGTTATTGATACCTGGTTCTTGCCTCTTTATTTGCAAAGCCATCACTCCTAAATTCTAAGTTGTGGTAAATTTATTGTTCTATACTCCTAATCATCACACTCTGCTAGGCTATAGTACCTTGCAGCTTCCCAGGGCTTCAGCACATCTGACCGTCTCCAAGAAGTCCTCCCTGATCACACAGGTCATGTTGCTCTCTCCCTTTGTAGACTTAGTTCTAAGCTCAATGCTGACGCCTCTGATTGCAAGTTGCTCCTGTTTTCCACTTGGCTGAGGGCAGGGCCTCTTTCATAGACATTGTGGCCTTCCTGGTGCTTTTCTCATGGTACTTTCCTAACATTAGATAAATGTTGGAACATCGCTTATTGCCTTTGAGCTACTGCAGAAGCATAAAGAGCTGAATAGTTTCAGGGTGTGTTGAGTTCTGTGAGCAGCAGACCTTGATGGGAGGAAAGCCTCTGTCAAAAATCACTGCCACTTTGTAAATCCTCCAAAAGGGCCAGTCTGAAAGAAATGAAGTCTCCCCAGTTGATAAAGACCAAATAAGTTTTGTATATGGAAAATAGCAAATGACAAGCACAGAAAGTCAGTTTAACTTCCTTCACAAAACCTGTCACTGGGCAGGTAACAGAGCCCATTAGAGGAAGCAGGAGTCTGGAAACACTCTCTGATGAGCAGCTTTCATTCCTGGGGTCATCTCATGAGACTAGAAGGGAAGAAGATGCCATGAAATCTTGAAAAACAATGTGTCATTTTGAAAGCTGTGTGGATTCCCACCTGTGAAAAAGAGTGCTTGTCATGGGAGTGTTTTATGGGAAGTAAAATACATTTGAAAGTCTACTCCAATTACATTATTTCATGTAATATAGGGTTTTGCTCTTGGGAAACACTTTATTAGTCAAATAGGGCAGACCCAACTCCTTTCTTTGTCATAAAATCTGGCCCTGCCTGCTATCACCATTGGATCACTATAATGGGGAAGTAGAATTGCCATACTAAAAATACGCCAAAATATTCTGAGAACCCAATAGAACAAGGTAAAGAAAACAGTGAGCTTGTGGAAAGAAATACTGAGTGGGATAAATTACCTGGTTCATGACCTATCTGTCCAACAACAAGCATTTATTGGACACTTACTCTTTTCCAGGTACTATGGTAGGTTCTGGGGAGACACTTAAGAAGCAGACATAGCTGCTGTCCCCTGGGAGATCCCAGAGGCATGGGTCCCTGGTCTTTGGGGGCCCATAGTCCTGGAGAGTTCATTGCCGAGGGCTGTTGGGTTTCTGTCTGCCTTCTCTTAACTCCAAGTTCAGTGGAAAGAGTGGGGAGAGGAAGGAAGTTTCCACACTTTTGAATCCCAGTACCAAGAGAACACAACAAATAATTGTCTATGAGGGAAAGAACAAATGAATCTCACAACTTTAACATGTTTTCTAATTGATGGGACACCACTCTCCATCAAAATGTGCACTCAGCCATTCTTCAAAGAATGGATTCCTGCAGACCCTTGCTCCAAGGGTGCCTTGACCTTCATTTGCAAGAAATCCAGTGACCTATTCAGACAGACTGAACCAGCAACACCTTGGAGTGGGCCTTAGCAGGAGGAAGGCTTTGATTTCACACTGTTCCCACCGAAGCCATTCACATTCAGAGGTGAATCTCAGACAGTGACCACATGTAAGTGCTTTGGAGGTGTGGAGGGTGCATGGGAGAAGGCTAAGGTGAAGGGGCGAAGCTATAGGGAGGGAGTGTGACTTGAGAGGATGCTGCACCCCCAGGATGGATGGAGAGATGGGGGAAGGTGTTCCTCACGGCAGAGTTCATGCTCACATAACTGAAAGGTGACATAAGTCTGGCCTGGTTCTGGAGGCCCCATTGGAGAAGTGTACACACCAAGTTGAGGGGCGCATGACCTGAGGGGCAGGTTCCAGCATGTTTGGGAAGCAGGGGTGGAGGCAGAACCATTTACTTATTTTTAACAAAGGAGTAAAGCAGTGAGGTCAATGTTTTAGGAGAAGATTCTGATAACCAAATGGAAGAAAGGGCAGAGAGTCTGAGCTGACTCAGAAGCCATCTGGATATTTATTTGGACTA
Source organism: Otolemur garnettii (assembly GCF_000181295.1). NCBI lineage: Eukaryota > Metazoa > Chordata > Mammalia > Primates > Galagidae > Otolemur > Otolemur garnettii. Next base: position 11,881,734 of record NW_003852414.1, on the reverse strand, counting down.
ATTAGTGTCAGCTTTCTGGATACCCAGAGCTCTCAGAAGTGGTTCACACATACCATTAGCAGCTGACCTGTTCTTCAGTCCCCAAGGTTTCCTCAGGATGTTCACTGATGCTTTAAGTCTATTTCTGAGAGTTTTCTCAGAGTACATGGTGTTCTCTGCCCTTTTATCCCACCACCAGTGGAATAAAAGCTATTGCGTGTCATGTCTGGTTTTATTGGATCATCCTTGTTATCTGTTGGATAAAGAGTGAGCATTGGCCCGGTGCCGTAGGGTTTACTAGACACCTGGGAGTTCCTGGAAACCAAGACTCTCAGTGGGTGTCCTGTGAAATCAGGAGTATGACCACTCCAGACAGGTCAACAGGCCCTGGGGAGGAGGTGGTTTGCGCAGTTTTCTACTCAGTAGCTCACAGATTCCTTGGTGGAAGCAGTGTGAGCCCCTGGGGCCAGACACAGGGATTGGAGGAGGTGAGGGGTGGGTCTTTCCAACTGGGAAGACACATGCCGCCTTCTACACCAGTGCATTTTTCACCTGTCCTCAAAAGACAGGTTTTCTCTTGAACAGAGGGTTTCCAGACAGTGGGTTTCCTCTTGAAACCCACCCAGGAATTGTAGCAGCCTGTATAGCCTATGGCCAGGAGGAGTGAGAGTTATAAGAAACACCTGTATAGCTCAATAATGGAACACCTTGGTGAAAAGGCATGGAGAGAGACTTAGCGCTCCTAACAAGCATGAGAGCTCGCGAGATGAGAACAGTGGTGAATTGGCAGTCTCTACACCTGTGGTGTTGAGCAGCACGAGCTCAGCCTTATAATAGGCTGGAGGAGCAGGCAGTTGGGAAGCATGCGCATACTATCATGGGCTCGTTACTCTCTGTCTCCTCTCCGGCCTGCAGAACTCCAGCATGGCGTCTCTCTGCTGAAGATTACCAAGCTCTGCTAAAGACTAAGATCTATCTTTCTAAGAAGACTGCTTTACTCTCTCTAAGACTCTCTCTCTCTATCTCTCTCTCTCTAGCTAAGGTAGATAAGCCCTCAGGCACCTAAGAGAAACTGTTCCTGAGCAAGGTAGCTTAGCGGTCTGCATCCAGAACCTACCTAAGCCTGGCCGAGACCTGGCCAGTCCTGGGTCCTGACAAGGGGGTCAGAAGCGAGATAGTGAATGCTACTGACAAATGGTGCTGTGAGCAGGATTCAGTGAACGTGGACCAAGACAGAATATAAGCTTTAGCAAATAAGAAGAGAAATAGAAATACTTAGAGGGAAAAGAAATATTTAAGAAAGACCAACAACAGGCCTTTTTCATTTGGTTTTTCTTCCTCTTTCCACGACTTCTCTTTCCTAATTCTATCTCTTCTGGGGGCGGGGGGGGAAGCCGATAAAAGCCTTTAGCCTATTCTATGAAGCGGCTGGGGAAAAAAAGCAGAAAAAAGCCTTTAGATGAAGGAAAACGAAGATAGAACTAGGAAATAAGACCCTTTAGCAAACAAGCCTTTAGCCTTAGGGGTGAGAAAAACCTTCAGGAAAACAGCAAAGAGAAAAGTTCAGGAATAGGTTGCAAGAGTTTATTAAGTTAGGGAAGAGAACTTCTAACTGCCTTGCCCTGTGTCTTCGCCCATTGCCAGCAGGAAGTAGCTTTTGAGAGACCGACGCCCCGAATCCCTTTTTGGCAGTTAAGAGTTCTGTTTAAAAAGAAAAGAAATGAGGTAGATTAAGGGGGCTGGTAAAGAAATAGAGGAAGTGAAGTTTTGTAAAAAAGCTAAGACTCCAGAGTAAAAAGGAACAGCTAAGGAGTTCCTGCCCCTTTAAGGCAGCCAAAGGTTCTAAGAATTGGAAAGGAAAGATTGTAAAAAGTAGAAAGCTGAAAGAGAAAAATGGAAAACGAGATACAGCAGTTGAAGTATCAGATGGAACAGCTTAAAGATGAGATTAAGATCATGGCAACTGATATAAAACAGTTGAGAGATCAGATGAATAATCTTACAGGTGAAGCAGGTAAATGCTATATTGACATAACTCAAATTGGGCAGCTGGGAGATCCAAGGGTGAACCCCCAGTTAACATCAAATGCCATAAACGTGGGAAGCTAGGCCACAAGAGAAAAGTGTTAAAAGGGAAAAGAAGGCTGAATGCTGACAATTACCACATTCTTTTGCCTAGAAAGAAAAGGGCTACATAACAGGAAGAACTGCCCTTACCGCATTAAAAATTTTGTATATAAAAAGGGGGGGAAATGTAGCAGCCCATATAGCCTATGGCTAGGAGGAGTGAGAGTTTTAAGAAACACTTGTATAGCTCAATAATGGAACACCTTAGTGAAAAGGCATGGAAAGAGATTTAGCTCTCCAAACAAGCACAAGATGAAAGCATTGGTGAATTGGCAGTCTCTACACCTGTGGTGCTGAGAGGCACAAGATCAGCCTTGTATTAGGCTGGAGAAGGCAGTCGGGGAGTGTGTGCATACTATCATGGACTTGCTTACTCTGACTGTCTCCTCTCTTGCCTGCAGAATGCCAGCATGGCATCTTTCTGCTGAAGATTACCAAGCTGTCCTAAAGACTAAGATCTATCTTTCTAGGAAGACTGCTTTACTCTAAGTGTCTCTTTCTCTCTCTAGCTAAGGTAGATAAGCCCTCAGACACCTAAGAGAAACTTCCTGAGCAAGGTAGCTTAGTGGTCTGCATCTGGAACCTATCCAAGCCCGGCCCTTTCTATCACAGACACGCTTACTCTGACTCTCTCTTCTGCCTGTAGAACACCAGCACGGTGTCTCTCTGCTGAAGATTACCAAGTTCTGCTAAAGACTAAGATCTATCTTTCTAAGAAGACTGCTTTACTCTCTAAGACACATACTCTTTCTCTCTCTCTCCAGCTAAAGTAGATAGCCCTGAGGCATCTAAGAAACTGTTCCTGAGCAAGGTAGCTTAGCAGTCCGCGTCCAGAACCTACCTAAGCTGGGCCTGAGACCTGGCCCTGACAAGGAATAACCATGGGAATGTGTTTTCACATCTCACGGTAGAAAACCTCAACTTGACAGTCCTATGTGTGGGACTTGCTGTGAAGACCCCCCACACTAGGCGCACTGGGCATCAGATGGTGGATACAGCTTGCTGCTGCTGGTGGGTGAGCAGGGTCAAGGGAGTGGGACTGCTGGCTGGGGCAGCCCAAGATTTCTCTTGTCTTAATGGGCACTCCTGTTGTCCTTTGCTTATTAACTGTTAGAATGAATATCAAACACAATAAATTCTAACAAACAGAATCATAGTCTATGCGGAGATTCAGAGTTCCTGTGTAGAATCCTGTACCTGAGGGGGCCTCATCTGGGCCTTCTGTTGGGGAAGAGGGATGATTATTATTCCCCAGGGGAAGGGGGTGTGGCCTCAGACTTGAGCCTGAGTTTACTGGAAAGTCTTTTCTCTCTCAACTTCACTACCTCAGCAAATGTCTCGCCTGTCTTCACTCAGAATGGAAAACAAGGGACAAACCTTTGTGGAGGTGGTTATTGAGTTCTGCCCTTTTTCATTTTCCCTCTGTATGTCACCCTTCGTCACTTACTGGGCGTCCAAGGTGCCACGTCAGCATGAAAGCTCATTACCTGGCGGCCCTGCTCTGCTGCCTCAGCTCCTCCTTGGAAGCAGGTGGCCTCTACCCGATGAGTACATGTAAAGAGAATAAACCCCATCCCGGTGCGTTGTTAGACTGGCTTATTAGAGACTCATCCTCATTTTGTTCACTTTAAATCACATAAAAGTGCTTCATGAATAGAAGGGATTTTTCCTCAATTTTCAGAGGCAACGATGGAAAAGTATAAGTGGCCAGGTAAATTGATCGACCAGGGCAAGTAGATGTAAATGTTGCTCAGTTATACATACACAGAGGTGTTTCCTCTTCTTGTGAGCAAGAAGTCCTTGGTGGTGGAGCCAGCTTTATGGGGTGAGGCAAGGGTGCTCTACAGAACAGCTCTGGCCTGGCCATGGTCAGCTGCCCTGGGCAGGGGGTGTGCATGGAATGGTGACAACTAGGAAACTCAAACTGCTTAGCAGTTGGTGGTGCGAGAGTGATTAAAAAAAGACAACATTGGTGTCTGGCAGAGATATCTGGGAAGGATTTGGGAGCAAGGAAAGACAACTTCCAAATACAGTCCCTTGATTTAAAAAACATTCAGTGACTTTGGACGAGTCAGTATCGCTTCCATTGGATCCCTCTCAGGGTTTAGACAGAACATAAAGAATGAAAGGAGATGGGCCAGGTGTGGCAGCTCCCACCTATAATCCCAGCAGTCTGGGAGGTCAAGGTGGGTGGATTGCCTGACTCAGGAGTTTGAGATCAGCCTGAGCCAGAGTAAGACCCTGTCTCTTAAAGTAGCCAGACGTTGTGGTGGGCACCTGCAGTCCCAGCTACTCGGGAGGCTAAGGTGATGGGATCACTTAAGCTAAAGAGCTTGAGGTTGCTGTGAGCTATATAATGCCATGGTACTCTGAGGGTGACAAAGTAAAACCGTCTTCAAAAAAAAAAAAAAAAAAATGAAAAGAGGAGAAAGGGGAAAGAGGGATAAAAAGACTCAGACATTCATTGAAATAACTAAAAGTTTACTGGGTAAAATTAGACCAGGACTGAAAGATCTTTGAATGCTGGGAAATGTCAGTTTGTCCCAGGTCACTGAAGTTGTTAAAACCCACTGTCACTGGATAGGAAAGAAAGAGCTGTTTAAATTTTGGCAGACCAATATTTTTTTTTTTTTTTAAGCCTCTTTTGCAAGGTTGACTTTAACATAAATCTTGAGTAAGCATAACATGTAAAACACCACTCTGGGCCATTACAGTTATGCTAAGGTTTTATTTTCTCTTGCCAGCGGGATTTCTCTCTCCACTGGTAATATATGTTCCTGCCAAAACCATATATAAAGCATTTATGGAGAAAAGTTTCCAGTGCCAGAAGCTAATCCAAGTTCTTGCCCAAATCTGCAGTTTAAGGCAGGGCCCAGAGACTGGTAGGAAATAGATGTTAGGGGAGAGATGCTGAGTGAAGAGAGCTAGAAGGGAAGATGAATGCGCCCAGTGTGCGGTTCCCAGGCTTCAGGGCAAAGGACGCAGGCGCTTCCATTCATTAGAAAGCTGAACAGAGACAGAAGCCTGTGGTGGTCTTCAGTGACGTTTATCTGCTCATCTGTCAGGAGCTGCTTTCTGTCAACAGGGGTAAGCCGCCAAACAAAACCAAATGCAACCCTGCAGTTGACAATAATCCGCACACTGGCGCTTTCTACACCCATTTATGCCAAAGCAAGTCATCTTGTCTCCCCTCCCTTCTTTTAAAATTAGGAACTGCAGAGAGAGCCCTAGGAAAGGAAATGATTGTCTATAGTAAACAATAGCTTTGATGAAATAACTCTTCCCCAACCACATACAAACATACAACCTTCCTGTGGCGTTGAGAGTAACACCAACCTTTCTTGAGCTTACATATATTTATACTGTGACATGGGCTATATATTCAGGACCATAGAGATAAGAATTGCGAAGTCCCCGGTGATCACACTGAGTGAGGAAGCCTTTGTTTAGCTGGGGGCACTGGTGGCAGGACAATAGGCTGAGAGTGATATATGCAAATGTGTCCTTTCCCCATTACTGAACGTGACCTTTATGACTAGATTGGAATAGCAACATCAATTCCTGGGTTAATTTGACTTATTGGCCTAAACTGGGAGGGAGCAATTTCCCTTAGCAAGATTTAAAAACTGGGAATTAGACATGTAAAAATTTTTACACTCATCACAGCTGGAGGATTCTTGTGTGATGCTAGAGAAATTCTCAGCATTTGCCTGCCTCATTTGCTCTGTTTGGAGATCAGGGGAAACTGCCTCTCTAGGGAATGTTACAAACCTTTATTAAGAGTTCCACAAAAACGTCGGAAGAGATTGCCAAAGTAGCGTCACTACATATCAGATTCCCACACTCTTTAGATTATTTTGAGCCCCAGTGCCATGGAAGAGGCAGATTCAGACTCATTCAAAAAAATCACTATTAAACAGAGTTAGCACTTGTTATTCATTGGGAAAACACTCCTATTGCAAATAAATACAGAAAACCCGAGAAGGCAGTTTTCCTAGAGGAGTGGTATTGCCTCACCAAGCAAACCTCTAGCCACCCAGTAACCTGGCATCATGAGGTCAGGGCAATGAGTTGAACTCTAATTTAATTGTTCTTATACTCAACATGGTTGGTTATTTGCCGTGTGATGACACATCTTCTAAATGCCTTAAGATCAGTTTTTCTAAGTCAACCTGTATTAAATATTGGGAAGAAAAAAGACAGACTAGCTTTAAAAACAAAAGGAAAGTTAGCATGTACTGACAAATAACTTGTCACTGGCAAAGATGAATGTGGATACATTTTTTAGGAGGCTGGAATTTCAAAGGGGAAAAAATTAAAAGTAGTTATATCTCTTGAAGAAAGCACCAGCTGCTGTTAGAAAGAGGCAACTTTAGGGTCAGGTGAGGAGGCTCACACCTGTAATCCTACTCTGGGAGGCCGAGGCGAGCGGATTGCCCTGAGCTCACAGGTTTGAGACCAGCCTGAGCCAAAGCAAGGCGCCTGTCTCTAAAAATAGCTGGGTGTTGTGGCAGGGGCCTATAGTCCCAGCTACTTGGCTGAGGCAAAAGAATTGCTTGAGCCCGAGAGTTGGAGGTTGCTGTGAGCTATGACGCATGGTACTCTACTGAGGGTAACAAAGACTGTCTCAAAAAAGGCAACTTCAGACACTTTGTTAAAAAAAAATTGCAAACTTTGTGTTTACTATGTGAACATTTACATAGGTCACACTCAACTGTTTGCAAATTTTAAAGGCCTGTTTCAAGGTTAGGTATGGTGGCTCACAACTGTAATCCCAGTACTTTAGGAGGCTGAAGTGGGAGGATCTCTTGAGGCCAGGAGTTTGAGGCCAGCCTGGGCAATAGAGCAAGACCCCAACTCTACAAAAATATAAAAAATTTAGCCAAGCCTAAGGGCACACGCCTATAGACCTATCCTTCTAGCTACTTGGGAGGCTGAGGCAAGAGGATTGCTTGGGCCCTGGTGTTTTCCGCTGTGTTCCAGCCTGGGCAGCCAAGGGTCTCAATTTTTATTTCAATGTTCACCTGAAGTGTATCCACCGAAAGAAGTTAATACGTATTCTTGTTAAAATATTATTCTATGTAAAGGAGGCATTTTTGGCTGGGTTTCCTGGTCCTTAAGGTTAAAATGGTTAAGTATTTAATTGCTTAGGAAGTAATCCTATTTCAGACCTCATGCATAATGAATTCTTCCTAATTTGAGGAATTATGAAGGGAAAGAGATTCTCTGGTACATTTTTGAAAGGGCACTTGGTAGATGTTGGGATGTCTTAGTAGCCCTGTTGGGAAGAGCCTTAGCAGGTGTTGGGGAATCCTGTCCTGGAGGGCATGTCGGGGAAACCCATGTGACAGTCTGCTGAAGGGATGTCTGCCTTTCATTCCCAGCATAAAATCACCACCAAACCACAACTTTTTAGAAGCAGGGCATAAACGAATACTTTTTATTAAAGCCTCTTATATTTTTCTTAAGTGCATTTGATCAAATGTCTGTGTCCTAAGCATTTAATAGTAAAGTTGCATATCATAGAGAAGTCTGGGCATGTCTTTTACAGTTTTAGTCACAAATGACCAAACAAGAAAGTGATTAGAAACAGGGAGAAAAGGACAGATGCCTCGGGGAGGTGCCGGGTGAATAGAGGAATTGCAAGTATTTTGAAGCTATTGGTATCTCGGGCAGGCGCCAATGAAGATTTGTTGTTTAGATGGATGACTGGACAGACCAAGCAAAAGGTTTTTGTGATCACAAAGAAAGTTGATGCTTTCTCTTATAGAATCCTCCCACCCCCCCGTGATTGGAAGTGGGGACTTCTGATTAAGTTGATTAATATGCTCTAAACAAACCACTTAATTTTAAAAGTGTTCAAAGGCCTTAATAACGTTCACACCATACAGACCAAGCCAACCATGATTTATGTGACTCTTTGGTGAGTCAGAAAGCACTTTAAGACATCACAGCGTCTGCATATCATTTATCACTGTGCAGTTCAGCAAAAGCATGCCAAGAACTCTTGTTTTCAGATAACTTAGATTCTTGATGAATAGGAATTTCTTTTATTTACATTTTAATTCTTATTTTTAGATGAGACATGCTGTTATCTAACCTATCCTTAAAATTTTGACAATTTTGCACAGGAGGCCACTGGCATTGACCTTCATCGATGGGTTTGGCCTTTGCTAAGTGGGGTTCTCCCCAAGGAGCTGGTCAGACTGGGAAGGGAACCCTCCAAGTGAGAAGAATCAGCCAATTTGAGCCATAAGCAAAACCCTGAGGTTTTGGAATTTGTGTCCTTGAGTTTTTTTCTTTGTGACTAGTTTAATGGGATTGATGCCTCTTGTTTTCTAAATTTTATTGCTCCTCAAAAATATTTTTAGAACTTGTCTTTTAGAGCTGGGGTCTTATGTTGCTCAGGTTGGACTCAAACTCCTGGGCCCCAAGGAGCCTCGTGTCTCAGTCTCCCAAGCAATTGTGCCACTGTGCCTGGCTTATTTTTAGTCAGCTTTCATTATTTAACTTTCTTTTATATATATATTTAACTTTAGTACAACACTTAAGGTTAACTTATTCACAGCATCAAAGAAGCTGGGAATTCATCCAATAACTCTTCCTACTCCCCCAGTTCTTTCTCTCCAAGACCGAGCACATTCATCCACAGGCCTTCCCTGAATTCCTACTCAAATAAAGCTTGCTTTTCTTCTGAGTCACATCAGAATACTCCTCTAGTGGGTCTGCACACATTTTACTTTTAGAGAAAAATCAGGGTGAAGCTCAATCACCCTGAAACATTTTCTGGCTAATTGTCAAGTGGCTAGATGTTAGATGAGGTAAGGTGAAGATGAAGAAAAGTATTTTCAAGATGTTGTCAGGACAGCTGCAAATAAGTCTCATTCCAACAGAAAACCCATCAGAGAGCTATGTGTACATCAGGTACTAGAAAGTGCTTTTCTGTCATTGGGAGTGAGAATCTCGAACATCATTTGCCTGGGAGAATCTTCTCTTTGGAAGGTTAGCGTGGGGTGACCAGGCAGCTCAGAGCTTTTTACCCATCCTAATTTTCTCTTCCCTTTCGCCAGTGCCTGAGCTGCCTGAGGCAGTTCCATTGGTTCTATAAGTTCTAATATTGCCATCAGCATGTTGCCTTCTCTATAACATTTTGAAAGACATCACTAAGGCATAGTCTGATCCCATTTGGTGACTAACTTTGGAACTTAATTTTGTCTTACCTGCTAATCAAATCATAACCCCTAAAACATTGATCTGGTGTTGACATTTTAAAGTAGACCTGGTTTATCTTCAAGATGTCACAGGAAGACATAAGAAAGGAAGTTTAAAAGGAAGAATGCCTGAGAGGACAACTTTCTGATAATATAGTTCATAGGAAGGAATGAAAACCATGCAGACAGACTGTTGTATCTATGACAGGTCGCCCCCATCTTTGATGTCCCCACCTAGCATGTCAGAATATCTATGAAAATGGATCCCATTATTCCTTCCAATCAATAAACTAGGAATACATCATATCTGGTGAATATCTATGGTCCTGAGTGATTTGGGGGACATACCTCTCATGTGCAAAGTCCTAAAACTAGTGTCTAACAAAACATCTCCCTTAATCTCTAAAGCAACTGTGTGAGCTGCAACATATGAAGACCTTTTCTATAAATGTGGACATGAGTCTCTGAAGCCTGCCCAGGGTCATGCTGCAGAGCTGGGATTCAGATCGTAATGATTTTAAAGCCTGTGCTCTTCTTACCACGGAATAGGAAAGAAGAGCCCCGAGCCTTTGCACTTATAATTCAGAGTGTGCTAGGAAGACACATTTCTATCTACAGCACCCAGCAGAAACAGGGGCCTGGATTTTAAGTGAGATGGGACCTCTAGTCCTACAGTTCTGGCATGGTATTCCCATTGCCTTTCATGCTTGCCTATGAGCTGCTGTAGCTCATTGACATTTTACAATGGCCATGGCTCCCATACAAGGCTTAACCCACAGTAAGAACCCAACGAAGGTTTGTAAAATGAGATCAGATGAAAATTCTGTATAATCAAGTCCCTGATGTCTGCATTTTCCCCTCATCTAGAGATCCTGTTTCATAGCAGCATTTTCTCTGCATCTACCCTGGTTTGCAGGCATCTGGACATTTACTCTGACAGCCCCATGCAGCCCACTCTCTTCCTTTGCTGACTGTTACAGCTACTCCCTGTGCAAACACTGGGCCTGCTGTTGACATTTGATTCACACGTCTCAATTGTTTTTGCCCCACGAGAATTATGGTTGGGGAATGACAAATAGATGAAAATAAGTGAGAAAAGAAAAATGAGAAAGAAAGGCCAAGGGGAAGCTTTCAAAATCCTATTTTTAACAGGTAAAGTTGTAAGTGCTGAGTGGACATTCACTCAAAGAATAATGAGGAGTGGATCTACATCTGGCACCTTCCTGGACTCTGGAAAGTCAGCCACAAGAATGTCCAGGCAATCAACCAATCACCCCTCACCTGGGTGCTGCCAGAGAATGTGAAAGTGAGAAGTTAACTTACTATCCCATCTGCTTAATACACAGGCAGGGATTTTCAAGAGCACAACAAGCCTGGGATATGAATATTATTAACCATGGACTCAGACAGCTTTGTGGACATTTTCCTGCCCTCTGAAGCGTCAGCACTTAACTACTTCCCTGCCTCAGAGCAGGCACCAAGAAATCAAACCTTTACCTACTTGGAGAACAGCTCTGCTTGTCTGTTCCCCACTTGGAGGGGATTATAGTGAGCATAACAGAGGCAGAGAATCCTTGCAGCCCCAGTCTGGTCTCTTTATTTTAATGGAAATTCCCAGAACAAGGGAGAGTGAGTGCTCCAGGTGACGACAGAGAACACTCTGTTAGTCAAAGCTCTTTGCTTCAATTTCAAAGAGTTGTGACTTAATATGCATTTTCAATTAGGTGAATACACACAGAAGGTACAAAATGCACACAATGTCTCTTGGCCATCTCTGAATCTAGTTACACCTGCCCCCTTCCCAGGGGCAGTCACCACAACTGGTTTCCTGTGTTTCTTCCCAGAGTTACTGTGTCTACAGTATACATTTAAAATACACATAGAATTCTATAAACATTGTTGGTCCCATGTTTTTGTTTTCTCATTTATTAAATCTTGGACAGATCACACGAATATCAGCACAGAGCATCTGCATTCTTAAGAGCTACGCGGTCACCCCTTTTGGATGAACCTTCATTAATTGAACTGACCTGGATGTTGCTTTCTACTTTTGCCAATACAAACAATGCTGCAGTGAAGTTACAGAACATTCTTTTGCACATCTGAGTGTAAATGCAGAATAAATTCCTGTCGTTGCTATGTGAAAGAAGCAAATTCTAGGCTCTGCCTGTTGCAGATATGTGCTCTGCCCTGTCTTGTCCAGCCTCCGAATATTCTTGGCCTCCAATTTCACATCCCAGCCATAGGCAATCTCCTGCAAGTGCTGAGCTATCCTCCAGCCTCTCCGTGTACTGTTCTCATTGCCCAGTCTCCTCTCCCAGGCCAGGCCACCCCCTCTCTTGGCACACGGTCCTTTGGGTCTCAAGCTAAGTAGCACCACTTCCTCCCGGCAGCTTTCTGTCTTCTCAAGAGACGGTGTACGTGGCTTGTCCCGGTGTACCCATACCACCTATGCCTCCACCCAATCTCAGGGAATATACAGAAAACTGAAAATAAGCAAACCACACACGGAAAAAAATTATAGATCATGAGAGAGATTCTCATGGAGATAGTGCTGGGATAGACAATCATGGCTGAGCCTCTGTCTCGCAGGATGTGCAGTGTGAAGGGCGGGGAGTCACGTGAAGCACTCAGGGAAGAACATTCCAATAGGTGGAAGAGAAGAGACAAAGACCAGAGGCAAGAAATAGCATGCTTGTCTGAGAAACAGCTATAGATCAGGTGTCACTGGGACTGCTGGAAGACAGGCAAATAAAATCTTGGGAATAGGGGCAAGAAGACTTAAGGTGACGTTGGCAATGTGGATATTCTAAGTACTAGGGGAAGCATGTGACAGGTTTTAAGTATGTGAGTGGCATGTTTTGGTTCACCTTTTAGGAAGAGGGGGGAAATATGCCTTTTAGCAAGGGGACACTCAGGGAAAGAGGACAGTGCCCTGGGCCAGCAAGTTCTAGCAGCAAGTTCTGCTGGCTATTCCTTCAGAATATCTCATTACATTGTCTTCCATAGATTGAATCTGGTAGTGTAGGAAGGAGATGAGAAATGGTTGATCCCAGGTTTCTGGCTTGAGTAACTAAAGGGAGTCTGGACACTACAACAAGGTGGTGGATGCAGAAGGGATGGATTTGAAGGATATTTAAGAAGGAGAATTAGGAGGGTGTGATATTTTTGGATATGAGGGAGTCACGATGGAATTGAGGTCACGGAAGAATAACTGCCAAGACTTTGGCTTATCTACCTATGTGGATGGGGCTAAGACCGGAAACATGGAAGGAGTCCTGGATTTGGCAGGGATCCTGGCATGCATTTAGTTCAGTATTGCAGAGCCTTGGGATCAAGGGCCTCAAAATGTCTAAGCAAAGAGGTTGAATAGGCAACTGGCCAAAGTTTTGGTTCTTAAAGGAGAAATGTGGGCAGGAGATGTAGAGATAGGTATGTTTAGTTGAAAATTGGATTTATAGAAGTGGTTGAGGATTGACTTCCTATTTTTTTATAATGAGCAGAGGACCCAAGCTCAAGCCCCGAGGAACTGCAACATTAAAGCCCAGTTAGAACTTCCAAATGAAGGACAATGGTGGCAACTTAATTCTGAATATTCCCACTTACCCTCCAAAAATGCTCATAGATTCAAGGAGAGCAAATAAAACTACACATGGCCCAGAACAGGATTCAGAGACAAAAATTACCATGACACTCGAATTATCTGGAAGTTGGAAAATAAACCAAATTCCCCCCTACTGTAAGCCTGTGGTGTGGAGAGCAAGGGACAAGCTCAATATAATCAAAGTGGTGTAGAGGACAGAAAAAGCACCCCCAGAAAGAGAAAGTCCAATGTAAAATGTTGAATGGAAGTCAGGACTCAGTGATTCACAGCACTCGCTACAGCAGAGCTGCTTAAAAGTGTGCAGGAAAGGAAGCTTTGCGTCTAGGGAAAGAAACCTCAACTATATAGGGGGAGGGACAGTATCTACTGGAGATGTGGCATTAAAAGGGAAAATGATCCCATAGAAACAACTGATTGCATTCAGTTGTTTGGCCCTATGTAGGGCCATTCAGATTACCTACAATAATTTACCTTAGTAAAAATAGATTACAGACTTGAAATACATCTTAAAAAACACCTTCACCTAGATTAGAATTTATTCATCTGGTCTCTGGGGAAGCCAAAGAGGCAGGTCTCAGAAGATAACAGGTCTCAACAAAAGCTGTAAACAAGACATGCCAGATATAATTTTCCAAATGAAATGAAGTACAAACTTGCAGTAAGCAGTTCATGTGCATTAAATGGAAAGAAATCAAATAGAATAGCTCATGTTTTATGAAATTTTCAAGTTGGGGTGGTTTGAAGTGTAAAGAATCCTTGGTGTTGGATGAGCTGGCTGAGGACCTGGCCCTCTGACTTACTACCTTCAGTCTCTTCAACTGTAAAAGGGGAATGATAATAAAAATAAAACCGTGGGCATGAGATTTAATTTAAAATGTGAAGGAAAATGCAACCACACAGACAATGCAGATACCTGAGGTAATGTGAAAACTATCAAAACTAAATTTCATCACACTGATTTTAAAACCACTTCACATAACATCATTTGGAATAAGCAAGAAGGCTGAAAGAAGCCAGGAACATCTACACATCCATCCATAGCACATTTATCCTGCACCCACATGTTTAGCAGCCCGTATAGCTTATGGCTAGGAGGAGTGAGAGTTATAATACCGGTATAGCTCAATAATGGAACACCTTGGTGGAAAGGGCATGGAGAGAGACTTAGCGCTCCTAACAAGCATGAGGGCTTGCGAGATGAGAGCAGTGGTGAATTGGCAGTCTCTACACCTGTGGTGTCGAGAAGCACAAGATCAGCCTTGTATTAGGCTGGAGGAGAAGGCAGTTGGTGAACATGCATTTTCTATCACAGACTCACTCTGACTCTGTCTCCTCTCCTGCCTATAGAACGCCAGCACGGCGTCTCTCTGCTGAAGATTACCAAGCTCTGCTAAAGACTAAGATATATCTTTCTAAGAAGACTGCTTTACTCTAAGACTCTCTGTCTCTCTCTCTCTCTCTCTCTAGGAAAAGTAGATAACCCTCAGGCACCTAAGAGAAACTGTTCCTGAGCAAGGTAGCTTAGCGGTCTGTGTCCAGAACCTACCTAAGCTGGGCCCGAGACCTGGCCAGTCCCAGGCCCTGACACACGTGGGTACAAGGAATTGAGGCAGCAAATCCCAAATGCTGGGAGTCTGGTCCATCATAGATGTGATTAATGCATGTAATTCATTTATATATTTCTGCATTTTTGCTTCTTCCTATTGTTGGCCAAGATATTCAGTTTACGAATTTAATTAAAAACTACGTTCATGTGGGAAAACGTTAAATGAAGAAAATGGATCCATAATTAGTGTTTGGAACTTTCTGCTTTACACGGTGAAGCTATTCTGCTGTGCGTGCCCTGAAGTATATCTGCATTCATTGCAGTGATGTGTTCTTTTTACTCTGTGGTTATTTCTTTGTTTTATAAAAGCTTAGACCTGATTTTTCACTAAATCAACTCCACAATCTGAAAATAAATTAAGGGGAGGATATGACAGGCAAAAGATGGATTCTATGCTCAAGTGTTAAATAGAACACTTACTTTTGCCTGGTCAAAGGCTGGTTAACTGATGTATGAGTACAACCAAACAGGAAGAGGCTCCCTTCTAGAATTTCAGGGAAAAAATCTGAGGTGGTTTAAGACACTCAGTCCGCAAGCTAGTTAGCTCTTGACTTCCAGACTACTAGGACATCTGAAGGGAAAATGCTAGGAAATAGTCTAATATTTCTATAAAATTCTTAGCACTATCCTGGTGAATTTGAGTAAAAAGAACACATGTCAATTTCCACAGAACCCTTAAGACTGAGGCCAGAATACAGTAGAATCACCATAGTTGACCACCACCTTAAGTTGACCTAATTTTCATACACCAAATGTGCATCACAAGTATGTGTCAGTACAGTCGTCCTCGTTCCTTATGTTGACCACTTCCATATGTTGACCAGTTTGTATACCGTCCCTTGGCTAGTCAACTTAGAGGTTCTACTATAATTAAAAAGTGTATCTGAGATACAGATGCTCTTTGACTTACGATGGGATTTTTGTCCCAATGAACCTATTATAAATCAAAATATGTCAAAAATGCATTGAATACAACTAGCCTACTGAACATCATAGCTTAGCCTAGCCTACCTTAAATGTGCTCACAACTCTTACATGAGCATACAGCTGGACAAAGTCATCTAACACACAGTCTACTTTATAAGGCAGTGTTGAGTATCTCATGTGGTCTATTGAATACTACACTGAAAGTAAAAAACAGAATGGTAGTAGTGTCGTTTCTACTGAATGCACAGTTCTTCTTTGCACCATTCAAAAGTTGAAAAATCATAACCCAAACTATAAGTTGGGGACAGTCTGTAGAAAAGTTTGTTCCTTGAAAAAATAATGTATGTGAATAACTCAACCATTTGTTCTTAGGGGATTTTAACAAACTGAAAAGTTAGATGCCTCTTATGAGTTTCTTGGATAGTCAACTATACTTGTAGCTGTGATGTTAAAGTAACCACAGCAATTTATTAAGTTCACAAGGCAGTATAACTTCAGTTAAAAACTAAGGGAAATCCATGGAGTTAAACAGCTTTATGAAACAATGAAAGAAAGCTCTCCAGATGGGAGGTCAAAGTTCTCTGTGGACAATGTAGATATCCAGGAACAGACATGAGAAACAGTGATACAACTTATTTTTATATTTAAGAGAATCCCGAAGTGAGTCTGAGATAACGATATAGAGGTTTGTTACATTATCCCTATTCTACAGATTCTGAAGATGAGGAATCAAATATATACACTAGCAAGAGTAATATACGTGTATACAACGAATTAGGATAAGCTACAGTTCAGAGACAGAGGTGATCTGAGAGGCTTCCTAATCTTTGGATATTCTTTTCTTTTCTTTCTTTTCTTTTTTTTTCAAAAAATAAAGCCCCAAGATCCATCATTTTAATTTGAAAACCAAAGGACCACAGAACTAATCACTGATCAGAGTCAAGCACCAATCACTATGGACATATTTATGACAGTGGTGCTAAAATGCATATTCAATCCTAAAACACGTCAACTTTTTAACATTCAATTTTGCTGGCACGTCTTGAAGTGCTTTTCAAACTTTGTTTTATATCCTAACACAGACAAGGAAAAACATGAAGGAATTGTACTTGAAGCCCATGGTTTTACAGAAAGTACTTCAGAACTCTAAAATGACTTTACAAAGACAGGCCAACAGATAGAGAATATTTTGTAATTATAACATTTTGTAATTTTATAAACAAAGATATTTTATAAACAAAGGGTACATTTAACTACAATTTTGCATTTTTCCCTACATATGGGACTTTTGGTATACCCCATATTTCTGTAAAGGGCTAGAGAGTAAATGTGTTGTGGCCCACAAGCCCTGCCACTGATGCTTAAAAGCATCCCTAGAACATAATGAATGGGAACAGCTGTGTTCCAGCAAAACTTCATTTACAGTAAAAATCATGCAGGGGCTGGATTTGGCTCTAAAACTATAGTTTTGCTAATTACCATTCTAATTAATTAGAAGCTACCTTGTTCATATATTAGGAGAGAGTATAGAAAGAAGGGCTGGGGGAGGAGAGAGTTATTACAAAAAAATCTTTAAAATAGGAGTTAACCGTTTAAAACAAACTTAGCCATGTATCTAAAGCAGCTAAAAAGGATGACATCCAGAGACTGTGTTCAGGAAGTCTGTGGATAGTGTTATATCCATAGTGATTCTTTTTTTAAATCGAAGTGACAATAAAAAATAGGGCAGTGCCTCTGGCTCAAAGGAATAGGGCGCCGGCCCTGAGTGCTGGAGGTGGTGGGTTCAAACCCAGCCCCAGCCAAAAACGGCCAAAATAAATAAAAATAAAACTGTTGGACTAAGAAAAAGATAGGAAAATGTATTCTTGTTAGGGTGATAGGTGAGGTCCTGAAATCCCTGGAGGGTTGTAGGCCCCACTGCTCATGCATTCTCAACTCCACTCTTGAGTTGGGGCAGATTGCTGAATTCTAACCTCGGCTTTGCCACTATGACCTCAGACAAGGCGCTTAGCTCTTCTGGGCCAGTTTCCTCATCTGTAACACCTCTTCCAGCAACAAGTGTGGGATTCTATGAAACACACATCACAGTGGACTCTGAGAAATTCTAACCCTCTGTCCCCTTGTATGAAATTAAACAGTATTTAAGGGTGAGAGAGAACTATAGCATTTAACTACTGTTTAGCAGGATTTTCAATCACAAAACAACCTTCTGAAGATTTTGGTTTAGATAAAAAGGTACTCACTTTATTCAAGATTTTATGAAAGAACTTTCAGCAATCACTAGGTTATCAACTCTAATTTTCCTGGGAACGTCACTGGTCCTCTGGGTCACTTTACTATGAGTACCTCTTAGATATACTGACTTTTTAAAGATAGCAGCTGAGAATAAGAGAGCAAAGGCAGGCTGGCCAGAGGGTCAGCAAGGCCGTGTAGGTGACTGCTCAGCATGGGAATTAAGAGTTTCTGTCCATTAAGGGAGAATGATTTTTACGGTTTTAATATAGCAATATTCACATTATGTGATTGAGGCTGAATATAATGTTAATAAAGATGAGGATAGAGGAAGGAAATGGCCAGTTATTTTGAGAGCTAGATGTACATGTACAGTAGTTAGCATGATCACTGATTTTGTACTAATTAAAAATTCCTAGAAAGGCTGAGTGCAGTGGTGCTGAGGGCCTTCAGGGTGTTGAGGTCAAGAGTTCCAAAGAGTATAAATTCTATGTTGCACCTCTTGGCTTCTTACACACGTTTATACACTATATATAACCACTTATTGCAGATAATTCCTAATCTCTTGCCTTTAACTCCTAACCAGTTTCCAAAAGTGTTGCATTAAGGACTGAAGCTTTATGCCAACTTCATAGCTAACTTTCTGAGCCTACCGTGAATTCATTCCAGAAAATTAAATAACCAAAATGAAGGGAACATGAATGTCCATATTCAAACCACCCACCAAAAAACCAAAATTGAAATAGTTTTCTGCCAACCACAGTCAATTCTACATAATGCAACACATATGTTCCTGAAATCACTGCTCCGGGCAAAATTGCACAGCAGAAATCACAGAGCTTATGGGAAAAATGGGACCAGGACACAACACCCCAAACATCCATCAGTTACACATTAAAAAGAAAAGGGAACCCAGTAAAAATAGTAGCATAGTTTTAAACATGCTACATGATTTGGAAATAGACAAATACCACAGCAAATATGACAAGTTACCTTGCAAAAGATCTGAGGCATGCCTGTGGTTGCAGGCGTCAGAAGGGTGGCAGATCTTGAGTGGTTATTAAGTAGAGGAAGCTGATCTGATGTCAGGTGGAAAGTTCCAACTCAAGATAATGGAGTGTGAGTCATCACAAGCACAGTGAGCTGAGGGGCTGGTGGGTGAGTGCAATGTGGGCGTTTTGTGTCCCTCTGCAGCTTAGTTCACCTTGGTGTAACTTCCTGCGTTCACCTAATGTTCCTGTGGACCAAGCTGCAGGCAGTGTGAGTTGTGCATTATACTTAGAGGAGCCCCTAATATATCAATTACATTAGAACAAATACAAGTTTTCAAAACAAGTGTTACGCTTATGTATGTTAGCCAGGAACCAAGTGGAATGCCGTAAAAAAGCCTTCCATTCATCAAATTCCCAGTGAAATTTCAAAAGATGCTGACACATAGAGAACTAAAAATAAAATGATGTGACTTTAGAGGGTATTCGTTGAAGAGAATGAATTTTTTCCCCTCTGCTTGTTCAACTTGCAGTAAGTCAATTTTGTTATGAAAGTTTCCATTATTTGCTGAATAAAATACTTCAGCTTGAAGGCAAGGCTTTATCAACTAAAGATTCAATTTTACTTTTGCAAGGATTAGCTAAGACATTCTCAGTACCAAGTACTGTACTTAAAATTTGTTTGCAACAAGGTAGAGCAACACAATCGAAACAGGAACCAACAATTCACTTCGTGAGTCAAAGTGCTTTATTTTGGAAAGCCCGGCTCATGACGAGTGTCTTGTTAGCACTAGGAGATACAAGGCAAACTTCCTCATTCTGTCCGAATAGTTTATCAACAGAAACAGATGACAGAGACTGTTACAGACAAAAATAAAAGCATTTTGTAAACTTCTAAAGCATATACAGATTGGCCACAAAGGAAACGGTTACTCAAATGATGTATGTGTACCTTATCCTGACATCAGGGTCTTAACGTGTGTAGCCTTGGGTTAAAGAAACCAGAGAACTTCAGGACACTAAAACTGATTTGATGCCCATATTAATGGTGAGGCGGTGGGGTGGGAACCAAATCACAGTATCCATCAATTTAAATACATAAAATACAAATTTGTACAATTATGTTACAGTGGTGTTAACATCATCTGTTGAGGATAACAAATCTATGTAAAGTCAGAAGATAGTAGTAGGGATGACGTTGCTGCTGGCTCCCAAAGGTTCTGCGAATCAGTCCATATACACTGGGCACAACTGCAGTCTGGACAGTCCTGAAGTGAAGTTTCTGGAAAAGGCAGCATGGCGGGGGTGGGGTGAGTGGGGGGGATTTGTTGAGCTGTAAGTAATAATTAAACAGTGGATTTTTTTCCTTTTCTGAAACTGCTTACAAAAATCATGTCACATCTTAAAGAATTTCAAAGGCACAGCTTTAACACAGCATATCAGTGGACAACCTGTTCTAAGCAAGTCTAATATTTTAGCCTGACGCCTTTCGGAAAACGTGGGCAAGTTGGTAGATGCATGATCTAGGTTGGAAATCTATAACTTGATTAAAAACAATCAGCACAGTTTAGGGCAATGAACTTACATAACCAGATTTGGGTGAAGTCTCTTTAAGAAAATCATTAGTTGATAAACGTCCATCTGGAGGAAACAGAGCAATCCTTTTCCTTTCTATTGTATAAGACTGTCCACCAGGTGCTCTAGAACATTCATTCAAAAACATGACTGCAGGATACATCTCAAACTATGATAAACATTATTTCACCTATACTGTAAAATGACTTTACATGTAAACTTCAAAGATCACAGGCTGTACATTAAATTTTTAGATTCAAAAATATCCCTGTTTTCCTAATAATGTAAACAGTCAAACTGAGGGTTTCAGTTAAAGGGATAATTTGTAACAAAATCCCACTGTGAGTGATGGTCAGACATAAACATAATTCAGATCTGCATTCTGTAACAGGAATTGAGTTTGAACACTTTGCTCATGTTCCAACAGTGAGAAATGTAGATACCATTGCCCCAAACTATGCACTTTTCAGGTAAGCTTTGTTTTTTTTTGTAGCATTAATTCCTATACTGCAACTTAAGGGTGTAATGATGTAGAGGTTCCAGGCAAGAAAAGAGAAGTAAGCAGTTTTCCTGGACATATGTACTGAGGTGAAAATGTATAGACAGAGTCACTGGGACATCAGCTTCTTGGTGGAGGAGGGGACACTGTTAAAGGACAGAACCCTGAACCAGTACATGTAGAGATGCCAGCGTTCCTTCCATCCAGTGCTGGGGGCTCGGGTTACAACTATAAAGGAGTGTCTGCGTGACGGGTAGAAGTGTAACATTTGTAGTTATGTTTCTTCCCTTTAATCATCATTATTATCATCATTATTATTATCTGCATTATTATTATGAATACTGTCTCAAATCTTTCCAACTTAAACCGATCCACAGTTCATCATGTGATGCCCACATGGTTGCTCCGACATGCATTTCTTCCCCTCCCCCCACATATGTGCATTCATGTGTTCATTCATTTCATTCATTGGCCCACAGCTGGAATCAGAGGGTTTTCGTTGTAACACATTCTGACCGAAGCTGATCGGTTTTAATGACTTTAAAATGCACACGCGTGTGCGCCCATGCGCACTCGCACACACTCAAGTCAAATAGCTAGAACGATGCTGGGAAGGATCGGGCAGCTGTAAAGCGAGGAGCCCCCAAATCAGTCATCTTGGCCGCAGATGTAAACAAGGAGGTTTGCTTCCTGCAAGATGAGTGCTTTACTGAGTTTGGTTTTCATTTTTTTCCTACACTGAAGCCACCTCTGTCCGTCCCATGCTCATGTCCGTCCAAGGTTACGCAGGAGGTTACGTCAAGATGTGGCCAATAAAGTCCAAAAAGCGCTTTGAATACTGTTCTGGGTTCACGGTTGAGATCTCTGCGCCAGCCTGTTTATAAAGGAAGGGAATATTGATGATTCCCCCAGGTTACGACTCAATAGCTACAACTACTTCCAATTGTGGCTGAATATAAAATGAGCCATTTTCAAATCTATGCAGCCTTTTCAAACCTCACTCGAAATACCTTAGCTATGTGGCTGAGTAATCAAGGTTTTATGCATATGAGGTAAAAAGCACCAAATGCTATTATCTCAAACACAGCGACTGTGGCAACTTTAGAAGAAAAATCAACTTAGCCATGTTTAGGATGTTCCTATCAAACAGTGGAATCATTTAGAAGCCCAGGGACAAATACTTTTATTTTCAAGGCAGACTGGAGATAACTTGAATGACATAAATGCCAACATTTGACAAAAGGAAAACCTTTATCAATGAATTAAGGATCGTTAATTCTTTAGCATCCCCTTAGTTTAAGGAGCTCAGTGCTCAAAAACAAGGGGTCACAATAGCAGCACTAGGCTTCTTTGCACTGTACCCAGGTGGGACACAGCACTGCTGGCTGCATCTCCCCCTCGGGGACAGGGGCTGTTTCTCTCTGCAGCAGGCACAGGAGGGCCATTATTCCCCCCTCAGAGCCAAGCCCGCCCCCTTGCAGAAGTCCAGCAGGGAAATTTCCATCATCAGAGGCACAGCGCCGGCCAGCACACTAAAGAGAGTCACTGGCCAGTTGTCTGAGGTGCAGGAGGCCAGACCTGAGTTTTACTGTTACCAGGTGCTATTTTTAGATATCTGTGTTCACAGGGTAACTTGTAATGCCCTAGCCTGGGCTGTTGGGGTCTCCACAGAGGAGTCCAGGTCTTGAAGGCAGTGAAAGGTCCTGGACAGCACCACAACAAAACATTCCTTTGCCACAAATAATGCCTTGTTCTAGCAAATGGCCCACAGTTTTAGTGGGTCTGTTATGGAGCTGAACTAGCCACTTACTAGTGTGGCGCCCTGCTGAAGGTTCCCTTCAATTTCATCTCTGTCTGATACCAGGATAAACCTTTGCAAAACATCTGCCCAGCATTTGGCCTAGTCATCTCATATATCCCCCCATAAAATCCCATCACACAAGTCATTAGGAGCCCTGAATCAGATGAAGGCACTTTGCCCCAGGAGTGTTCGCTTCAGGACATACAAGTGGGAAAAGTGAAACAGGGATTGCACTGGGTTCTGACTCTGCAATACACTCACGGTTTTCAAGCAGAGGTGAGCCTCAGAATTGCCACGGGGCTTTTGAAGACTGTTCCCTCAACCTCCTGAACTGGCCTCAGAATCAGGAAAAGAGGACAGTGCATCTGGCACAGACACGGTTTAAAAGTGGTGGTCAGAAGGTGCCGTCTGGTGAGTGCTAACTGCTGTACCAATGCACTCAGCCAGCTGGGTCAGGTCCTTGTCTGTGCTCTGCACACAGAAGGAACACCAGAGCTGTGGACAGTGTGCCTGAAATACTTCTATGGCAGAGGGAATATGCTTTTAGGCTGGGTTTCATTTTAAAAAAGAGAAAAAGCATTTGTGAGTTTGTTGGTTTTAGTATATCTTGGTCAGCACTATAGCATCTATGGAAGGCATCTCTCCTAGGGTCCGCAAACCCATCTCTGTGCGATGGGCTCTTTATGGTTTTCTAATACACCTGGAAAGCTAATCCCCAATGCAAGCAGCAAATACTAAGTGAATTGTGGAGTCCGTCACGGGTAGGGGCTCACTGGAGAGGGCTGGGTCCTGGGGAGGGGGAATCCCTTCTCTGCACCCTCCTAGCTGGGCAGTTTGAGAAGTCACTCCCGACTGTCCTCAGCTGCTTTGACTGACAAGAGGGAGTGCCCTGGTATCTCCCTCACAGGTTTGTGATGGAGATTCAACAAGTTAACATATACCTAGAAGAGTCATAATTCTGGGCAAGCACAGTAAAGGTGAGGAATTAATATTCTGAAACTTTGATTTTTCACTCAAAGACTTCTATAGTAGGAAAAAACGATTCCAAGAAAAAGCCTATAATTCAGTTTATTTTGGAAGTATCTTAAGCAGAGAACTGTGCTTCAGTTCTGAATAGTTCATATTAAAACACTTAACTATCTTCAGCACTTTTATCTCTGGAATATTTTTTCAAACAAAAGAGAACTTGTATAATAATCTAGTGATGCACATGGCTATTAATATCCCCAGTGTATGGCCAGGCACTGTAGCTCATGCCTGTGATCCCAGGATCTTAGGGAACTGAGATGGGAGCATCAGTTGAGGCCAGGAGCCGAAGACCAGCCTGGGCAACACAGGGAGACCCTATCTCTACACATAATAGAAAAATTAGCTGGCTGTGGTGGCACATGCCTATGGTTTCAGCTACTTTAGAGGCTGAGGTGGGAGGCCCCCTTGAGCCCAGGAGTTAAAAGGTACAGTAAGCTTCCATCACGCCATTGCACTCTAGCCTTGGTGACAGTGTGAGATCCTATCCCTTAAAAAAGAAGAATCCCCAGTGTGTGAAAAGAGATGCACCAGTGACTCTCCAGAAGCTGCAGGGGGTCTCAGTAAGAGCAGAGATAAGCAGTTAGCATTTGCTGGCTCTGAGTCTTACACTAAGAACTTGCCCCCTACAGGGAACAAGCATCACTAAAGGGCTTTAACAGCTCAGTAGAAAGGAGCCAGGCAATAGAAAGGAGTGGTCCCTGCACAGACAACATCCAGGACCCCAGAGTCAGAGCAGGAGACAAAGGAGATACTCACGCCATGTTTAACAGTTTTTGCAGCATGGGCAGCTTTCTTTTTTGCATCATAATGAGTAAGGATGTCAATAATGGCCATGAAGTACACTTCCTTCCTCGGAGAGTCTGTCGAGAGATGAGAGGAGCTATCAGGAGCTATCACGGTCAAATACCAACCCTGGGGACAGCAAGAGCTGCCAAGGGAAGGAGAAGGGAGGCTGGAGCGAGAGGGAATCAGTGGGACTGGGATGGAAATAAACCCCACACAACCCCTACGAAACCCCACCAAATAGCCAGCTTGCCTCTAATTTAAAAAGCAAAGCAAACCAAAACAAAAACATTATGGCTTAGGATATTAACAGAGGAGGTCTTAGGGTAGGACCGAGTATTTTTTTATTTTTGGTTAATCTGAAATTTCTTTAATGACTTTATATTGCTTTAGTATAAAGAAAAATGCTCTTTTAAATATAAAACAAGTAGAACTAATTATACTCCTTAATCCTTATCAACTATTTAATGTACTGTTCATAATTCCCACTGGATATAGAATTAGAACTGGATAATGGCATACATCATCTCCAATACATATTTTCTCTACATTTCCAAAAACATGATGCTGTTTCATTTAGGAACAATAAGAAAAATACATTTGACTATATCTAATTTCCTGTGTTGAAGACATAATTTTAGTGATCAAAATAGAAATATAACAAAACACAACTCAAACTCCTTGGTTAATGTGCCAAAGATTTTTTTTTTAAAATATTAATCAACACCTCATTACTCAAAAGAGGTTGCTTTTATTATATCACTAAAATATTTTGGGTTTTTCATAGCTAGGGAGCTACAGTAGAATGTAATATTCCGGATGCAAATATCTGAAATATTGGATATCTGGCTAGTGAGGATTAAGACTGATCAGACTTTAAAGAAGGCCAGACCCTTCTGTGGGGTTAGAAGGCAGAGAGGCAGACACAGATGCAAATGTCTGAGAGGAAAAGAGGTGAAGGGCAAAGACATGCCCGCCTTAAGAGACAGCTGCCTGGGGGGTCACAGTAAATCACAAATGCTAATGAGGAAAAGATTATGCTTTAAAAAAACCCACTTATGTACATTATATTTATGTAAGTGTGTATATATGGGCATTGCACGTATAAAGTATTTGTAGTTTCACTCTATTCCTTGAATATCACCAAATTCAAAGACCTGATCACATTACATTTCAGCCCTGGAGATCAGTTACCTTTTACATATTCTTATCCCCAAATACATTTATTTGGTCTTCGGAGAGTGAGTCTTACAGGGCAGCCCACTTGGCACTGGAGTGAAAAGAACAACGCAAAAATCGAACCACTCCCTGTGCTAGGAGTCCACAGTAAGCTTACGTTCATGGCACTTAATCCCGTAGACATCGATGTTAGGATCGAATTCCCCTGGAGCCAAGGGTGGTGAGCTGTTCAGTGTGTTCCCGGGGCTGTCTGGAGGGGTTCCCACCGGGTGGGTGCCATCGCTCTCCCCTTCTTCCTCCCCCTCATTCTCTTCACACTCCACTTCCTCCTGTTCGGCTCGCTCCACGTCATGAATTCCCACCAGCAGGCTGTAGTCCATGAGCTTTAGCTGGGCAAGAAACTAGGATGGGAGGAAGGCGACAGGGTCAGTCACGCCTTAAACACCAAAGCTGAGATTTACAAGGCAAGCTCAGGACAGCACACAGCTGGGAGGGCTGGGAGGTCCCTGGCTGGGCCAGATGCATGCCCAGGCCATTTCTCTGGCTGCAAATGCAGCCTCACACTAGGCTGGCTCAGAGCTTGTGTTATTTTCCTGGGCTGGCAGGATGGATGCTGGAGAGGTCCACCCAAAGTCCATCTATCACAGGGAGGTTGCATTACACTCAAGAGCAGGGAGTGGAGCTGGCAAGTAAGGGAGGGAAGAGCAAGTTTCTCCCAACAATTCAGACTGGCTAGTGAGAAAAACTGGGGACCTCCCAACTAGCTTCCAGTAGAACCTTTCAGAATAGTCTGGGGAAGCACTTTGCAATTCAGTACACTCTTCTATTATTGTGCTGTCACAAGTAAGTGAAGGCCCAAAGGTCCCCACTGCCCAGCAGAGGCATTGTGGGAACCCTGGTCAGTAGGGCAGTCCTTTCCTGACCCAATTTCCTCCTGATAGAGTAGGGGTTGCAAGACACTGAAGGAGCTTTGCTTTCTACAAGGTGCTCTGTATACCCAGGGGTCCTGTCCTCCCTCTTCTCCTCCAGCCATGCCTATAATATAATGTACGGCCAGATCTAGCTCTGTGTGCATGACTACTGTGCCTTTTTTCTTTTACTTTTCTGATCATGATTTTTTTATTTTCTAAGTAGATGCACCAAGATATGGGCCTTTTGGCACAATGTTCTGACTGAGCCATTGGAATATGGATGGTATTACTGAGGGCAAACGTGGCAGCCCATCTGCTGCCCAGAGCCACGGCTGCCTGATCCTCTAGCTGGCTGGCTCTGCACAGGAGCTTGTCCTGCCCTGACCCTGGGCTCAGGTCCATGGAGGTGCATGGCCCTGACTCTTGGAGAACTCAGCACCACCCCTGCTCATGACACAGAGCAGATGACTGGCCTCCGGACTACTCTGATAGAATTTAGGGAGTGAACTTGCTTACATAAGGGGCAAGTGGATGAAATTATAGATCTTGAAGTTTTGGCTAAAAAATGAAATGAAATCAACATGCCAAGACCTGCAGAGCCATTTCTTCCTCCTGCCTGCCGGGAAGCAGCCCTGCCTTGGAGCTGAAAGTGAAGCCACATGTCTTTGCAGACCAGGAGAGGCCCTCTGGGCACATGCCTGCTTGTGTGTTCTGCTCTCCAGCTGTTTCCTGAGACCTTCCAACTTTCACCAGCCCCCGTCCTGCCTGCCATCATCCCTTCCCAAGCTCCCATTCTGTTGCCTTCCCACCATGAATTCCCAGGGGCCAGCCAAAACTTTCCCGTTTTGAGCTCAGATAAAAAAGAAATACAGTGCGGAGATCCCACTCACCACCATGCTTCGATTCAGTGTTCTGGGCCCCAGAGGCAGGGGAAGCAGATGCTTCTCCCCGAGGAGGCCTTTCCCCAGACTACACCATTGTGTAATCACAAGAACCAACTTTCCATTTCTACCTCCCTCAACCAGACTTCCTTCCCAGTGGTCAGAGACCACTTATCCTCCCCTAGAATCATGGCGGTGGCTGAGCTTCAGGGTGGACACGGTCAGGGACGTATTAGTGGGGGACTGCCTACTCCAGCTGAGCTGGCAGAGAATTCCAGTGCTGTGGCTGCTGGAGAAAACCCTACAGCAAAGTCTTGTTGAACCCTGTACTAACAGTCCTGTCATCCAGCCCTGTTTTAAGAGAGTCTAGGGAGGTGGGAGAGAACTGAACACCATGGGGTATAGAAACACAAAAGAGAACATGAGGGTTCAAAGCTACAGAGAGTAGACTGAGCTGTAAGAAACTCTGATCAATCTACTTAAAGCATTAAGGAAAAATCATGCTTAGTAGGGAAAAATAATGCTTAATAATAATGCTCGATAATGCTTAATAGTGAAAAAAATGCAGCCAAACTCTAACAGGCCAGTTAGTTAAAAAGCATGCAACTGATGAAAAAAGCAAACTAAATTCTAGGCTCATTGTCAAGATCAGATGTCAAGCCACTTCATCACAATTACCTGCTTAAAAATTTAATGATGCTTCTGCATGAATTTCAAAACTAAGGACACTGTTATCAGCTATTGAGTATTTTTAAATGAAAGAATGCTTTATGCCTTGCTTCCATAACAACAAAACAGCTAAGTGTATGGGATTAGATTATCGAATCCTCTAATCGACGGCATTATTAGAGACAACAAAGGGCTAAGAGGATCCTTCTGTAATTCAATTGTAAATTTAAATTGCTTGAGTTACACTATTTGAGTCTAAATAGCATAATGAGATACAGCCAACAGAATAAACAATTTTTGGCAGGTGACAGATAACCCTAAGGGCTACTTACTATAATTCCTACAATAATATTCTCAGTATCAAAAATTTGGTGATTAATCAATAAAAATACAAAAGAGAGGATGTTTACCTAGGGTACTTAATTATCAGTTAGGTCAAAGTGATTCCAAAGGGGGAAATGCTTAACATTTTAATAATAACAGATAACTAAGGAAAACTAAAGGCTCCTTAAAGGAAAAAAAAAGTTACATGATAAAAGCAAACAATCGTATCTACTTTTGTTTAAAGTAGACAACTGTACCTTTCACAAATAACTAATATTTAAGTCCTAATCCAAGCATGATGGTTAAAATAATGTGAAAGACCTTATTTTAAAAATTTGATTTAAAAATTAAGAATTTAATCTGTCTTGCAATATAAAGAGATCTGTCTTGCAATATAAGGAGCTATGAGAAGATCAAAAAGGAAATTATAATACTGCTTCTGCCTTTGTGGGGAATGTAATCAAATGTATGATATTCCTTCTTTGGCTCTAATCATTTAAATTTGTTGTTTAATGATATAAAAATCTTTGCACTGTGACCACCTTCCTACAGTGACCACCTCCTTAAGTTGATGTAATTTTCATAGACTGGACATATACCACATGAGCTCAATG
Source organism: Otolemur garnettii (assembly GCF_000181295.1). Classification (NCBI taxonomy): domain Eukaryota; kingdom Metazoa; phylum Chordata; class Mammalia; order Primates; family Galagidae; genus Otolemur; species Otolemur garnettii. The sequence goes on along the minus strand of NW_003852414.1, from coordinate 11,852,794 downwards.
GAACGTCAATGGAAATTCCTTATGTCTTTGTATGTTGCCCGGTTTTAGCTGCAGGCGCAGACAACTCATAGAGGTTCTACTATATGTGTATTTGCTTTGGTTGCAGGTTTAAATAGAAGGTTTAAAAAGCTCCCGAAACCCTATTGTCACTTATACAATAGAGTTGTCCTTTACACTGTTCTTACCTCAACATCCTTTTTCAGTTTTTCCAGGAACACTTTTTTGTTGTTATCATCAATATAAATCTTTTGGCCCTTATTAATGAAATCGTTATCCTTCAATGTTGGTAGTTCTTTGGCCTAAAACAAATGAAAGGAAAAGAAAGAAGCTTGAGCAACATCTAAAAAACACATACCCCTTCCAACCCTTGACACTGAAGTCTGCCCTGTCCACTGCCTGGTGTGGAGTGGGGTGTCTTACCCAAGGCAATAAAGTGGGAGGCAACCTGAGCACCACAAGGGGGCACCATCGAGCTAAGACCTTTTGGAAGAATTCCCAGGAGGAATGGAGGTCAAACTCCATGTCAGAAAGCTTTTTGTAACACCCATCATGTTTTTCATAGGAATGAACTGGACTACTTTCTTAGATTCATTTTTTTACAATTAGTTTTCTAAGTATAGAATTTGTATTCTTAGAACAATTTGTGAGGAACCTTCAATTTTCTTCCCAGTTCAACCCAAATCCCTCCCACACTTTTGGGTAGCCTTGGAGGGCTCACATTACAAATAACGTGTCATCTTGTCTTAGAAAAGCCTCCTCCATGATCATATTGACTTTCTGGGTCAAGGAGAACATGTGACTAGAGGTTAGCCATTTGCCCTTCTAAACCTTCCTATCCTCCACTCTACCCAGAAGGTAATTCTCTTCTCATATGGATGAAATCCAAGGAAATGTATTAAGACAGAAGTTCTACCTTTTACAAATAAGAGAGAGGGTGAGCTGGGAAGTAACTGCACTGATGCCAACCAGCACAGAGAAACCAGAGACTATCAAAGGGTGGGTTATGAGCAGAAAAAACTTTTGTTTGTGCTGCAGCATATAGGATAATACAGCCATATCATTCCAAAACAGTGTGGGTTATTCTATTTAACTGCATGCAACTTGCATTCTGGGAGAGCTCAAAACCAAGTGAACCCCACCCTCTTGAGCCTACCATGAAAGGGATCCAATGTAATGCCTTTCTTTCTACATCAGTGAATCTCTTTTCCCTAAATGTGAACGAAATGAAAAAAAAAAAATAATCCAAGGAAATGACACATCCTCCTTTGTCCCTGTGGGGCTCCGCTCCCCTCTTTATTCAGAGCAACAAAAGATAGCTCTGGAGCTTGGACCATGTCTACCAAACCATTTCAGATGTGTGATCTGTGTACTTTCCCCTGTCACTTATAAAGTATGCACATGTATGGAGACAGTCACATCTCTCCACACACGTGTCTATATACATCATGCATTTCTAAATCAGTAGCATTAGCTACTAATGTTGCTTAACTTTGAAAAGAGAAAATTGGAACGGTTTTGCAACTTGAATTAGATCTACCTACTGCCAAAATTATTATCTTGACAAAGCAGGCACAGCAAAGCTCAGAAATCCAGAAACTGGATTCAATAGGCAGTTACTAAATTACTGTCATGTATGGAGAGGCAAATAACGACACTAGTCGAAATTTCCACCCTAAAGGAGTTTGTAATCCCATATAGGAGAAAGATATGAAAGTAGGTAGGAAATAAGGCAGTATGAATATGTATTATGCACAGATAGTTAAGATTCTGGGGTGGGAAACTGATCTAATTTCACTTTTATGCTGAGTCAGAGAGTCTTCAGGAAATGAAAATGCAACGACCTTTACAAAAATTCAGGATAGGTCTGCTAGAGACTAACCTCTAAATCTGTCAATAGTAATTTTAAAATAATGTAAGTATTAAACCCACAAAACTCTGAAGATAGCACATTAATGTTAAAAGTCTGGTGTCACTGACTCAAACTGTAAGGGTTTTCTCTTCTCCTGTTAGAACCATAAACACAGTGAAGTTTCACAGTGAATGAAATGCAAAGTTCTGCAGTTTAATGCAACTTAGAGGGTAGTGGGAAGATAAACGCTGCTCAAAATACAAAATTGGGAGCATCCCTAGAAGAAAAGGTCGAAACCAGACCTACCAACACAACAAAAACAGGAGGAACAGAAAATCTCTGAGCAGACACCCTGGGCGTTTCTGTGTAACTGTGTGTTAGGGATGGGGGGGTGTGCGTGGGCAGGGGTGTTAAAGATTAAGACATCTGCCTCAATTCCGTAACTCACTTTGTATGCATAAGAAAAGAGAGAGGGCTTTTTTTGGTTTTGTGTGAAGGCAGAGCTGACAGACCACAGCCGAGGTGGTAAGTTACACATTAGATGTGTCTTTGTAACACAAGTCACATTAATGAAGACGAATGCCACTTCAGGCTCACCCCACAGAATTACCTCATGCAACAGGGAAAGTATAATTCTTCCTCGTAAAACTCTGGACACCCTGTACTGTACGACTAAGCTTACTCGTGAATTTTGCAGGCACTAGGGACGCATTTAAGATTGGATCAAGTTCACAAAAGGGCATCCAGATTGGTTAAAAGGCTTAAGAGCTTACTGAAAGGGCAGGAGGCGAAGGTGGTTCCTTAGCAGGGCAGCTGTGAGCACGGAATCCAACACTGGTCTGCAAATACCCACCTCCCAAATGTTTGCTATGAGACGGGGTGCTGGGGGGGGGGGCGGCAGCAGGGTTTTGGAGTCATGAACACACAGGGAAGATTGCAATGCCAGTTCCACCCCTTACCCACCAGGGACATGGGGCCAGGTTCCCAGCCCTCTCCAAGCTGTTCCCTTATGTGCAGAAGGGGGGAAAGCCACTACTGCCACCTGCGGCAGCCTTAGGTACTGCGCTTAGCGCTTAGGGCGATACATGCAAATAAAGTTATGCACACAATCTACTCTTTCAACAACCTTAACTATTATTCTTATCCACATTTTATAGATAAGAAAACTGAGATGATGTATTTTAACTATGTAACTGATGAGCAGAGATAGGAAACTTTATTCTGCTAACGTAAAGTTGTGCTCAGAATTCAACCAGAATCTGTGTGACACATTTAAATAGTGCTTCTGGGCATGATGGCAAAATGCTATAATTCTGGCACTTTGGGAGGCTGAGGCAGGAGCAGGAAGATCACTTAGAGACCAGCCTGGGCAATAGAGAGACCCCTCCTCTACAAGAAATACAAAAAGTAGCCGGGTGCAGAGGTGCGTGCCTGTAGTCCCAACTGCTCAGGAGGCTGAGGCAGGAAGACCCCTGGAGTCCAGGAGTTCAAGGCAGCAGTGAGCTATGATGATGCCATGGTACCTAGCCTGGGTGACAGAGTGAGAATGTGGCTCCAAAAAAAAAAAAAGTGTAAGACTTGTTATTACAATCACCACCATCATTATCATCATGGTGATCATTTAATAAAATGTACAGATTAAAAACTGATATTACAGGTTGAGCGACTGCACACAAAATATTTTCTTTTAAAAACCCAACTTGGTTACTATATAACAAAGATTAAGTCATCAATGACTCCCCATCAAGAAAATCTTATTGTGTAGCTTTTTAAAAAAAATTTCAATATATCCCTCTAAATATGGGCAGTGTTTATATTATAAACATTTTTTTTAATGAGGAAAACTATTAGGACCAAACAGAACCTAACAAGCGCTCTTGGTATAAAACTGCCCACAAAGGTGATGTGTATCAAACAGCACACAGAATTAATAACGGATTCCAGCCCCTGCCTTTGTTTTTTTTTTGTGTGTGTGGTTTTTGGCCAGGGCTGGGTTTGAACCTGCCACCTCCAGCGCATGGGGCTGGCGCCCTACTCCTTTGAGCCACAGGCGCCATCCCAGCCTCTGCTTTTAAACACTAGATTATTTGCACTGATGTTCCAAGCTCATAGTCACTGAGTCTGGTTCTTTAATAGGTGTCTTTTAATATCCTCCCTACTTCAGCACAGAAACTGCCAGAAGGTGGAGGAAACCCCCAAGGCTAACTAGAGACAGCTCAGAAACACTTCTTAGCTGTGAACTCTGAGACCTGCTTCCAGTCAGTGGTCAGCAACATTTCCCAAGTGGGAGCAGGTTAAGTCTTTATTTGCTCTAAATTCAGTTCTCCTGGGCAGTTCCAAGGTCACTGGAGCCTTAAAGCTCAGTAGGGCAACTTCAATACAATATGTACTTGGGGGGAGAGCAGACATGGGGGGGACGTTCTCTTTCCCCTTCCCCCGCTTCCCCCCTCCCCCGTGGGCCCCACAGGACTCCAGAGCTGCTACAAGGCCCTGGCCAGCTGAGGCTGGGGAGGACATGACAAAGCCTGATTCAGCCCCAGGCCTGCAGAGACAAGGCTGTTTTCTCTAAGGCATGAGGCAATTCTGCTGTGTAACGGAGTGGACTCCAGATGGCATTCATCTCCACTAATGTGACATGGAGATGCACAGGAAGGCATCAGCAGAGTGACACTGTACCCCTGCAACCTAGCTATACCATCTGGGTAAAATAGGATGCGGGGTGATGCCTACCGGGCCCCAGTGGGCTCCACTTAGGAGACTGAAGCATGTGGTTGTGAGCACACGCCAGATCCCAGCTCCTCCACTTATCTGCTGTGTGACTTCGGCCAACTTAACCTCTCAGTGACTTGGTTTTCTTTTTTAAATGGGATTAGCAAACATAGGGTTCTAATGAGCTCATATGTGTAAAAAGGCTTAAATCAGGGCCTGCCACATGGCCCATTATACATTAGCCCAGATATCACTGTTTGTATCATGAATCTAGAAAAAGTTTCACTGTGATAAATCCAGAGTGATATTCTTTTTAAATATACTGAAGTATTTAACATTTCTATACTAGCTGTGATATTCCTGCCACTTAGTCTGCCCAGACCTCAGTTTCCTTAAAGCAGCGGTTCTCAACCTTCCTAATGCCACGGTCCTTTAATACAGTTCCTTGTGTTATGGTGACCCCCAACCATAACATTACTTTTCTTGCTACTTAAGGCTTAAAGGAAAGTTAATACTGTATGTGCTTATGAAATAGGTTAGTGTGTGAATTAAGTGACACAAGCACACTGTGCTTGGCAGTAATAACTTGCTGTAAATTTGTTTCCTTTTATTTTTTTCCCAGTTTTTGGCCAGGGCTAGGTTTGAACCCACCACCTCCGGTATATGGGGCTGGTGCCCTACTCCTTTGAGCCATAGGTGCTGCCCCTTCCTATTTTTTTTTAAATAGGTTCTTTAAATTTAGTATATCAATAATCTAAACCATGTTTAAAATTTCCTTATATTATGAATTCTCTCCAGACTGCCCTCCTGTTTTGAAGATCCTTTCATCACTGCACATCAACCTAGCATTTACAAGTGCAAAATTAATTTACTGCATATGACACATGGGGAGCAGGATGCATCAGACAGGATGTACTTCAGGAGACCGCTCCCTCCTTTCCTGGTGACTTTAGTTCCATATCCTGCTCTCCAAGCCTCAAGTGTTAATTCTCCTGGGTGGAGAAACCTCTGTGATCACCTTCAAAAGCTAGTCCTAGTTAAGAAAACCTTACCAAAGATACCTTTTATACTGAAACCCAAAGGAGAATAAAACATTGCTCTATGGTAATAAAAATCGGGTTAAGTTAAATTCTTAGAGTTACAAGGTGTCTGAAATTTGTGATATTTCTTAAATACAAGGGATAAAATTTAATGGCTTTACACATACGGCAAAAGGCAGAAATCTGACTTTGTGTTACCTTCATTTTCCATGGGTTAGTTTTTCCTCAGTGGGCCTGTTACGATGGTGGGTAATTTAGTAAATGCTATTTTGCCCATCTAAAGCAAAAATCCACTCACTGAAATATTAGTACCCAGAAAATATGACCAAAGTACCAGGAAATTGTAAACTCATTCCCAGGGAGCAGTGAACTTACTGGGAACATTTAATTTGCTATGACGTGTAAAAAGAAAATTGTTTTATTATAAACACTTTCCCCATTTTGTGAAAAGTCTTTGTAAAATTCATGTCAGAGCCTGGAGACAACCAGCATGTGGATAACTTTGTAAATGTATAAAGGCCTCTGAATAGAATTATGTATTCCCTAGAGTTCCATAAAAGACATAAATGATCTCTAAGGACAGATTTAGCCAGGTGTTTGAGATTAAAAAAGGGGGGAAAAAAATAGAACAGCTACCAAGTTTAGAGTTCTCATTTTGGAAATGCAGCTCTGTCTTCTGTGGATAGCTCAGAAAAGATCCCTGGCACCTCCAGAGATGTGCCGAGGAGACACCACAGAATTCCACGGGGGGCAGAGACACAGGACTCTGCTTCTTCCCAGAAGAACTGGTAAAAAGGAGATAAGAAAAGTAAGGCTTAAAAAAATTCTGTTTAAAATAAAAAAGTACTTTTTGCTTAGCATTTTAATACTTAAAAATTCCAAATTACTAAGAATTTCCACGTCTCTGAAAACCCAAAAAATATATACCCAAAGTTAAATTTTTTATTGTTTGAAATGAGTTAATCCATTTGTGTATAGATATCATACATATAGTGTACATATGTTTGGTAATATCAGATATTTTAAGGATTAGTAAAATCAAATTTTTATCAACGTTTAGTGAGATTTTTAAAAATGTAACCTGTTAGATGACAAAAATTTTTAAAATAACAAAATTTGTATATAGTTGGAAATATAACTATAAACATGGAATTTAAAATGATTATTTTAATCATTCTACACTTTATATAGAAAGAGGCAACTGTCCTGTAAATTGCCATTAGCAACCAGAAATATAAACTACATGTACTTAAAATGCACAGAGCCAAAATCTATAGATTACAGAGCCAAGTTTTTATTTTAGTCTGCATGGAAACCTTACCGGGAGGATGAAATGCACTTGGTCACACTTAAGTGTTTAATGCGAACAGGATTTTGGCACCAGAAGGTTTCAATGCAAAGGATAATACATATCATAGTACTCTGTGATTAAAGGACTTGTACTTCAGAATGAAATGAACTTTTGTTCAATGTGCTTATTTGGCAACCTTATTTTTAAAAAATGTCTACTTGTAAGCTTAGATGTCAAAGATTACTGCTGCGTGTCCCCTTGATGGGCTGTTACTATGACAGAGCCGAATACACCACATAGGAAAACATACTAATTATTGTTATGTGTCAGGGACTGCTTTTGCTCCTGATTTGTTATTCCAAGCTCACCTAAATGAAAATAAACTTACAATAAAGAATAAAACCCCTTTTACCATGCTTGCCAAAAAACTTCATAAAAATCAAGAGTCTATGGCATTGAAAATATACTCCAGAAGTATTTCTATTAAGGGAGAACATTTTAGATAATCCTTGCATTGGAGATAGGATAAAGATAATTTGGTGGAATAACACTGTATGTGTGGTATCAATTGGGCAGTAATAAGAGACACTAGAGATTTATAATCAGTTCTGCTTCCTCAAAACACGTAAGGCACAAATTTGACACATGAAAAGCAAAATTAGTGCGTATGGGCCGAGTTCAAACAGCAGTAGCAAGGTAACAGGTGTTTTCTCACAAAAAGCACATATAACAACCTTCTTTAACATAAGAACAATGTCTACAAGTTCATGGCTTAGGAAACGATCCAATAGGTTATTAATACCCTCTCATTTCCACAGTGAAAACAATGAGAATGTAGACATCTGTGACCAGCAATCAGATGTGAAAGTCCCGTAATTTTTACTTTGAATCTGTTTGTCCGTACGTATCTCAAGAGAGTATATGTCAACATACTTGTGGAACAGTGCTAGAATTAAGCACAAAACTGGATAAGCTCAGTTCTATTCTAAGTTTGAAATTCAGAATTCTTAAGTCTTGTGAGAACCAGCTGTTGGCTATTTTCTCTAAAATTGTTGAACTGATAGTGAAATTTATTCCTTTTCTAACACCGTCTTGCTTTCATGACCACAACTCTAAGTGCAGTGTGAAGGGCGATGGTTTGGATTTCCTCCATGGTTAAGCTGCAAGAGAGATCTGTTCCCATTTCAACAGATAATTCTGCTGTGTGGCTGTCTGTGGTGGTGGCAAAGGCTAATCATTCAAGAAATTTGCTAAGTCCTATGGTTTCTGCTTTAACGGAAACCTAATAAAGACCATTATTTTATCATTTTAAGAATGTACATCTGTAACAGCTTGGCTTAAATTCAGGACACATACTATACTTTAGAAGTCGTCTCTCTACCCTAACTCTTTCTAGGACCAGCTGAGTAAGAGGTTTTAGCTTTATAAATTTCTCATATCTAATAGCACTGCTCCATGTGTGCTTGTGACATGGAGTTGAGTTCATTTCAGTGAAATAGGAATTAATATAAGGTGACAGAGTTTATATATACCATACACCAATAAGTAAAAAAATCTTGAGGACTTTTGATGCTGTCATCTGAGCAAAAATCTGGAAGATGCTCACAAGAGTCATCAAACACAATCCCTTTCATGTGCTATGATTATGAGTTAGGAAAAATTCCAAAGGAACTGAAGCTTTAAAACTTCATTCCCAGGATGTGTTTCATGGTTTACACGTAGGGTTTTTAAAGCTTGCTCAGACATATGCAAACTTTTTTTTTTTTGGTCAGTAATAGTGATCACCAATTATCACTTCAATAGGATTTTGGTGATCGCCAAGTCTAGGACTTCTCCCAGTGAGGTCTACAGCTGAACTGCGTCTCTGGAGGAGGCTCTAGGAAAGCTTCATTTGAAACAGGAGATTCTCACAAACACTACAGCATGAAAAGCAATGGTACAACCAAAGGCTTTAATTTTGCAAATGAAGACAAAAGTCAAGGGACCTGTGCCCAAACCCCAAACTTCCACTGATGGCAGTCCTCCCCAGGGCTGGGACTCAGATTGCCTAGCCCTGCCTTTGGGGTCCTTCCCCAAAGACCCCCCTTTTATGAAACAATTCTGGCCCATGAGGCTTACGTTACTGGTGCTACCTTTAGTTTAAGGTCTGAGAAACCACCTCTGCTTCTACCCTGCCAGGAAGCTTGCCCTTGCACTTTGGATGGTGGGATAGGTATTTTTTGTTTTTAGACAGTCTCACTTTGTCACCCTTGGTAGAGTGCCCTGGTGTCACAGCTCATAGCAACCTCAAACTCCTGGGCTCAAGCAATTCTCTTGCCTTAGCTTCCAACGTAGCTGGGGTTACAGGTGCCTGCCACAATGCCCGGTTTTTTTTTTTTTTTCCTGTTGCAGCAGTTATTGTACATGGCTGGGGCCCTGCCCACTGAGCTACGGGCACCACCGAATAGGTATTCTAAGACTGGCTGGCAAAGGGGAATGTTTCTCTTCTATGGGGGGGAGGGGGGGATTTTACAGAACAAGGTTAAAGCATTAGCTAAATCAAGAGCCTAAAAAGCTTGCCAATCTCCCTTTAGCTGATTATTCGCTCATCCTGGAAAAAGAAGGTACTTTTTAACTGAGTAGCAAAGATTTCCAGAAAGACATACTGCTGTGCTTTTGTTCATTCTACAGGGAGCCTGCCATCCCTGCTACCTGTGTTTAACCGCAGCCCCAAGGACCAGATAGAGGTAGTAATTAATTATAATTTGTTACAATTTAAAGACCACAAAAGAAATGCTAAAAACTGGTTTAGGAAAGCATTTTTAGATGTGGGGGTATTAATGATTAATCCTCCAAAACCTTCAGTTGGTAATAGGTAAAATGCCACAGCCGGTGACAGTCACTTAATTGCTGGTACAATTCACAATGCCTAAGAATGGACAAGGCAGCTTTTTGTAGCCCATTATCAAAGTGTCAACAATGATTATTGCCAATATAGTTATACAAATGCCAATTGCAGGGCAGCTGTTTTCTTTCAAATGGGTTCCAGGGAGAAGGTTGTATGTTAAAAGGAATCTTCTTATTGTGACCCTATGACTCCATTACACAGGCTAGACTTTACCTAATAAAATCAGACATGAGTTTTGCGAAGAATCGCGCAGACGATGAACAAAATGCATATTTGTGTAAATCCCCAGGACTCTCTCTCTCAAGAACATGGGCTTTTTAAAGAGTCAGGTCAAATCCCCCAGAAATCAAGTGAGTCCAGTTATGTTTTCTTTTACTTCCCCGGGTTCCCTGCTGAGTAGCTTGCTAGCTGGCAGCATGCTAGGACTGTCATTTGTAAAAAGCAGTCCGCTCAGCTATAATTACTAATTTGGTGTCACACTGGAATTGCAGCGCAGCTGTGAAAAGATCGACCACCAGGGAGATTCGCATTTCTCTGTCTCATTTAGAGGAGGCGAAACTGCTGGAGCCATGAATGGAAGATGCCCTTCCATTAAAAGGGAAGGAATTAAAGAATAAAACAAGTCATACCAGCTGTCAGAATTTGACAACGGTTTTTTTTTTTTAAAGCAGCACTGTTCTCCTTTTAAAAAAAAAATTCAAGACATCAGTACATGCATGTACTGAGACTTGTTGCCATGAAAGTGATTCCATTATTGCTAGACTATAACTTCCTTCCTTCCTTCAGTTCCATCTTCATTATTATGCTAATGCAAATCTCACTAATTATGTGTCAAGTTGAATCTAAGGAATGGGACTTGTCTGCACCTATATCACTTAAATATTTGAAATGACAGTTTCAAAACTTGTCATCAACAAGTTAAAAGTATGGGAAATTAAAACAGTTATAATGACTCAATAAAAGAAAATCTAAGAAGAATAAGAATTGAGATTACTAATTAAGCCATGTCAATGGAGAGTCTCTATGAAAATTGTTCTCAGCACCATAACAATCTTTTTGAAGAGAATATAGTCAACGATGGCAATGAAAACTACTTCTTTGTAAAATCATTTGATTCCATTTACAAAAGGCTAAAATGCAGAAAATAAATATATTTAGCCTATTCTAAATATTTCAAACCAGAGGGACTGTGATTGTTTTATGACATTTATATTTTAATTTATGAAGATTTCTGTAAGAGTCAGAAATAATTTATGTATGATTTAATTTATGTATGAGTTCTGGAAGAGTACAGAAATATACCTGATCCTGGAAAGAAAACCCAAACATTGGTAGAGAAAGAAAAGCAAAGACTTTTTTTTTTTTTTTTGAAACTTAAAAAACAGAATGTTTTTAGAAGCGCTATTAATCTATCTTACTGAATCTACTACAGTTTAATAAATGTTCTTAGATTATAAACAAACTGCCTCATCTGCTTCTCCTGTCCCAAGCTGGTGGCTCCATGGTGGTTCGCATGGAGGTGAAGGCATCAAAATATGTGTTCACAGTGAAGATGGAAATGGTCACGGAAGGAACCACTGTTTCCTTTTCTCTTCCTCGCTGCCTCCCTCACCACAATGTGGATCTGGCCACCACCCATCCTTGCTGACCAGGTCACCAGAGACCTCTCTGTTGATAAGCCCAAATTCTCAGTCCTCATCCTACCTGGCCTGACATTGGCAAGTTCTCTTTCTCGGGTTTCTGAGACAACCTTAGAGTGAGTTTCTGAGGGTAGGGGAGCGACTGTGTCTGTTTTGTTCCCTGAGCTTTCTGTACAATGCTTGGCAACGTGCTTGCTCAGAACAGACGCTCGCGTGAATGATCCCAACTTTCCTGGCTCGTCTTGTACCTCTGGCTGATCCTTTGCAGGACTCTTTCTTGATCCACCCCGTGAGGGACAAATGTTCTTCTGGGAGGGTTCTAGATAAACTTCTCCATATGCTCTTCCTGTGTGACTCCATCCACTTCTCAGTCTTTGCTGACTGTACTTCCATGGAGGGTTCCCAGCCGAGACCCCCCTGTACTGAGGTCATCCTTACATTAATCCTCCTACTCTGTTCCTTAATTCAGTGGAATTAACACCTAATCAACTGTCCAAACCAGGAACTTGGGGTTCATCCTTAACAGCCCTCTCGCCACTCACACTGGCACCATGCACCTCTGGCATTCAATCTCAGAGTTCTATAGCTTCATCCTCCTGCATCTCTCTGTAATCTACCCACTTCCATACCCTACTTTGGGCCCCCCCTCCTCCTCTGTGGTTCAATCAGCCTTTCCAATTGGTCCAGGTTTGCTCTGTGGCCTCCTGTCTAAGACACCAATCATACTTTGTGCCCTTGAACTTGCTGTTCTTCCCCTAACTTGTACTTGTCCTTCTAGACATTACCTCCCCCACGAAATAATGTCTGTGCACCTTAAGCAGGTACCCTTAATCTGAGCTCCAGAGAACCCCAAGAGTCCCCAACCAAGGGTTCATCATGTGGCCCCACTCCCTACCTAATGTCTGTATTCCCCAACTAGATGTGTCTGTCTGGCTCATGATTTTAGCCCCTGAAGCTAGGATAGTAATTATAAAGATATTCACAAATACTTCTGAGTCAATAAATAAAATTTAATATTTTGTAAAAACTCAAACCTAAATTGGATGGTATCATTTTACCAAAACATTAAATACACAACCTTGAGCTCTGTTCTCAAATGGAACAGTCAAGAAAAGGCACTTCCCAAGGTGATGGGTAGGAATAACTCACAGACGCACATGTTGATCTGGGTTAGTTTAGGTTTGAATCCAGGAAGCTACTTCCTAAATTCTTACTCAAACTGATTGTTCAGGGTGACTCTGTTGATAATCTCATATGACAAACTAAATGTAGTTCAAAAATTATCTAAGGACCAATGAAGCAGGAAAAGAAAAAAATGATGTGGGCCCCTCATAACCTGATTCTTTTAAACAAACAATAATCATATCTTAACATTTGATAGCTGGAAAGGAGTTTGAAGCTCATCCAAGCTAACATTTTACAGGTGAGAAAATAGAGAGGCAAAGAAACATATTCAGGGTCATGTCTGGTCCGTGGTGGGGAAGAGGGGTCAGTGCTGCCCCCCCCCCCAGCCTGTTCAGTACACATGAGCTGTAACTGCTACTGGGGAGTTTCTGCACAGGAGGACGGCTGCGTTCTCAGGAGCATGCCTCGCATGGAATGTTCCTTCCAACCACCTTCACACCTAATAACTATTCCATTATTCAACAATCTAAGGAAAAGAAATGAAGTAGAATACTCCTCAGTTCTAGAATAATGTGTTTCTCACTGGTGACAGCAGGGTGAGAAGTGGGAAGAATTGCAGTGGTAAGAGATGAGAAAGAACACACCTGAGCGAGACCGCTCCAAGGAGGTGGTGAGGAATGTGGCAAGGTACTTACCTTTTCTTTGTCACTAGCTTCTCTAGCCACTGTAGAGCCCTGAAATACAAAGAAATAATAAAAAACATGCACACATGGGGCATAGGGTTTCACATTGATATTCAATCGGTCCTGGCACAGCAGAGAGCACATGCCCTGCTCTGGTGCCCCTCCTTGTCCAGCTCTCTGCCCAGCCTGTGCCCTTCACCCCGTAGGTATTCCTGCCCACTGGCCACTGCCTCCTGCCCCAGCCCTGGCTCTGTCATGCTCACTTGTCTTTCTCTGGATTCTGTCCACCTGCTAGAAATCAGAAAACCTGACAATCACTTGAGCAATAACTTACTAAACACTGGATCACACTCAGGCTTTCCTTTTCCCATCGATTGGCAGTGTGGCTGGTTTTCTCATCTTCAAAGTGGCAGTGCCTGAGGTGACCACTGAGGCTGTAAGTGCCTCTTTACCCACATCACACCTTCCAGAGGTAGGCCTGTCCCAGCCTTTTGGTTGCCTTTTCTGTGGTGCTCATTGATTTTGCTCCCATTTTCGAGTTACTAACAAACATTTCTTCCCCACCTGCTATATGTCAGTCCCCCACAGACACTTTCTGACCCTCTTTACTTTGGAGATTCCTTCAAAGACAGGCGTTTGCTTGTATTTCTTTTGTGCCAGGCTCTATGCTGAGCACAGAGTTACAAAGTGGAAGAAAACAGGGTCCTTGATCTCACCAGAGTCTACTCTACTGAAGTGGCTTTCAAAAGTGTGCCTGGTGCTCTGGGTTGTCCTAGACGACCCAACTCCACCTTAGACACCAACAGGGAGGTTTGGGGGCTGGAATTCGAGCAGAGAAACTTCCTTTTGCTTGTGGAAGATTTTTAAGAGAAGAGTAGGGAAAAGAATGATCTAATGAATTCTGAAATATGTGAATATAGCAATGTCTATTTATTCTATGTTCCTCAATGATTACTACAGTACACGTGGCAGATGCCCAGTGATGCTTGGTGTTGGCTGAATGGACAGCTGGAGAAGGATCACTGACCACTTTGCTGAGCTCCCTTCCTCCCTAGCACTGGATGCCTACACTGCTACCAGGTCAGCAAAGCCCTGGCCTACTCAAATTGACATTTTCTGCCCTGGAACATTTGAGTTAGCCAATCATTAAAAGAACTTATATTTGACTTGAGGGAAGAAGTGAAAGCACCTTCTATATTGGCCAACTGCAAAGAAATCAAAATTTTTACACCATTACCAGCTTTCATGCTAGCAGCTCAGGCAGGGGTCAAGCTGTGTGTTGCCTGATCCTCACAAATGCAGAAGCTCAGACTGAAGAGATGCCTCAAGGTGGAAGCAGGTCAACAACAGGCCACAAATCTCCCCAGGGCCAATTCTCCTTCCCTGGGACTGGGGGATATAGGAGACCCCACTGCCGGCTGGGAGAAAATGCTCAGTGTTTCCGGAGCACAAAGCTGATGACCCATCAGATGGAGACAGACCAGGGGAATCATTCGTTAAAGAAAACCTCAGGACACATCCCATGACCTGGGTGAACAGTATACTAGTACAGGTGCCTGGACGGTGTCATTTGCTGGGGTCTGCTTCTCTTCCTCCTGGGACCCCTAAATATGGGCCACAAACACGTTTCTTAATACATCAGTTTCTAAAAAAGGATGTTCCTGTTTTTTTTTTCCTTTTAAATGGGACATCTGTGATACTCAGCACTGCCTACGCTGCTGGGTAGAGGAAACAAGCTATCTATTCTACTTCATAGCCTCAACCAAGTTGGTGGTTTGTGTGTTTTTTCTCTGTAATTTACTCTGCTTCTGATTCTACGGGAAGCTTCATCTCTATATAAATGCTGGTCCTTAGCCTAGAAAGAAAAACTAATCCAAGTTTGTATTAATTCACAAAAAAAATTAAAAATGGAAAAGTAAGGCTGACAGTTTAAGCCATGAAATGATGCCAAATGGATAAGTCCATCACAACAAAGTACTGGCGAGAGCAGGATTTATCTACTCTACCAACTACAAGGGGAGGGGAAATTATGAAATGTAAGACAAATTACAACTAGAATATCCAATCTACAAATATAATTTGCATCAAGATATGTTTAGTAGATGTCTACCTGTCTGGGACACTATCTCAGGCATCTGAGGGGGATAAAAAATAGTGGAAGAAAATACTTGCCCTGAAGGCACTTACTTGTAATGTGCCATGCCTTATGCTGAACTCATAGATATTTCATTTAATCTTTGTAGTAACTCTGCAAATGTAAGTAAAATCATCCCTGTTTCAGGAGATGAAGAAATGGAGGCTCTTACACGTTCAGCAACTCACATGTGGCCAACAGGTCATAAAATCAAGACATGTGGCTCAGAGGTCACTCTTGCTCTCTTCTATGGGAGTCAGACCCGCACACAGGGTCCCTGAGATACACAGCAGAGCATGCTGGGCAGCACTGCAAAGGCTTCATGAAAGAGCAGGTGCTGGCAAGAGCCCTGGGGGGTGGCTGGGATTTCCCCAGGGGAAATTCCCAGGGAACAAAGTGGCCTGAGCTAAGACTTGGAAGCAGGACAGGCCAAGAGTGTATTTTGGAAGTTGATCCAGTTTGTCTGGACCCCAGAGTTTAGGGAGGCAAGCCCAGACCACTTCCTTCACTTAGACTAGGATTTCTCTAAATGTGGTTCAGAAGCCTGGGGTCCCAGGACCCTTCGGAGAATCTACAAAGTCAATGCTATTTTTATAATACTGAGACATAATTTGCCTTTTTTTACTGTTGATAGTCACATGGATTTCACACAAATAATGGTGCGGGAAACTGCTGGTAGTAGCACAAATTGATAGTGGCACAAATACTAATATTAGTATTTGTGATTTAATCCTCTCTGAAACTAAAAAAACAACTAGCTTCATTAAAACGATCTAACAATTCACTGGACCTCTGAAGGCACATGCCTGGTTTCTATGACTTGTTATCTGCTGAACCTCTATAAGCCTAAGGTAGTACCTTGTGCAAGTAAGCATCTAGTTTAAAATATCGAATAATGCTTTTATTGCTTGATGAAATAATTAAGTTAGCTGCATCAAATCTTGACCCAGGAGTACCCCCCTTTTCAATGTTCTCTACCGGAAGTTTGCATAAGGCACTTCTGTTTATAGTGAATGTTTTCTCAAGAACTACTTTGGTGATGGTCTGAGTTATGAGCTAAACTAACCACCTTTTCCACGAAGCATTTTTACTTGAAAGGGCAACTAACAGTGTTTGTTTATTCAGATCTGGGTATTTGGTGGGCATTTGCTCAGAAAAGAACAAAGCTGCTAGGCTTGGCTGAGCGCTGAGGGAGAGAAACTTCGTGCTGTTATTTCATGGAAAACAACTGACAGGACTTGTCACCAATGACAAAAGTTGAGTTTTCAAGTGAAAATTAGAATTAAAAAAAACTTGTATCTGCCCCCCTGAGCTTCACAGCTTCCCATCATGCCAAAGACTTAGTTGATGACATTGGTAGTAACCTTGATGTGACTTTTTGACAACAGTACAATGTGCCACATGTTCTAAATGACAAGTGTACAGCTTTACAAAATCATGCATTCAGACTAATGCACGCAAACAGACCAAGGGATTTTAATGGAAAGAGTACCAAAAATTCATAAATCTGACTTAGAGTTCACAATGTAACTAAGCTTTGAGAAATCACCTCTTGCCAAGTTCCTCTACAATATCAAAGAATAACATCTATAATTATCTCCTTTCCAACTATATGATTTGTGTGAAGTAATATTTTCTTCACATACTTCAATGAAATAACACAATAGGCTGATAACTGAATTACAGAAGACACTCTAGCGGTCTTACATTAAGCCAGACATCATAGAAATTTGTAAAAATGCGAAGCAATATTGGTCTAATTTTTTGCTTTTGGAAAATGGTTATTTTTCATAAAAACATTAACATTAATTTATTTTAAATACAATATTTTAGCTCTTTAATTTTGAATATTTTAAATACCCATAGACACAAACTACAAAAGCAAAAACCTTTTTTGGAGGGGGATCTCCTTTTAGAAGTATGAAAGGGCGGAGACCAAAAAACTTTGAGAATAAATGTAAATCTGGTGGATGAGGGTTGACAAGCTTTTTCTGAAGAGTCAGAGGGTAAATATTTTAGGCTCTCTGGTCCATAAAGGTCTCTGTGGTAACTTGGTATTCAATTGTGCCATTGTGGTCCCAAAACAGCCACAGACAACATGGAAACAATGGACGTGGCAATATTCCAATAAAGCTTTTTTATAAAGTTTGGCATTCAGGCCTGTCACAGTTTGCCAACTCCTAACTTGGACATTTTTCCCTAAGTTGGCGATGCTGGAAATCAGACCATGTCCCTCTACTCTCCGAATGTCTAGGGGTTCCCTCTCCCTTCGAGTTTTTGAAATGGCCTGTCTCAGGGCCTTTGTACTTAATGTTCCCTCTTCTAGAACGTTCTTCCCTCAGCTCATCTCTCCTCACCCTCAAGTCTGCTGCAATGTCATCTTCTCAGGGAAAGGTTCCTGGACACTTATTTAAAACTCTATGCCACTCCATACTGAACCTCAGAGTCAAGGCATTCTATGATAGACATATTCTTATTTGACAATGTGAATGTTACTTTCTTTGCTTTACTATTATTATTGCTTAATACTTCATTACAGCAATCGTCTGATTTCTTTTCTGAATGTATTTATCTTCATTCTTTACGAGGTTTTTGTTCTTAAATATTGTTGCTGTTGCTAAATTTTAAGCCTTTTTAATTCTGTGAAGGCAAAAAGTGGAAACTTAATAACCACATGTATATGTAAAAATTAAAAAAAAACTCTATCCCTCCCCCTCATCCTTTCTGCCTATAGCACTTACCACTTCCAAATAAGCTACATGAATGACTTATTTTTACCTAGCACCTATCTTTGTCCACCATAATGGCAACTCTTTGAGTGGAGGTTTGATCTGTTTTATCCATCACATTATTCCCAGTATCTAGTACAGTGCTTGGTATTCAGCTGGTGTTAAATAAGTAGGCATGATAACTCTAATATGCACAAGAGTCCTTTGGTAAAGTCAGCAAGCATCGACTCTTTGACATGAAAGTGTACACTGCTGCTAGCCTGGTAGCTTTAAGCTCTGAGCACCTACTAAGTGCCTTATGATCTTGAATTATTTTACAAAAATTAAGAAAATTGATCTTACCTTTAAGTCATATTTTCTATATACAGATAAACGGTGGCTGAACACATTTCTTGTAACAATCACATATATTTCAACTCCATCAACATTAAGTCGGTACATGCCCAAGAACTGGGGAAGAAGGGTGACCCCGTGACATTCCACTATATACTGCAGAGGGCACAAGAAAAAGAAAAAAATCCAATCAAAAGATTGTTTAGATGTGAAATTGACACGCGTATAGCATTTATAAGAATTGAACTCCAACCATTAAGATTCTGTTTATAAAGAACCACATTTGTAACACTTACCAATCACATCTGCATTCACCATCTATATTTTAACTTTATCTCCAAAGAGACATTTTTCTCCACATTCCAAGTTAATTTGTAAAGTCAGAAAGTGGACAGAATAGTGAAGGCAAGAGGACACGTGACTGTCCTTTCCTAAATTCCTTGCTCATGAAATTCTACCCACCTAGGATCTCTACCCAAAAGCCCTGCTGATGATTCTACACGGTGGAGTAAGAGTGGCTTGGACACTAAGATCAGCTTTTTAAGATAGTGTTGAAGTCAAGACTAAAGACATTGCAGAGAGCCCAGTGTTGGAACCAGGAAGATTGGGGTTCTAGTCTTGGTTTTTGTTTCCAACTGAGACTTTAATGTCTGGAGCTAAACTGCCCTCTAGAGTGGGGTGAAGGGAAGGGGGTCCTACAATCACAGAGCCTTCACTCCCACTCTGCAGACAAACAGGAGATTTTCTGGTCCTCTGTTGGTTTCTGTCAAGGCCACTAGACAAGTCTCAGAGTTGCAAAAACACAACAGGACTTCAGCAGCCTTCAGTGACCATACTCCAAGGAACCACAAGGTGGAGCTACTTCTCCTTGGGAGCAGATTTTTACAAAACAAGGCCCCACTCCATTTCCCAAAGGATGGTTTCTTCCTTTCTTTAAAATGAGGGGAAAAACAGGTTTCCAAAAAGCTCTCCTATGTCCACAAGGTGTGTGAAATCTCCAGGATGTGTATAGCATCAATAGTGGCTCCCAATAGTGTAAACACTGCATGCGTCGTGCATATGTACACAGAAATGCCCGGAAGAAGGCTCAGCTAATAGTAATGATGGAATTGGGGGGAATTCTGATTCTTTTTTAAATTACACTGCTTGAATTTTTCTTTTCTTTTTTTTTTTTTTTTTACAATGAGCATTTTATAATAATAAGAAGGTAATTAGGCTCGGCGCCTAT
>NW_003852414.1:11822054-11832950 GCF_000181295.1 Otolemur garnettii | reverse complement strand
CTGTAATGCCACAGCACTCTACCCAGGGGGACAGCTTGAGGCTCTGTCTCAAAAAAAAAAAAAAAAAGAAGGTAATTAGAATATCCTTTCAAACTTTTTAGTTGTAAACACCGTTAATAATCACTTTAAGAATTAAAGATCTTTGGTTTTTATCATAAAGAAAATCTATGAACAACATCAATATCTGAGTTTTCTTTTCACTGCCCAGAATTTTGACAAATTTTAAAGACACTTCTGCCTCTTTTTCTTACAATAACTGAAGTCTATATTTTCACTGGATATATGTTCTCAGTACAGCTTCATCTTATTAGTTGAAATCAGGTTAAGTGGAACATTATCAAAGAAGCGACGCTCCGGCCTGAGGGGACAAGGCGGGGAGCGCCTTCCTAGACCAATCTCTCCAGCCCTGCTGGGAGCTGTCCCTTTGAGTCCTCAGGTATCATCCTTTCTCTGTCTATGAATCCTCAACCTCTTTCTCTTACTGGCAGTTTCTCAACAGGGTTTAAATAGGCTAACATCCCTCTCACAAAACAAAACCACCCTCAACTGCAAAGATGCACTAGTCTGGCACTGACCGGATTCTGGCATGAAACATTTTCTAGGAAACTAGGGGTGCATGACTCTGCCCCTCAACTAGGTATCTGCAGATAGTGAGGAAATAATTGTCAATTCTGTTCCTGCAAAAGTCGCTATGTTTCAGAAGTATATTAAAGTACAGCAGAACCTTAACAGTTGACCACCTCCCTGCACTGACCACCTTAAGTTGACCAAATTTTCACAGACTGGACATGCCCCACATGTGCATACCAGCACAGTGGGCCCAGCTCCTTACGTTGACCACCTTTGTTGACCAGTTTGTTACAATCCTTTGGTCAATTTAGAGGTTCTACTGTATTTAGAGAGGAAATGCTGGGTCTGCGATTTACTTTGAAATACTTCAACCAAAAAAAAAAAGGCAAACGTGGTAAGATGTTAACTGTGACATGTTAACCGTGATGGGTATAGGCTGTTAGTTTCCGGCATGCCTGAACATGTTCATAATAAAAAGTAAAAATCAGCACAACAGCTTCGTTAGCCCTAAAGGTCTCTCTCTCTCCTGACTGTCGATGCTTATCTTCTGTTCTTACCTCTGTCCGTTCTGTAGCTTGTCCCACTCTGGACTCAGCCCTGCCACCCCTTCAGAGCAACGTGACCCTTGGGGGATTCAATCTGACAGGCGCCTCCCATCTTTCTCCCACCCAAACCCTCTGTGCATGTGATGCTCTCACACAGGGCCTTTCCTGACCCGTGTTCTGTCCCTGGCTTCTGAAACAGCGTGTTCTGGTTGTCGCCCTTCCACTCGGGCCCCTCATTTTCCTGCTCTCCGGCCACTTCTCCCTCTTCTTTACGCTTATTAAGCATGGGACTTCCTCAGAGCCTGGCCTGTGTGGCTTCTCATCTTACTCTTCCCTGTTTACCGGCTCCCTTATCCACCCCTGTGCTTCGTTCAGTTTCCATCTGTAGCCTCAATCAACTCCCAAAGTTATGATTACATTGTCAGGGAATAACCTTTCCTTTGAGTTTCACATCCACATAAGATTTACCTAGTTTCACACAGCTTCTGTGCCAACTGTAAGCTTTACGAAGCTGATACCATTATCTATTTCGTTCTGCATAAAGTCCCCAGCACGTTAGCAGGACCTCACATGGAAAAAGCACTTAATATGTAAGTGTGGTATAAATAAACAAATGCAACAAGTTAAAAACACTATTCTTTCAGATACTTTCTCTGCTATCTTTGTAAGTACTCTATATAAGTAATCCCATCACTCCCACCTCCCAGGTGGTATAAATATGAGAACTCTGAATTTTGAAACCAGAAAAAAAAAATCCAGTGTGATTTATGATGAAAGGGAAGCCCAAGATTTTTCTCATGATAGCCATGATAAATGAAGGACATTACACAAGAAAAAAGTAGGAAGTAGGAAAAAAGACAGGCATACGTTGACCACGAAGGGAGAAAAGGGGAGGGGTACTGCAAAGTAATTGTTCAAGAATGTCAAATCCTATAAAAAATAGCTGTCACAGGGTTAGCTTGGAGGAGAATTTGAAATTGGACAAAGTTTAAATGTTCAGACTTCTTACTGCACATGTAAACTGTATTAACATGTGAGGAATGTGGCTTTGGGGAAAATAGAGAAGAATCATGACCCCAGTAATATCAATTTGTCACTAAGCAATCAATAGTAAGTAAGAAATTATATTTGAAGATTTATACTGAATTCTCACTTTAAATTCTCCAAACTCCCCAAAGTTAGTGTGTGCTTACAAAACTGATAAAAGGTGACTTCTGTGCACAGAATCAGGTACACAGCAATTAGAGTTGTCAGACCCCCAAAGGGGAGGGGATCTTTGTGCATTAATACTGCTTAACTAGCTGTGAGACTCCCAAGTGAACAAGGGGGAAACTTGCCGATCTTTAGATGTCTTTCCTACTCTGAAGAATTGAAGATGAGGAAGTAGGGCCTGACGGTGACTGATGAAGGAACAAGTGAAAACCAGGATCCTAGGGAGAGGGTGCAGAAGGAAGGGTTGAGGGCAGGAGACTTCCACGAACACCTGCTGGTGCCCAAAGTGCTCTGAGAGCAGGCTGCCATCTCAAATGCATGACCCAATCTAAAGACTTTCCAAAAATGAATAGTTCTTCATATGTCTCTCCACGTACATCTTTGTTAAAAAAGAGGCAATATTCTTACAAACATAAAAGAAACACTGAAAAAAATATATCTTATGTTGCTTTTAGGATCACAGCTCTAAGCACTCTTCTTTCAAGAACATAAACATCATAGACAAATTCACAAAATAACTTGTAAATAAATGCTTCAAAAATAACAAAGTGAACCAAGGCACCCCAAAGTCAAGCTTTTCTTTAATCACTTGTTATTTGGTATGTGCTGCTGCTTTTTTTAAAATAAGTTTTAAAACATCCTCATTACCTAGTCACTTCATTTAACTTTGTTGATTCCATCCTAAAACAATCTAAAGAATCTCTGCTTCCTCCCCTGACTTTTTTTGAGACAGAGTCTCTGTTGCCCAGGCTAGAGTGCTGTGGCATCAACCTAGCTCATAGCAACCTCAAACTCCTGGGGCTCAAGTGATCCTCCTGTGTCAGCCTCCTGAGTAGCTGGGACTACAGGCACCCACCACCACACCCAGCTAGTTTTTCTATTTTAGTAGAGACAGAGTCTCACTCGTGCTCAGGCTGGTCTTGAACTCCTGAGCTCAAGCAATGCTCCTGCCTCTGTCTCCCAGGGTATTAGCATGACAGATGTGAGCCATCATGCTCGGCCTGCTTCCTTCCTTCTCCCTGTTTAAATTCCAAGTCATAAGAATGGAAAAATAACAATTTAATACTTAGGGCCACTCATTAAGAAAGGTATAAATATTTCTTTCACTTTCAACCACAGCCTTGCTGTGGCTACAAGGGACTCCTTCCCCACAGGTGTCCCTATCTGCTATAGAAATGTCTCGCCTTGCAGACTCCCCAGGTGCAATATTCTAATGCTGCCTGGCAGGCTCCTCTCTAGAAGTAGGTGACTCTGCTGACTCTGGTGGATATACGGCTGCAAATGGACCCAACACTGAGCAAAGCTGGGCATCCCGCACATGGCTCAGGAATGAAGAGCACACATCAGACAAACGTGCTCGTTCTTTTGTGAAAGCACAAGTAGCGTCTACACAATGCTACAGTGTTCCTTTCAATGGCTCCTCAAATAGGGCATTTTCCTGGAGCGTTCCGCCTGGTGCACAATGCTGGCCTGTCATTTCCACCTGTCCGGGTTCCCTGGGTCACCTGCAGTCAAGTTTCCCTCTCAACATCAAACAGGGCAGCTCTGTCTGGCCCCTGTAGCGGCCACTATTATCCACTATCAAGTGCTTATAAGATAGCAGATGACAGTGAGTTTTTATCTGAATAGGTGCTAAATATTTACTCCCAAATTTTAAAAAAGTGAACTTGATATCACCAATTCTTACCATATTTACTGTATTTAGCTAAATCAATCACAATTATTTTGAGGGTCAGCTTTCCTATTCTTAGTGTTAAACTCATTGCATTACCTATGTTTGCATTTTAAAATTACTGTTTTTACCCAACTAGTGGGCAGACTGAGGTGGGAGAAATAAGACCCTGTCTCTTTAAAAATATATACTTTTGGGAGGGTGATTGGAGGGATCACCTCTGTGGTTTATCTTACAAGGGTAAGAGTGAATCTTTCTGAAAGTAGAATATAAACATCTTAACACAATAACTAGGAAAATGACATAAAGGCTATGTTAACCAGTTTGATGAAAATATTTCAAATTGTATATGAAAACACCACATTGTACCCCATGACTGCATTAATGTACATAGCTATCATTTAATAAAATATATATATACTTTTATTAAGTACTGTTCACTTTAGCATTTTCATCTCTGTGCACCTCTTGTCCCCTCTCTCCATTATTAGGCAGCTTCTGTTTTAAAGGTATAAACTCAAACTTTTCTGTTTACTGGTAATTTTTTTCTTTGTAACCTGAATTTCCAACACTATAGCAGCTTTTATTTTTTTGTGTCTACTTAAAAAAAAAAAAAACTACTTATAAATTATGCCAGTGATTTGCATCACTAGTAAAGGCAAATTTCTCTCTTCCTAAGTTTCCCTTTGAACTTTTCTCCCTGTGTAACCCTGGTCTTGTTTAGAACTATAATGTAATGACATGTGGATGACATGGAAGGAATCAGGCTTTCAAAAACAGAAAATGTAACAGCCACAAGACCTGACTTTCCTTCGCTCTAATACACTCACCAAGAATAACATGGATTATGAAGCTTGCACTTCATAAAGCCTGGGCATGCAAAATGAAATGCCATTAAAAGATTCACAGCTGACTGGAGGTTGCAGCAGAGAGAGTTCTAAGTGATGGACTGCAACAGATAAATATTTATATCTCCCAGTGATAGTGTGAACCTAGGCCCTGGCTTTCAGAAATTGCTGTTATTATGTTTCGCTTATTTTTTTTTTTAAAGAGGCTTGAAGTGACAATTTAATATAGCATCAAATTAGTACTTCAATGTAAAGTCTTGTTTCCTTTAATGTCTTTGAAAGGTTAAATTATCTGTAATCCTTATTGTGCCTCTGGCTATGTTTATAGATCACATCAACAACACACTTTACATGAAAGAAAAGGGAAAAGAAGTCAAGCCAGCCTGAAATTATGGATTGCTTTCTTTTAGAATGACCAAATAAATAAATAATCCAACTTCCCTTGAATTGATGTCTTGGTATGTTCACAGATAATGGTCTGTGAAAGGGTCAGTTAATACAATTTATTTTGGTTTCAAATAGCTTTGAAGTGCAAAAAAGAAAAACCACAAGGATGACTACATTTAAGTCAGTATAAAAATAAAACTTAAAGCTTAATAAAATCAGGCTTAAAAGGGACAAATAATACTTTGCAGTGTTTATAAAAACTCTTAGTACTGAGATAATATGGAAATACCCAAATACAAACACTGATTCTCCTAATTCCATCTGTTACATACTATAATTAAGACCTGCAAAAAAGTCATTAAAATGAAAACTTTACCAAAAAAAGTGATAAAGTACTTTAACACAAGTACAGGTGGCATCTGCTACATTTAAGAGCAAATTAAGAGAAGGGTTGCT
Organism: Otolemur garnettii; assembly: GCF_000181295.1. Taxonomy (NCBI): domain Eukaryota; kingdom Metazoa; phylum Chordata; class Mammalia; order Primates; family Galagidae; genus Otolemur; species Otolemur garnettii. Next base: position 11,827,260 of record NW_003852414.1, on the reverse strand, counting down.
CTGCACATCACCCCTCTACAGGCTCTAAAGGCCCGGGTTTCAAGATCCAAAGCCTAGATGGGAAGCTTAGCTGGTATCAAAGGCAGGAGGGTTCTAGGATTATCTCTCTACCCCTCACACAATCAGGAGGTGGGCCCTAGTGGCCTGTGCCTGGGGCTGGAGGCTGAGTGTCTGGCAGGTGTGCCCTGGGCAAGCCCAGGGTTGCTAGACAGAACCTGACAGGCACATAGGGTGTAGGGACTATGAGGACATGGGTGTGATGCGAGGAGTGGGTCTGAGGGTTCCCACTCTCAGCCAAATCCCTTGAAGGGAGCCAATAGGGTCCTGGGTTGGGAACCTCCATCCCCTGACCTTCTTGTTTTCTCTGGCTCTAAGGCCTTCCTGGGTCTTCTGGAGATTAAAATGTAGCAAATTTTAAAATGAAATTATTAAAATGATTAAAATGTAACACACAGGAAGGACAGTTTGCTGCCCAGCAATGGTCACTGGCAGCTCCTCCTGGGTCAGCTTTCCCAGGGTGGCCTGTCACATGGGCCCAGCATAGCAGCTCTGGGCGGCCTGTTCCATAGGGCCTGCCAGACTGGGCAGAGTTTGGCAGGGTTGCAAGGCAGTTTGACCTCTCCTAATGACCGACCCTCTACTTTCCCTTTTCCAGCACAGGCCCTGATCCCTAATCAACATCTTTTTGTTTTTGAGACCGAGTCTCACTACGTTGCCCATGGTAGAGTGCCGTGGCGTCACAGCTCACAGCAACCTCCAACTCGTGGGCTTAAGCAATTCTCTTGCCTCAGCCTCCCACCACAATGCCCAGCTATGGTGTTGTTGCAGTTGTCATTGTTGTTTAGGTGGCCTGGGCTGGGTTCGAACCCACCAGCCTTGGTGCATGTGGCCAGCGCCTTACCCACTGAGCTACAGGCACCATCCCCAATCAACATCTTGACTCCAAACTGTTGATGTCTGTCTGGGCAGGTCACTCAGCCTGAGAGTCAGCAGACATGAGGACAAAAAATTCAGGCTCACAGAAGCTGCGTAGGTTTGGACTATCAGGAATAAGTTTTGAATAGTTACGCATAAAATGTTTAAAGAAAGAAAAGATGTAATTTCCAGGATGAACGTGTAACGTGAACCTATCATGAATGAAATGGTAGATTTTGAAAAATCTAAAACACTTCTAGAATGCAAAGGATAATTGTTGAAATTTAAAAAGACATCATTCACAAGGTCAGATAGCAGATTAGAAAAGCTGAGGAGACATTTGGGACTAGATGACAGAGCTGAAGAATTATCCCAGAATTAAAGCAGAGATGTTTGGAGATGGAAGATAAGAAAGAAAAGTTAAAGATGGGGAGGCCAGGATGAGAACGTTAAATATAGAGCTGCTGGAGACACAGAGGGGACAACAGAGGAGGGAGGTGACATTTAGAGATGAAAGGACTACACAGAATTTCCAGAAAATAGAGTAAAACTGCCAGGGGAAAAGCTTGCCGGTGAGTGTGCCAGACAGCTCCCTGCAAAGCCTGGGGAACATGGCTGTGAGAACACTGGACACAGGGTTACAAATGCCCCCATCAACAAGCCACGGGGCACTCCATGGGCCACAGGAACCTCTAAGACAGCAAATACTTCCTCCCATATCTTCAGGTCAGCAGCAGCAGGTCTGCTGGGAGTCCACCTTCAGTCTGAGAGCTGGGTGGTACTTAAGGACCTACAACTTCAAAGCACTTTCCAAATTTCAAGCTACCATTCCTCAAGATAATAGACAAAAAACCCACGAGCAGGCTTAGAACTGAGTGCTCAGGATGCCCTGCTGCTGTGGCACTGCCCTGTGACTCACCGACAAGTTCCTCGGCATCATGGCCACTGAGTCAGAACCTGCATTTCCACGAGATGCTCAGGTCTGTCTGCAGACAAGTCTGAGAGGCACTGAGGGAACAGACAACCTTTTCTTTCTGCACCATGCCCCCTATGTTGGGAGTTGGGGGTTGGCAGGGAGCTATATGATGCCTATTTTATCAGTTTTACCCTACTTATGCCTAATCCTTAGAAACCAACACCACTGTCCCTTGGAGCAGGATAAACACGTTCCCTCAGTTTAATCAACATTTTCAGAGCTTCATTTTTTTATCCCATACATCATATGAATACAGAGATGCACCCAAAGTGGGCCTGCAATAAATGGATTAAAATTGGTGTCCTTTACTTTCTCTATCTGTATATGATGAACAGAGAAATAAGGCTAGGGACCAGGAACACAGAACTGTGATTTTGGATCTGCCTTTTATTTATTTATTTATTACATGATCTTTGTAAAATCCTTTCATGTAGTGTTTTGGACAATGTTTGGATAGGACGATCTACAGGCACACTCAAACTGTACAAAAGCCAATTTATATAACCAAAACATTTACACCTATGTAATATTATGAAATTAAAAATAAAACCCAAACATGCTTCCTAACGAGGTTTGAAAATTCATGTATTCACCTTAAAATTCTTTTTTGATGTTTGGGTTACTAACTAGCTTCTTTGACGTGGAGGTTACTTTATCAATTTTGTCAGTTTACTGATTTACTTTGAAATTAAAAATATTAAAACTATTTCAAATGGTTAAAATAAGATATTCTTAATATTTTCCTAAGGTATTTCTCGGCCATCTATCTCACAACAACCTTACAGTTACAATGTAAGTCTTCTGTATGTCTAAAACTTGACTGATGGTGTCTCTTAATTTTAAAGCTGAAGCTATATGATACCAAAGCTCCCAATGAATTCAAGTCAGTGGGGAAAAAAATCAATTTAGGAGAAATAATTCAAGTAGGTTCTATTCCTTTTTGACTGTTGTTCTACATTGTTTAGATAATCATCATTTCTAAAACCCGAGTTTGCTATAGCCTATCAAGTTTAAAGGAAAGGATATTTAATTCAAAACACTTATTTTCTCAACTGTAAGAAAATGAAAAAAAAAATGAGCTCTATAAATGTTTGTCATGCTTAATACAAATTTTCCATTGGTCTGAGAGATGACACTGTCCTTTCTTAGCACAAAATAGAAATTAGGGTAGAATTGGGACCACAAAGAATAGGGCAAGATAATCAAACTTGGGAGGAAAAATAACTATCTCTTACAGTTTAAATCTTCATAATTCTGTTATCAGTACCACACTCTACCAGAAACTAGGCCCCCTAGTGGACTAAAAGTGTTAACAGCTGAGTCCCACATCAGTGATTTGAACACTGGGATGTAGTTGAATTATAAGAATGATTTTTAAAGATCTTATTCAATCACTGACAGAACACTTCTTATAGTCGCTAATATAAGCATATTCATAACTATGAATTCACCTAATCAGCACAACCCCTGAAGGAATGGGGGTACTAATACCCAAATATTACAGACTAATAAGCAGGTGTCAAGAGGTTAGATAACTTGCCCAAGGTCATGCCACTGGTCAGGGACATAGCTGGGATTTAAAGGTAGCCTGGTAAATTCAGTTTGTCAGAATATTAATCCCAGAAAGACTTTATTCAAATAGCTAGCAATGATCCACTTCTCCAGAGGTTGGCCTTGGGGTAATTTTAATCCTCCAGAATATAGCTGGCATCTGTTGATGTATTTTATTAAAATAAAAAACGACAAAGAAAAGGAAGAAATGGGCTGTTGAGTAACCAAAGCCGTCAAAGTTATCCAGTTTCCCCCTCTCTGAAAGCCTATCTCCTGGATCGGTACACATCTCAACAAGCTTAATCACTTGTCCAGACCTGGGCAGTCCAGACCTGCCCAGAGACTTCTAAGGTAAAAGAAACAAAGAGCAAGAAGAAATAGAAGTAAACACTGACAGTCACTGAGAAGCAGGCATCAAAAAATTTCTAAGACTAGACATAAACTCTAGAAGTAGCCTAGGGCCTACTCTAAGTAGAAATGAAGGCCTGATAAAATGCCCCAAACATCTCTGAGCATCTCAGAACAGTGAGGGAGAAGACTTCCCTGGGGTCACAGGCCTGTGTCTGCTCACATGGACTCACATGCCAGGCTATGTTCACCACCGTGTAATAGTCACCAAAACTATCTCTCAAAGTAGCGTACAACAAGAGCCGCCTGAGCCACGCTCAGATTAACCGGGGTGCACAGAAGCCTTCCTCTGCACAACTGTGCTGACCCTACACTCACACCAATGGTATGTATATCGGTGTGCGTTCAACAGCCTACACGGATGATTCTTTTTTAAAAAATAGTTCTGTGACATTCTTGTGTGTTCTACAGCTTTGAAAGAATGCTGCTTTTTTAGGTCAGGTGCCCGCCCCTGTGTCCTCTCAACAGAAACAAGGTTGTCCATTGAGACAACCCTGTTGGATCTCTGTATCAAGAACACATAAATTTCTCTTCGGCAGTGGATTCAGGGCAGCAAGCATGCTGGTCACCTGCTAGGGCAGGAATGTCGAGGCTCATTCCAGGCTCCATTTTGTGTCTTCATCCTTTCCCCACCTTCTCTATCTTCCTTTAGTTTACTTTCTTTCACTTATTCTATCTTGTATTTCAACCTTCCTTGACTGCCACCTTAAATCCCTTCTGGAATAAGGTTAAGAGTAAATGCCATCAATAAGGGAGTGAATGACTGTAAAAGAGTTAGGGAAACAGTTCAGAGATCATCTGAAATGTAACCAATTCCTAACAGGCTACGACTACGCCTCCCGACTTCAACTCTGTGACCTTTCAATACTTGTATTAATAATAGTGATTCTCAGCCATTAAAACCCTTTAGTTATATTTAAAATATTCTGGATCTTTTTTTTTTTTTTTGGAGACAGAGTCTCAAGCTTTTGCCCTGGGTAGAGTGCTGTGACATCATAGCTCATGGCAACCTCCAAATCTTGGGCTCAAGTGATCCTCTTGCCTCAGTTTTTCTATTTTTAGTAGAGACAGGGTCTTGCTTTTAGCTTATGCTGGTCTCAAACTTATGAGCTCAAGCAAATCCACCTACTGTGGCCTCCTAGAGTGCTGGGATTACAGGTGTGAGCCACCACACCTGGTCTAAAGTATGTTTTTAAGAGAATAAAGAAATATATATGAATATATAGGATAAATGAGACTTTCTTGAATTAAAAAAAAAACAAGAGGCTCGGCGCCTGTGGCTCAACCGGCTGGGGCGCCAGCCACGTGCACCTAAGGTGGCGGGTTCGAATCCCCAGCCCGGACCCGCCAAACAAC
>NW_003852414.1:11764287-11821920 GCF_000181295.1 Otolemur garnettii | reverse complement strand
CCCAGGGGGACAGCTTGAGGCTCTGTCTCAAAAAAAAAAAAAAAAAAAAAAAAAAAACAAGAAAAGAACAATTTTGTAGCAGTGGAACAAAAGGAAATCTTTATAAATTGTTACAGCTCCTGGAGTGTGTCAACAGGTTTATTTTGATCCCAAGTATATTTTATGTAATACTGGGGACATATTTGGTTGCAGTTACTACGCCAGAGAAAAATCCCAAATTGTGATTTCCATATAGTCCAAAGATTCAGAACCCCAAGTTGTCATCAAGAAGTTGATACTTAAATCACGTATCACACTTTATTAGCATAAAATTTGTCATAGCCATTGAGCAGAACAGTACAGTCTCATTGGTCATGAGATATATTGCTTTGAATGCTCTGAGACATCTGAAAGAAAGTATAAAAAGAATCAAATTCCAGAAGGGGAAAATGAAAAAGTAAACAGTTTAAAAGGTGAAGAGCAGAAACTCTGGCTACTGAGTGAATTGAATTACAGGTTGCAGAGTTTGTGTTTTTGCCCTTAGGGGTACTATCCTGGCTCTTTAAATTTCCCTTTATAATAGGCAATGGCATAAGCACTGTAGGAGAAATTTCAAAAGGAATAACTACTGTAAAAGATTTATTAGATGTTAAATGAATTCAGGAGGTACTCATGTCTTTAGAAAACAAATCAGAGGCAGTATCAACAGAATAGAGCTCAAAGGGTTTCACAGACTTTACTGCAAGCAAAATATAACTGATAATGTTTGCAAAAATTGGAAGAATAAGCAACCGGTGAGAAATAATTCAAAATATTAGAGCATAAAGCATGACTATAAACCAACACTTTATAAAGTGACTATAAAGTAACACTTTTAGACAGAAATCTCAGAGCTCACAAATCCAAAGTCTCCCTTTAAAGCAGATACTCTGAGAGGCTGATAATTTAACAAATGTGATTGTCTACGCTCTCTGAGAATTCTTTTATTAATAGGGCCCTGCAGCACTTTATTTTGAATGTCCTTTTTACTTTAGAGGGGGATTTGGAGCTATTCAGGTAAAAAAACAAAGTATGACTCTGCTACGGACTGAATATTTGTCTCCCCAAATTCATGTCAAAACCTAATCCCCAAAGGGATGGTATTTGGAAGCGAGATCTTTGCGGGGGGGGGGGGGGGGGGGGGGTGTCTTCCCTTATTAGGGGAGAGAAGAGAAAGCTTTTGTTCCCCCCATCCCATCCTGATGTGAGGATACAGTGAGAAGGTGGCCGTCTGCAAGCCAAGAAAAGAGCCCTCACCAGAACCCAACCATGCCAGCACCCTGATCTCACACTTCTGCCCTCTAAAACAGTAAGAGATAAATTTCTGTTGTTTAAGCCACCCAGTCTATCTTGTTTTAATAGTCCAAGCAGACTAAGATAGACTCTACAAGCAACAGTGTGCATGCTTTAAACGCCAGTTCTGAAGATCATTCTTGCACTGTTACAGCATCAATCATATTTGTGCCGTAAGACTATAATTTTTCAAGATGACTTAGCTGTTAGAAGTTAGTGTATGACAGATAGTATCTTGATGAGGATGCTGCCACCACTGCCGCCACTTCCACCATATACAGAGCACCTAGAGTGTGGCAGGCAGACACTGTGCTGAGTACTTGACATAGATTTTCTTATTTAATCTGTAGGACTCATAGTTAGGTGTTATTTTTATCTCCAATGTGTAAATGGGGGAACTGAGGCATCCAGGGTCAGAAGTTACATGGTCAGTAAATGCAAGGCTGGGATTTGAACTCAGGGTTATCTGATGCTGGACTTTCTGCTCTTCTCCACAATGAGGGAGGCCTCTTATAACCAGGACTGGGCCCTAACAGGCAAATATGTGCTGGATTTTACTCCATGAAGAGAGAACCTGCTGCTTCTCAGGGTGGTCCATTTTATCTCCAGGCATTTATGAAAGGCAGTGCTCGGGGATCAAAGAGGGCAGGGAGCAGACCGACACTCGCCTTCCAAAATCACAACATTCTTAGCAACATAAAATGAGTCGGGTGGAATTGTCTGGGGCCAGGGCACAAAGTGGCTTGTCAGAGCAAGATGGGATTTGGAGGTGTAAATGGACAAATACTCAGACATTAACACCTAACTTTTATCGCAGAAAATATCTTCTGAGAAGTTGCCAAATCTTAGAGATGTTTAAATCAGAGTGGTGATCAATGAAACTATCATGCACAAAAGTATTTAGATTAAAAGTGTTATATAACTAATAATCTTCAGAGCATAAACATTCCTAAACGTTACCTGCCAATAATCTGGTCATAGTAATTTTAGAAAACTGAGTTAGAGCAGATTTTTACATCAAATGTGTTCTGTCTAATTCTATTTACTATGTATTTAAACCTTGGGTCTTGGTGGTAAATAGACTCAGAGTCTCAAATGAAGAGAAAAAGATTACCTGGTGGTATTTCTTCAGGATGTTGTGCATCTCGGCTACATCTTCACTAGTAATGGTCTTGATGATGTACCTTTTGTCGTAGGAGGTGTGAAACCGTGCCCCGCTGCGCGCCTGGGAGTCGTTGGGAAGGGGTGCGCTCCTGGTCAAAGAATTCTTCCCAGTTGGGGGAAGCAGGGAGGGGGTAAGAGAACCAGTTAAAGGTGTGGTTTTCATTTCCAGAGGATTTGCTGCCATACCAAATTTTTTAAAACAAACAAAAAAACACTTTTGTTTGGAATAAACTGGTAAGCAAGACGACAATATCCTACGTTCATCCTAACTCACACTCCAAGCCTTTCAGACGAAATGAAAACAGCCTGAGTGTGTACTACAATCCTAAGGTCCTCAAAGTGGGCTGACGGGTGGAATTATAACCAGAGTTACTTTGTTCTTCTTCTCAGAGTTGGACCAGGGCTCAAATGTTTCTTGATAAAATTAGGTTCTAGTCATAAAAGAAAATGTTAGAGTTACTGAGTATTTCCTTACACGGCAGGAACTGTGCCAAGCATTCTCCCCTGCGAGAGTTACTATTACCATCACTATCATCTTAGAGATGAGGAGGTGGGGGTAAGAAAAGTTTAACAACTGGGCAAAGGTCGCATGGCTAGTGAGGAAAGAGCTGGAATTCCAGCTCTGGTGTGGCTGGCTCAGAACCCAAGTTCTCAACTGGTGAATAATGAGGCCTGTGAGATGCTCAGGTGGGAGGGGCCGGGAGCCGGGGCAAGTGCACTCTAAAACCATTCCTGCTCAGCAGGCTTGGACTTGCTCCATTCTCCACCCCCGTTGAGCCATTTTGAGAACTACTGATCTCTTAGGGTAGGCAAGGAGGGGCTCCTTGAGTGGTATGTCATTCCAGGATCTGGTTCATGCAAGCAACACAAGAGCTAGGCAAGTCGCTCCATCTTCTCTCCCATGATTCTAATGTTCAGATCGCCTCCTTCTTAGAGCCTCTCCCCCTGGCCCCAACTTCCTGACACTGGGCATCCAGACTAGTCGGTCCCCTGGCATCAGAGGACATCTGGCCTTTGCCCCTGCTGACTGTGCTCTTCTGGCCCCACTGGCCTGTGTGTGTGAGATCAAAGGCAAATGCGCTTTTTCTCTTCAACTTCCTCTCTCAAAGTGGGCATCCAAACGCTGTCTAGTTAAGGGAACAGAGGCAGATGTCTTCAGAGAGGCAGGTGATAACTCCACCCCTGGACTTTCAATGAAAAAGAGTCTGTCTACAGTGTTCATTTTCTTCCTTTCTAGATGAAATCGAATAGGACTGAACTATAAACACAGAACCAGCTAGCTGGGGCTCAGTGGCTCACGCATCCCTGGTGCTTGCAGAGGGAAGGGGCTCACAAACTCACCCTCACTTTCCAGGGTGGGCCCTGGCACCCCGACAGCAGTGGCTACATTCTGGCCACCCTTGATCTCAATGTGAGGAGGCACAGCTGCCAAGCACAGCCAACACTGCCAATTAACTACGTTCGCTTTCCTTTGCTTATTAGGTAACTTGAGAGAAAAAAAATCAATGTACCCCTAATATCAGGTTGGGCAATGTTCAGTTATTCTTACTATAAGTGACACTTACTTACTAGATAGAGAAGGAAGAAAATTATTTTCAGGACGGAAATGGTATTTTAACAAGACTTAAATTTTCTTTTTTTCTCTGAGACAGAGCCGTCACTCTGTGCCCTGGGTAGAGTACCACAGCATCCTTGCTCACAGCAACCTCAAACTTGGATTCAGATGAACCCCTTGCCTCAACCTCCTGTGTAGCTAAGAGTTTAATTTTTGATTACCTTTTTTTTCCTCAAAAAGAAAATATCCTTTACACCACTCCCTACTTAGAATAAAAAGGAAGAAAGTCAAAGCGAATGTCCGCTTCTGGGGTTTTAAACAAACTTGCAAAAAGAAAAGGGAATTATTGCTCGTTGTTACCTTTTTCTGGCAAACATTAATTTACAAGAATATTTATTCCAAATAAGACAAGAACTCTAGGAATTATAAAACTAGAAATGATCTTCAGGGATAAAATCAAAGCAGGAACAATCAAGTTTACGAAAGCCAGGTGGACGAGACAAGGTGGCACATACTGTAAACTTTGTCAAACTGACAATAGTAACTGGGGAAGAAGAAAGGACAGCCGCATTCAGCCAAGGATGGAATTACAGCAGCACCAGTTCCACAGACCACTCTCTTCTGCATACTAGATTAGCAAAATGTAATGTTCTCTCAAGGGCCTGTTTCAGAGGAAGAAAGTGACAGCTGCCTCGTTAGTGCTTCTCCAACTTACTGAGCAGCCCAATCACCTGGGGTCATGTGGACAGGCAGGTTCTGATCCAGCAGCTTGGGGGGGGGGGGCACTTTCCATACATACATTGTACAGACTATGTACATTCTGATACATAGTCTGTATCAGACTATGCTGATACAGCTAGTCTGCAGACCACGTGGGAGAACCAAGGGTGGACTGAACTGTGGTTCTGCTGTGTTGCGTCTGGTGTGTGGAGTGTTAAGTGTTACAATTACGAGCTAGACAGGGTGCTCACGCCTGTAATTCTAACTAGCACAGGCTGAGACAGGTGGATTGCATGAGCTCAGGAGTTCGAGACCAGCCTGAGCATAAGCAAGACCCCGTCTCTACTAAAAATAGAAAAACTGAGGCAAGAGGAACTCTTGAGCCCAAGAGTTGGAGGTTGCTGTGAGGTATGACGTCACAGCACTGTAACCAAGGTGACAGCTTGAGACTCTGTCTCAAAAAAAAAGTGTTATAATTACAGACTGACCTGCAGTAATGCTTTCCCCATTATATTCTCTCCAACTCTAGTTTGATTAAAATGGGAAGGTTTATAGTTCAGAATAATAATCCATGACATTTACTGTACCCATTCATTAAAGAAATGTTTAATAATACTGTGTACCTGGCAACACACGGGATTATAAAGGGCTAGAAATGTAAAATCAATAATGTTAAGAACACCTTAGCTCCTCCAAAGCCTGTGCCTTTCCCCTCAGTTTCAAAGACATTGTTATAATCACTTATACAGACATTTATTACACATTAGGATTTTGACTGTGTCTTAATCCTGGGATATAAAATCTTATAAATTCTAATCTTGATTCTGTCTCAACTCACTTTTTTTTTTTTTTAAGAGACAAAGGTTAAAGTGCAATTCTGTGATAGCTCACTGAACCCATTCACGCCTGGGCTCAAGTGATCCCCCTACCTCAGCCACCCAAGTAGCTGGGATTCTGGGAATGCACCACCTCCCCTGGGATCTTGCTGTGTTGCCCAGGCTGGTCTCAGATTCCTGGCCTCAAGCAATCCTCCCTCCTCAGCCTCTCATAATGCCTGGATTACAGGGATGAGCCACCACAACCCAACCTCAACTTATTGTATTAATTACTAATCACATTGGTAGTCTCTATTCACAATACTTCCAGTATGTGAAAGGACTTTTTGAAGGCTCATGGTTTCAGATATTCAATGAAGTTAGGAACACTTTGCTAAAACTTAGAATGTACTGTTAACAACAAAAATACGAATAAAATTAAAAGCTTCATCTCATAGACAAGCAGAAAATCAGAAGAGCTAATGCAGTTTTACACAAAATGCCTGATCCCTGGAATGATTTCCAGGCTTGAAAAAATCCAACATAACATTCCTGTGAGAGAAGAGAGGACAGGTTCATTTTCCCACTTGACAATAAGGAAAACTAGACTACAACTGGGCTGGGTGACATGTTTGAGATTCCTGCCTATAGCTTTCTCTGAGGTAACCAAAAAGGGTGATTTACAAAGACATAACCAAATGTTTGCCATTAGGTAATACCATAATCATAGCCTTTGAAATAAGGTTAAATGGCTTGTGGGGTTTTTGGGGATTTTTTGCAGTTTTTGGCTGGGGCTGGGTTTGAACCTGCCACCTCTGGCATATGGGGCCAGCACTCTACTCCTCTGAGCCACAGGCTCCACCCTGCTTGTGTTTTTAAAGTAACAGTGAGGGCACTCGTGGGGCATCCAGGACATGCTCTGCCAGCATCAGTCCTTGCGGATATCAATTCAGGCTCTGTGGGTCTCAGCTTCTGAGTCTATAAAGTGATGGAGAGTAAGCCCAGGGGACAGAGCAGGCTGAATTATAAAAGATTTCTCTAGAGCTCTAACTCTAGAAATGTATCTTCTTGGAGACAGGCTCATTGCTCTAAAACAGTCGGAGAGCCCAGACCTCAGAGGTGACTCAGTACATATTTCCCAAGAAGGGCCTGGTCAGAAGACAGTATAACCATCATCTCAACAGGGACATAATGATGGTTTAGGACATCTGGGTCAAGATGAAAGAGAAGAGGACAACAGTTCTTACAGCCACATGAAAAATAACACTTCATAGATTCCAGATGTATTCAGGACGACGTCAGCTAGAAAGAGCAAATGAGCTCGGGGAGGGAGCCGTCATTATGCTGCCTAAAAATGGCCTGCTATCTGGTGAAATTAAATATGAACCTCCTCAGTGCACTTTGTTCAGTCACAAAGAAAAAAACGAGCCACAGCACTGTCCAGGATGCTGGGACAAGTCAGGGTGGCCAAGAAGAGAAAGGCTTGGAGTGACTTTCGGGTGTCTCCAGAGAGTCCCCTCTGTGTAAATAAATCTCATAATCGAAGAACATTAGAGGTGGAAGCAACCCTGGAGATTATTCCAAACCACTCGATTTACAGATAAAAAAAATAAGAGCACAAATGACTTGCCCATCTCAGTTGTTGAACATCTGGTAGGCTGGTGTGGATGGGGGGCCCTGCAAAGGACACCCAACCTCCACCTACCACCACCGTACTGTTTCCCAGCCTGGGATCTCACTTCTGGGGGTGGGGGCTGTGGGGCACCATGGTGCTATAGTTGATATCACTCTGTCCATAGTGACAAACACCTTCTAATACCACTGAGAGTGTGAGCCAGCTGGCACAAAACCAAACCTATCTTTAAGTTTTCACTTTTGCCAAGCAAAGCGGGTAGGTATCAGCCACAGTGCTAAAGCGGTCCAGAGCCCTTTATTTACACTTTTATTAACATGTGTACAGAGCTATCTGGACTCATTCTGGGGCTTTTCATTACCCAGCTTTAACTCCAGGGGTTGGGAGAAGCTGTCGTCTTCCCAGGCAAGAGCTGAGACAGAAGAGTTTGTACAGCAAGCCTTCAGGATAGGAAAACTAGGCTTCGAGTCAATTAGTAAAGGCAGGGCTGAAAGGCGCCTGGTATTAGTAGGTCCTTAGTATTAACAAAAGCCTTGCAGACTGTGGGGACAATGACAACCCTAAGAATTTTTTCCTTTCTGGCCACATGGCACACTGCATCACATCTATTTAAATTAGTTCACATCATCTGAGAACTGTTAGAGGTTTCCCTTCTCCTTCCATCACTCTTTTTCTGCATAAAACTGATAGGTTTTCTTGGCAAAAAATGCCACCGCCGAAAGGAGTGCTCTTTTACCCTGTGAATGCTTAATTCTGGGTTACTCTCCACAATACTAAACTGGTGGGGGAAAAAAACAGAACTTACAAATTTCACCTTAATTTCTTTTTAAGACCAGCTTTATGTGAAAAAAAGTGCTCAGAAGGTGCCATTAAAAATAAATTCTTTCTCACCTTAGTCACTTGACTTAAAAGGTCAAGTCTGAGATGCAAACAGACCTGAGAAGCGCTCTTTAAGGTCGGGTTGGTCACCTTCACTTCCAAAGTACAATTTCCACTTCATGGAACCTTCACCCTTGCCAACTTGTCTTTAGGAAAAAGCTGCCAGATAAAATTCCCCAGTCAAATCGATCCAGAGTTTGGAGAGACCTACTCTCACTAGAAAACAAATTCCTCATCGTGGACAAACTTAAGAGTCATGTGTTCTGTACAAACGTGACATTTAAGTTCAAAACTAGGGACTCTGTGCTTATTAATTTAAAAGTGACAAAGGTTATTCCCAACAGCTTTCAATCATAACTTAAATTTTAAAAGAAGATTTGAAAACCTTTTACAAAGAAGTTTCAAGTCGCAAACTCCCAGCTCATAAACTTCCGTCTATTCTAGGCCTGGGTCCTCTCAAAGCTGGGAAGTGTGTAGACAGCAGTGGAACAGAATGCATCTGGAGAAAGAGGGCCGGGAGCATCAGGGGGACCCATTTCCACAGCAGTGGGCTGGAAGTCAGCAGCTTTGGGTCCCCCACCAACTCCCCCTCCCCATACCCTTTACTCTATTATCTGATAATCTGTAAAGAAAGACAGCTGGATTTAACAGTCTCTAAGCTCCCTGACTTGTCTTCTTAGTTCTCATGCAACATTACTTACTGCTCCCAGCTGGGGGGACTTAAGAAATGGACAATGATTTACTATTAGTTTATGGGGGGGGGGGGTTCCCACAATAAATGTAAACAAACCGCAAAAAACACACTCTATCCATTGGCCACTCCTTTTCTTCTATACATTTGATAGTTTCATATTATAAACTACATAATTCCTTAACTTGTTCTGAATAGAAATACTGTTATCAAAACCTGTCTCAAGAAAAAAGGCAGCTGAAATTGACATTGGAAAAAGATGTCTCTTATCAAATATAAACTAATTTCAAGCTCTAAACATTGTTCTTAACGTCTTTATTTAGATATAATTCACACACCACACAATTCACCTGTTTAAAGTGTGATAGTTAACGGTTTTTGGTATATTTACAAAATCATGCAACCATTACCACAACCAATTTTAGAACATTTTCATCCTTCCAAAGTGAAACTCTGAACCCATCTGAATCACTCCCAGTCGCTCCCCTATCCCCCAGCCTTAAGAAAAAGCTAACCTTTCTGTCTCTACAGATTTGCCTATTGTGGACATTCCCTATCAACATAATCACAGAGTGCATAAGTATTTGTGATTAGCCCCAACATACTTCCGTCCTTTAAACACACTCATGCACCATGAGGTGACCATGTGCAGACCCTGGGCTGTCTTGGGGTGCGTAAGGTGTCCTGATGAGTGGTCTCTGCTCAGCCCAGCACCTGCATGTGATTGCAGGGGACACATCATAGCTAATAAATGTTTTGGAGGACGCTCCTAAGCTATTCAGGGATAGGGATAAATGAACTGTTGGACAAAAGTTCAAGTTCTAGGACAAAGCTCTGAGATTCACAGTAGGTCAGCATATGACAGCAGATGCCATTTTTGCCTATCATGAAAATTCCTAAGTTAACTAACTTTCTTTTCCACAGCCAAAGACCTTTCTTATCTTCTGCTGTGCTATTGTAAACCTTGACAGCTGTATTTGAGGCTCTGGTACCGTGTCAGCCCTCGACAGGAAATGAAGATAATGAGAGATGAAGCTGGCTCTTCAATGGCTTTCCTACATTTATAATGGGAAATTTATTGTCCTCTCTCCGGACTCCTCTCAAAGTCTCTGTCAGGGATGTTTATTTCCACAGTTGGAGGTCCAGGATTAGTGGAGCCTCCAGAAGGGTGGAGGAAACATAAAGGTCAATTTAATTAGCTCGTTCTTACTACTGATCCTGTATGCGTCTCATAAAAATGTCCTGATTTACTAACTCTTATTTTCCCTTGTTTTTTTTTTTAAATAATCAAGAGTTTTGTGCATTTAATTCACTTGAAGTAATCGTGTAAGTCTTGTATACATTTTTGTTTTTCTCCATTTTGATAACGGTTCGTACATTCTGTTAAAAAATCATGTATGACGTGTTTTTACTTTTGGTCCCATGAGAGGCCACTTAAACTCTATTCTGCCACGCTCAAATGTGTAAAAGACACCAGCCTATAAGAGAATATGTCAATACTGTATAGAAGAAGCTCAGTGACAGACATCTACTCAGGATGACTCTGATTCAGAGATTTGACGCCGGGAAGGGCCTCAGCATCTGATCTTGCTCATTTTACGGAGGAGCTCCCATTGCGCGAGCTCTCCTGCCTGCGGCTCTGGCATGGAGGACCCACTCGGTCCCAGTTGCCTGAGAACCCCCCAGGTTAAATGAATGACTTATGGTCACAAAATTAGTCACCAAAGATCAGAGACGCAAACCAGGCCTCCCAACTTCACCAAAACACTCTCTACCTGTCTCGTTGAGACCTGAAAGCCAGCACTGCCCAGCTGAGACGATTATGATTGGACGCCTCAAATCACACAGCCCAGGAGACAGCAGCAACTTGCCCAGACCAGGCTGCTTTTTGGGTTTTCGTCTGACATATCTGAGTGAGCACAGATGGTCCTCTGACCTCACCAGAGAGCTAAAGATCAATGTGCGAATTGGAACATCACCATCAAGGATTTTATTAAATGCCCACAGTGTTCAAAGTCCTGCATTAAGCTCTTGGGGAATTTCAAAGAAAGTCTGAGCTGTGATCCCAGGCATACAATGGCTTTCATTACGGAGGGCAGCAAGACACAGAGCAATTTAACACTTATCAATAATAAAACAAGTTAGAAAAAGAAAAATATAAAAATGAAAGGCAGTAACCAACAGAGAAAGTAGCAGAGCGGCAGGAACTTCAGAGTACGATGAGCTTGCCTTTTAAAATCTCCGGCTGGAGAGCTCCAGGGGCACAATTGGTTAGCCCATGGTACCGATAAAATCTCAGGCTGGTACTTGACTGTGCAGATTAAAACAGCAGAGACCTGTCCCCAAGGCTCCTGACAAATAAGCACAGTGTTTAACCAGGTTATAGGCACCCAGCGGCAAAAATGACTTTCTCTGTTGAAAGCCGCCAGGCACAATGCACAGCAGGTTCAGGGTGGGAAACACAGGCAGACAGGAAGCCTAGGTTGTAAGGAGGGAACATAAGGAGGTGGGGACAGGTATTTGCTCAGCTCAAGAATGAGCAGAAAAAGCCCTGGAAGAATCTACTGATGGGGAAGGGGGTGCACAGGAACTTCCTTATGTCAATCATGAAACTGTCCCATCAGAAAGGGGCTTTTGGGTGTCAGCCCAGGTGCACCTTGCACAGGATGGCGTTTCCTTCCAGGGCAGCTACCCAGGAGAGGGGCTGGGTAGACCCAACAGGCAACAACTGGTGTCAGAGGAATAGCAGAGCTTAGCCATCCAACGAGTAGGCACTTGGGAGATGGTGCAATTAAGGAGGAATCCCAGAAGCACGTCTGTGCTGGTCCCTCCCAGAGCTGGGCTTCTGCACCTGATGTCCTAAGCTCCAACCCAGAATGCCTGACAGCTGTCCACCATCCTCAGGAGCAAGTATCATGTCACCATCAGTCAGGTCAAAATCTCAACTTCATCTCCCTTTCCAGCCCACCCCCAGTCCCAAACTTCCCTCTATGATCAGCACTCCTGTGCTCTCAGCCTTTCTGGCTCCTGTGCTGTGCTCCCCAAGGCCATCTGCCACTAAACCTCTCAGTAATAGCTGAGACAAGCCCTGGCTCACGGGGATATTTAATAGCCTCCTAATTTCCATTCATAACCATTCGATTATCCTTAGAGAACAGAGACCTCATGAAATCACTACTGCTGGTGGGAGAACTGGGTTGGGGTTCTCAGCCCTGTCACCTCGTTCTCCTGTGTCTCCTGCTGTTTACTCATCTTTATCCCCCACAGTTCCACCACTATGCAATCGCTTCCCATTGCATGAGCTCTCCTGCCTGGGGCTTTAGCCTGGAGGACCCACTCGCTCCCAATTGCTTACTTTGTCCCGCAAGTTATTTCTTAGGTTTCTGCCAGAGCCAGGCACAGTGCTGAACACAGGGCCGGCAGCCTGGAAACAGGACAGGACAGCACAGCTCCTGCCCTCAGGCAGTTTAAAGTCTACGTGGGAAACCCACGTGTGGAACAGTTTCATTTGATAGTCTGGAGATACTGATAAAATTTCCCCCAAGTTTAAAAACACGCTGAGGTTTTTAACACTTTAGAATTTTATTTTTAAACTTAAAACAAGAACATCAAAAGTTCAAGACATTAGCATTTAAAATTAATGATCTCAAAATTAGACTTCTCTGTTACCAATACAAAGGAGAAAGGGCACCCAACTCGAATAATGAAGGATTCTAATTCAGGAGACGCGGCAGGGGGAAAGGAAACCTGGTATTATCCTCCACAGTGAGCAAGAGGCCTTGCTCTGGTTATGCAATGTACCTAGGGTTAACAGCTTCTGCTTCCTTCTGGGAACTCTGCAGTTCCTGGTGGGCAATCATCCTTGGCAGCTCAGAAATATGACCTGGAGTCTCCTTTTGACTTCCTAGGACCAATTTGGTCCTTATACCCTGGGAGACTGGAAAGAGTGGGGCAGATTTTCATGAAGAACATGAAAAATCAAGATGTTTGGTTTCTGTTAAGTCTCATTAGTATCCAATACAACAGAATCCAACAGGTAATTTTTTAAAAAAGTGATTATTTCATTTTCTTCTCTTCTGCATTTTCCAGAATATCTAGCCCAGGGCTTGATACTCTGGTATAAATAAACACAACTTGATTGGATGATCATGCATGAAATCCCAGCCCTGAGAGGGACTAGAGCTTTTGAGAGGACAGTGATAATTGTAGGAATTGGACCAAAACTATGGTCAGTAAGATCACGGGGGGGGGGCACCCAGGCAGCACGTATCTGGAAACATGTCAACTCTGAGCATATTATAAACCAATCACATCATTTAAAAACAGGCTTGTGCCCATAGCTCAGTGGTTAGGGCGATGGCCACATACACCAAGGCTGGCAGGTTTGAACTCGACCTGGCCCTGCTACACAACAATAACAACTACAACAAAAAAAGAGCCGGGTGTTATGGCAGGCACCTGTCGTCCCAACTACTTGAGAGGCTGAGGCAAGAGAACTGCTTAAGCCCAAGAGTTTAAGTTTGCTGTGAGCTGTGATGCCATAGCACTCTACCAAGGGCAACATAGTAAGACTCTGTCTTAAAACAAACAAACAAACAAAAAACCCACTAATGTATTGGAGAAAGTTCTGAATCTAGAAGCACAGAGTATGTGCATGTGTGCGCACACACACAGGTTTATATATGCATGTTAGATGGTACTGTTATTAATGGTGAATATTCTAGAATAGCTATTTGAATCCACCTTTACCCGCAAGGAAAAAAAGCTTAATTTTAAAAGACATTCAAGAAATCAAAACCAGAGGAAAGATACAAATGTTTACTGGGATAGCAGGAATGCTTTTGGTTAAGAAGTTTAAATTCACTAATAGAGGTCAATTAGGCAGGCTACTTCAGATCAATAGTGACTTTTTTTCAGGTGGAGCAAAAAGGCATTGACACAAATGAGACAAGTCCAGACCATTTACCCATTTGACTAAATGGGAAGGTCTGACAATGGAGCTCCAGACAATGGAGCTCCTTCCTGCCACACTGATGTAAAGCAGCTTGTCCAAAATGCAAGCGCTTTGGAGGAATAAACACAGCAAGACGTCTAGTCCCCCTTCAATAATCCAGAGCATCCAAAAGATGAGAGCCTAGTTACCAATCCTGCTTTAAAAAATCAGATTAAGAAAAAGAATATTCAAAGCAGTTCACACTGTCAGGCTCAGAAAAAGATTTACTCTTTTAGACACAGCATTCTGCAGCTGGTACTCGGAAGTACATGCAGCAGAGGTGACCGGTGGGGAATTCTGTTCAGCAAATGCACATCAGTGAGAGGAAAGTGAGACTGCTTTTAGTTATTAGGTGCCACATGTGTCAACTGATATCTGCTACTTGAACTGGCCTTGATGAATGGACTGTCTGAGCAGCAAAGCAGCAATGCGCCAGGCAGCTGAGGTGACCGCCCCTCAGGTCCTGGCCCGCCCCTCAGGTCCTGGCCCGTGCCCATTCTGCCTGCACCCCTGCAGTGCACAGGGGACCAAATGGTAACCCTGGAGCCAGAGCTGTCACAATTGCCCTCTTTTTCCCCCAAACTAACTAGCCAACAAACTGGGATACAGTCCCACATTTACGATCTTGTGTTCTGAACCTGCTGAAAAAAATTTAAGCAGTACGGACACTAGTGGGAACAGAATTCAAGCTCAGGAGGAAAGAATCATATCCCTAGTTTGCTGAAGTTACTCTGAACACCCACTTTTTTCTTTTTCTTTTTCTTTCTTTTTTTTTTTTTGAATAGAAATACAGTTGCCAAAGAGAAAGCAGCAATTTAAATGCCAGAAGCACCAGGCAGAGCTGAGGAAAGGAGGAGGGTTCCAACGATTAATTACACTCACATGGACTTGCCTCAATCCTGAGCTCTCATGTGAAGAGTTTAACAGACTTGCCAATTAGTTACTTGTGTGTGACTCATCCCCCACTTGCCTCATTTCTCTTCAAAGTTTGTACTCAGTAATTTGCACTTATTTAAATATCAACTTACATGTTTTTTTTTTTTTTTTAACGGGGAAAAGAAGGAAGAAAAGCCAGTCCCCATCTCAGTATTTCAGCAACTTAAATTGGTCATTTGAGGAAATTTTTTTAAAAACTACTTTTCTCAGCTGCAGTGCAGAACTCAGAATATAATGAATCCATTTTGGATCTTATTTGACAGAATTGATTATGAGAAGAAATAGAAAGACTTTATTTCAGTAATGAATTGTAGAATCTAACAAAACACTGTAACATGGGCCCTCAAAACTTTGTTTCTGTGAAATGTCAGGGAAGCTGTTAAACACACACACATCACAGTAACAACAAAAACAAAGAATGGGGACAGAGAAACAGATACACTAGCTTTTTAGTACCAACCAGACTTAGTACCTAGTTCATTTACATATGGGCTCTTTAAATATAACAATGGTTTTTAAAAAATAATCTAGAGATAGCGCCTGTGGTTCAAGGAGTAGAGTGCCGGCCCCATAGGCTGAGGGTGGCTGGTTTGAGCTCAGCCCCAGCCAAAAACTGCCTCAACAACAAAAAGATCTAGAATTGTTCCTTTTTATTTCATATAGACCCTTTCAACAATTTCAATAATTATTCTTTAAAGAGAGACATTTGTTTGGGCCAGGCACAGTGGCTCACGCCTGTAATCTCAACACTTTGGGAGGCCATGGTAGGTGGATCGCCTGAGCTAGAGTGAGACCCTGCCTCTAAAAATAAATAGCAGAGTACTGTGGTGGGTGCCTGTAATCCCAGCCACTTGGGAAGCTGAGGCAAGAGAATCACTTGAGCCCAGGAGTCTTGAGGTTGCTGTGAGCTATGATGGCACATCACCTACTGGGGGCAATAAAGTGAGACTCCTCTTCTTTGTTATTTTTTGAAACAGACTTTTGTTTCAGCAGTAAATTTCAAGTCCAGAACTCTGATCTAAGTTCTTTCTCAAAAATTAAGTCCCACCAGGTGTCCTGGTTCCAAAGTAGTTTTAAGAGCAAACTGAGCACCCACATCCCGCCTATCCCATCAGCCCTCAACCTCTTCTGGAGCCTCCCCTCAGAATCTGTGCCTCCATGCAAACCACAGCCACAGGGCCCAATGAGGGAATGTCACCACAGCTCAACCACATCGTTGCTTTTTTTTAAATTTCAGGTTAGTGTGAAGGTACAAACAACTAGGTTACAATATTTGCATTTGTTAGGTAGAGATCCTCTTCATTGTTGCTTTTTCCAAAGATAGAGACCCTCCTCCCTGAGTGAGCATGTGATAAGTTCTCGGAAACTTCCAGCAATGGGGGGCAGTGGGGAGTAGAAGAATCTTTAGGAGGCATGCTGAGCTTGGTTTGCTGTAGGAACCCTATCCTTTGGGGCGGGGGAGGGGGGATACAGGGTTAGCTGTGCTGTGCAAATACTCAATTTATAAGGTCACCCAGGGTGGCAAGGCAGCACTTAATGCAGAATAAAGTAGGATTTTAAATTTAGGGCAAATTAGAGAAAGTGTCTACAAGATTTAAAAGGATTTAGTGTATATGAGCACAGGTTGAGCCTGCCTTACCTGAAATGCTTGGAACCAGAATTGTTTCAGTTTATTTTTAATTTTAGAATATTTGCATTTACATACAAAAGTATCTTGGGGATGGGACCCAAGTCTAAACACAAAACATATTTGTTTCAGAGACAACTTAAATATAGAGCCTGAAGGCAATTTTATATAATATTTGTAATAATTGTGTACACGGAAGAAAAGTTGTGTTGAGTACTTATGTGTAGGATCATGTCAGCACTCAAAGTTTTGAATTTTGGAGCATTTTGGATTTCAGATTTTCTGATTGGGGATACTCACTTGTCTGTACTTAGATTTCTGCTGCTTAAAAAGAAATCCTTCGTGTTTATGAATTTGACTTGCTATATGAAACGTGGTAACCAACTGTCAGGCCCTTTCTGAGGAAAAATAATCAGGGATCCCCAGACATTTTAAACATTAAAAGGGAGAACCAGGCATGGGGGGGGGGGCAACAGTGCACATTTTAATGTGGCAGGAACCAAGAGCAAGAAGATGCTTCACAAAATCATGGCCAGCACTGATAGGTTCTTGGTGCTGACCACACTGCTGTGGTTCCTCACCAATACAGCCTCAAGAGTCCAAGTTTACTAACTTGAAAAGCAGCCAATCCGGAAAGATAATAATTTCTGACATTCCAAGTGGCCTCTACAAAGATAGGTGATGGGAATTCTATAAAGCACATACCCGTCGCTCTGGAAAAGAGTATTCCGTAAAAGCCTCCCATGCTCAGTCTCCTTCCAAGGAGTAATAATTTCTTTTCCTACCAAGTTCTACACTGAAATCATATATTGTATAGAGGTCACTAACTGAAAGAACCCTTTTACTTCAGAAAGAACATCGAAAACTTCTTACACAAAATGAAAATTACTATTATATAATTGTACAGGCAAAAATATAAATCCTATTTTCACAGAGCAACGGGCACAATGAAACCCATTTCCCACTGGAAGCAAATGTTCTAAAAGCAACTCACCTGGAAATCTTGATCATCGATCCCAAACCTCTCCCTCAGATTGCGGAAAACCATTGGGCAGTATTCCTTAAACTTGAAATGGCTCGGCATGTTTTCTCTGAAATAAGCATGTTGGGGAGAAAAGTGAGACAGAGAAGTGCTTGGAGTTCACTGTCTTCACAAGGCACAAGTGTATTTCCAAGAACCAGGTATAACCCCACAGTAAGATCCAGGAAACAGAAGGGGCCAGACGGGTAACATCTGTCTCCTTTGCAATGGGCATGCTCTGACTATGTGACCTCTTTAATCCTGGCTGCACCTGCAGTCTTTCCTAAAGGAAGATGTGTTAGAAATGGAAGGGGCCAGGCAGAGGGGACACTGAAGGAACCGCAGGGCAGCAGCAGAGTTAGGAAGACACAGCACAGTGAGCCTGGGACAGCAATGCCCCTGCCCGTCTGCAGTCACTGCCGTGTACAACAGTGACAAGGCATGGCTGCACCCTCACTCCCTAACAGCCTTTTTTTTTTTAAGTTATATACTCATGGATCATGAATACATTTACGCATATGTGGGGTACAATGTGTTGATTTTTTTTATACAATTTGGAGTGCTTTCATCAAACTAATTAATATAGCTTTCGCCTCATTTACTTGATTATTCTGTTAAGACATTTATGTTCTATATTTGATAGATTTGACTTGTACCCTTGCAATATGCTCCACAGGTGTGGTCCCACCTTTTACCCTCCCTCTATCAAACGTGACCCCTCCCCTCCCTTCCCACTCCACTTTGTCTCCTTCATCCCAATGGCCTCTTTTATATAAATACCACATTCTAAACTCACATAGAGAATCCCCCCAAAGTCTACCTCTAAACAGTATTATGAGAAGAAATTAATACGTCAGCTTCACATGAGGACAATGACCCAAGAAATTCACATCATTCCTCATATAGGAGGGATTTCACTGAGGTGCATACTAATCATTCAGACCTGGTCTCTCCTTTGTGTCCCCACAGAACCAGGTATGTATATGTTACACACACACACACACACACACCCCTCCATTGTTGTATTTTGCACACTAAATTATAGTAATGTGTATACATGTCAATTTTAAACTCCTGGCCTATGAGCCCCTGGAGGGCAAGGCTCTCAATGAACCATATATAACAAATGCTCTGTAACAACGCCTAAAATGACATTCAAATGAAGGAGAAATATTCTCCCATCCAAGTACTAACCAGGCCCGACCCTGCTTAGCTTCCGAGATCAGACGAGATCGGGCGCGTTCAGGGTGGTATGGCCGTAGACAGGAGAAATATTCTCAATGCCCAACTACCCAATTAGGTTTTGTAAAAATGTTTCTTAATTCTCTAGGATGTAGTAGTCACTGACGTTCATAAAGTTATCACTTTCAAAGTTTTACGTAAGAGAGCAGAGGTTCATAAAAGCTCCAAAGCCCAAGCAATGTACAGCTTCAAAGAATTTAAATTGTAATGAGAATATCATTTTCAACATATAAGATATTCATAGAGAACAATATGCCATATGGCAAAGGATATTATCCCAGAGGGCCTGCTGCTGCTTCTCTGAGAATGACAGATGGTTATGTTTATCACAGGATTAACTTCATCAGCAAAACTTTCCTCCCACCCATTGAAAAATTATGTGATTATAGAAATGCCCAGAAATCGTACTCGAGGCAGTCACATCCGTCCCGTGAAAGGTCGTACTTGTACTCACTTGTTAAAAAGGTGATTATCCACCTTAATTTTTGAATAGGCTTTGAAGTCATCTGGCATCAACATAACAGGGATTTGAACATGGCTCAGTTCATTGATCTAGAAAAATATAAAATAAATGGTACGGTTATTACTATCGAGGTGGGGAGGGCCTGATGAATGTATACTTTGTAGTAAAGGCCTGGAGGACACAGGAACTCCTCTGCCTGCCTGCCCACCTTTTGCCCTCACTCCCCTCCTGAACCGTCCCTTCCTGCCTCCTCACCCCCTTGTCAGACTTTCCCTCCATCTCCCACCCAGCTGCAGGTCCTACATCTCATGTCTGCCTGATCCCGAGTCTGTGGTAGCCAATGATGGTAGCAATGAGGGAGGAAATCTGTCCCCGCTTTTCTCCCATAACCCAAACCTCAACCAGAGCCCCACAAAGAAAATGCTGTCCGAGAAAGGGAGGCTTTAAATTTTTGATAGTAATATTTGTTGAGTTACTGGATATGATTTATGCTCTGGGGCACTCAAAGAACCACACCGTCATCCACGGGCTCCTTACCTTCCTTACAAGAACTAAATTTAAAAACAAAGATGGGGTGGGGCCTGAATTTACCAAAAGAGGAACCTCAATTAAAGGAAGGAGGAGGAACCGTGAGAGGGGTTGCACAGGGCTTTAGAACAAAAGCAGGCTGTAATCCAAGCACTTTGGGAGGCCAAGGAGGAAGGATCTCTTGGCCAGGAGTTTGAGACCAGCCTGAGCATCACAGCAAGACCCTATCTCTACCAAAACTACCAAAACATTAGCCAGGCATGGTGATGTACAATCTTAATCCCAGCTACTCAGGAGGCTGGGGCAGGGTCACTTGAGCCAAGGAATTCAAGGCTGCAGGGAGCTATGATCAGGACAATGCACTCTCCAGCCTGGGTGACAGAGCAAGACCTTATCTCAAACAAAAGGAAAAGTTTGTTTCCAGAGGACACAGAGTAGAACTGAGTTCTGGCAGGACAGCTTTTGACATCAAACTTTGAAAAGCTGAACTTTCTCTTGGTTAATTCTTCTTGCGTCTTGGTTCCAAAGCTATGCTTCCCTGGCAGTAAAAACCACTTGAAAGATTTTACTGCCAGGTAGGGCCTCTGAAGGGTCTTCAGTTACAGAAACAAACTAGCAAACAACAAAAGAATGTGTTTCCTGATAGAGTTTTTAATACATTTCTGGGTTCACAGAAAGCAGAGGAAGTCTCCGTGACACCCTTCTTCTTCCCCCAGAGTGAGTTTAATCCACGGGGATTGTGGTGATGATGAGGCAGGTCTGAAAGAGGGGTTTCTCTAAAGACAAACACCAGTTTCAACCTTTACATAGGCCAAAGGAAAACCAGGTGGCTCGGGCAAAAGTTTCAACATTAAACTCAGATCCCCGAAGGAAAGTGGCCCTGACACTGACTGAAGTAGATACAAATGGTCTTTGGAAGCCAGTGCCCCCAACTCAAGCCTCCAGCATTCCTATCAACCAAATCTGAGCTCACAGAGATGACAAAAATATTTAAGAATTTGGCTATTAGGATGGTCAGATATAGAATAAAAACAAACACTATAAAGGAAGAGATGGACTAACAAAGATGATTAGTATTTGAAGATATAATGACTGAGAATTTTCCATAAGTGATGAAAGTTATATATCTGTGGATACAGAATACTCAAAGCTATAAATAAGAATATTCAAAGCACACCTAAATATGCTGTTATTAAACTAAAGAATGCCAAAGGCAAGAGAAGAAAGGTGGCCAAGGTTGGGTCTGGTGGCTCATGCCCGTACTCCTAGCACTCTGGGAGGCCGAGGTGGGTGGATGGGCTGAGCTTGAGAATTCCAGACCAGCCTGAGCAAGAGTGAGACCCCCGTGGGCCGGGCGCAGTGGCTCACGCCTGTAATCCTAGCAACTGGGAGGCCAAGGTGGGTGGATTGCCTGAGCTCACAGGTTTGAGAGCAGCCTGAGCCAGACTGAGATCTCATCTCTAAAAATAGCTGGGCATTGTGGCAGGCGCCTATAGTCCCAGCTACTTTGGAAGCTGAGGCAAGAGAATTGCTTAAGCCTAAGAGTTTGAGATTGCTGTGAGCTTTAATTACATAGCACTCAACTTAGAGCAACAGAGTGTGATTGTTTCAAAAAAAAAAAAAGGAGAGAAAAGACAGAACACAATAAAAGAGTAACAGTCAGATTGCCAGCTAGCTTCCCAAACCTGTAAGGCTACCATGGAACAAGAACAGGAATCTAAAATAGTAAAACTTCTCCCATCCACGTTACTCAAGTATCTTACAATACTTAGTAGTAATTTTCAGAGGCTAGTTGTGAAAAGTTAAAATTTATGTATTTTCATCCTGGCAAGGGAATACCAAAGTTTGAAAAATAACAGAAAGAGAAAAAGAGAATCAGAAAATCCAAGTCCTGTGACAATCAGCACAATTAGCATGAAGCTGGGGAGGGCCAATTCAATCCACATTTCAGTGTCTTTCAGATTAGAGAAGAATATAAAAAAGGAAAACGCAGGATGGCAGGAAAAAGTTAAGAAGCCATCAACTCCACGCCGCTTCTACACACAGAAAAGCTGCACAGGACACAAGTGATTTCTTTCTCATCTGTGCTCCAAGTGGTCACAGAGGAAGTAAAACCCGATGTGGAGGTGGGATCAAATGCCACTTCTTTTTAAGAGCACATGATCAACTCAGGAGATCCTCCAAATCCCTTGATTCCTTCCTCAGGCTGCTGAGATCAGTGTCACACCACAGGTGCTTTTACAGAGTTAAAGGAGGAAAGGAGAAACTTTTGAATCCTTTCTGCTATGCAAGTACCTGCTCTGGAACATGTTATGTGGAAAAAATAGGAAAACTACTCAGCCAAAGGGATGTGTAGCCTGAGAACGTCCCTTATGGGTTTTCAGTCCCAACCATCCTCTCGTCAGCACACCCTTAGGGCCACTCTGGGCTGGGTGTGGAGCAGATGCCTGTCTTCACCCTCCGGGTTCTTACAGTCCAGGGGCAGGCACACCAACTGCAGAATCGCACACGTGTATAACTGTAATGATGAAAGAGGGATGGGACAGGTGAGGCTTCCCTGGGTGGTGCCTGCAGGAGAAGGAAGGTGGAGAGGGTTTCCAGGAGGGCAGGCCCTGGGCAGGAGGCGGCACAGCTAACTGGGGGAAAGTGCAGAAGGTGAGAAGGCGTGTGGTACGCAGGGGCTGAACTGCAGGCCCAGGAGCCTGGGAAGGGCCACTGCGAAAGCCCAGGAGGCAGCAGAGATGGAGCAGGTGGACAGACTCCAACACACCAACGTGGTAGGATCATCAGGGCTGGAAGGCAGGCTGGGAATGTAGGGAAAGATTTGGGGGCAGAGATAAGAACGGCTTGCATGACAGGGCAGCACTGAGTGTATTTTTAAGAGAGACTCAGTTTTGAGCTCATCAAATTTGTGCTCTTGAGACCTCTGAGTGTTGGTGTCAGGTAGGTGAGATGGGTAGGCCTGAAGTTCCAGTGGTGGGGCAGGAGTGGGAGATAAAAATACTCATATCCAGGAATCAAATATTAGCTCCCCATGAGAAAGGCTAAAGGAACTTGGAAAGGAAACAGAGGTTCCTCCTCCAGGAGCCTCTAGGAGAGTCTAGAATACTGGGAGTTTATGGAGTTTACCACCCTGGGGGGAGAGGGTGGGCTTCCAAGGGGGAAGAGAAGAACCACCAGTGAGGTGGGAAGGGAAAAGCACAGGACCACCCAGGAAGGAAGGGCACACAGCGGGACTCAATGGTGGAACAGGAGGGGCAGGCCAAGGGGCTCAGAGGCTCAGCAGCTGGAAAAAGTGACTGCAGGATGTGGACTAGAAAGTTTAAAGAGAAAATGGGGCTGGCTTTGAGGTGTAGTCAACGATCCCTTGCAGTCCATGACGTACAGGGTAGGAATGAATTGGTAGAGTGAGGACTTGTGGGGAGATGTGCCTGAGGGCTCTGCCTTGGGGTGCAGGTGGAGAGACAAGAGGATGAGCAGGTCTTTCAGGACTGAGGATTTTGCAAGTCTGAAGTAGAGTTCTGCATAGTCCCTTGGAAATGAAAAATCAGGACAAAACATCATCCCTGGCAAGGAGGAGGTGCCCACTGTAACTAATGGGGTGAGATATTCCCAAACAGTAAAACACAAACCAACGCAGAAGAAATGCTGGCATCTAGACAGTAAGTGCCACGGGAACTCAGAGCGGGGAGTCCCTGTCACAGGTGTGGCTCTCCCAAAGGCTTCCCAGAAGGGGTGCAGCCCCACGCGGCTCTGCAGGGAGGGAGAGCAGTGATTAGGGTGCAAACGTCAGGAGATGCAAATTCCTAGTGACTCCCCACCTTCAACAGTCAGACTACTCTAAGAGGGGATGTGTGGTCCTCATTATTAAAGAAGACAAGAAAGGAGATAAGAAATCAAAGATAGTTGCGTTATACCTTGGTAACACAGAATCATAAGAGGGTGAAATTAAAAGAGAACCTCAGAGATGCTAGGTGACTTAGAATCACAGCTCTCACATGGCAGATTACAATGTGTCCTGGTAAAGCTGTACCTATGCCTTTTATAATTGAGAAGTAGCTGGATACAAAGTGACGTTTGACAGCTATCTTGTGGTTACTTATCTTTCCTCCAGCGGCCTTTCAATCACAATTGCTTCAAGTTTCTTTTGGTTTTCTTTTTGCCCCCACCTCCCACCCCACCACCACCAAGCTTCTAGGTCAAGTGAGTAGCTAGATTTCATGACCTGTGAGCAAACACTTCACAAACCACGAGATCGACCTACCACTTCAAAGAATAGTTTAAATAGTACGCTATTTTTTTCTATGGTGTAGCTACGAGCCCCTATATTATTTTTTATAAGCATGTGTTCTTTTGTTCTATGAGACTTAGCAATCGTTTCAGTTTTACTAAAACACACTGGTGATAGAGTACCAATAACTGAAAAGCCATAAAACTTCCTGAAGTACTCTCTCCTTTAGCCTACTACCCCACCTTACCTAACGTAAAATATATTGCTAGTCTCCAGTTCAAATTCATGAGTTAATTAGGTAAGGACAATGAGCTATCACCTTGAATAAGTTTGAGTTAATCCTATTTGTTAATTTCTATATTTTACACAGGGCTCTTGGCTGAGAACTTCATGGTTTCAGAATGAAATTCCTGGGTTTCAAAGTCTTCTATTTGAGACATTTTAATTTATTAAATTTTATTATTAAATGCCAGGTAGTCTGGCGTTCCACCTAGCCCAGCCATTCTAGGTGGTCTACCCCCAAATTAGTAGCCAAACTAATAATGGTTATCATCATTAGTTTATATTTATTATCAACATTTTTTTACAAAGTATACTTTTCTGTCTTTATAGATAAATTGGGAACACACACAGGTTATATTTACATATTACATAATCATGAAAGAAGTAAAAAGATTTGTGTTAACCATTACTATTTGAAGAAAAGAATCACATACCCCATCCTTTAGGAATCAGCATGTATTATAAAATCTAAACCATTCTTAATTTATGAAAATAAAAGTGATTTCTCAGTTGATTAAAATTCTATTGTGTTAGCTAAACAATCTCAAAGCACTGACTGTATGCATAGCATTAAGGTCTCACTTAAGGTTCCTTCAGGTTGCAAATATTTAATAAACTCTCACAGCAGAAGGCCAATACCACTTTATATTTCTCATTCTGAGAAATACTTAATAGCGGTCAAGCCACTTTGGCAAACACAAATTCATTCTCTATTTGTTTAGACAGTCCTGTTCAGGGGCCTATCAAGATTAAGATCATGTAAGTGCTTTGGAAATAGCCTGGAGGCTGCCCTGGGAGGGACCGCTTGCTCCTGTTGATGATCTGCCAGTTGCCCCCAGATGGCAGCTGTGGGCCAGCCCTGCCTTGCTGCCTAGTTGTTGGGTATCAGTGCTGACAATGCTGGAGTCCAAGAGATGACAGAAAATAAAGGAGCTTTGTTGTAAACACCAATGGAATCAAGGCCAAAGGGGCCCACAAGGGACAGTGCAAAGTGCCCCTATGTTCAGGCACAGTATTATAATTCAAGAGCAGGAGAGGAGGAGGTTGAGGGGTGCTACTGAGATCTCCTCTGCTCAGCTTTGCCTTAACCTGCTTTCATACCTGGCACTCACCTTACTGCTAATCCCTCGTGGACGTGCACCACGCCCCGCTGAAATGCTTTACTGTATCTATCTTCTCTGTAAAAATGGGGATAATAGTCCTATGCCATTAGGTTGTAAACATCAGATAAGGAAACTGAGGCTGAGTGTGATTAGGAAGCTACTAGCTACCAAATAGTGGATATGTACCTGCAACCCAGCCTAAGCTTACATCTTCTTCAAAGTAACTCACTTGAGTTACCTCAACAATGAGGTTCAACGAGCTGGGCTGGCTTGAACCTAAGATCCTTTCAAATTTCTGACAGCCTATGAAGTAAGATACACAGCAACTTACTAAGAGTCTACCTGAAACTTTTTTTTTTTTTATTGAATGGTAACTATGTACATTAATGCACTTCTGGGGTACAGTGTGGGGTTTTCACATGGAATCTGAAATACTTCCATCAACTGGTCAACACAGCCTTCATGTCATTTTCTCAGTTATTGCTTTAAAACGTTCACATTCTACTCTTAGAAAGATTCACCTGTACCCCTATAAGGTAAACCTCAGAAGTGATCCCTCCAAACCCCCTCCCTCCACCCATTCCCCCCTCCCTTCTCCCTCCCCCCTCCCCAGTCTACCTGAAACTTAAGTCTTCGTTGTGTTAAAATCTTCTAAAGGATTCTTAT
Organism: Otolemur garnettii; assembly: GCF_000181295.1. Taxonomy (NCBI): domain Eukaryota; kingdom Metazoa; phylum Chordata; class Mammalia; order Primates; family Galagidae; genus Otolemur; species Otolemur garnettii. Next base: position 11,796,060 of record NW_003852414.1, on the reverse strand, counting down.
ATATTTTTAAATAGTAATTGAAAAGGTGTTTAGAATAAATTATTAAATGAATATTTAATTGAATATGCACCATTGGCTACTACAGTGTTTTATGTAGTTTCAACAGAATAATCTAACTTTGGAAGGACCAGAGTCTCTGAGAAGTCATCATTTCTCTAATATTCCTTGTCATTTCAAAAAGGGGGAAATAAATAGCTCCATTCAATCTTCACAAATCATAAACAGTATCCTTGAAGGCTGCAAAATTGATTTTTAAGGCACCTATTTATTAAAGCCAATTGTTGAGTTTTCTTTTATGAAAAATATAGTTAACACAAAGCACCGTAAAATGTATGTGGGCCTCTCCTTTTAAAATATCCTATAGCACAACTCAGAAAAGGTATGTCGGTTCCTCTCCTCAGCAAGATATAGAAATTTACAACGCATGCAAGTCATCTCCAGCACTGTAAAACACAGGTTTGGTTTTTTTGTGTGGGTTAGATCTGCTGATTGCAGTGAGTGCCATGCCTGCAGAAGTGAGACGGAATTCACACTGGCAAGAAAACAGAGGTTGCAATTAAGCTGCAAAAATGGGAATAATAAATAGCTACTGGACAAGGGATGAATACGTGAGACCCAGCTGGTAACAGTTCTGAAATTATGGCATGTAGAAGTGTCCCCACAAAGCCATTTCACACTGTGACATTTAAAAAATAAACCTCACTAATTTATATGATTTTTAAGTCAAGCAAAGAATATTTTCGTAAATTGTGAGAGGCATTATTAATGACACTTAATTAATTCCGATATATTCACCCTAAACACTGTGTTCTCAGACTAATATATAATTAGCAATTGGTTTTTTGTTCTGCCAAGAATACATGAAAAGCGCCAAAGAAGACGAAAAAAACTCTCACGTGGAGTGTAGACACTGAGATACTTAATCTGATTACAATGAAGACAATTTCCTACAAATCATGACACCCTGAGATGAAATGGGAGGTATCCCACAAGTGAAGTCACTGTGGGGTATGAAGGCTGGTGGGGGACCTGGCGACGGGGCTGTTTTCATGGCAGCGTGTCCACCCGAGATTGAACAAAGCAAGAGATGGCGAGAGTGGAGTGGGAATTATCTTGAAAGGCCCATTCATCCCTCTTCAAAATCTCAACACACAGATTAAAAAGAGCTTATTTTATCTCCCAAACAACATTCCCACTGCTTAAATGAGTGCATATTTTAAAACATAATTCAATAATAAAAATAAACTAGAGCCAAGATAAACACAAAGGATTCAAGATCAGTAAGGGCCCAATGGGATGAAGAATTGTAACGCATAACTCAACACGACTATTATTTTGAATACTATTTTAACTCTAATTAATTTCTTAGGGAAATCCAATAATAAATATTCTACCATATCAGATTCCCCAGACTTTAAAAAGTAATTTTTGATTGCTTCTGGCTTCTACAAAAGGATCCTAATTTCACAATCAAAGATGTGATACAAGTTAACTATGACGAATAAAAATCGCCACTCCTCCTCCCATCCCTTCATATCAGTATCTGAAAATAGATATTTTCCCCTTACTGGACAAACCCTAAAAAAAAAAAAAAATTCCTTTGCAACTCTGTAGTTGATAAAGCAAACAAGGATTCTGTCCAAGTAATTTACTTTGAACATTTTCTACCCAGGGGTTCATTCGCTTTAGGAAGTGAATAAGCAGAAAACTAAAATTAGGACTATTAGGAGATAAAGAGTTGAGGGTATTCCTGGAGCTACTGGAATGAATCACTGCTGGAAGTTCTGACTTATTCCGTCTCTGTCCTGCAAACAGCAGGGCCCTGTGCCTGTGAGTCACAATTTTCACTGGTTCTCCCCCAAAGGTATACAAAACAACCTCAGGCACATTGCTAGGAAAATATTTTCCACAGAGTGACCTAGAAAAGGCCACCAAGATTGCACATTCCCCTCCCCACATGCTTCTCCGGAACCAAATGCACACAGTATTTCTGAAGAGGGTGCAAAGGGCTTGAGGGGGAGCTGAGAAGCAAAGAGAGGAAACAGCTTTGAAGTTTAGAATGGTACATATTAACAAAGAAGGTAGGCCACCTAGCTGACACTGAATTACCCATTTTAAGTGCAATAGCTATAACCAACCCTTCCAAATACCTAGGAGTTCTTATGTTCCATTTGTTTGTAAAATGAGGATACTATCACCATTTATATACCAAAGTCCCTTTTTTTTTGAGAAAAAGTCTCTCTCTGTGGCCCCTGGTAGGGTGCTGTGGCGTCATAACTCACAACAACCTCTGACTCTTGGGCTCAAGCGATTCTCTTGCCTCAGCCTCCGGAGTAGCTGGGACTACAGGCGCCCGCCACAATGCCCAGCTATTTTTAGAGACAGGGTCTCTCTCTCTTCAGACTGATCTCAAACCTGTGGGCTCAGGTGATCTGCCCACCTTGGCCTCCAAGAGTGTTGGGATTATGGGTGTGAGCCATCACACCCGCCCTGGTAGACTGTCAAAGAGTCATAGCTCACAGCAACCTCAAACTCTTGGGCTTAAGTGATTCTCTTGCCTCAGAGATCCTCTTGCCTGGCACCAAGTAGCTGAGACTACAGGTTCCCGCTGCAACACCTGGCCTTTTTTTTAAGAGACGAGGTCTTGTTCTGGCTCAGGCTGGTCTTGAACTCCTTGAGCTCAGGAAATCCACCTGCCTCAGCCTCCCAGAGTGCTAGGATCACAGGTATGCGCCACCATGCCTAGCAAAAAGTTCATATTTCTGATGTATAGTGATAGCAACTATAATAACCTTAGAACAATGACTATCATAAAGGTACCATTTTCTTTTTTCTTTCTTAGCAAGTCAAGGAGGTGGGAGGATTACCTTAACATTTTTATCTCATTTTTACTATCTATTTGATACTGATTTGTAATTCCTAATTCCATATGAGGGCGCAGACTAACTTGAACATCAGCTCTCCTTTGGAAGTAATGTTTACAGTTTTGTAATGAATATAAGTTGGAATAATTACGAACTTTAAAAACTGAAGTTCTCAGTATGCCTCAGGCATGCAGCCTGCACTTGGAATGGTGTGTCTCTCATTACAACTTACACTGCAAAATGAGTAGCAATGGGAAAGTTCTGAGGTTTCAGAGGGACAGGCAGAACAAATTAAGAGTCAATTACAGAAGTAAGAAAAAACCAAACCAGGCAGCTGAAAATGTTTGTAAAATGCATTATTATTTGTCTTGGGGCAAAAGGTCAATTTTCTACAGCTGCTCTATTAATAATTATTTTCTGAGACCATTTTTTAAGTTATATGTCTTTGTATTTGAAGTATAAGACAAAAACCAAACATCCAAGTATATTTTAATTAATACTCTCTTCTGAAATCTGAGCTACCTTCCAACATCTAGACCATAAATGCTTTATTTGATGGGACAGAGTTGTTCTGATATCAAAAGCTGAGATGTGAATCAATGCCTAGGGGCCTGAGTTTCCAGAACCTATAAACTCAAAAGCCTAAATTAATACACTTAAGAGGATTTTTCTGTTGAACAAGAATCATTAAGCCAAGCTTTTGATTAATAGCTACTTGACTAAAATTAAAATGTCATCAGAAATATTCAAACTTTTAGTTGGACTCATACTTTATAACATAGACACAAACTTTACCATCTGTCAATTTGGTATCTGCAAGCTCAGCAGTCTCCTGATAGACAGGCCTTGCTGGCTGGCTCACTGCCAAATTCATCCCAAAGCATGTAGCCATGTTAAAGTTTTACCTCCTATGAACTGGAGGATCTGACAAGAAACTGTGGAATGAAAGCCAAAAATTTATAGGCTACTAGAGAGGTAATGCTGGCTTTTTAAAAAGCCCAAAACAGGACTTTGCCAATGAAAACAAGAGCTTACAATACAGTCCATTCAAAAGGATGCCGGGCTCAGAGTCAGGGGGCCCATATGCCTGAGCCCTGGTGGGCCACTTCATCATGGCCTAACCTTGGGCAAAGCACCCCACTTCTCTCGATCTTGCCATGTGCTTCTAAAATGAGTTGGAGAAAAGATCACAAATGATGTATGCTTTGGCCCGGATAGAGATTTAGAAATCACTTGAGATTTAGAAATCACTTTAGATTTAGAAAATGGCTTGAATTCATTACCAATCTTTTCAGACATGAGAGAATTTACATATAAGTTTAGATTTCTGGCTTCTTTCAAAAGTGGAAAAGGAAGGCCTGGCACCCAGCCCAGCATCACTCATCTGGTACTGAGTAGCTGTGGGGATTCACCCTTTTCTGGGCACAGTTCCTGCCATCCCCTTGAGTCTTCTGCCTGGATGACTTGGCCCATTCCAGGGCTTTAGCTGCCCTGACTCCTGTGTCAGACATTCAGGAGGCAGTCCCCAAAATACAAATGAATCACAAAATAACTTTCCACAGTGATCCTCTCAATTCCTAGAAGACTCAGAAGACCCCGTCATCATTCAGACTGATGTGGCAGGGCAGAGACAGAGGTAGGAAGAGAAGGAAGGCACAGTTCCAATATCCTAATGAGGGGTATTGTATCTTATCCTTCTTTGAAATCAACACAGAGATAGACAAGGGGTGCTAAGTTAATATGCCTGCAGTTACTCTGAACTAAGGCTTACAATGAAGTGGAGTCCAGGGACTACTTTTATGAAGACAATTTTTCCAGGGACCAGGGGTGGGAAAATGGTTTCAAGATGATTCAAGTGTGTTACATTTACGTCAGATCATCAGGCATTAGATTCTCGCGAGGGACGTGCAACCTAGACCCCGCACATGCACAACTGACAGTAGTGTCTGGGCTCCTATGACGTCTAACCTGCTGCTGATCTGACAGGAGCAGTTCAGGCGGGGATGTGCGAGTGATGGAGGTCGGCTGTAAACACAGATGAGGCTGGCTTGTTGGCTTGTTTGCTTGTTTGCCCATCGTTCACCTCTTGCTGCGCAGCCATTTCCTAACAGGCCATCTGTGGCCAGGGAGCTACAGTTGTAAAGTAAGCCTGCCTCCAGGAGGACACTGCCAAAGATGCACAGAAAAGATGGGATAAAAGAGACAAGAGCTGTGTGGAGCTGACATGATGTGACACCCTGGGCCCAGTGGATTTTGAGGCCAGCCTCCCCTGCCTTCTTCCCCGCTACAGAAACCAATCAACACTTTACATTTCTGCTGCTAGTGACCTGCCTGTCACCTGGGAGGTAGACAGGTTGACTTTTCAGCAGGATGCCCACCTCAATCCCGAGGTATCTAGGGGAAAGTGTGCAGACTGGGATCCCTCGGGGCTCATCTAAAGCACAGAAGATAAGAGCCTGGAGGGGCCTGGACAGGATGAACTAGAGTCAACAGGTGGGGCTGGCTAAATTCTTTGAACTTCTGATTAGTACATTAGGAAATTTGGTTTACTTCCCCCGAGGGGATAGAACTAGTTTTTATCTCCCTCTTTCTAAAGCTGCCTTTTGTTAGCACCCCCCTACCTTTTACCCAGCCCCTCTCTCTCTCTATGCAATCTTCCAAGACTTGGGATTCACTCTTTCAACCCTGTCTTCTGGCATTTTTACATTTTGCATATGCCCCTTTGTTAGAAATCAGTAAAATCCTTCTGAAGAAGCCAGAGAGGGGCTGCACTGTCTCGGTCTCACTGCCTGGCTTGAGATCATGTGAGCCTTCTCGAGGCCTTCTCAGACTTTGTTTCAAACTGGCACCTCTTCAGTGCCGTTTCCCAGTCGGGTTTCAAACCAGGTCGGGGTTCCTGTGCAATGACCCCCAACAGTGCTGGCAGATATCCAGATCTAACACTAAAATACTCAGTGTGTGTCAAATTAATAGGAACTGTGTTGGCAGTGTTAGTGTTAGATCAGTTCCTATTAACTGGGTGGCATGGACACTCACAATTACACAGCACTCTAAGAAATGAATCTTCAAAATTTCCAATAAACTTATTTTTTAGTCAGCTAAAAATAGAATATACCAAAATAATTTAGTATTTTCTGGTGTCTTTCTATATATTCATCCTGCCATGAGTGCCCTAAGTGAACTATGAAGGAGAAGCTTCCAGAAGGCACCGGAGGCCACCATGCTGGCAGGAGGCACTAATTCTCACACTCCTCACACCTAGTGGGGTCTGGCAGCCTGTGGAGAAGATGTGAGGAGTTCCATATGTAACACAGGGGTCCCATGGGCATGCCACAGAACCAAATCTGCTGAAAAAGTTGAGTCATGAGCAGCAGCCGGGCATTCACAAAACCAGTCGCTTGCACAGGTCATTAATAAAACCCACGAGTCGACAGAGGCTGCGAGGGCACGTACGGGTTGGCATCCTTTTCAAAGGATTTTTTCAGCAGATTTCACAGGACCTAAATAAAGGTTCCAGAAGGGGAAGCACTGAATTCCTGACTCTGTTAGAGTTGAAATTTTTTGTTTTAATTTTCCACAACCAAAACAGAGGGCCAGCTTGCTTTACTGCCCAGGATCTATCCTACAAGAACAATCTGAGGAAGGTTACCATCATAGTTTAATTAGCTTTCCCGGACTCACATTTTAAGTGATGAATTATGTGTTTTTATCTCTTTCCCTTCTAAGAACTCTGCTAAGATTACAATGAAGGAAGTTAGAGATGGGGGTGGGTGGGTAGAGAATATGAGAGAACAGATAACAGAAGAGGAATTTTTAAACAGAAAAGATTGTCAGCGTCAGCCCAGAAAAGAAGGAAGTAAGTTGTCTGGTTGATGTCTGTGGCCATGGGATGCTGTGCTCTCCCAGATAGCAGGGGCTCCACAGCTGGGGCAAGTGACAGGAAGCCTGGACCCCACCCATCCCACAGGAGGCAGGGAACTAGGTCCTCAGAGACCCGTCCCCAGGAAGCTTCAGGTTCAGGCTGGCACTGGCAGAACACAGAGGGATGTCAATGACAATCTATAATCTGAGCTCTGGGACCTCTGCCTCCACCCTCTGTTCTAGTCCCTCAGGGGACACTGCTGGATTTTTTCTCTTGGAGAAAAGGCCTTAGAGAAAACTCCACCAGTGAACAACAACACAAAGGCTAGCCTGCTCCCAAGCACGTGCAGGAAACCGCCACCAGCAGATAAGCACTGCTGGTCCCCTTGCCCAGAACGGTCCTTTCTGCTGGAGCCTCACTGAACTCTGACTGGAGAGCAGCAGACCCCCCAGGTAGTGAGGGGAAGCCTCTAGCATGAGAGACACTAAAATAAATAAGCTCCCTCCACTGATAGCAGACTTGAAGTGTTTGGTGTCCTTCCCCGGCCAGCTGGTTGATCAGGCAGAAGTGGAGCTGGGACTCATTATCATCGGGTAATTCACTAATGTAGATTCATTTGTACTTTGGGTCATATTGTTCTCCTCAAATAAATAAAGCATTATGATTCAGGACAGGTGGTGCCCCAGCCAGCTCAGCAGAGCTGGGCTGGAAGACCTGCCGCCTCTGCCTTGGCGGTGTTGGTGCCGCGGCAGCCGGCAGAGGAACAGGCAGAGGAAACAGCAGACTGGAGTGTAGACAAGGAGTGGGGAGCCTCCCACCCCACAGGAGGCTCCAATAGCCAAAGGGATGGACAACTGCTGGGGAGACACCTGCGCCTTGGTGTCTCCTTCCCTTAGCACTTTTGGCTAAATAGGAACCCCCATTTCTTATGCCTTAGGTCAATTTCATGTAAGTTTCCTAGGCCTCAATTCCATGAATGAACTGTGTGCATTCGTTAACCTTGAGGAAGAGACTGTGTCCATTCATTAATGCATTCATTCACCTTGTCCCTAGCAGAAAGGACTGTGTCCATTCATTTCTTGGCCTCATATATAAAGAACCAATGCACCTTTATATACCCCTAGATGGAGAGGGATGGAGAGAGAAAACAGAGCTTTTCTCTCCTAACTGGGAACTTTAGTGTTTTTGTATTCTTTTCTGTAAATAAATTCTGTTTACCACTGATGTGTGGTCTGCAGATTTATTCTTCAAATCACTGAGACCAAGAACCTAAAACTCCGGTATCAGATTATATTAAAAAGTAAAAAAAAATTATATTTAATATTTAAAAAAATTGGTGGGGGGCGGGGGGCAGTTTTTAGCTAGGGCCAGGTTTGAACCCAGCATCTCCGGTATATGGGGCTAGTACCTTACTCCTTTGAGCCATAGGCACCGCCCTATAATACACTTTTTAACATTTTTTTTTCCCAGTGATACTTAACATCATGTAATACTAAATTACCAAATGTAGTACCTCACAAAGTGCTGAAAATAACTGTAGTCACAGTAAGGGGAATGCTATTACTTTAACCAAAAACTGTGCAGCATTTTAACACAAAAGAAGGAGGAGTGGAGAGGAAGTGTAAGAGGCATTATCTGTTGTGGCAGAAAGTCAATAAATAACATCACAACCATATTACTTAGAAACAATGTACATATCTACATGAACTAAAATGGAAAGTTCTCTAAGGGATAGCCTGAAGTATGAAAAGCAAATATTTAATATGTTCTCACTAATTTTTTTAAAAGGTTATACATTCATGTATTTGTCTATGAAACTTATTTTAAAAGTGCAAAAAAAAAAAAAAATACAAATACAAAAACCAAAAACAGAAGGAGGAGGTTTGGCGGTCTGGGGGGATGAGACTCATCTGTACTTGGGTTATTTCTATACTGTTAATTCTTTTTCACATGTCATTTTTAAAACAATTGAGGGAGAGAGAAAGCAAAGGGGCTCCTGAAGCGTTTCACGTAGCTCTAAGGCAGTAGTCTCCAACAAGGGAGGGCATGCTATCAAAATGGGCGAGTCTTTAAACATTTAATATACAGAACATGAAGAGGAACATCTACAGGCTTTTTTCAATATGTTTTACATTATGCAGAACTAACCTACCTAAATTTAGTACTTCACAAAATTTTATTAATAATTAATGTATAGAAGCTGCTAGTTCTGGGTTGCTTTAATAGCAAATGACTAAAAACCACATACTTCTGGAAAAACACTTGTTACTTCTACTACAGTAAAAATGGCCACAAGCACGTGAGAACCAAGAAGGTGTCACACAAATTCCTTTGTCAGCAAATTCTGCTGGCCAGTGCATGGAAAACACCAGTCAACGAATGCAGTGTCTGAAGACTCCAGGATTTCAAACAAATTCGAAAGCCTGGAGTTAGCTTTATAGCTGCATCAAAATAAAGATAATTCTAACATTCTTCTGCTGCTAGTACTTGCTAAATTACTTCCTATATTCAAAGAATTACTATGTGATTTAAAAGATGAGTCATGTGCTTTTTCCTTACAAAACTCCAGTTCCAAATTTATGGGGTCAGAGGCACCTCTCAGTAGTAGGCTACCTAACAACAATCAACGTATTTCAAGCTTCCTTTCAAATTAAAGGTGAGACTCAGTATTGAGAAAGAAAGTAACTACTTTTCAAGAGAAACTAAAGCTTTGAAAAGAGAATATTCTAAAAACAGATGTTTGGAAATATTTCCACGGTTTTGTGATCTTGTTGCCAAAAACAATGTAACTACATCACCTATAAAAGCTCTTACATCAGCACACTCAGAAACGAGGAAGTAGACAAACAATGTAACTGCGTCACCTATAAAACTTCTTACGTCAAAATAAATAAATAAATAAAAATAAAACTTCTTACATCAGCGCACTCAGAAGCGTGGAAGTAGATTGGTCTCTTACAAATCTCACCAGAGTTTTAAACCCATTTGTTAAAAGTTTGAGAATGCTCTAACTTTCCAATAAGTTTTGGAGTTTTCAGGGAAAATACAATTTTAGCACCTGAAGGTCAACTGGGAATGTTTTATAACTAGTGGGATGGATCGAGGAAAGGAATAAGATGATTTAGTAAAAATGGACAGTGATACAGTTCTTCCATTTTACAAACCTTTGAGTTATTTTTTAGCAACAAAAGTCTCTAAAAGCAAGAATGAAAATATGCAAAGCTTAGAGTTAGGCTTAAAATAATCATTATTGAAACAAATTTCAAAAAATCAATTATACTGCTTTCACTAAAAATAATCTCTGAGCAAGACTTTTTATAGTGTTAAAATTATTAAAAATATTTAATCTTACCGTATTTAGTTTTTAGATATGCTATAGAATGTATGGAACATTAATATTTATACATGAATATAATATATAAGGTACAATACATAGATTGTATTGCTATCAAAATGGGCAATACAGTTAGTATGCTCAAATTTCACATATACCCCAGCAATGTGATCAAAAAAATTTGGAATCTATTATTCTAAGGGAGGTTTTTTGTTTTTTGTTTTTTTGGTTTGGGATGCACTGAGGATACAAAGAAGTAGGTTACACTGATTGTCTCTGTTAGAGAAAGTCCCTCTTACACTGTGTCCTGCCCCCAAGCGTTGCGCCATACCCCACGACCCCCATTACTCACTCCCTCCTTCCCTCTCCCTGCTCCCTGATTCCTCTAACCCCCCACCTAAGGGAGGCTTTTCAAAATACACTTATCCTTTATCCACCTATTGCTCCTGGGGTAGGGTATAGCATATTTAGGAGATTAAAAATATTAATAAGGCTGAAGTTATTTCTGACACAATCCTCTCAACCTCTGTGTGTTCTGGGACTGTAGAAAGTGCTACTGAAAAAGAGTGCTTCTCTTCAATTCATTCTGGCCAGAGCAGGCATACGATGTGTGTTCACAGCCATAGCAACATGTTTTTAAAATTGTCAAAAAACATTTGCAGAGAATTGGGTTTTCCCCTCACAGCACTGAAGTAAAATTATTCTCATTGAATAGATGACATTCAACTCAGCAGATAGGGTCATGGGAAGAAAAGGTAGAACTAGACTCCTCTCAGATAAGTACTACACCTGCACTGACCTCGCCCATACACTGGACTCTAGGGTCTGACATTGGACTCCACCTGAACCCTGGAGTGCTGAAGCAGGTGTCACATGGACAGAGACACATGGCAGCCACCCCTGTGGGTTATCAGTACCCACAGTATTTTACAAGGAAGCCAAGGTCTCCTTCAGTGGGCCTGGGGGGGGGTTGTATTCTAGGAACTTGTAAAAAACTATGAAAGTTTGGAATATAAATTAACATCAGGATGGCTGCAAGGAATTAACTGTACTTTTGGTATCTAAGTCTCAATCTTCTGTGTTAATCTCTGCTCCCTCGATTTCTAGAATACATTCTGTTCAAAAACTTTAGAATAACTTGCTCCTTCCTGAGCTTAGAGCTTTTATATCTGATACATTGAATTTGTCATATTTTCCTGGTAAGTTGCATTCTTTAGCCTAAGAGACTATTTCAAGCATGTATAAATGCATTTTTTAAAACCCAGAGGAGGCTCAAGTTTTGTCAAAAAAAGAAATAATTGTTTAGCAAACAATATTTCGAAGCTATTGTATTCAGAACAAGAAGATATTGTTTATGAAGCATAAAACGGTACACAGCCTCCATAATTTTCTTTTGTCAGAGAAAATGTTTCTGAAATTGAGGATGAGCACATGGTTATACAGATTATGAAGAATTTTCAGTCTAGGTTTTAGCACACCTATATTTCCATCCCTATAATGAACCACAGAAAATCACTTCTTGGTATAGATACATGTTTTTATTTTGAAGCAAAGTACAGGGGTGTGGTTTAAAAAATACTCATTTACTCAGCTAATTTCTTTTTCGTGGCTAAAAACAGGACTTTTTTTAAAAAAGAATTTTATTTTTATTTTATTTTTATTAAATCATAGCTGTGTACATTAATGCAACCATGGGGTACAGTAAAACAGGACATTTTTAGCCCTTTAGTTAGATCCATGATACAAATAAACATACTGAAATGCTTTGCAAGTAACAAAAACAACAAGCATTTTAACCTGGTAAAAACCAACTGTTAGTTTCATGATTTAATCTTCAAAAAGATGTCATGTCAATTAATATAGAGCTTCTATCCATAAATACTCCTATTCACAAACTGTCAAAAGAACAAAAATGCTACTGTTTGTTTTCATTATTTTAGGAAAAAGAGCACTTGCAGGTGGCACCTGTGGCTCAAAGGAGTAGGGCGCCGGCCCCACATATGGGAGGTGGTGGGTTCAAACCCGGCCCCAGCCAAAAACTGCAAAAAAAAAGGAAAAGAAATTTTTTTTTTAAGTTATAAAAAGAGCACTTGCTATCACATGAGTTTTGCCTAAATATTTCTCTCCTGTTCCCACCTCATCCTACACATTCTATGCACACTATCAAATATAAAAATAGATGAGCAAAATCAACCAGAGAATTAGATGACAAGAGAATCCTAATGCCTAATTAGATCAACTGACATTAATTTCTCAGTCTCCATATTCCATGAACATGAATCAAAGGATGAAATACATCCAGATTTAATCCAAGCAGTTCTCACTGGATTTTAAACCTGGAAACCTCTGCAAGTTTAGACAGAGAACTGTAACAAAAGATCCAAATGTTTCTTTTGTTATTGTTTCAAACATCTTCCTTTACTTTTTCTGGATTATTTGAGGCTAATGATTTTCATCACTATAAAGAGCAGACTTTGGTCATTTCCATCTTTCCCCTCCCTGCAAAGAAAAAACCACCACCCAGCATTACAAACATACTCCTAGGAACAACACAGATTATCCTAACTGGCCTCTCAAAGGTTATGCAGTAAATGACACAGACCCTAAATCATGCATTTCTTTAATATATATATATATTTTTACATAAACTCTAGGCAACCAAAAGTTACTGCATTGCTTCTTCCTGCTCCTCAAGGTTATGAAATCTAAGAAACACTTCAAATAAACCTGCATTTGTTCGACCAAAATCTAGTATGTAAAGAAAGATAAGCCACTTGCTATGGCTTTGTAAAAACCTGCTGTGATACATGACAAATTACACTTTTCATTGCTGCCGGCTAGAAATACACGGGCTTTGCCTGCACGCAAGGCCCTTTATTGTTGAATTTAAGAATCCCCAGGATATTTGGTGATAGCAATTACTTAACTCCTTATGTAAAGACAGTCTAAGGAGAATGTAAGAATATAAGCATTAGCTGTCACAGCAGGATAAAAGAACTTTTCGTAAAGACAGAGAAGTTGGTCTAGAGTTATAAGCACCTTAAGGGAAGGGGTCTAGACCTGTTCATCTTTGTACACTTCTGCCCATCCCTGAGGACCAAGACGTGGCTGTTGAACAAATCTAACTCCTTTACTTATAAACTTTAAAACTGACTTTCCTGTTTACTACATCTAGTGAAGACAAATCCTAATATTCACAGTGATCTCTAAGAAAACCAAAAGCTGCAGCGCCAATGATCAAATTTCTTTTGGCCAAGTTACCAAAGCTTGGATAGGTTAAATTAAACCCAAGAAGATTCACTAAAAGATCTGGCATTAAATAAAGGCAATAAAATATTCTATCTAATTCTAGCAGCTGAACAATTCTTGAGGAAGGTAACGTTTGCTTTTGTGTATACAGGTGCACAGCCTTTTAAGCTTTTTAAAAATCCATTTTTAAAACAGTCTTTATAATATTATGAACCTTGTTCATTACCCAAACCCTTAAAAAATTACAGAAGAAATAGTGCACTATATGCTTCAAAAGTGTTATTGTATACCAAGGAAATAGTTACTTCTCTGTACTTAAATAAAACCAAAACAACAGCAAACAACTTCCTCTCTTACACCCATGTAATGTGTTGACAGCCGGTCAAACAGAACAGAGCATTCATCAGAGATTTAGATTAATAATCAGTTAAGGAAATATTCAGCTTAAATATACAAGACCTCCAAATCCACCATCTCTAAACATACAGTATTGAAACTTTAAAAACAGAGAAAAAGAAACTATTAAAAGCATGCTTTACTTAGCATTTTACTTACATATGGTTAAATGTTTAATTACATTCTCCAAAAATGTGGATACATAAAGCATTCTCTTGACCTATGATTATTCTAAGACAGGTGTCCTCAAACTACAGCCCGAGGGCCACATGCAGCCTGCCAAGGACATTTATCTGGCCCACTGGGTGTTTTTGCCACCACTGCCTGTCCTGCTTAGCAGCTGACTCGTCCCGGGGTCCATAGTCCGGCCCTCCAGCGGTCTGAGGGACAGTGAACTGGCCCCCTGTTTAAAAAATCTGAGGACCTCTGTTCTAAGACAACTACCGTAACATCTCAACTGTCACAGTATGCTAGAACAGGGTGAAAGTTTCTATTTCAAGGAAAGCAATCTATTAATAAGCTGAGCTAATTACAAAATAGGCTGCCCTTTAAAAAAATAAAATTCTGTTATATTTCAAAAAATAAACATAAATAACAGGCAAACTATTATACTGAAGATAAATGTAAAATAACAAATAACAACCCCCCCAAAGTAACATTTGCAGTAATTTACCACTTTTGGTAGAGGTGATAGGGCTTAACCTCACCAGAGCTTTAGGAAATGTCATCTTCCTAATTTGCTGACTAGTTAACTCAATCTCGCTTATTTTCTCCCATCTTTTTTAGATAGAATATAATTCCTATTCAGAAGTAACCAAAGATGACAGAGCCTGCAGTTACTTATGACAATAAATGTGTCCTCTAACAAGGAGGACCTTCTTTCCTGCAAGATTTCTTTCAAAATAGAATTAAGAAAAAATATGTTACCTTCACTAGATGATGGAAAAGAACAAGGCATTAGATGTTCTCCAAAAAAGTCGGACCCTTCAGTTGACTGAACTATTTATATATGGTGTGCTCTGAGCTTGGTGAGCATGACACGACAACAGGCACCTAGCCCCAGGCCACAGCATGAAGACAGTGCACTGAGTAGGCGGCCTTTTGGTTTGTTACAAAGCTGGTAATGATGCCATGCCATTTCCTCTACCCAACTTCTAATTTTTAATAACGACTTACCCTGCCCCTGATTATAACAGTTTAGGTGTGTGGTTTATATTCTCTCCTCTCTCCCTGTGACACAGAACACTAAAATTGAAAGTCTTGAATGCGTTCCATAATGTATCGTGATGTTACAGAGATCCTTTCAAATGCCCTACTTTGTAGCTATTCAGATCACAAGGAGATACCTAGATATCAAAATACAGAATTACTAAATGACTGTTAAAAATATGACTGGATAGGAATCATCTTTGGGATTTGGTAACGAAAACTGCTTTCCCTTTTAGATGGGAACCCACCAAGTCAGCAGCCTCTAGAACTGCTATGTTTGTTCACTTTACCACCATGACCTTACTTTTCTGTTTTTAGACAGCAAATATTTGATTATCAGCAAAACACTAGAATGAGCCACAGAGGATAACAGAAATCTTGAAAAAAATAACGAAAAAAAATTTTATGTTCTGCAAGTTTTAGTTTCAGAAACCCCAACATCTACTTCAAGGTCAGACAGGATATGCAAAGTGAAGATATGACTCACCCACTTATCAATTACTGCAATGTACCTGGGTTCTGAGTCCTCTCACCTTCCAATGTCATCCATCCCAACTAAGCCAGCAGACTCAAGCAAGGTTGACACATCAATTCTTTTATTCTTCTTACAAGATCAAATGCTAATGGGTAGCAACATGGAAATGGTTTAGGGAAGCAGGCAGGAATTAAAATGACAGCTTCTCACAGCTGAGCAGCCAAGTCAACATCCCCCACCCAGAAGGCAGCACAGTGAGACCACAATGCATAGCATGCCACAGGATGCAGTGCACACTTTTACTTTGTATTGACAGTCAACAAAAATGTCTTTTCTTTCTCAATAATCCTTTCAAATAATTTTTTATATAGGCCAGAAGGAGAAAATCTTTATAGAATTTTAGCCAATAAATGCAGAAGGAATAGGTGGGCATGGTGGCTCACACCTGTAATCCTAGAACTTTGAGAGGTTTAGGTGGGTAGATTGCTTGAGTTCAGGAGTTCAAGACCAGCCTGAACAAAACCGAGAGACCCTGTCTCTACAAAAGAAAAGAAAAACGAGCCAGGTGTTATGGCAGGTGCCTATCTATAGTCCCAACAACTTGGGAGGCTGAGGCAAGAGGACAGCTTAAGCTCAAGACTTCCAGGTTGCTGTGAGCTATGATACCATAGCACTCTACTCAGGGTGACAGAGTGAGTCTCTGGTCTCAAAGAATAAATACGTAAACAGAATGATAAAAATAAATAAAAATTAATGTAGAAGGAATGATAGAAACAAATCAGCAATTCACAAATACCACAATAAAAACTGTTGTAGATTAAGAATCAGGAATAGATGCTAAAATTAGGGAGCAAAAGTATAGTAAGAAGCAAGATATTTGCATAACCAACCTCCAAGTATCTCCCCACAAGATTCTTAAGAACAAAGGGAAACAATCGTAACTCTGCAGTGAAGTAGGCTGATGTCACCATAACCAAGTGACCAAAGTCAAAAGCTTCAGCGGTGGGGTAAGTGGATGTCATGAGCCTTCTGATAGGCTGCACAGAGACAGTGACAGCACCGACACTCAGGCGTTCTCATGGAAATTGTGCAGTATGCACTGAACGCATTAATTATCGTGTGAGTTGTGTTTAACTTACACTAGTTTTGAGCCTGGGGCCTCATGAAGCATGTATAACCCACACAGCTCTTGACTTAATAATAAAACACTGTGGCCCCAAGAAAAAAATTCTTTTTAGTGTGTCGGTCCATGTTAAGCAAACCCTAGTTGAGAGCCATTCTACAAAATAGCTGGTCAGTATTCTCCAGTGAAAGAATAAAGGGCATGAGAGATAAAGGCAGGAAATGTTTCAGACTAAGGGAGACTAAGAGACATGACAACCAAATGGAGTGATCCTGGACCAGAAAGAAAACAAAGGACAGACAACTGGGGGAATGGAAATCAGAGCTTTTAATTATTATACAATAATACAGTACCAGTGTGAATTTCCTGATTTTTCCAATTGCACTGTTGGTTATATAAAATGTTAATATCTGGATGAAGGGTATATAGGAGTTCTTCGTATTTTTATCTGAAGTTATTTTGAAATGAAAATAAAAACAGATCAACATTAAAATGTTATTTTTAGTACATACACCATTATTTCTCTCCCTAATACCCCACACCATGCTTACTAAAGTTAACAACTTGGTCTTAGCTCAGTTTGCGGTTTTTGTGGAATATGATGCATATTACATACAACTAATTGGAATGCTGCCCTCATGTCCCACTGGGATCAGCAATGTCATCTGTCCTCTGCCTCGTATAAGAAGCATGCACCTCAGGGGAGGCACACATATGTCCCAGCACCTCGCCTAGTGACCAGCTCAATGTTAAATGAATGAATAAATGGCTCCCTAGGCTTATTTTAAAATAAAAACTAAGGAAAAAAAAAAAGCAGGGGAATAGGACATAAAATACTCTTGACTCAGTTACAATATCAAGTTTTGTGGGTAATTTCCAGTCCAGAGACGCATTCATTTTAGAAAGAGGTTGAGTTTTAGACTTTGTTTTATATTCTTTGTCTTACTTTTGTACAGCATTTTTTTTCTTCAAAATTCATCATTTCTAAAAACTGACAATAAAAACACATCACCGGGTGGCGCTTGTGGCTCAAAAGGGTAGGGCGCCAGTCCCATATGCCAGAGGTAGTGGGTTCAAACCTAGCCCCAGCCAAAAATGGCAAGAAAATAAATAAATAAAATAAAACAAAATTTAAAAAAAAAAAAAAAAAAACACATCACCAAGGCACCAAGGCTAACATTTGTTTAGGGCAAGGTATGCATCAGGCATCTGCAAGTTGTTTGACAGTCTCTTAGGCACTTGTCTTAACAACCTTGTGAAATGGGCACAACTATTATGCACCTCACCTCTTCACTATATGAAAACAGGCTGATGACTCAGCACCTGTAGCTCAGCGGCTAGGGCGCCAGCCACATGCACTGGAGCTGGTGGGTTCAAACCCAGCCCAGGCCTGCTAAACAGCAATGACAACTACAACCAAAAAATAGCTGGGCGCTGTAGCCAGCACCTGTAGTCCCAGGTACTTGGGAGGCTGAGGCAAGAGAATCACTTAAGCCCAAGAGTTTGAGATTGCAGTGAGCTGTGATGCCACGGCACTCTACCAAAGGCAACATAGTAAGACTGTCTCAATATTTTAAACAAATTTTTTACATAAAAAAAATTTTTTTAAAGACTGAGGGCAATGGAACAACAGGGTCACAGTCTCTGTGGTGCAGTGTGATCCAGATCTGGTCAGTGCAACTCCAGCATCTGGACTCTTGGCTATGCCTCTTGCTTTATATACACATAAATAAATGAAAAGGGTATAAATTGAGAAAAAGAAAAACCTGCTCAACTACTTAAAGTAGCCAGAGGAAAGCTGCTGAAGGGATAGATGACAACTAGATAAACACAAAAACTCTATGGAAAGCGCACTCGCCTGCTTTCTGTCAATCTATGCAATTCTCTGCTCTTTCTATTTTATTTACAGTAAAATTCCCTCATGAAAAAATCCCAGCTTTGCCCCAGTTGCCTGTATTGTCATTGAGGACAGGCTGCCCAATGCCAGGAGCACAGGGCGCAGGGGGAGGTCAGGGGCGAGAAGCCCGGGGGCTGCTGAGAGGACAGACGGAGTCTACAACAATGCCTGGCCCTGCAGGGTGAGCCTGCATTACTGTCACTGTGTCACTGTCCCCAGAGTACTACCCTGACGTAGACACTTATTAAATCTTTGCTGACTTATATTGAAGACAAAAATGCAGTTAAGTCAAAATATGATTACTTAGAGTCATCGCGAGTGAGCAACTCAACTGAGAAAGAGAAGCTAATATTCCACAGAGCGGCTGAGCCAGTGCTACCTGGAATATCTGTAAATATGTGTCCACAAATCACAGACAAACCAAGAGCTCGGCCAAAAGGGATGGGAGGGAGCAGAAATGGATGGCTTTGCCTGTTTCTCTTCGTTACTATCAGCAAATCTAAAACTTCGAGGCATCACACTTTTTGCTGTAGGAAAGGAGGTGTCTTTCTCTGGTATATACCACCTTCCTTTCTTATAGTACTACTTGTTTACTTTTCAAGTTCATTTCCTTAGTGGTTGCAGACTTGGGGGAACATTTAGACACTTGCTGACAAGGCTGTTGAAGCAACTTTAGAGCACTTGGTAAGCTTTTTTGTTCAGCTCTTTGCAACAGTATCGCATACCGTCTTCTGTGCACATGGCTAACCTACTTGGCATTTACACACTTATTATAACTAAATAGCATCTTTTAAAAGTCCAAATTTAGAAAGCCAATTAAGAGGTGATTATTCATATTATAAAAGGAGACTGCTTTAAAAGATGATTCACTTAAATATTCTTTTCGGAGGTCCAATTATTGTAGGCTCACCCCCCCACCCTGACTCCCATGTGTGGTGTTTTTAGGTGAAGTGTTTTAGGAAGCACAGATTTTTTTTTTTTTTTAAATCTATGGAGAAACCACTTAAGAAGGAGCTCACACAACTATTACAGAAAGCAAAAAAGAAAAAAAATCACCTTTAAGGTCACCAAATACTTAACTTTACTAAGCTGAAAGTTGTCTCCCTTAACTGTTAAGTTCCATCTTTCCCTCCTAAAAACCTCTAGTGTTGGTGACTGTCTCCAAAGAAAATTCCTAATTTGTATCAAATCTAGGCCTTCCTTAGGAGATGTTCACGGCTCTTTAACTGGGATTTCAAAGATGTAATCAATGTACCTGTATATTTCAGAGATCCACATAGTGAGAGGACACTAAGAGAAGTGGGGGGCATTACTGAGTGACAGTATAGGGTGACCAGATGTCCCGCTTTTGAACAATCTGTCCCACGTCCCGTGGTGTTTTTAAAAAGTCTTGATTTTTGGAAAGAATGTACCAACGGGCGGGAGAACAAAGGGAACATACGGTTTTCGGCTGCCATGTGGCTATTTTGCCAGAATATGAGTTTTATATTATTCTTGATAATTTTACAATGTTAAACTGTAATAATAACAAATAATTGCTGAGAAGTGATTATAGAGAACTGCTTATCAAAGTTTGCATTGTTGTCAGGCCCTGCCCCGTTCCCCTCCCTTCGCCGTCACGTTGTCCCCAACATTAAAATCTGGTCACCCTATGACAGTAGCAATGAATTCCCACCAGCTGCAGAGGAGGCAGAGACAGAAGGTGAGGCAGGGCAGTGGTGCTATTCCGTATGATACCATAACGGTGGGTACGTGATACCGTACATTCATCCAAACCCACAGAGTGTACAACATGGAGAGCCCAAATGTCCCCCTGTGGGCTGTGGTTGTCAATCACACAGTAAGGCCAGTTCAGGGACTGTAACAAACGTCCCCCTCTGGGGCGGGCTGGGATGTGGATAGGGGAAAGCTGAGGGTACACGTCTGGCAGGGATTTGTGGGAACTCTCCGTATACTTCCCTCAATGTTGCGATGTGAACCTAAAACTTCTCTTTAAAATGAAGACTATTAATTGAAAAGCAAAAGTGCTAACAGCCTGAAATGCTGATAGAAACAGAGAGGAAAGAGACTGTTACTGAGCTTGTCTGAAGAGGGGATGTCGGAGCCAGACCTCAAAAAAGGGAACAGACTTTGGGTTTGGATGGGAGAACGTGTCATTAAGTGCTGGCAACGACAGTGAAAGAAGCTGAGAAGGCTGGTTTCTCCTCTGGGGGATGCGAGGAGTCATGAAAGGCTTTGAGCTAGGGCGGTTCTATGATGAGGCCCCTCTGGGCAGTTCAACTCAGTGTGTGGAATGGAATTGGGAGCAAGGATGAGGACCAGGCTGGGAACCAGTGTGGACCAAGCTCCGGGTGCCAGGCACAGGATAGATGCTTCAGAGGTTGGGGAAGAGACGGGAGGGGGTTGTAAAGCTTAAGAGGTGTCAGGCCTTTGAGACTAGAAGAATAGTGAGACCATTACCTAGAGTAGGAAATGCAGAAGGAGAAGCCACTTTAGGGTATGTAACGAAGAAGACGCATCATTTTGGTGTATGCACAGATTATTCACATGGAGACGTCTGACGCACAGTCGCAATGTGGTTCTGAGGCTGAAAGCATTTAGAAGTGACCAGCAAAGAGATTTTAATTACCACCATTACGGGATCATATGGTACGGTGATAATGTCACAATGGGATTCAGAATGAAAAATGAAAATGGTCAAAACGGGTGGGAAGAGGATTCCACAAAGCAATCTGAACGGGAGTTCTTGGAGAAAGAAGTAGAACAAAACAGGAAATGTTCTCTCTCCTGGCCTAGCACAGACACCTGCCTTTATCATCACAAATGATTTATGACATTCAATGCACAGGGTATAGACGCTATTAATCAAGCAAAAGCCACACTGTTACTCTCTGAAAGTTTACAGTCTAGGACAGGGAACATAGACAAGTCCTTTAAGCTTGAAGTACAGACTTCCAAAAATGGAGTTCAGGGTGCACGTGTGTGGTCAAGGGAGTATTATCATCTCCAATGACTCCAATCTCCTGGTATCCAGACCACCATGTAGGCCCTTCCCGCACTGACTCTGTTCTCTGCTTTGGCCAGTGGGAAATCAGCAGACAAAACCTTACACAGAGGCCTGACAATCCCGTGGGCCCTGGGCTTGTCCTACAATACAGCTACAGTGTTCCATCATTGAACTTCCAGTCCCAGTGATTCCCAGGTGACTGGAGCCACAGGAGTGAGACCAGAACTGGCCTGTTAGCTCAGCCCAAATCATAGAATCATCAGCAAATAAAGAGCTGTTTAAGCCACTATGTTTTGGGGTGACTTATTATATAGCAATAAACAACTACTGAACATTTTAAAGGTGGGCACAAAGTAATCTACATAGGGGTAAATAAATGTGGAAGGAGTTTTAGGTTTGAAATAGAAGGTTATATTTAAAAACCCACAGAAGATTGACAATGACCCTATGATTGGAAACCTGTGTTGGTCCCTCTGGCACTAAATACCTTTTCCACTTGGTTCTTTTAAAACTGTTACATCCTCATCTATTGATTTTATCCTTAATGATCTACAGATTAGATACCAGAATTTAACAGCAGACGGGAGCTACAGACCAAAAGATGAGGAAATTAAAGCCCAAGAAGTGACTCATTCCTAAGTAACACAACTAATTACTTTTTGCATCAAGACCAGAATCCAGACCAGCTACTTACAGCTCAGATGACGTGCTTTGGACTATACAAACCTGGCCAGCCATAACCACAGACACTGCATAATTTAGCTCAGACAGACTCTGTTCATAGATTTGCTATCCTCAAGAAAGCCAGCCTTTTGCATGCCCTAGTGCACACGGGGCATTTGGGCTTTTCTTCTTTGTGCATCAAAGCTCAATGCCTGGATGGAATCACCCAGGTGGTGAAGAGATACAGGCAGGACAAGCAGTGTGAAGTGCTCTGGTGAAAGGCTGCTGCAGCAATCCTGCCCAGATAAAACCAGAACTCAGACCTGTCAGCACCAAAGCGACCCAAGGCACAAGTGTGCCCCACCACGAAATCCCACAGTAACGCACTCTTTCCACACTTAGTCCTGACTTACTACGTCAAGTCCCAGGTGTGAAGCACTTGTTTACCATAAGGATCTTAACAAGATACTCTGAAACATTTTCATTCACAGAAAGATTTTAGATGATAATCTGAAAATAAGTATGAAGACAGCTCTCTAATACATCCATAAATGAATATACCATCTCTGGAAAATCGGTCCCTTCAAGACCCTGGGCTCTGCAATCTGATTGGCGTATTCTCCCATCGCCTCTCATCCTGAACAGCACCCTCCCCGCCCCCTGGGTCCAAAAATACAGTGGAATTTGCACCAACGATCCCCAGTGGGGCTCCAGGAGGGTTGCATTTTGGATAATAATTTGCACTTTGAAGAAGTTTTCATCTTCCTGGTTGACTGTACTTGTTAAGAGTGAACAAATATAGGACAGTGCCTGTGCCTCAAAGGGTAGGGCGCTGGCCCCATATGCTGGAGGTGGTGGGTTCAAACCCAGCCCCGGCCAAAAAAAAAAAAAAAAAAAGAATGAATGAATATAATTAAAATAGACAGCACTGGGCCTTGATTAAAAAATATCTGATAACAAAATTAAGGGTATGGACATTAAAAGCACATCATAGTAAATGAACTCCACTCTTCTCTATCAACTCTGGGTCCTGTTTTTTTTTTTTTCTTTACATATATTTATTTATTTATTTATTTATTTTTAGAGACAGTCTCACTTTATCGCCCTTGGTAGAGTGCCGTGGCATGACAGCTCCGTCTCCTATCTTTGAACAATCTCGTCTTTATGTTCCCTATTAAGTATCTATACATGTGTGACCATATTCTTTGGTTAATTTAACCTAAACTTATACCCTCTCAAGAACTCTTCTCCTACCCTCTTTCCAGAATCAGTCTTCCTGATACTCTGTCTTCAATTACTCTGAAAGTATGTCTTAAAATATTCCTACTTGAGTAAGAAACCAAAAGGAAGAGTCAGGAAGAGTTCATCAGAACTCCTCAGGGTCCTCCTTCCCACTTTTTCCCTCTTTCCCCTTGATCCTGCCTGAGCAATTTTCAAAACAAATATTTTAAGTGGAAATGATCTAACAGCACTCCCCTAGTGAACAGAGACTGGATTTTTAAAGGGAAGGAAAAAGAAAACCCGCTTTTTCATTTTTATCCTATATTCAGCCGAAAGAAATTCTCTGACGTACTTTTTGGGATTTTCTTTTACAAGAAGTATGTGGGATTTTGACATCCAGTGACGTCTAAAAGGTCTAAAAATCCTAGTGTCTTAGAATATGTGTTTCAGTTTTCCTAAAAGATTGAAAGTAGTACACCCACCTAAGACTTTCTAGTAAATGGCTACATTTTTTAATCCTCACAGATCTCCAGCACTTGTTTCAGAAAAGTTTTGCACGTATTTTCATTGACACCACCCTGCTCGCCTAACAGGGCCTTGCTAGTTAAGCTGGAAGGTATGTGCTCAGAAGCACTGGCCTAGACCTTTCACTGCTGGCAGCAAAATCAAATTAGTTTGATTACACTGATTAAAAACAATTACTCATGGCTAAGGGGGCGGGGATCAAGGGGGTTGCATAGCAAAAGAATCCTCAGTAGAACGTCCACCAAACCAAAGACACCAGGGGAAACATTTAAAGCATATTGGGCAATACAAGGTAACTACAGATGAATTCTAAGAAGTCAAGAAATAATACCAAAAGCGCACTTAGGTATTGGCCAACCTTTAAACTGCATGTAATCAAAGCGGAAAGTGCTCAGAGAAACCCCAGCTGAGCTTGCCAAAAACATCCACGTACTTTACACTTAAGCACAAAGGAAGTTTAAAAAGAATAAACATTTTGATTAGAGACACACAACAAACGTGTTTCTCTGTTTCTCGTAACTGCTCTACGTAAGAGTTAGGATTAAGAGCTTAAAAAAATTGAACATATACCTACCTTTTATTAGGTCCAAACTGATTTAAAAATGAACAGGGAAAGAAAAGGGGGACAACACACCCAAGAATACAAACTGGTAAGAACACAGAATACACAGAATTCTAAAATTACTTTAAAACTAAAGCACAATTTTTCACAACACTAAAATGCCTTCAATTTTGCTAACCCTAAGAAAACTATTTGCTATAAAGCTAATAAAAAGAAGTAGCCGTAACTTGAGTATCTTTTTACTGACCCCCTCCCCGTACAATATGCAAAAAATGATTTTTATAAATAGCAAAAAAACTAAAACATTGCATTTAATTCATAGAAGCAGGAACAATTAAAGTCATATAATGTCTTCATCCACACAAATCCACAGTCCCTGTTTCAGAAAACAAAGAACATGCGAAGGAAATTACTATGCTGCATTTTATCCAATTTCCAGCCCTATTTCAATTTCAAACTTAATTAAAACCGGCAGTTTTACTAAGAAGAATCGAATATCAATGAAGTGGAAGTGTTGTCTTTTTTTTTTTTTAAAGAAAAAGCAAAAGAAAAATCAGGACATCCCAAGCAAAGGATTAACAGAGCTTTGATTAGAACTGAAAGCTGCAGTTAGACAGGTGTTTTGAATTATCAGTTTTCTCAAGACGCAATCCTTTACAGGATGCTCATTAGATTTTTTTTTTACATATAATTCTGAATTCTAGAATATTGATAGAAAAGGTTTGCTTGCCTTAACCTAATAGGGACTCATAAATCATCCAAGAAAGGTGACCAGCAGTGCATCTGGGAAATCCGCTCCTACAGCATCTCCCTTGGTGGTACCAGGTACTATTTTTGCACCAAAAGAAACCCTGGAAGTGCTCAAGAGCTCTTTCTACAGAAGCAGCACCTCCCAGTTAGATTCATGCTGTAGTAGCTGCTAACTTGTTTACCAACACCAGGTCCTTTTAAAAGGAATGAAGGGGTCTAAGAGCAGTAGCTGTGAGGACCAGGCTGGCCGAGACCTGCCAGCCCACAAAAGACCAGGGTGTGGATTATGCTGATGCCGTGTCGCAAGGCAGCAGGCCCAGTGACCCGTGCGGTGCCCAGGGGATTGCCTGCCCTCTCTGCGGAGCTCTGCTGAAAGAGACAATGACAGGCACATCCTAATACTCAGGCTTCTCACTGGATCCAATTTATTTACCTTCCCCTCAGCCTGGGAAAATGGAATCTCAACTCGGTGATTGACACTCAGTTGCTTAAACATGGCTCAGTTTTGGATTCCCTAATGCCAAATGGAAATAAAGTGGCTGAAAAGAGAAGGGGTTGCAGGGAGATGAAGGCGACGACGTTTAATATTCTACATCAACACATAGCAGGGATGTCGAGCCCAACAAGATCTAGGGGAAAATTTTCAGGCAAGAGAAATAATAAATAGTTCTAAGAACCAAGAGAAGGATTTGGAAAAATATTTATGTTCCATTTGGGGGGGGGGGGGCAAACCAATGCCTCTAATTATCTTATACGATCAAGCCTTATTAACTCAAGAAATGGCAATATATATTTGTGTAGCAGCAGTATTTTTTAAATTATCATCATAATTCTTATTGTAAATTCTATTATATTCTATGACATATGACATATGCTGCTGCAGACAGAAACAGCAGTTTTTAGGCTTGGTGGGCCCTCTGGAGACCACCCAATCTAACCCCCTCAATTTATAAGGGAAAAGACTGAGTCCAAGGTCATTAATGGAAAAGCCGGGTGAAACTCCAGGGACTGCCCAGCCAAAGGCCTCTGTTTCTCCCCAGAGAGCCTGCATGGAATGGTCCTGAGCTTTACACCAAAGCCACACTCTGTCACCACAAACGGTCAGTCTCAGAAAATGAAGCCTCAGTAGATGTGCTGAATTTGACAGAAGGAGTGAATTTTTGTTCTCTTAAATTCATGTTTACTTATTTAATGTACACTCAACCTTCTCTTTTGAATGTCCAGGTCACTAAGTATGTCCCAAATCTACCTGACTATCATAGGAGTAATAATTCTGTATGACTACGACCCTCTTCTGTGGCCATCCTGTCCAGGGCTGGCCTCAGACCCATGAAGGAAGAAGAGTCTTTTCTCCAGGGTGTGAACTTGGGGCCTTCACACAGGCCCTTCCCTGCCACTTAATGATGGCATACAAAGAATGTAAGTGGTCAGTGTCTACCACAATTTGGCCTAGAGGAAGCAGAGATGCAAATAGAAGCAGAGACGAGAAACAGCAGTCCTGGCAGCATGTGCATCCCTGGTTCCAGCTGTGTTGCGACATCCCTGGCTAGGGCCTCCAGACATATCCTTAGGATCCCGGAGACAAAGCCCTCTTTGTGCTTAGCTTGAATTGTGTTTCTGTCACATACAACCGCAGTCCTATAGCATCTCCAAGTTTCACTGAGTTTTACTTTGAAGACACTTCATACCCCAGTGCATGGTTTGAGGCAAAACAATTTATTTTGGCAAATAAAATTATACCAATGAAAAAAGTATCAGGATGGGCTGGCACAATCAACCTTATTACTCAAAATATGACCGATAAGTATGCAATTTGTTAAAGTAAATAACCATAAAAAACAACTCTACCACTTGTAAGTAGAGAAATTTTAAATACATAGTATTATACCCTCAAATTTGGAGTAATTTATAATAGTGCTTCATAAATCTGCTTCTTAATTGCTCATTCACATGAAAACTACAGGTTTTCTAAGGCTTGGAAAAGACCAACAAAAGTGGCTGTGGTCCAGGCAAGAGGAGGAAATTGGTCTTGTTTAGGAGAACCCAAGAACTTCCAATCTTGGCCGGACCTCGTGGCTCATACCTGTAATCCTAGCACTCTGGGAGGCCGAAGTGGGTGGGTCACCTGAGCTGACAGGTTCAAGACCAGCCTGAGCAAGAGCAAGTCCCCGTCCCCTGTTTCTTACAAAAAAAAAAAAGCCAGGCATTATGGTGGGCACCTATATTCCCAGCTACTCTGGAATCTGATATAAGAGAAACGCCTGAGCACAAGAGTCTGAGGTTTCTGTGAGCTGTGACGCCAGGGCACTCTACCAAGGGTGACAAGTGAGACTCTGTCTCAAATAAAAAAAAAAAAAATCTTACTAGATAATTTGTGTATTTTACCATTGTCATTACCTAGAAGGCCCAGAAGTTTTCTTTTATGTAACTTAAATGTCTCCTATTACATGTGAGATGTATCTCCTCTGGTCTGTCTGCTGTGCAGATGATGAAATACCACCCATCATTGCCTCTTTCAGGAAGCAATTTTCAGAAGATTCCAGCATGAGGGAGGAAAAGTGGAAACACCTAGTTCTCCCAGTGGGTGACAGGTACCTCATCAGGTTGGGGTTGGATCCTGGAGCTCGACTTTGCCTACTTTCCTCCAAGTCCCGGGCCACCTCTTCCCACCCACCTCCTCATTCCTCTCTTGCCAACTACAAAGTGCCACCTTGCCTTGGGGCTAGCAAACTACGACTTGTGGGCAAATTTGGCCACCTCCTCCTCTTGTAGATAAAGTCTTATTGGAATAGAGCCAAACCCATTTGTTCCTCTGTGTTATCTAAGGCTGTGTTCGTGCTACAATGGCACACTTGAGTAACTCACAATCTGTGTGGCCTGTGATGCCTAAAATACTCGCTGTCTTTTTATAGAAAGTTTGCTCACTCTTGGATTCATTTTGGGAAGGAGGATTAATCCTATCAGACCTTTTGTCCCTGTTCAATTCAGTTGCTATAAGAATCCCAGCTTCTAACTCAACTCAGCTCCAAAGATCTCCTAACATGACCGAGTCGACCTTCCCCCACCAACAACCTATCCCAGGCCCCCAAACAGAATATATCCCTGGGGCTCTCAATATTGATTTGCCACTGGCAAAAACTAACCTCTTCACAGAGACTTTTACCTTTTATTTTCTTCTTCAGGGACAGGTCTTGCTCCGTCACCCAGGTTGTAGTACAGTGGCATCATCACAGCTCACTGTAGCCTTGAACTCCTGGCTCAAGCGATCATTCTGCCTGAGTCTCCCAAAGTGCTGGGATGACAGGCAGGAGCCACTGTGCCGGGCCTATTTTTACCTTTTTTGTACTCACTCAATTCTGATTGTCTCAAGGGCCACATTTTCCTTGCAGCCCCCTCAAGTTCTTATTATGCCAGGACCCCATGGGGCAGGGTGTAGGGTGGGGACTCTGTGCTCCCCCTTGCTCATTTCAGACCCTGGTTCCTCCCTCTTCTCTAAAGCACCTGCCATCAGACCATCACACCACCTCCACCTCCTGAAGAGCTCTTGGCCACCACCCCCACAAAGAGTTTATCATTCCTGGGAACCCAGTTGGGCTTCATGGTGACGTGGCTCTCACATTTTTTAACTTCTATCCCTAGTCTCTCCTCTCCTCAAAACTCTAAGCTCCTGGGTAATGAGCATCCCCAACTGGCTATTTGACAAGCTTTTCAAAAACAACTTGCCCAAATTTGCAGCTTTGCTCTCCTCTCACCCCTAGCCAGCTCCTACCCATATCTTCCTAGATCACCTTGCAGCACCTCTGTGCAGGTGGCCGCTCAGGCCCAAAGCCCTGTAGTCAACTTGACTCCTTTTTCACATTATGTATCTAAGTCTTCAAGGCTCTCTGGGCTCTTTATTCAATACATGCCCCAAATCAGCTTCTCACCACCACCCTACCCCTGCCTTCTAAGTCACACAGCCCACTGCAAAGCCTCCTGGGATGTCTGGGCTCTTCTGTCAACCAGTCCTCCGCCTTGCAACCCCGCAGTCCTCACACTGAATAAGCGCCTCCCTGCTGCCCCTGGCTAGTCCTTTGGGCCTCAATCCCCAGGCACTCCTGTGCTCCCAATCCTGGGCAGCACCACTGACCTTTCCACAGGCTCAAAACATGCTCCTCCTTCACGTCTTTGCACTTGACAGTCCCTTTGTCTGGAACAATCCTGCCCCTTACCCAATCTCTCAACTTAGGTCTCTACTCAAATGCCACCTTAGCATAGGGGGCTCCCTGATCACCCTACCCAGCATGGCACCCACCACCCTCATCTCCCTCCCCAGCACTTGTCACCACCGACACTGTACCTTACTGTGTTCCCTTTTTTATTCCTCTCTCTCTCCCTCTCTTACAACGTAAGACAGGACTGTGGGCACCTGTCTGCCTTTTTCCTCAGGGTATATATGTCTTTGGATCTACACTAGTGCCAGATACTTATGGCCTGTAAATACATGATAAGTAAGTTGATTGAATAAACCAACCAAGTAAACATTGTATGTTTTGTGGCAGCTTTCCCTAATTGGAAAAGAAAAAAAAAAAAAAAACTTGTCTATTTCTAGATATGCCTCCAAAAATTCCAGATCTCTAAGAGTCAGTAAATTTCACACAACCTTGTTTTCCAGGACTTACTGCCTACTCCACTCCCCCTCTGCTGGGAACTTAAGGCAAAGAAACATCAAACTATCAGGTGGAACTAAAATCACTACAACTGGTCAGAATTGTATTATTTTATAATTATTTTAAAATCTCAACATTTGGGGAAATAGACCCAGTTACTAAATTACTTCATATTACAGTCTCCACATTGGGCAATAAAAACTCATTTTGAAAACAAAGGGTTTAAAATACAAATGCCTATGGTATCACAAGTGTATGTGGTTAGTTACTAAAAACAAATTAGTTTTGAAGGAATGCAGACAAGTAGAAGGTAATACTGTAAACTCTGCTCCAGGTAATAAGTAGGAGATATCTCGGAAAAAATGAGCCCATATGGTAGAACATTTAGTGATATAATTAACCCAGGGAACCACTTTTAATTCCATGGTCAAAGAAAACCGACAAGCCTGGTAAGGGATGAACAGGAAGACAGCATCTGAAGGCCAACCTTCTCCAGACACAAAGATCAGTCTGCTCATTCTCTGTAGGTTGCCACTTTAGCCATAAAGGACCCACCTCTGGGGACAGAATGAGCTTCACAGTGAAGACACCAATGGTCCTTAAAAGGAGGAAGGAAAGGGAGATTAATATTTCCTTGGACTTTCGTCTGTATTCTTACTTTTAAAAATAGCCTTTCATGAAGTTTCCACACTTTTTTCCTCTTGCACAAAAGAACTTACAAACAGCCCTACCATCTCATCTTCTATTTTGTTTCTAGTCATCTAACAGGTAGTGACAGTGTTCAGTATTCTTCTTACAAATACCCTGAAGCTCTGAGAGAAAGGAATCAGACTAGTACCGAGGGGGAAAATTCAAGACCATCCTTACTTCTGCTGTGAGAATAACTGGAAGGCCAACCTGCTCATCAGAGGACAAAAAGCTCCAGTACACACACCAAGTTTCTAGTGAGGGAACTCTTACCCATCGAGTGCTTGCAGGGGTCGGCCAGAGGGTCCCGGCACCTGCCTATTTACAACCACTGCACAGTGTACCAGTTACGACTTTGTCTTAAAGAAAAAGATCATTATCCAGCTAATCATTCTTCAGATACGTCCTTTTCCTTAATTACTGCCTTTTATTGTATGCAGATTGAGTAGAACTCCAATGCTCCCTACAGAAAAGAATCTGCACGAAAAAGAAAACAGAACAGAAAGCCAGCGACTAGCTGTCGAGCAGGCTGACCCAGGGGTGTTTTCTACCATTAAAATAAACAGAATTGTTTTTTTAAACAAAGACCGAAAGCTGCTTTCTACAAAAGGCTTTATTATTCTTTGGCAAAAGCAGAAAAGGAAACCTAGGCCCCTGTTCCTAGTAGTACTATCGCTCCGCCCGTTGTTTCCTGTGCTCTAAGAAGCCGCAAGAGCGTTTGTGCGGCCCACTTGCCATTTTCAGTAGCACGGCAGAGGGCAGGAGAATCTAAGTCTTTCCAGATAATTCAGTATCTAGCATCTAAACACGTGTACAAAGGTGTGTGTGTGTGTGTGTTTCTGCTTTGTCTTAACATGTCATTTTGTGAGAGGCTTTTGGGACAGAGGTGGAGACAGGGACACAGATATGAAAATATAAGGAGGAGGGGTGATTAGAAGGTAGCTCTCCAGGAACCTGGGGTCCAGACATCCCAGGGTAAATGCCATCTGAGAGTCCCGTGACCAACGTGGACTATAATAACCACGGCACTAATTCTGTTTCCAACAACACGGAAAAAACAAAGTGCCTGGCATGACAGCTGACATGGAACATGACATGGAACGTCTTCAGCTCTTTCATCTCTGTTCCAAGGAGTAAGTGACATGCCCCTGAAAGAACAGAGGACAGGACTGTGAGGACATCCTGAACACCAGGTCCACTGAGGAAGCTGGCAAATTAAGCCACAGTAAATGACTAAGTGAAATAGGCTATTGACAAGGGACATGCAAGAGAACCTTTGGGATTTTTTTTTTTTTTTTTT
>NW_003852414.1:11754877-11764165 GCF_000181295.1 Otolemur garnettii | reverse complement strand
CCACAACACCTGGCTTTTTTTGGGTTGCAGCCATCATTGTTGTTTGGCGGGCCCGGGCTGGATTCAAACCCGCCACCTTAGGTGTATGTGGCTGGCGCCTTAGCCACTTGATCCACAGGCACCGAGCCAAACCTTTGGGATTTTTACACAGCAAAATCTCCAGTGAGTTGCAGGAGAATTGAGGATTAGGCCTGGAAGCAGAGGGCTGACATAAAAAACAAAAACACATGTGAAAAGAAATAAGAACTCTGTTCTGAGAAGAGCATTTTGAAGATAACAATGTGGAAAACATCTCAGCTGTATTTTTATTCCCACTGAACCATCCTTATTAAAAACCCTCTGGAATCCTTCTCTAAATCTACCCATTCTTCAAGGCTGTGCAAACTTCATTTCCTTCCTCCTCAAAACCTTCTGGAATATTCTAGCCCTAAATGATCTTCCAACTCTGCCCCTACAGAGTTAAGCATACAATGTGTTTATACATATAGTTTTCTCTCTTTTCTTCTGTAAACGTTGTGTCTAAAGACATACAAAGTAAAAAGGAAAAAAAAAAGATATTATGATTACAGAAAACATTCAGATAACTAAAAAACTAGCACTCTGTCAAGAGAGGGTAGTTAATTTCTCAAGTCTGCACAGTCCAATCACAGTCCAAATCTGTTAATATTTGCTAGCTGACATCAAATGGCCCTGTGGATAGTCCAGTATTAAAAAGTAATGTGGAGTGGGTGGCACCTGTGGCTCAAAGGAGTAGGGCGCCAGCCCCATATACCGGAGGTGGCAGGTTCAAACCCAGCCCTGCCCCCCCCCAAAAAAAAGTAATGTGGAGGATTTTTCTTCCACAGGACAGCTTCTTTTCATTATTCCTCCTATTGAAATTTTCATGAATGTCTTTGAAAATATTCAGCCACTTGTTAAAGACAGTGAGCATTCTCCCTTTTCTAACTATTTTTCTTCAGCCCAAGAAACAGGCTTTCCCATCACTTCATACAGATCTCTGATTGTAAAGGAGGACCCTGAAACATGCGACCTTTCCTCACACAGTTTATCTCTAGGAACAATGGAAAGCTGATTAACTATAATCAAACATCAAAAAAAAATTCTCTCCTTTTTGTGGTCTGAAACAGGCACATTTCTCTCAAAAGCTTTAAGGAAACAAATATAATTGAATGTAACCACTTAAAACACACTCCCCGCTTATTGAACAAGAACCAGCTTTGCCAGATCACAATGTCTTTGATGAGAGATAAATCTGGCCAGTAAAGACTGGAGATTATACATATTCCTGAAACAAAGCAATATGATAGATATTTATGATCATCATAAGAAAGCCCAAAGACGTACCATTTGCTTGGGGGCAATAAGCAAGCATGTTTAATGACACCAGTACCTTAACTTCTAAGCATTCATTTTCCGATTTCCCTCAAAATATCATTTTACAAGCCAGAAAGCCCTCGTAAAAATCATTCATTAATCTAGGCATTGGAATATTTTCATTCATAGTTATAACTGGAGTTTTGGCTCTTCTATGTCATCCAATTTATCGGAATAAAAATTTCTCCCCCAATTCTTGCTGTTGCACGCATTTGTTTAATGGGTTCTCTAGACAGCTTTGCCAAACTCTAAATGTTCCACCATCCATTTATTCACCAGTTATCCAGCAAGGAAATGAATAATTTAATGCTTTCCTGTATTCCACTATCAGAGGCGTCTGTAATGTCTCTAAGTTTCTTTCTCCTTTGACTGTAATTATTCTGCTCAAAAAAAAAAAAAAGTTTCCTTAATTGTTTGCAGTTCGCATTTCTAAAATAGGAACTTGGCTGTCAGATAAACTGTCTTCCACATAAAAGGGCAGAACGCCTGGTGTCACTGCTCAATTTGAGAAAACACCCTGAGCCAGACACCTGTCAGACGGCCATCTTTTTCTGTAGAAGTGCCACGTTGCACCCCTGCGGCACAGGTGGTCTAACAGCATAATGAAGAAACATGTTCTCTGTCCTCCAGAGAGAGCTGACAGTGAAGACACAAGGGAAGAAGTCTGAGAGCTTGTGCCATGGGCTAATGGTTAACCTCAACTTCTAGCTCACCTCAAAAGGGTGAGCAAGTGCCATGAGTGAAAAGACCAGGCACAGGGTGCACAGCTACATAACGGAACAGAAAAATGAACTCAGTAGGAAGGATACCTATGACCCCCGCATCCTCACGGTCACTTGTACGGCACACATGGACCGATTGGCCCTGGGAAAAATGTGAGCGTAGATTCATTCTCCGGCAAACCACAAGCAGTCTTCCATTTTTTCTGCATTTCCCTTATAGCCGTTCATCCCTCCTCCCCTCCCACCCAGTCACAAAAAGTCCCCTGTATCCCTGCAGGAAATTGTCAGGAACACCCACAATCCCACAGGTTTATCTGCCGTTCCTCATCAGGCCATACATTCCTTGGGGACAGAGACTACATTTCAACCCAGAACCCGTTGGTGGAATTCGGCTCAACAAACGTTTGCTCAAATGAATGAATGGCACCCCAAACTTTTCTAGGTTATTTCCCCGTCCAGGTTGGCTGCCCTATGTCCCACTTCCTTAGGGACTTCTCAGGTGACATCAGCTCTGACAGTCTATCAGAGGAATTTACAAGTGGGTGTGAATATTTTGCTGTCCCTTCCTTTTTCAGTCTGTTTTCTTAATAGAGGATGGAATAAGAACATTTTCTCTATGTACCTCACCACAAAACATAAGAGGACGCTCCCAGGCACTTACCAAGCTGAATTTCTGACCTCAAATGTATATATCCTCTCAGGAAGGGGTCAGTAGGTCAGGGCAGTTGGTGATCATAGCAGAGATAAATTCACTTTTTATTTTAACTTCTCCAGGCATGGCTTACCTACCTACTAGCAGGGCCTCTATGCTTTCTAGTAATGGTCTATTTTCAAAAACAGTCCCTGCTAAACTAGATAGAAAGTTTCCTCTTTTTGGAAAACACTGATTTTACTTCCATTTTTTTTCCTACCTCTTACTGGTTGTTCCTGCTCTACAAGTCAGTAGCCTGGCTTGACCTACCTCAGGCCACAGCCTCTGTCAGGGCTCCCTCTTCCTCCTGGAGGCTTTAAATCTCATCTGGAGGTGCTGGTGCCCAGACTTGTAGCTCCAGCTCACACATCCCCCCTAATCTCTGAACCTCTACCTCCTCTCAAAGCCACCTATGTCTACCTAGACTTTACTCTGCCCCTCCTCCAAGCCACTGTCTAAACTGCTGCAGCTGTGATAACCTTAAACCCACTCATCTCCTCTCAGCCCCATCCTCAAAACATGACTTCCAACTGCTCCTAGGAAGAATCCTTCCTAAGAATGGTACCTGCAGAGCCCTGCTTGTCCAGCCCCACTCCCAACTCTCTGTGCTCCGCCGCCTCTCACATGAGTCTCGTCAGCCTCTGCTCTGTCCTCCCAGGAAGCCTCGATCCTCTGGCATGTTTCCTCTGCCTGGAATTCTCTGAGCTGCCTCACTAGGCCTCACTCCAACTCCCAGCTTAGACACCCCTTCTTCGAGGCGACTTCCTAGCACTGCACTCCACCACCACCTCAGACTCAGTCCCCTTCTCTCTGATGTTTAAACAATGCAGACTGGTCTTTTTAAGCCTCATCTAACTATCACTATTGGTATTTGTGCTATATGTCTGACTCCATGAGAGCAGGGCTGTGACTGTAGGGGTTTCAGCTGGTCCCCAAGAGGCAAGTCAATAACAGTGTCAGTGGTGTCCAGGGCAGATATTCTGGTATGCTGGTGAAAGGCTCCTTGTCCATCCCAGCCTCCTCCTTGCATGCATGCCTGTACTGTTCAGGCTGAGGAGCGAACACTTACCCTTCTCAGGCTTCCTTGTCTCTAGTGATCTGGATATAGAATTATGATCCCCCACCCTCCAGCTAAATCCCCCTTTCAGCCTTTACAAAGACCGTCTGAGCCACTACTAATAACCACTAGTCCATTTAATGCCTTACTCCAAATCAGCTCTGGAAGATCCTGTTTTCTATAATTGAACCCTGACTGTGTTAGATTTATGCTGAAAAACTGCTAATTAATCAAGAATGAATGTATAAACTATACAATTGACAATTTTTAGTTTTTAACTACCTATCCACTTCTGCAGTGGTTTATGTGGTTTATAGTAAACCAGTGAATTATATTTTGGGGAACCACTCCCTCTGCAAAGCAAGGTTTTCATAGTGATCAACACTTTAGTTACAGTAACTCTAAGAAATAACTGAAATCCCAAAGTTTCAGTATCCATGATAAAAATCATCAAGCTGATTATTTCACGGGTTGAAGGAAACATTTGCTTTTTAAAAAGTCAAGTGTGTATTAAAACTAAAAATCAAAA
Organism: Otolemur garnettii; assembly: GCF_000181295.1. Taxonomy (NCBI): domain Eukaryota; kingdom Metazoa; phylum Chordata; class Mammalia; order Primates; family Galagidae; genus Otolemur; species Otolemur garnettii. Next base: position 11,759,792 of record NW_003852414.1, on the reverse strand, counting down.
GTCTATCACTGTAGATAAGCTCACACTCTTCAAACTCAGGTTATATTTATAGAACCATTGCCACACAGGGAAATGGAAAATGACATTTACTAATAAACAATACACAAATAATTCCAAAATGCTACACCTCGATCCAGTACAATGCTGCTTCACAGTCTTTACCAGAAAGGGCCACGCCTGGGAGTATGAATCATACCGTAAGTTCAAGGTCATACCAAGGACAAATATGAGAGGGGAAAATAGTTTTAAAGAATAGCTTGGGAAGAATATATGGAAAAGGAGGAAAACCTCTCCCCTTTTGCCTAAGACTGGGGGTGGGGGCAGCTTGTGGGAGTTAAGGAAACTAGAGAAGACAGAGCATGACACCAAAGCCAAGCCACTTCCCCTGGCCTCTGTGGCCTTTTACCTAGTCCCGCTGTGGGACCCCCTAAGACCCAGGGCCAGTTTACTCCCAAACTTCTAAATCCTTTTGTCTTCACTACCCCTGCATGGTCTCTCTGGGGGAGGCGAACCATTAGCAACAAAAGACTCACCCTCAGCCCATCTCAATCTTCCTCCTAATGATGCCATGGCAGATGTACACTGGGAATGCCGGGACAAGGCAGGCTCTGCCCTTCTCAGCTGCTAACCTGTGGGTTAGAGGACTGCTGGGGATAAATGTGCACAGAGCGGTGGGCACCTCCTGGTTGGCTTCAGGAACGCTGTTCTGAGATGGCGCTTTGGGACCACCATGGCTCAACCCATCCCACTCTCCCGGTGAGGGTCTGGGTTCTGAGCAGCTGGCCATCATAGGTCAGTATTAATGCCAAGACCGTTCTGCAGCTGTCTTCAGTGTGCCCGTGCATGTTGTCAATGGTGGCTGTTTAGTAAGTGCATTAGTGTCCCTGCTTGCCATGGGGCACAAATTTTAAAAATGGGAGAAGGTTAACCCTGCAGCTAGGGATTCTGGAATGGAAAACAGCTCTGTGGGCTACAGATGCTGAACACCATTAATAGTTCCAATTTAGTTTTGAAAAACAGATGTTTCAGTGAATTTTTCAGGAACATTTAATAATCATTTCCAAAAATTCTAGGAAACTGTTCTTTAGGGATGAATTATCTTATTGCCTCAAGGTCAGTTGATCAGTCACTCACTCAGCACTTACTGGACTTTCCCTTAGGAGAAAAATCAAGAGTTCTCGCTTTCCAAGAATTTATTTTGTCAGAGGTAAAAAAAATGTGCAAAGAAAGATACTTAGGCTAGACAAATGACCCAAATTGTAAGGTGTGAGAAATTCAAAACTAGAGAACCCTAATAACAACTACATCTGTGAAAGGCATTCTTAACAGGAACTAAGACTATAGAATTAAAAACAGCAGGTGGCGAGGTGGTGGTCAACTAGGCCAAACAGTCCTGGTTTGTCTCTGAGAAGCAACGTCTTCCAAGCCAGTTAAGTTTTTAAGCGCTACAGGGTGTTCATGTATGCAACTCCCAAAAAGGATCTGATTACAGTAGAGAACCCTGCAAGCCAGATCGGGAGTCAGGAGCAAATTAAATAGGGAGGGTGCCCAAAAAACATATACACATTTTAAGAAAGGAAAAAGCTACATTGAAATTGTAACACTCAATATACACTGATGGAAAGAATGGATGTAAGTCGTGTTTGACTTCTGCAATTACAAGGAGGTGCTCAAAGTATGTACATAAAATATATAATATGTAGATAGCAGCTCATAATGTGCATAGATTTTTTTTTTGACACCCCTGGTATATGTACCTCTGGGCAAATTAAAACCTTTGAGCTCTCTCCTTATGCTTTTAAATAGGTTTGACAGGCTGGGCACAGTGGCTCATGCCTATAATCTTAGTACTTTGGCAGGTCAAGGCAGGTGGATCACATGAGCTCAAGAGTTGGAAACCAGCCTGAACAGAGTGAGACCCCATCTTGAAAAACAGCCAGGTGTTGTGGCAGGTGCCTATAGTCCCAGTTACTTGGGAGGCTGAGGCAAGAAGATCACTTGAGCTCAAGAGCTTGAGGTTGCAATGGCACTCTACCCTAGGGTGACAGGTGAGACTCTGGCTTAAATAAATAAATAAATATGATAATATTGTCTGGCTCTATTACAAGGCAGTAAATTAGACCAGAGAGAGTGCTTCGAAAACTATGAAAGGTTCTCTACCTGTGAAATTCCAGATTCAAAAAAGCCAAAAAGGAAACTTATGACAAAAGCAGGCCTGGGGCTTTGCCCACAGAAATGCAGGGGACAGAAATGAGCTCAGGAAACCTGTCCCCAATACTGAGAGGAGGAAGGAGGCGTGCAAGATAAGTGGACGGAGGCCCTGGGGTACCCCTAACTGCAAAACAAGACTTTGACCCAGTACTGAGGAGGCAGAGGCCTAAAGATGTTTAAGCACCGTTCTGGGCTGGAATCCTGGAGGAAGTTGGTGGCTCTCATTTGTGACGCTGCCCCCTCTTCCTGAACTATGGAAACTTGATGTTCCCTCTCTGCACAAGTCTGACGCCCCGTGTTTCAAATGCTTTCTCTTGATTCAGCCAGTTCATAGCTGTGCCGTCTTTCTTGTTTTAAAATTACAGTTAAGTATAAAGAACAGAGGCAACCACATATCTTTTTGATGTATTTCCTCTTAGGCTTTTGTGTTCTAGGGAGTCTGCAGAAGCTGAGCTCCTACTGCAAACAATTCTGCAGCTTAGTTTTTTCTTATTTAAAAACTCTTCAAAATATTGTAATGATTAGGTGCTCAATAGCTACTTACTGAAAACATTCTGGCTAGCATCTGTGCCATAATTCACTTATTTATTCATATATTCACTGTGGATAAACCAATCTCTAGCTTTTCAGCACGTCTACCCACATGCTGATTTATTTGTTCAAGAGCTGCATTTCTTGATTCCTGCATCAGCCTTTAGGGCAGGGTCTCTTGTGTAGTGCCCTGTCATGATTCCACTAGAGAGTCATATTTGTTGTTATTTGTGAAACTGATTTAAAAGATAGAATCCTAAATGATTTGCCAGTTCAGATTCTAAACCCTCTAAGCTTGATGAAGTGTCCCCTGGTTCCCAGCAGTGCCATGACCAATGTTCACCATTTAACATGCACCTCGGGTCCAGGGCCAGGGCCTTACTTTGCTTTGTATGGGCCCCCATACCTAACAGTGTATATGACACATCAAATGTCTGTTGGTTACTTTGCAAAGCTCAGGCCTCCAAGAGGAACAAAACACTCTCTCCAGCACCAGGTCTCCTTCTGGGGAGACCACTCTGTTGGGAGTGCAGCCTGTCCTGTCTCCTGTGACAGGATGCCTCCTCCAGGCATCCCCGAAGAATGGCTGGGATAATCCCCCAATTAGGGTAATGAATAATTTTTAGGCACAAAGCACTTTGTCTTCTATCAGTACCTCCTTATTTCAACGGACTAACATTTGCCTTTTCAAGGAACTTCTTAAATTTTAACTTCTGTGGGTCTATAGCAATTCCTTAAAGACCAATTTCAGGTTTTCCTCTTCCCTTCAAGGATTGCTAAATGAATGTCTTTAATTTCCCAATGCCAAAGCAAAGCAATGACAAACTGCTTTCACAAGAAAATAAAATTGGCTAAAACCAATTTAGGTTTCCATTGGTAAACATATAATATCTTTGTCCTTAATATGACTGTCTTCTAAAAGAATATGCCCCACCAAAGGACCTGCTGTCATAACTTAACTTTGGGGATGTGTTTTCTAACATGTAACTCTTAAAAAGGTAGGAAACATAGCTGGCCCGGCCACCTGAAAAGCTTTAGTCCATCTTGCCCAAGCATCGAATGAGAAATAGTAGATCAGCGGTTCTCAACCTGTGGGTCCTGAGCCACAGGAACTGTATTAAAGGGCCACAGCATTAGGAAGGTTGAGAACCACTGCAGCAGATGGAAATATTATTAACATTAATCTGTTTGTATTCTAAGCATTTTTTTTCTAGTTTAGTGTGATGGATACAGACCATTAGGATAAACAGTTTACATCTGTCAGGTAAAGTCTAAGTTGTAGTTGTGCCCCTCACCTAGGAAGTGTGTCCTATACCTTTAGGGGGTGCCTGTTAGGTGAGAGCGCCCCAATCTCCCTCCCTCCCCCCTTCCCCAACTTAGTTGTGTTTTTCTCTCATGTTTGTTAGTCTGCTGATATATTAGTATTGAATACATTAGACACTTGCTTCTCTACTCTTGTAATACTTAGCAGAATGTTCTCCAACTCCATCCAGGTTAATACAAAGGATGTAAAGTCTCCATCTTTTACTATTAATTTTTTTTTGAGACAGTCTCACTTTGTCACCCCCAGTAGAGTTCCGTAGCATCACAGCTCACAGCAACCACAAACTCTTGGGCTCAAGTGATTCTCCTGTCTCAGCCTCCCAAGTAGCTAGGACTACAGGTGCCTGCCGGCAAGTTGCTCAGGCTGGTCTGGAACCTGTGAGCTTAGGACAATCCACCTGCCTCAGCTTCCTGGAGTGCTAGAATTACAGGCATGAGCCACCACACCCACCCTATTAATTCTTTAAATGGGCGCAATGATGCTAAATTTCGGATCCAGTATCTTTTTTTCTTTTTTTCTGGAAATAAGCTAATGCTATTGCAAACTCATTTTTCAGCTGGACCCAGAAAAATGGACCTACCTTTTTTTTAGGCTACAAACTCTGCTGAGGTCACTACTACAGAAATATGTGGCGCCAAAAGTACAGACAGGAAAAGAAATGTGCAATTTTTTTTTCTAAGCAATTAGCTATGAATAAAATGCAAAAATACTTTACTCACCCCCATAGGGAAACTGTTTTCAAAAAATTTCCTTTGTTGGCTCAGCGCCTATAGCTCAACTGGCTAAGGCGCCAGCCACGTACACCTAAGGTGGCCGGTTCGAATCCCCAGCCCGGACCCGCCAAACAAC
>NW_003852414.1:11736247-11754725 GCF_000181295.1 Otolemur garnettii | reverse complement strand
TTGAAGATGTGGCAAAAAAAAAAAAAAAAAAAAAAAAAAAAAAAAATTTCCTTTGTTGATCTTAGAATTAGACATTTGAAGGTTTGTTCTACTTTGAAGATGTGGCAAAAAAACGTCACTCCATAAATCATTTTGGAAAAACAATGCAAATTAGAAAATGTAACAGCTACAAACAGCAACTGAAAGTGTTGAATGGGGCAAACTGAGATGGCAGAGATAGCTGGACAGTAAAGTTACTTCTGCAAACGACTGAAACACTTTGCAAAATAGTATCTCTAAAATTTCAATTACAGGTACTGGTGGTGAAACCAATCATTGAGTGTTCATGTTTTACATCAATGTAGAAATCTAAGAACTTAAAATACTACCTACAAAACTGATAAAAATAAATTGAAAAGTGGGAAGGACAATAGGTTTAAACTACCAAAAGGACAAAGTAAAAGGAGACAGTGAATTTAACAAACACAGTTAGAGGAAGTTCCATACATGTTCAAAAAAAAAAAAGGCAGAACAAAACAAAAATAGAGGCCAATGTGGGTGGATAGCTTGAGCTCAGAAGTTCCAGACCAGCCCGAGCAAGAACAAAGAACCCATCTCTACTAAAAATAGGAAAGACAGCTGGGCATTGTAGAGGGGGCCTGTAGTCCCAGATACTTGGGAGGCTGAGCCAAGAGGATCACTTGACCAAGAGTTTGAGGTTGCTGTGACCTGTGACACCACAGCACTCTTAGCCTAGGCAACAAAGACTCTGTCTCAAAAAAAAAACCCAAAAAACCTTAATAAGATTCTTTGACTAGATTTTTACCAAATCTATATCTCATCATTCTGCTGGGATTATATTGTTGCTATGCAGCCAAAGATTCCATAGGAATGAGAATGAGTCCAAAGACCAATGTGGTGATGTCACGCTCTCCGGGGCCCCTAAGCCGTGCACGCCAGGCAAGGGATGGGGCATTCTTTTAAATTAAAAAAAAAAGAGAATGAGTCCATACCCCTCCTTAATGAACTTTAGACAGTTATCTGTCCTATGCCCATAATACCATAGACATTTTATACATATTACCTCATAAGGCATGCATTTGTACATCCTTTAAAAAAAAAAACTGAGTTCAGAAAAGTTAACGTACCCAAGGTCACAAGGTCATATTTATTATTATATTAATAATTCCACAAATACAGTAAGTAGAACCTGTGTAAGTTGACTACCCAAAGGACTGTAACAAACTGGTCAACATGCAGAGGTGGGCAACATAAGGAACTCGGCCTCTGCTGTACTTATAAACACATGTGGTACATGACCAGTCTATGAAAATTAGGTCAACCTGAGATGGCCAATGCAGGGAGATGGTCAACTATGGAAGTCCTACTGTGTCGGACAACAAAGTCCACAGCTTTTCACATCTTTCTAATAAGAGCTCCAGAGCGTCCCTAAGCAAATCTCCAGACTCCCTGTTATAACTCACCATAGTGGAATCCAAGCCATCTGGACTCTGCCCCAGCTCTGCTGCTGGTTGCCTCAGACAAACCTCCAACCCTCTGGCCTCAGCTCCCTCCCTACAAGGTGAAGGGGGTGCCCTGCATGGGTCCTGGCTTCTTCTGACTGTAACAGTTGGATTCAATAGGAAAAATCCAGTTTTACCCAATCTTTAATATTTTTTTCCTTTTACTAAGCACATATACCCAATATACTTATAACACATCTTATTAGCCACAAAATAATTCAAGCATCACTATGATTAATTAGACAAAAGCATTTTATTTCACAGCCATAAAGGACAGATCTACTAGGGATCTCTTTCTAGAGGCAGTTTTCATGGTGATCTGACAGAGGGAGAGTTGTTCATCTTTAGTTTAGCTTAAACGTCACATCTTAGAAGTTTTTTCTCCCAGCCCACACGCCTCTTACCCACAGCAAAAATCGCAGTCCCTCCTGACTGAAAGGTGCAGACTTTTGGTCCCTAATACCTCCCCACACCCTTTGATTACCGTTTCTAGGATTATCGGTTCTGGCTTTCTAGATATGAGCCCCTAGGTGGCATGAACACCATCTCATCCCTCTATCAATGCCTGGCACATAATCAGAATTCAATACACGCTTCCTGAATCCAGAATTTTCTTTCTTTGAAAGGCAGGCAGAGAAGAATTTAGGTGATCTGTGTGCTTTGTGACTCACGAGACCCCACCAAATACACACCAAGTAGAGGCCTATCTCATTCGCACAAAAGACCTGTTCCTAAAAGAGATTTATCAATTGATTTATCTTGCTAATATTTTCCAACAATTGAACCTCAATTTCACATGTGGCCTTGCCTTATATTTTTCTTCAACAATCTGTATACCCTTTATACACCTGACATCAATGGATACTTCAATACACTTTACCCTTATAACTAAAAAAAAAATTTACACGTTTTTTTTGTTTGTTTGTTTTTAAAGAGACAGAATCTCACTTTGTTGCCCTCGGTAGAGTGCCCTGGTGTCATAGCTCACATCAACCTCCAGCTCTTGGGCTCAGGCTATTCTCTTGCCTCAGTCTCCCAAGTAGCTGGGACTATAGGCGCCTGCCACAACGCCCAACTATGTTTTTGTTGTTGTTGTTACAGTTTGGCGGGACCCTTAGTATATGGGGCCAGCACCCTACTCACTGAGCCACAGGCGCGGCCCTACATGGTTTTTTTTAAAAGAAAAGAAAATGTGTGTGCAATGCTACCATGGTGGATACCTGTCATTATTCCTTTGTCAAAACCTACAGAACCTAGAACACTGGGAACAAACCCTAAGGTAAACTACAGACTCTGGGTGGTAATGATGCCTCAGTGTAGGTTCATGATCATAACAAAAATGCTACCCTGGCATGGGGATGTGAACAGAGAGGGAGGTTGTGCCTGTGTGGGGACAAGGCGTACACGGGAACTCTCCATACTTTCTGCTCAGTTTTGCTGTGAACCTAAAGCGGCTCTAAAAAAAAAAAAGTGTCATGACCTCCCAGCGTGGCAGGTAGTTCAGGCAGCAGTAAAATGTCAGTTTCAGGATGTCACCTGGTAGCTGCTGGGCCTTCCACAGTGCTGTCTGAGCCTGTCCTATGAAGAGATGGCGGCTCTTGACAATTACTACCCCAGGCCTCCAGCACTTACTCCTGGGCTAACTACAGGGCCCCTGCCAGGCCCAGATGAGAAGGTCCTGAATCCTCTTTCCTATTATGCCCCACCAGCACCCGTCCCCAGTGCCAATGCAACTGCTGTGCTGACGGCCTGTCTCCTTTTTCCACCACCCTGTTCAGATACATTGTCCTTCCTGCAACTCAGCTGTCCTATAATGCCAGTGCCCTGACCTGGCTTTTCTGGGGGACCCTGTGGCTGCTGGGATACACAGTAGGTTGTCACTTCATTCCCTTCTGTGTGGACACCCTGCAGGATGAGGCTACCACTGTCTCAACTGCGGAGCTGTTTTGGGCACTAACAAGGGTTTGTAGGACTCAGCAGGACATGGAAGGAGGTGGTACTGCAGGAAGTCCCTTCTGACTCTCGTCCAGCCCCGACCCTGGTGGAGGTTCTGTTCCCATGGGCTCATTTCTCCAGGAGCCCCTATTTTTGTGTCTTCTTTTGGGGGAGGTGGAAAGGAAATGTCATAAAACTAACAAACCTCCAAAGTCCAGAGATTGCTGCTTGGAGTCACACACAGGACACTCAAAGACATTTTCGGTGAGTGCTGGTTTCAAAGGGTTCCTGCCTCCCCGTGACCCCGAGTCACGCCATCTAACTGTGATCACGCCCCCATCTGAATACCTTCTGTGTTTTGCTCCTATTCCTGCCTCAGTGGGCTGTTCTCATGCTTTCAAACTGAGAAGGCTCAGGCTGCCTTATTTTTGAGGCTGTTCTGCTGGGAACACGGCTGAGCCAGTGTCAGCATCTACCATCTTATCCACCTATTCCTACTTGATGACAAAATCTTGCCTTACAGACTTTGGGGCTTGGCTCTTAGATTCTATAATTGTAGACTTTATTAGCACACATACTCACTTTAGTTTTTTAAAAATGTTGTTTTAAGTGCAAGAAGAGGCTTTTAACACCCACTAGAAACATATCAACAAAGCCATCAGTGTATGCTGGGTTTAGCCTCAGCCTGCTTCTCCTGATTCTGTGCCGGATCCTCAGCACCACTTTACATGAGGGGACTTCCCCCCCTCCAAGCTGTTCCTGTATTAACAGTTGTTCTGATCTCCTTTTGGTCTTAAACACCTTTGGACATAATTTGGAAAGCAGGGCTTTATAAAACCACTTTCTGTAACCATGTAACTGGTATTGTTTTCCCATTTACCAACAAACGTTCGATTTTTTTTAACAGAAAAAGAAGTGGAGAATCCACTTGCTGCCTTTACTTGGGATTAGTGTGGTTCTTAAAAACGTCCATCACCAAACTCCAGAAGTGGGGATCCATTTGGGTTCCCAGTGGTGGGTTTAGAAAGATGAGGGACGGTGCCTTTGAGTCCTGCGGTGCTGGAATGCTTAGAAACCAGACTGTTTCAAAGTCATTTTAAGTTGGGTTTTATTTTCAGAGACACAGTTTGTTGGAAGACCCAATATCCAGAACTCAAGCAGGAAGCCAGAGCTCTACTTTGGCTGCTGCGTGGTCTTGGAAATCAAGACAGAGCTGGGCTTGGCTTCTAAGAGTCCCCATTTTGATAATAAATTGGCATGGGGAACTCATGTGAATAATATTAAATAGAAATAAAACCTAGACCACAAATGCAAATCTGTACACTGGTTGAACATGATCGTTATAATCACTGATCTACTTTATTCCTTTAATGTTTTGAAAATTCCAGTAATTTTCTGCATTGACTACAGATACTTACATAGTACTATGACATCTATTTTTAAAAAATAGTCTTTTGTTCATTCGGTGAAATATTTATCACACACAAAAAAAAGTGTCATGGAATGTGAACACTCCCTCCCCTAATGTGTTTTTTTGTTTGCTTGTTTGTTTTTGCCGGGCTAGATTTGAACCTGCCACCTCTGATACATGGCGCTGGCTCCTTACTCCTTTGAGCCGCAGCGCCACCCAATGTGAGTGTTTGGACCATTTTATTCATCCGAACAGTTGCAAACCATGGTAAAAATCATTATCTATGAGTGCCTAAAAATTCACTAGATGGAGTTTTCCCATGAAAGATACTTTTTAATTTTTTTTTTTTTTTTTTTTTTTTTTTTTTTGAGACAGAGCCTCAAGCTGTCCCCCTGGGTAGAGTGCCGTGGCATTACAGCTCACAGCAACCTCCAACTCCTGGGCTCAAGCGAGTCTCCTGCCTCCGCCTCCCAAGTAGCTGGGACCACAGGCGCCCGCCACAACGCCTGGCTATTTTTTGGTTGCAGCCGTCATTGTTGTTTGGCGGGTCCGGGCTGGGGATTCGAACCCGCCACCTTAGGTGTACGTGGCTGGCGCCTTAGCCGGTTGAGCTATAGGCGCTGAGCCCTTTTTAATCTTTCAAATTCATTCTCCTTTCCTTTTTTGAGACCGGGCCTTTCTCTGTCTCAAGACATTTTTTCTATAAAAAATTAAAAAATTAGCTGGGCCTGGTGGCACATGCCAATAATCCCAGCTACTTGGGATGCTGAGGCAGGATGATCACTTGAGCCCAGAAATTTGAAGCCGCCGTGACTTACTTAGGATGATGCCACTACACTCCAGCCGAGGCAAAAGAACAAGACTGTCTCATAAATAAATATATATATAATATATATAAAACTTTTTTAATTCCTTAACCAGCTTTGATAGCTTATAAATGCAACTCTGAAAAGCAACAAAAGGAAAAGAAACCTAAGTGCCCTCAATGTGTGTTCAGGAAGCAGAAAGGAAGCGCTCTCTGTCCTGTCTCCAGCTTCAGTACTGGATTCTGCACCAGCCCTACTTTGCCAGATTCTCCACTTGCCTGTTCCACTTCATTTTCATTTCTACAAATGTCAATTGTTTAGGAATCTCCATTCTTCTACCAGACTGCATTCTTCCATCAGTTCTATCTGCCTTCCCACACTCCAATTCCTCCTCTTTCCCCCTTTCCTAAATATAATTCAAAGAATCAAGAGCCTTTTGTAAGATGATAAACCCCTTCTGATTGGTTTAAAATTCTGCTGAGTGCTGAGGATTTCTGAAATGTCATGAAGTTTCCAAAGGCCAAGCTCAATCTGATACTTGTCTGTAGGCCAATAGATCTGATTGAAAACATTTGGCACATAATTAAGGGTTCTTGCCTTCAGTGTGTGGCTCTGTCCTTTAATACGCAGAGCACATGATTATTCATCTGGGAGAAAAATATACTCTTGAGGTGGTTGATGAAATGTAAAGTCGAGTAAGAAACCGTTAGCCTGACGGCCACTTGAATGGCTTAAAAGACTCCCAGGTACTGAATAGGAAATGGAGAAATTATACGAACAAAGTTTATCTGGACACACAGGGGTGAGGAACTAACTAAAAGCCAATGGTGGAGACATCCAAAGACTACAAGACATAAAATACAAAAAATTTTCCTATGAAATGTGACCACCTGACTAACCTGGAGGGAAGCTAAGAGTCTCCATGCCCAGGCCGTGAGTGGAAGGCGTGCACCTGTGTTGCTATGGACAAGCAGTGCCACTCTGCAGTCCCCACACAGTTCTGCAAACGTCCAGGGTATGTGGGGTGCAGGGCAAGGAGAGACAAGAGGCAAGTCACAGCTCACAGCAACCTCAAACTTTTGAGCTTAAGAAATTCTCTTGCCTTAGCCTCCCAAGTAGCTGGGACTACAAGGCGCCTACCACAATGCCCAGCTTGTTAAGTATGTTGATGATAGCAACAGGAGAAATGTTTTGTGTTTTAAAATATGAAATCTTATGCCTGTATTTCTCTGTACTTGCCTTTTTTTAAACTACGGCATACAGTATAGGTCAATCCTACTCCACTGGTCCCACTCACTTAAAATGACTTCAGAGATAAAGGCACAGAATTTATTTGGCTATTCCACTCCTGAAGGTCATTCACTTTGCCTCCAATGTTTTGATGTGACATATACTGATGTAATAAATGTATTTTTATGTACAGTAGGACCTCTATGAACTGACCACCCTAGGGACTATACAAAACTCGTCAACATAAGGAACTGGGCCTGCTGTACTGATACGTACATGTGGTATATGTCTGGTCTATGAAAATTAGGTCAACTTAAGGAAGTTCTACTGTATACTTTATTAACCAGCACTTTCATTTCTTTGGAATAGATTATTAGGAGTGAGGCCATGAGATCAAAGGCTCTATATATTTTTAATTTTGACAGCTATTTCAGATGGCCTTCCAGAAAGACCCTTCAATGTCTTGATAGGTTTCTCATAAAATTGACCAAGTAAAGGTTGACTCATCCCCTACTCTTGAGGAAAAAAATTTAATAGTCATTGAACATGGAACACAGTGTAATTATTCTCTCCAAACTCCAGTAAGGTTCTGGGCCATTTTCTCTTTTCTCCTCATATTGCAGCAACACTCTCAGCTAATCATTAACATGACATAGGGTGACACAGAAAAAAAAAAAAATCTACAAAATTTCCCACCATGAATTTCAAAATAAATATCTGAAAAATGTTAAGCACTATAATGACTTTAAAATATGTTAATAAGACTTTCTGATTTCAACTGCTTTTTATGTTGCCCATCTAAACTCCAGGGAGGAAAACAGACCTGGTATAAAAAAGTCAAGAGAGGGGTGGTGCCTGTGGCTCAAAGGAGTAGGGGGCCGGCCCCATATGCCAGAGGTGGCAGGTTCAAACCCAGCCCCGGCCAAAAAACTGCAAAAAAAATAAAAATAAAAATAAAAAAGTCACGAGAGAAACCATGACCTTTCTGAGTCTCTTTCCCTGATTTACCAAAGAAAAGAACAATTTTTTAATGTGGCAGGAAGGCATTAATTAGAAGCCTGTTTTGAAAAATTACCCATCTAAGAAGATATGATCAAATACCTAAGGAGAACCACGTAGCAGCTCTAGAATTCTACTCAGGAGGCAATTTCAAGCACCCAGGCAAACTCAGCCACTGTGTCGACATCTTGCAGTTGGCTTATCATCAAAAGCTTTCTTCAGCCTGCACGAACCCCAACCACAGATCCTCTCAAGTACTCCCCACACTGTTTCCGGCACCTGAATTTTTTTCTGCAGAGCTGTTGAGTAGTCAGTTGCATTTGATAAGCCCTACCCTCTGCTCCCTGAATACACATTTTCCTATTATATTTGGAAAAAGTTTTTTAACAGTCCTATGCTGATAAGAATAGTATGCCAGTACAGCATCACAATAGCCAACATTCACATCTCTTTAAGAAAGTGGATCACTGGCTGATGCCAATCCATAGGGGCATATTTAAAAAGGACAGGTGAACCCATTCACTACTTTCTTAGTAAACCTTAATACACTGACAATAATTATACCAAATGAAAAGAAAACATACTGATGGTTCCAACTCACAGACTATAACTTGGTAAAAACAGTAATGTGTTGACTGCACAGAAATCCCTCAACAGGTTCAGTTTAATACCTTCCACAATCATGTTAAAAGACTTTATTTGAACCAGGTAAAAGTGGGTGCTCATGGTTTCACACAATGCTTAAAAGAGCAAGATCTTGGGCTGAGCGTGGTGGCTCATGCCTGTATCCTAGCACTCTGGAAGGCCCAGGTGGATTGCTTGAGCGCAGGAGTTCAGATCTGCCTGAGTAAGAGCGAGACTCCCATCTCTCCTAAAAATAGAAAAAGTAGCTGGGTGTTGTAGTGCATGCCTGTAGTCCCAGCTACTCTGGAGGCTGAGGCAGGGGATCACTTGAGCCCAAAAGTTTGAGCCATGACACCATAGCAACTATACCCACAGTGAGTGAGTGAGACTCTGTCTCCAAAAAAAAAGAGCCAGATCTTGAACAGGTAGCAAAGAAATTAGTGTGTTCCATTACATGCCATCAAGTAACCTTAAATTAATTTCTCACATGGAAAAAAGAAAGCAACTAGCCAAGTTTTTGATGTGTGTATTCAAACACAACACACCAGTCTGCAAATAGTATATAATTATGTCATAGAATATCACATAATTACAGTGGCAAACACCTTAAGATTCTACTTTAAGTCCCTTGGCTTTGAATGTGTTGTTTTTGTTCAAAAGTTTGAAATGGGAAAGTCACATCTATGTGGTTCTTACTCATTCTTCAACAGAGAATCATTTCTAAAATCAATAGTCATTAAAACAAAATTAACACCTAACAAATAAAACATTTCTTGAGATTCCATGAGATACACTCCAAAACATTAAGTATGGGAGGTTATAAAATTGAAATTCTCTTAGAAAATAAATTCTTTGGTTTGGCGCCTATAGCTCAAGGGGTCAGCCACATACAGCAGAGCTGGCGGGTTCGCATCCAGCCCGGGCCTGCAAACAACCATGACAACTACAACCAAAAAATAACCGGGTATTGTGGCGGGCACCTGTAGTCCCAGCTACTTGGGAGGCTGAGGCAAGAGAATCTTTTAAGCCCAGGAGTTGGAGGTTGCTGTGAGCTATAACGCCACACCACTCTACTGAAGGCAACATAGTGAGACTGTCTCAAAAAGAAAAGAAATTCTTTGCCTTTCTTTCTTAACAAGAAAATATTTTCTTAGAGACACTAGCTAGCTTTCCCTAGAAACTTATGCCCTGTAAAAAGAGAACTTGAGAAAAACTTGAAACAGCAGTTTTAAAACTCCTCCAAAAATTTTTAAAAGTACATCATATTTTCTAGCTGGGCATTCTGGCAGGAGCCTGTAGTCCCAAGTACTTGGGAGGCTGAGGCAAGAGAATCGCCTAAGCCCAGGAGTTGGAGGTTGCTATGAGCTGTGGCACCACAGCACTCTACTGAGAGTGATAAAGTGAGACTGTGTCTCAAAAAAAAAAAAAGTACATCATACTTTCATAATTGGTGTGACTCTTAGGCACAGAAAATTCTGAAGTTTCCAGTGGACTTCTAAGTAATGTTTTTTTAATTGGTCTTTAAGATTTCTTATATTAAAATTTTAAAAGATTCTCTTTATGTTTTTTAGTAGGCCTTTTCATCACAGACCATCATCAACTAAAAAGACAATGGGTTGATTTCAAAGCAAAACTAAGACTTTTTCTAGCTAATTAGCAAAAAGCTTTCCTTTTATGGTAGCTAGATGAACCTAATGCCTCTGATCATATTTAAATATAGTTCAAAGTAAAAAAGCCTTTCAATGGCACAAGGTAGACAGCTCCCCACCATACATTGGGGCTGTTTTAAAAGTAAATTTCTAAGCTCATTATTTGGAACTCAGAATGCATGTTCCTGAAAATTCAATCTTTTTTTTTTTTTTTTGCAGTTTTTGGCCAGGGCTGGGTTTGAACCTGCCACCTCTGGCATATGGGGCCGGCGCCCTCCCTACACCTTTGAGCAATAAGCACCACCCTGAAAATTCAATTTTATAAATAAAAGCTGGTTTTCTAAACTAGTCCATAAAATTCTATCTGACCCACAATGCAAATGAAATACTATGCATGTATATCAATGCAGAAAATAAATTCCTTCACAATATATGTTTTATCAGCAACATCAGGCATTACACCAAACACAAAGGACATTATATAAGAAACATTTACTTTTCTTAAAGCCTAGTGTTTGAAGCAAAACATAGCTTGGACTGTTTTGTACTTTACAAAAGAAAAAATATTACATAGTGAGATAATTCAACAGCAAACTGTAGGGATGTTTCTTCACATCTTGCTTCTGTTAACTCAATTATCTGTTTTAATATGTTTCACTTTTTTTTTAGAGACAAAGTCTTACTTTGTGGCCCTCGGTAGAGTGCCAGGACATCATTGCTCATAGCAACCTCCAGCTCTTGGGCTTAGGCGATTCTCTTGCCTCAGCCTCCCGAGTAGCTGGGACTACAGGCACCTGCCACAACACCTGGCTATTTTTTTGTTGCAGTTTGGCCAGGGCCCGGTTTGAACCCGCCACCCTTGTTATATGGAGCCAATGCCCTACCCACTGAACCACACTGCTGATTTTAATACTCATTGTTCCATTCTAGTTGATTATAAAATACCACCATTATACAGAGAATTATCAGTTTAAATTTGTGAAGGAAAACCATGTTTAGTGGCAGTGAAAGGTCACTTGAACATGTCTGTGGACTTTTCAAGAGCTCTTGGAAACTAAGAACACTTTAAAATATACAGTTCTGAAATCCTTTGCTAGGCAAGTGTCACAGTACAAGCCAAGCTTTTCAACTCTAATCAGGGAAGATTTTTTGGTATACAAAAAGAATGAGGAAAAAGGAAAATAGGAGAGGTTGAAGATCAAAGGAAGACAAGGTCTGTGCAGCCACGGGGCAGACACTTCCGACAGGTGTGTGGTAGGCTGTCCTGTCTAGTTTGTGTACGCAGACTTCATGGTATTTGCATACAATGAGACTGCCTAGCACATTCTTTCAGGACACATCTTAGAACCATCCCCATGATTAAGCAATGCATGACCCTATGCATAAAAAGTAAAAAGTAAAAACAGGCACCTTGAGTCCCAGCTACCGCGGAGACTGAGGCAAGAGTACTGCCCAAGCCCAGGAGTTGAGGTTTCTGCAAGTTGTATGACACCATGGCACGCTACCCAGGCAAACAAGAGTGGGTCTCTATCTCAAAAACCAAAAACAATAAATAAACCTGTCTGAAGCAAAAACTTAGCTATGAAAGGAAAAGTAAGAAGGAGCATTCTTCCCCTCTTAATTCACCTCCCCTGAGAAAACAGAGGAACACTGTGGCAGAGAGAAGCTGAGTTGTGGACATGGGATTTGTAGCTGGTGTACCCCTAGGAGACGTAGCACACACCTGGAAAACACCGAGAATGTGAACGCAGGTGGTTTCAACTTGCTAAACTCCAGGGGCAAGCGCTGGGGCAGTGGAGGCTCAGAAGACTCTGCACACTCAGTGCTTAAAATTTTACCAAATCATCTTTACTAGCAAAAAATATTAATGGGTTCCAGAATTCTAATCTGTGCATTAATTTACACAAGTACAGTGAAAATGAAGGAATATGATCTATTAATTGGCATGCAGACCACAAAAAGGGGGCCTGTGCTGGGCCATAAAAGCAGAACACTTCAACTCTGTCATAGGGCCTCAGCATGTACCCAGACATAAGCTACTGTCCCACCTTACAACGACTTTATAGTGTTTCTTAGTGTGCTCACTAATAGCAATCTTTAAGAGAGTAATCATAACAACCCATGTAAGTTATAACTCATGTCAACAACTAAAAAGTAAGATTGCACATCCGCTCTTCAAGATCTACCTGCCTGATGAATTTCCCCAGCTGTGAACAGCTGTGCCCTCACTTCTGCAGGGGGTCCACCATGAAGCCCAGAGCTTCGTTTATTCACCCTCTCACTTACCATTATTTATTGCATATTTACTGTGTGTTCTACAGGGTAAGTAGTGCAATCAATAATGGCTGTAACATCAAATTTTTTTCTCATCCATATTTTATGTATTTTCCATAATGACTGTTGATATAATTTTACAGTCAATTTAGTAAGAACTCACATTCATATTTCCGTACAGTACCTAAAGACAGTTTATGGCACACCATAGAAATTTTAAGAAATGCTGCTGACTATCTGACATATTACAACCAATTGATATTTTCCATTCAATTTTAGAATGCTTGGTTATCTCTCTCTACTCAACATTCTTGCTAAAGACAGAAACACCAACCTAGCCTTTAATTTTAAAAAAGGTGGGGGAGGGATATAAGTGTGGCCCAAGAATCTATCATTTGATTGCAATTATGGTCACAGCTGCAGTGAACACAAAGTTCCTGGAAGGAACTGGTTCAAAGTCAGAGGGAGCAGAGAAGCCACTGATGGGCATCAGTGCCCCAGCGTCCAGTAGCTAAAGTTAGTTATGTGAACGCCTTTCCCTCTCCTGAGAGCCCCAGAGACGCTGTGGTAAATACGGGTATTTGCAGTCATTGTTAGCAAAGAGCTGGGGGAAACATACAGGCATGTGTATGTTCACATACGTATTTTTTATATCTACAAAATAAAAAGTTCGTCTAAAATATTATGAAAACGACTAATTTAACAAATGATTGAACGCCTTTGACAAGAAACCACTGTAGAGAGAAATGTGAACAGATAAAAATGCAGAGAAAGAAGAGAATAAAGATCTCGTGAACCTTAACCACGGGTCTTTTCTGAATGGAGAGAGTATACCTGATGAATTTTTAATAAGAGCTGGTATTTAATGATCACCTACTCTGGGTCAGTCACTCACTATTCCAAGGGCTTTACTTAAACCGTCTCACTAAATTCTTGAGTCCTCACAAGCACACTCTCAAGGCCTGCAGCTGGAAGGTGGCACCCCCAGCACCCAGCATTGCTGGAGACGCCACAATAAACAAAACTGCCCAGGTCCTGCCACATGGGGCTGTGATGCTATGTGAGTGATTACAGGTAGGATAAGAGAAATGTGGTACTGAGGTGCAAAGGGGTGCAGCAGATTTAAGGGACACTCTCAAGGAAATGTCACTTACGTTAAGACTTGAAAAACTCGGCTCAGCGCCTATAGCTCACCTGGCTAAGGCACCAGCCACGTACACCTAAGGTGGCGGGTTCGAATCCCCAGCCCGGACCCGCCAAACAACAATGACGGCTGCAACCAAAAAATAGCTGGGCATTGTGGCGGGCACCTGTGGTCCCAGCTACTTGGGAGGCAGAGGCAGGAGACTCGCTTGAGCCCAGGAGTTGGAGGTTTCTGTGAGCTGTAATGCCATGGCACTCTACCCAGGGGGACAGCTTGAGGCTCTGTCTCAAAAAAAAAAAAAAAAAAGACTTGAAAAACTCGTTAACCGAGAGATGGTTCTCATTCTTAATTACCTAAATTTCTAGATTTAGTTAGAATCTACACACACATGAACTAGTGGTCTAAGACTTCACTCCAGGAATGTTTTTCTAGCTAAATGTGGGGAAGTTGTTATTCTTTCATGAAGTTGGCAGGCCTGTTGCCATTAAGAAACATTAAAAACACATTTGGACTAGTACCCACTGGGAGGAATAAATCACCAATATAATAATATAACAATTGTTAATGTAAAATAATTCGGCAATCAATGTTTTAATATCAGACAAAATTATTAGAAAAATATGTAGCTATATTTTACATAGACCACCCCCCAACCAAAAAGAAAAAAAACATGCAAGGTACATCTCAACCTAAAGTGAGTCATTGTCTTCCAAAAAAGACTGTAGTTCTTAAAGGCCAATGAACAATATGCCTCTATTGTTGAACAGGAAAAAGGAGCCCAGCCATCTCACACATCTAATGCCACTGCATCATGAATAATATATCAGCACCAGCACTCTGGAAACAAAGCTCTCTCTGGCTGCCCTGACAGCCGTTAGGGGAGCAATGAGACTAAAAAAAGTTTGAATCCAACACACTGCACCTTCACATCTACTTTCAGAGTTACAAAAAGGGAGAAAGAGATTCCTTGTCCATGCTGATTTAACCTCAAGAACATGCTCACTTCCAATTCTTATATATTAACATGTTTCTTGCTAATGCCAAATTTGGAAATTGTGAAACATGACCAAAAGGTACACCCGAGAAGATGTACAGGGACAAACCCAGCCAAATCTGTGGGATAGCTACACATAAGGGGGATGGGAATTTGGAAGGAGGTGGGGAAAATGGAAACAAACATTGAAGTCCAGAGGAGATGGATGCAAAGATTAAAGCCAGAAGGGCAGATTAAGAAGGGGCAGAGAGACACAGTGGTGGAGACAAGACAGACAAGGAGATAAAGACCAGCAGATCCAAAAAGGGAAACGTTAAAGAGTCTGATAACTCAAACATGATTCGTATCAAACTTGATTTAGGATGTGGCCAAACTCAAGAGAATAAATATGCAGCCCTCAACATTCTGAAGAGGTGGGCTGGTTAATGTTATTCACCAAGAAGTTTCAATGTCAAGGCTTTTAAGAAAATGAGCGAGTTCCTTAGAAGTCTCAGCTTTCCAAGAGTGGAAACCAAGATGCCGAAATCCTGGTCCTGCAGCCTCATCCCCTGCCTCCCTGTCCAGGGACTGGTGACCCCTCTGAACACGCCTGGGTACTGTTTGACTTGCTATGTGGCTGCCTCTGATCTGAATGCCCTACAAGGCCCTGATCACCCAGGGTGATGACTCCCTCCCCCTAGTTCAGGCATCACTTCCTCCACTGCTCATCATCAAGGACAGTTTCAGTTCCTTCTCTTATGTCACAAAATAGTCAATACACGTCTCTATCTATACTGCAATATAATTACACCCACCCGTATGATCCACCAAATAAATTGCCTCCTCACAAGCAGGAGTCTAGTTATATTCCTTTCCCTATGTCTAGAACTCAATGCAAGAAAATGCAATACATGTTTCTGAATGAATTAAAATGACCAGAACAGTCAAATGTAGCTGCCCTACCTCTGGCCTGGGGTCTAATTTCAAGCCCAAAGCATATAAAGTAGCATGAGCTATCCAGAAAGAAATTTTAAAAGCTATAAAAATTATTCTAACACAATTGAAACAAGCACCAAATGCAACTCCAAAACAACCATCACTTCTGGCTGTTCCTGTACCACTTCACACCAGACCCTTCCAGGAAGAGGGGGGTTGGGGGAAGGATCCTACTATTCATATAATTGTGGACTATTATGTAATAGGAAGATAGAGAGCATTGTTTCCACCCCAGCCAGTGATAAACTAGACCCTGACGCTGGATGACTGATGGGCCTGTAATTTTAGCCCAAGGAGAACAATAACAGATACTATTTTTACTCATACCAGTATTTAATCCTTTTTCCTCAGTAATATACTGGATGGCACTAATTTCTATGAGTTAATTACACATTCCCTCAGACAGAATAGATTTTTCTCTAGCTTTGTTTTATTGAATTCACAGCACCACCCCAGCGGAATATTATAGCCAAATGAAAAGTCATTTCACCAACTGAAAGACCAACTTATTTTCTCCAGAAATTTGCTGAGTAAGAATGACATTTTTACCCCACCCTCTTGATTATACACACGACCTTTATTTTTTCTCTCTCTGCTGCTTTTTCCTGTTTCTAACTTGGTATCGTATCTATTTTGTGCAAGCTAACAAGCCAGCACTCAGCCACAGAGGCACAGACTTCCCCTTTCCTTATCACTCTAGACTCAAGGCAACTAGCAGGCACCACCTCATGCAGGGCGGTGGGTATTTCCAAAGTGTGCCTGTATAACTATGTTGGCACAATTCTCCAATAACCCCTTTTGACGTCTATCATTTTCTCTTGGCAAATCCTCCCTTTAGAAGCACTGTTTTCATACTTATCAGAAACAATGACCCCTAAGAACCCTGTTGGGTGAGCATAGAGGAAGATCAGGAGGAGACCTGGGAGGAAAAAAAAAAAAAAACAGACCAGCTGTTTCTGCTACTCAGAATGCATTCCTTTACCCATCCTGTTACACATTCAGCAAATACTGATGGTGCACCTTCTTTATGCCAGTCACTATGCTAGGAGTTCTGGACTCTTGGACTCAGCTGACAGGAGACAGAAATATTTTCTGAAAATGGAATTTTAAGATTCCTTATAGCATTAAAAATGTATTTGGGCCACTACTCAGCTTTGTTTTATTAAGAAATTTCCAACCATAGGACAGGTGCAGTGGCTCATGCCTATAATCCTGGCACTATGGAAGGCTGAGGCAGGTGGATTGCTTGAGCTCAGAAGTTCGAGACCAGCCTGAGCAAGAGACCTCGTCTCTATAAAAAATAGCTGAGGTGTGGTGGCACACGCCTGTAGTCCCAGCTCCTCAGGAGGATGAGGCCAGAGGATTAATCAAGCCCGAGAGTTTAAGGTTGCTGTGAGCTATGATGCCATGGCACTCTATCCAGGGAAACAGTGAGACTATGTCTCCAAAACATAAGGAAGGGAGGGAAGAAAGGAGGAAGAGAGAAAATTTCCAACTGTATTTTTTATAGGCAGCTAAAAGGTAGTGCCAATGAGCCATTAATCAAAGAGAATTTATTTAATTGCCTTAAAAGAACATAGCTCAGGATGGGGGAGGTCACTGATATGTGCCATCTTCCTGGCCCTTTGCTCCTATAATTTACATTGTTTACTATTCATACAATGCTGACTGGTACACTGAACACTGGAAACATCTACATTAACACAAAAGCAGAGTCTGTGGCCATAAATGAAATCCTTAAGTTGTAGATGTCATTACAATGAAGTATTCCCTGACACCTTCACTTTACCTCTTAGACCATGTAAAGAACCAGCAGTTGGCTCGGTGCCCGTAGTACAGAGGTTAGGGCATTGACCACGTGCATGGGGGCTGGGGGGTTCAAACCCTGCCAGGGCCTGCTAAACAATGACAACTATAACAAAAAATAGCCGGGTGTTGTGGTGGGCACCTGTAGGGCCAGCTACTTGGGAGGCTGAGGCAAGAGAATCACTTATGCCCAAGAATTTGAGGTTGCTGGGAGCTGTGACGCCACAGCACTCTACTGAGGGCAACATAGTGAGACTCTGGGAAAAAAAAAAAAACTAGCAGTAAATAAGGACTGTCAATTAACAAGCCATTATAAGTAATGAAAGACGCCTTCTGAACAAGCCAGACGGTTCCCTGAAACCACAGTGCAGTACAATTCTCAGCGTGCAAGGGCAGTGGAGGCGGTCATGTCCAGAGGAGGACAAGGCCAGGAAGTGTTCAAGCCTCGCTAGTCTTTGGTTGTCATCCTTGAACAATACAGTATTTCTTTGACATTTCCTGACTTGGAAGAAAGAAACTGATTTATGTTTTGATAAAATGGCATAATTTATTGTACATTATCACTTAAATTGGTGGGGGGAGGGGGGGCACTATGGCTAGCATTTCCCAAACACCAGTACCAGGAAACGGATACACTGGTGCCGTTCCTGGCAGTCTTCGTCCCAAGCGCCACAATGGCCTATACAGTCAGCGCCTTCTCCTCATGGCTCTTCTCTCTCCACCTCTCCTTGAGGTACATACAGCACAGAGCATTGTCACGGGTATTACTCCACAGACAGCAGAGGCTCAAATACTATGGTCCTGATAATAGATGCTTCACCTTATAAGAGGTTATTCTGCTTGAAGACTCTTTCCCAAGCTTAATCAAACAGCATGTAAGATTAGCCTGCATCTGTCAAAGTGTGTTCCCTTTCAGGAACCAGTGACAAACAGAACTTTACAGTGATGACATTTCACTCTTGACAAGCCCTGGGATGGCCCTAAGACTTCAAAGACCACTCAGTCCTCTGTCAGAATCTATCATCAACCTTCAAACTGGCCATCTTTGTGTCACTACTTGAGCAGAATAGCATTTAATGTACGTATGGCCAGATCAAGAAGAGAATTCTGGCTCGGCGCCTGTGGCTCA
>NW_003852414.1:11697799-11736003 GCF_000181295.1 Otolemur garnettii | reverse complement strand
AAAAAAAAAAAAAAAAAAGAAGAGAATTCTAAAATCCTGAATGTGGCAAGACAAAATTCTAGGTGGGGAGTCTCTTTCTCTGCTACAGCCTCTCACTTTAAGAACTGTCACAGCAGAGAGAAGGGCAGGGGTAAGAGATTAACCAGAGGGAATGTCCAGCTCGATGATGGGCAGATGGGAGAGATTTTCTGGAAAGTTGCCCACCATCCAGCCATTCATAGGCTCTTCTTGCTGAAGAATCAGAGAGCAAGAATTAAAAGATTCGTGTGTTCAACTGAACACCTGACATAGCCCAGGCATTATTCTAGGTCAGCAGTTCTCAACCTTCCTAATGTCACGACCCTTTAATACAGTTGTGTTGACCCCCAACTATAAAATTATTTTCGTTGCTACTTCATAACTATAATTTTGCTACTGTTATGAATCGTAACGTAAATATCTGATGTGCAGGATGTATTGAGGCGACCCCAGTGAAAGGGCTATCTGACCCCCAAAGGGGTTGTGACCCACAGGTTGAGAACCGCTGTTCTAGGTACTAAGGATACAGTGGAAAGAGAAAATCTTCCTTGCTCTCCTTGCTCTCACGAAGCTTCTTAGTGGAGAGGAAACAGACCAATAAACAGAATGTCAGTTGTGCTAAGACCAATGGAGGAAGGCTTACTTAGGAGAGACGGGAAGTGCTAGGCGGGTGTGTGTGTGTGGGGGGGGGGTTGTTCTGCCTAAATGGCTCAGTCAGGAAAGCCCTCTCTCTCCAGCAGCAGAGACAGAAGGTGACTGAGGAACTGGGGAATTTGGGGTTATTGTCCCCAGATGTGTGCACATTCGCCAGACTTAAGGACTATCACTAGCTGTTGAGTTAGTCTGACAATCTCCACTGCCCAAACTAGAAACAGAAGAAAGGGAAAAGCACATGATTTTATTGTAAAATTACCTCCCTTATATTCTTGTGTTGTTAGGGCATTACATTCATTTTTTTTTTTTTTTTGAATTCCCATCTGCAGTTTCACATCAAGATAGTAAAGAAGATGACAATAATATCTTCTGCAGAAGAGGAGGTTTTGGGTAGCCTGGGTTGAGAGCTCCTGTTGGGGTGGGTTCCTTCCCTGGGTGCTGGCTGGGAGCCAGGCCCTACCCTTTGAGGAGAGGACATTATCACAGGGAATGGGGAAACTTCCTAAGCCTGTCAACTAGTTAAATAGTTACAAGTTGTAAGAGTGTTATAAAGGAAACAAAGCCTGGGTTTGCACAAGACAGGCCTGTTTACAGATGAGGGCCAGGGAAGGCGCTCAGGCGGGACTTTACACCCAGGCACATCTCCATTCAGACCAGCCACCACATCTGCGCTCAGCAGCCACTCGCGGCTGGTGGCTGCTGCAAGGGATTCTGCAGAAAGATGGAGCAAAACAAGCTCCCAGAGGATAATCCCTGAAGCTAACTATGCATGGGGGTCTGTACTCTAGTCTCTCTACTTTTGAAATGTTTCAAAGTTTCCATTAACAAAAAGGTCAAAGGGAAAAAAGCACCCTCAAAACCACCTCCAGTTGACAGTCTCCTATGAATTATTTGCTTAGCTATTATAACAGATCCTTCAGTCTATCATAAAATGTTTTTAAAATGAAGCTAAAATGTAACTCAGCGTCTCTATCAGGGCTGAGGCACTAAAGTAGCCTCCCAGGCAGAGTCTACATAGTGGCAACAATGTAAAAGTTTGCTGAAGGGAGGCTGAGTGTGGTCTAATAAGGAGGTAATAGGACAGGCCATTAAGGGCTCTTAAAAGAATCTAAAAATACTGTAACACTCAACTGCTTCTCTGGCTCTTCTAAATGAATAGCTGACCATTAATTATGTTAACACAGATTTTATAGGACAGATAGCAGTTAAAGCTCCTGTTAAGTTTTTCTGCTCCTTATAAGCCATGAAGAAAAAAAGATATAAAAATTATATTCAATTTTAATTACTGAACTTTATTTTTTTAATGTCTTTATTTTGTCACAATTACCTGAAAAAACCAACAGCTGCCTCAGTTCAAAGCCCCCTTTCTGCAAAAGAAATTAAGATACATGTACAGGGACTACAGCAAAGAACCACAATGGGTCCCCCTGTTCCCTGTGTAACTCCATGAGGCTTACACATCAACACATATGGCTCCACACATGTGTGCATCTGTAAGTGGTCTCGAAACTTTTTCCAGTGGTGCATGATACAAACACACACAAAATTCAAATGGGAGACAGGGAATGAACATTGCCATATATTTTCTTAATGGCAAATTCCCAAAGTTTTCTGCATTTCTTTCCTTTGTTGCCCTATGCGAATCCATTA
Organism: Otolemur garnettii; assembly: GCF_000181295.1. Classification (NCBI taxonomy): domain Eukaryota; kingdom Metazoa; phylum Chordata; class Mammalia; order Primates; family Galagidae; genus Otolemur; species Otolemur garnettii. Next base: position 11,733,681 of record NW_003852414.1, on the reverse strand, counting down.
AATGTATATATGTATGCATAAATACAATAGGCCACTGAAAGAAGGATAGATTGTGGTGAATACAACTCACTTCATGAAATGAACTGCTATGCTGAAAGACACCTCTGCAGTAGATTCATAGTCTTTTTTTTCCCAACCAGTTGACCTGAGTGCTCAAATGTTAATGTCAGACAAAATTTAACAACTTACATTTTAAAGGAAGCTTCCTACTACAACATAGGTAATATATCCTGCAAGAACTAAGACACTGGAACAGAATAATAGATGTATAAAAGGAGTTTTGCAGTCTAGTTTGTGGCAAACCCCCCCAAACTGGAAATAGACTGTTCCCATCAGTAAGGGTTAAATATATAATCAAGGTATATTTATACCATGCAATATTATATAGCTATTTAAAAGAATATGTCCCAGATGTATTGACCTTGAAGGAGATGCATTTTAAAAATACCCGCCAGTATTAGTTGTAAAGTATAGAGTTGACACTAAATGAATAAAATAACATTTTAAAATTCTCTAAAAATTGTTGTGTCCTAGAAATAATGGTTTCTTAGATATCACGGAAGGCAAAAACAACACGACAAAAAACAGATCAAGTGGACTCCATCAAAATTCAAAACTTTAATGCTACTAACAAGAAAGGAAAAAGGACCTCAACAAATTGAGAGAAGGAAAAAGGATTTGTACCCAAAATAAGTCACCCGGAGAGAGTGCCGTGGCATCGTAGCTCATAGTAATCTCCAACTCAGGCTCAAGCAATCCTCTTGCCTCAGTTAGAGACGGGGGTGGGGGGCTGGGGGGTGGGGTGGGGGTGGGGGGTGGATCTCATTTTTGCTCAAGCTGGTCTTGAACTTCATAAACTCAAACAATCCACCCATCTCGGCCTCCCAGAGTGCTAGGAGTACAGGCATGAGCCACCGCGACCAGCCATGTGAAGAACTCTTACAACTCAATAATAAGCCATATAACCCAATTTAAAAATGGACAAAATATCTGAATAGCTATTTCTCCATAGAAGATTTAGAAATGGTCAATAGGCATATGAAAAGATGCTCGGTATCATTAGTCATTTTGAAAATGTGGGTCAAAACAACAACGAAATATCACACTTTCACACCCAGTAGGGTGGCTATAATCAAAGAGATAATATTAAATGGTTGGCAGGGATGAGGTGAAATTAGAAACCTGCCTCCAAGAATGTAAAACAATTCAAGTCTGGTAATTCCTCAAAGTGAAATAGTTACCATACCACCCCCAAATTTTGCTCTTAGATATACACCCAAGAAAAATGAAAACGGGTCCACAGAAAAGCTTGCTCACGAACATTCATAGGAGCACTATTCATAACAACCAAAAGTGAAAACAACATAAAGCCCATCTGTGGATGAATGTGTAAACGTGACAACATGGCCTATCCAGACAATGGAATGATTATAATTGACCATAAAAAGGAATGACAATGATCGATCCTTGAAAACAAGTCTATAAACCTACAGAGATAGAAAACAGACTAGCAGTCCCGTGGAGCTGAAGGTGCAGGTCAGGGAAGTAAGGTTTGGGCTTCTTTTAAATAGGATGAAAATGTTCTAAAATTAGATTGTGATAATGGCTACACTATCCTGTAAATATACTGAAACAATGACTTGGACACTTTAAATGGTATTTAAACTGTACACTTTATACCTTATGGGAATCATATCCCAATAAAGCTATCTTTAAAAAAGGATTGCTTAAAAAATGATAATCTCACTAGGAAATCTGGACAGTAGAAAACGAAGGTCATGGAATACTCTTGAATTATGTGAGTTTTTTGTAATTCATTTAAATAAGCTGTGGACATTAAAAATTGTTTCTGAAATATACTTAGGGATGATATATAAATAAAGCACCGTGCAAATTGGATATATAATTTTACAAAGTAAGAAATCTCTTTTATGTTTTCTTTTCTTGAGACAGATTCTCACTTTGTCATAGTGGGTAGAGTACTGTGGCGTCACAGCTCACAGCAACCTCAAATTCTCAGGCACAAACAATTCTCTTGCCTCAGCCTCCTGAGTAGCTAGGACTACAGGTACCTGCCACAACCCCTGGCTATTTTTAGAGATGAGGTCTTGCATGGGATTAGGCTGGTCTCAAACTCTGAGGTCAAGCCATCCACCTGCCTTGGCCTCCCAGAGTGCTAGGATCACAGGTGTGAGCCACAGCACTCGGCCTTAGGAATCCATTTTTAAAGTAAAAGCTGGAACTGGAAGTGATTATCTCTAGATGGCAGAATTATGAACAATTTAAGTACTGTGTTTTAGAATTTTCTATTCTTTTCTGGATCTTCTCCAATAAGCACACATTATTTTTATAATCATAAAAATAGCGACTGATTTTTTCAGATGATTTCCATGGACTAGGAACTCAAGCCTACAACTGTAGTTGGATTTAACTACAGTTATTTATTAACATCCTATATTAGAGGATAGTTTTACTTTTTCATGTCTCATAGTAAAAAGTCTAGCATAAAGTCTTAGGCTGGTTTGTTATGCTGTATTACTTCATGGCTTAACACAACCTTAATTTTATTGGCTCATAGTTACATGGTAAGGAATGCAAGTAGGCCTTAGCCACAGGCTTTTCCCGGCAGCCCACCTGGGGCTGGAGGATCCTAGGTGACCCGTCTCCAGGTCTTAGGATGCTGTCAGGGAGGGTGTCTTCCTTCTCAGCCATATGGCTTCTGGGACTTAGTTTCTTTTACAGGCAGTTGGTGTTGGAGAGATCAGGACTGAAACTATAAGGCCTCAAAATTAGGCTATCCATGAAAGTCAAAAAAGCATCACCATATTCTATGGGTTAAATGAGCCTGAGGGCCACACAGATTCAGGAGAGGAAAAACAAGCTCTTTCCTCTCCAGGAGGAAAACTACATGTGCGTAGGGAATGGGAAGAATTGTGGGTGAGCCTGCTAGCAGACAGTGTGGAACTGTAGTAATGGGAGAAAACAATTTTAAATAGAGTGAGCCCTTGGCTATTGAGATACTTTGTAGCAATGTTTTGTGTCTGGTGAAAAGGCTGCTGAATGGCTCCTATCTACTATCTTTCCAAAATATTCACTCTCCTAAAAAAAAAAAAAAAAAAAAAAAGCCAGTCCTTTCATTTGATAAAATCACATTTCATTTGCTAAAACTTCACTGTTAAGACCAAAACACACACACACACACACACAGAGGAAAAAAAAAAAAAAAGATGAAAACCCCCAATTTCAGGCAGGGCAAGATGGCTCATGCCTGTAATCCTAGCACTCTGGGAGACTGAGGGGGATGGATTGCCTGAGCTCAGAAGTTCCAATCCAGCCTGAGCAAGAGCAAGATCCCATCTCTAAAACTAGTTGGATGTTGTGGTGGGCTGTGGCAGTCCCAGCTACCGGGGAGACTGAGGAAAGAGAAAGGTTTGAGCCCAAAAGTTTGAGGTTGCTATGAGCTATGACACCACAGAGCCCAACCCCAGGGCGAGGTGAGTGAGACTCTGTCTAAAAAAAATAAAAAAGAGAAAACCCCCAATTTCACACATCAGTAATATTCTTTACCATAGCAGGGAGGGACACTTTTCCCACGCAGAAGTACACGGTAAATATTCTAAGCTTCGTGACACAATCTCTGTCACAACTTTGTGACTCTGCCGTTATGGTGCAAAGCATCTAAATACAGGAAGCAAATGAGTGTGGCTGGGTTTCAATAAAAGTTATTTATAAACACTGAAATTTAAATTTCATAGAATGTTAATGAATTTCCATGTGTTATGAAATACTGTTTTGATTTTTTTTTTACCACTTTTATTGGTGTATGTTGAAAACTATCTTTGGCTCATGAATCACACAAAAACAAGCAAGCAGAGCCCTGGAGCTGGTCCTTCAGCCATGGTTTGCCAATCTCTGTGCTATAGTTAATTCAAAAGACATAAAAAAATACCAGAACAGGAATACTTTACTGAATACCTTAAATACACATCCCCTGTGTAAACTACACACCTCTGAGCTACTAAACTTTTCACTGTCCTCAAACTGTTCTTTTTAAGAGCCAATCTCAGCTTCTGTTAAACTTTCTCAATACTTTAACTATTTCTTTTCAACCTGCTCTAAGGTCTGTTCCTTTGCCAGGAGTCATTGACAGCCCTCAAACCTCAAGCACACACCTTGTCTTTATTTACTAGAAAATGCCAGCTCTTCCCAAATTAGGAAACTACCGTGTTCTGATCATTTTATTCCTAATAGTTTAGTTACTAATAGAACAAATTATTGGTGACTATTTAACAGCGTCCATAAGTTTAAGAAAATATGCTGGGAACTCAACACTCAAGAATTTAGGGCTCAGCGCCTGTGGCTCAAGTGGCTAAGGCTCCAGCCACATACACCTAAGGTGGTGGGTTCGAATCCAGCTCAGGCCCGCCAAACAACAATTACGGCTGAACCAAACAAAAATATAGCCAGGCGTTGTGGCAGGCACCTGTGGTCCCAGCTACTTGGGAGGCTGAGGCAGGAGACTTGCTTGAACCCAGGAGTTGGAGGTTACTGTGAGCTGTGATGTCATGGCACTCTACCTAGGGGGACAGCTTAAGGCTCTGTCTCAAAAAAGTAAAGAAAGAAAGAAAAAAAGAATTTAGGTGACAACACCCAAAAGGAACAAACTGCACTATAGGAACCAGGGGTGGCAGGACGGTTGCTATGCATACAAAGCAGACAGGACCTCTGTAACATTCTCCTAAGAATAACTGTTCTTCCCTTAAACCTGCCTCATTAGTGAATCCCCCCAGACCTGGGAGAACTAGAGCCTGAGGTTAGTGAGGGTTAACATACCACGTTAACCCTTGTTTGCAACACTTGATGTTCATACCAGACATCTGAAGAGACACAGATGGTCCGCTCCTCTTCAAATTTGCATCATCTGTGTCTCAAAATTCTGACATGACCAACGACCCAGGGAATGAACAGTGTGTAATCACCTACCACGTTACATGCCATCCTCTCTTCACACAAGGCTAATCTTTCGGACCCCTTTGCTTGGCCCTAGCAGAGGCCATTCTCTTATGCCCACGCATGCACACAGTTATTTTACATTACAGTACAAATAAAAATGCTTCCCTTTAAGTAAGGCCTCAGTGGTATTCAGTTTATGTTTTTCCCCATTCTATGTGGCTTGACAGCGGGGTCATGGGACAGCGTGTCAAGTGATCCTGAGTCTTCCACACTGTGGTGTAGACCCCTAGTCTGTGAAACACAGGAGGGACGTGCATGGGGCGTTCTTGGGGCCCTGAGTCATACGAGGTTTGACCCTGACCCCAGGGTCAGGGCGATGTCAACTTAGCCAAGTCACTTGCTCTTTCTGACCTGTTTTCTCATCTGTCAGATGAGAATAATAACACGACCTCTCCCTTCCCCTCACTGTTGGGGATAAAGGTCAGGAAAGATGGCAAAGGTGAAACTGCTCTGTAAACCGCTGACCACACGTTATTTTCTTTTTCCATAAACTTTAAACTTTCCTCCTCAAGCATCAACTGCTCTCTTTTGTTCAGTTCTGCAGTTTCATAGAGAATTCTGCTTAGCTGATGTTTTCTGATGGTTTTTAATCATAGCTTCTTCTTTCAAGACTTAGGGATCCTTGCTGACTGCAATTTCTTCTCAAGGTTTGGTGCCTCATTTATTTTTTATTTTTGGTTTATTTTTTATTTTTGTTTCTTGGGGGGTTTTTGTTACTTCTTTAGCTGTCCCTCTCTCTTAACTTGTCCCAGCTCGCCAGCTGTCTTGTAGCTTTCTTTCTGAGCAGTTAGTGAAAACACAAACACACACACACACACACACACAGAGGATTCAAAGTGTAAGATCTTGATATAGGTATGTTCAAGATCTGTCCTGATGTCCGTGGCTACCATTAGCAACACATCCGCTGAATACCCTCCAGAAACTTTCGGAAGGATCCTTATCTGAAATACTGATGAGAAGCCTGGAATCCAATATTTTAGATGTAAAATGTAGTCTTGTGTTTTCCCGCCCCGAATGCATTACTTCACTTTTTTCTGTACCCAATTTACTGCGCTCACTTTCCATTCTCACAGTTTCAGGTCTGTGGCAAACATCTTTTAGTTTATTTTCCCAAGAGATTTGCTGTTTTACTACTTCTAAATACTTAATATTAAAACATCAATTTAGATAATCTCTAGGATTTTACAGATTGGGTCTTTTTTTTTTTTTGAGACAGAGTCTCAAGCTGTTGCCCTGGGTAGAGTGCTGTGACATCACGGCTCACAGCAATTTCAAACTCTTGGGCTTACGTGATTCTCTTGCCTCAGCCTCCCAAGTAGCTGGGACTACAGGCACCCGCCACAACGCCCAGCTATTTTTTTGTTGTTGTTACAGTTGTCACTGTTGTTTTTTAGCAGGCCCAGGCTGGGCTAGAACCCGCCAGCCTTTTTTAATTAAAAACAGCATCAACCTCTGTAGTACTAACCATTCATCACCCTTAGTCTGGGTCCCTTGTTTTTCTCTCATATACCCACTGCCTCTGCTTCTTTTGCCAAGAGAAATCGTTTTAAAAGTTTTTAAGCTTATCTGCCCTCTGCCAAAAGCTAATATCTGATGTGTTTTAATCATTATTCATTGACTGTACTTGTCTCATTTTATTCTTTCTTATACATATCTGTTCATAATGTAAAAAATTATGCCTACTAGTTTAACTTGTCCTCTTAAATATGTTTTCTACTTTCAACAAAAGGTTCTATTAGTGAAATATAATTGATGTCTATCAGAAAACCCAAAGCTTCCCCTTCATGTCCAAATCAGCTCAAGCTCCCGGTCATCAAAAGGATCCCTGGTCTATAAAACATCAGAGTATCCTCAGAGTCCTCTATGCAAGCAGAGTCACCTGCTAAAAATCTTGCCAATGTTTCAGGCATATGGCAAAGTGACCCTCTGTAAAGTACCCTTGAGTTCTTTGAAAACTTCTGGGAAATTGCCCAGCCTATGACTGCTGTTTCCTGGCACTCCACTGCCCTGCCAAGTCTTTCGAAGTTGGGCTTTGGTGTGTCCTTACGGCCTTGTTTATGGCCATCTTGGTCGCAGCTGTCTCACACCCAGCTGCTCAACTTCGGTACTGTTGGCCCGTTTGGCCAGTGTACAGCCCAGTAAAACAGTGAAGGATTACTTTTGCACTTGTGGAACAGATGCAATGAAAGCAACCTCATTACTGGTTACAATCTTGTCATTCAATTTAAACTACAGCAGATCTGTAGTGTGTATTTTTTTCAAGAATTCCAACGTTTACATTGTCAACAGGGCTTTGATTCAGAAAATGGTCCTGCTTGAATTGGAGAGTACTCAATATTGGTGGGTGGAATTAGAGCTCACAATGACACAGCGTAAGAGATACGTTCTAATAAATTTTAAAAGGTGTTTGACAAAATACCGGTGTATACTCTTCAACAGATTTCCCCTTTTTTAACCAGTGTTTTCTGATAGTTAGCATCAGGCTAAGTACTTACTGCAGAACAGTTCATTGTGGACTAGGACATAAAAATCGAAGTTTCCACTTCTCTTACCATAGTATCAATAGTAATAAATTTCAGGGAGAAAAACAGGTGGATCATTAAAAAGAAAAGTTTCCTTGTGAAATTTTGGTCATGGCAGAATCAAAGTCTCAGAGTTAAGAAAGATAAAAGCTACTTAGTCCTACTGCACTCCTGCTGGTGGCCCCCAACAATGACAAGCCATGAGGTCACCAGATGTACAATCGGTAATATATTGGACATTTTGGTAACTCCAATTTTCAGTTATCTAGTGTGTTCTTGGTAATTTTGATACCAATGATTATATGTGTGCACATACCAAATTTCACTCTGTCGCCCTAGGTAGAGTGCTGTGGTGTCATCATAGCTCACAGCAACCACAAACACGTGGACTTGAACAATCCTCTTGCTTCAGCCTCCTGAGTAGCTGGCACTACAGGCACCCACTACAACTCCTGGCTAATTTTTTTATTTTTAGAGATGGGTCTCACTCTTACTCAGGCTAGTCTCAAACTCCTGAGGTCAAGCATTTCACCTGCCTGATCCTCCCAGAGTGCTAGGATGACAGGCATGAGCCACTGCACAGGGCCATGATTATATTTGCTAATCATTTAGGCTTTTCATATACAAATGTGAGCAGGTCCAATACCTTAACAACCCTGGGCTCTCATTCCAATATTCACTCTCCAGCAAGGGAGACAGGGCCGGCATCAGCACTGGAGCACAATTCCTGATCAGCCCGGGGAGGGGGGGGTCTGGTTGGCTTGTATTTATCATCTTGTCTTTCACTGCAGAAAACAGCTTTAAAACAAGCTGGACTGGCACATCCCAGTCGGATAATTTCTTTCAGCAACAGGAAACTCATTATTCCCAAAGGCAGGTAACTGCATCCTTGGACAATTTGAACTCCTAGACAGTTGTTCTTATTTACTGAAGGAAATCTCATCTCCCAACAGTTTCCACAAATTACATCTTAATTAAACCCCACAGATGACTCTTAAAAAGGGGACTTTAAACCCCTGGATTCCTTTCAGAGTTCTGAAAAGCAGTATCAGTAGGTATCAAGACAACCCCTTTCTTCTTGCCAATTATTCTAGGTTGAGAAATCAACCAAAAATTGAGGACTGCAAGCTCTATTTTCTGCTTGAATCTATGAATAAGGTAGAAAGTGGGGGGAAGGAGGTAATAACGCAATATGGTAGAACCTCACAGCCAACCAGCTCTCTACACTGGCCACCTCCTCGAGTTGACCTAACTTTCATACGCTAGACATGCACTACTGGCCCTTACCAGTATAGTTGTAGCCCTATTCCCTATGCTGACTACCTTTGTAGGTTGACCAGTTTATTGTAGTCCCTTGGGGGTCAACTTACAGAGGTTCTACTGTATTTTAAATGTAAATTTAAATTCTAAATTAGTCCTTTTTTTTTTTTTCGGAGACAGTCTCATTTTATCACGTTCGGGCTCAAGTGATTCTCTTGCCTCGGACTCCTGAGTACCTGGGACTACAGGTGCCCGCAACAACACCCAGGTTTTTGCTTTTTTTTTGAGAGATGGGGTCTTGCTCTGGCTCAGGTTGGTCTGGAACTTCTAAGCTCCAGCCATCCACCCATCTTGGCTTCCCAGAGTGTTAGGATTACAGGCATGAGCCACCATGCCCGGTCTAAATTAGTCCCTTTGAATTTCACGTGTCTTGAAACACTATAATCACATTTGGGGCCTTATGTGATGACAGGTATTCAGCAGCTGAAGAGCACACACATTCTGTCTGCCATCCCAGAGTCACCTAACCTAGCACATACACACTCACTCAAGGGCAGACGAGACCATTATTTGTTTTACTAGATTAAGTTCTTATAAATTAAATATGATATTCTCACAGGCTTATGATGCAACATCCTATGTAGGTTGCAATAATTCAAGTAAGCAGGAAAAAGTCAGATTTTTTTTTTAATGGAGGAAATATCTAATTTAAAGAGAAACTATTCCCGAGATCCTGCCACTTGCCACAACGTGGACGGACCTGAGCAATGTGCTATGCTAAGGGAAATAAGCCAGCTACAGAAAGAAAAGTAGTGCATGATATCACTTACATGTGAAATTTTTTTTTTAAAGGTCAAATATACAGAGGTAGAGAATAACACAATGGTTATGAGGGTGGAGGGGAGGCAGGAAGAAGAAATGGGGGGTCAAAGCTACAAAGCAGCACATGTGTAGGGTGAACAGATCTAACTTATAACATGGACAATGTGTAGCAGCCTCTATAGCTTATGGCTAGGAGGAGTGAGAGTTCTAAGAAATACCTGTATAGCTCAATAATGGAACACCTTGGTAGAAAGGGAATGAAGATTTAGCTCTCCTAACAAGCATGAGGGCTCGCGAGATGAGAGCAGTGGTGAATTGGCAGTCTCTACACCTGTGGTGTTGAGAAGCATGAGATCAGCCTCATATTAGGCTAGAGAAGGTAGTCGGGAAGCGTGTACTTTCCTATCATGGACTCACTCACTCTCTCTCCTCTCCTACCTGCAGAATGCCAGCACGGCATCTCTCTGCTGAAGATTACCAAGCTCTGCTAAAGACCAGGATCTATCTATGCTAAGAAGACTGCTTTACTCTAAGACTCTCTCTCTCTCTCTCTCTCTCTCTCTAGCTAAAGTAGATAGCCCTCAGGCACCTAAGAGAAACTGTTTCTGAGCAAGGTAGCTTAGCGGTCCGCGTCCGGAACCTACCTAAGCCGGGTCAGAGACCTGGCCAGTCCTGGGTCCTCACACAATGAGTAATAAAAGTGTATGATATTGGGATTTCTGTTAAATGGGTAGATCATACTTGCCTTTGTCTCTCACACACACATAAATGACGGGCACTCCTCGCTATCTATGGTGGATTGGTTCCAAGAACCTCAAAGCTTACCAAAATCCGAGATGCTTAAGTCCGTGATATAAAACCGTGTAGTATTTGCTTACAACCTAAGCACATCCTCTCAAATACTTTAAATCATCTCTAGATTACTTATAATACCTGGTACAAAGTAAATGCTATGTTAGTAGTTGTTGTACTACTTTTTTTTTTTTTTTTTGCAGTTTTTGGCCGGGGCTGCGTCTGAACCCACCATCTTATGGGGCCAGCACCCTACTCCTTTGAGCCACAGGTGCCGCCCCGTACATTTTTTATCTACATTCTTTTTTATTGTTTTCAATTACTGTATCTTGGATCCACAGATACAGAGGACCAATTCTGTGTATAATGACAGATAATTTGCTTCCCAACAGTCACCATGTTACTATTTCTGCAAATCTCATTATGTTGTAAACCTCAAATATATTCAATAAAATTATTTTAAACATGACAAAAAATACAGAAAAAAATGAAATTTTCCCTATCCCATAGGGAAAATCATCACAAAGGCAGGAGGAAAATCTACAGCATGAACCGAAAGATCTCAACTGCAAATAAATACCATTTACATACTTTATTAGAGATGAAGAGAAAATAATTTGAAACATTTTTGAATAAAAATGAAAATATGAAACATTGTTAAAGAAAAAACATTCCAAATATAATTAACATGATAGAAAAACTTGAAACTGATAACAACACTGAGTAGTTAACACACAGGATCAGTAGAGGACAGTATTCTAAACAGACTCAAAATGAAGCATTTTGTCCCGTAAGTCTGTGCAGTCTCAAACATCAAGGGCAACGTAAAAAACTGTTTTATAAAATTTACACTTAGACACAATGGGAACAGCATATGGTGGGAAGACTACAGTCTCTAAAAGCATGAAATGTCTCACTCACAGAAGTTGTTAACATTTGCCACACTACTGCCTCTTCAGTTAATGATTGGTTAGAGGGTTAATATCTTGTATCTGGTACAACAGTTCATTTATTATTAGAAGGCAGCATTCCTCTTCCCATTATGTTCCTTACACATGTGCACACCCAGAGCCAAGAGCAAAAGATCTATCTGGTCTTGCTCTTATTGACAGTATATCCTAAAATAATCAACTATCAAGAATTAGATTCATGAAAGGAGACACTCAAAGATTCATTTGTTTGCCCATAACTTTAAAAACACCCATCTTCTTCTTCTTCCTTGGCAGATGTTTTTCTTCGAGGTGGTTTCATAAGAGTGAGCTTTTTTTTTTTTTTTAAGACAGAATCTCACTTTCTTGCCCTGGGTAGAGTGCTGCAACATCATAGCTCACAGCGACCTCAAATTCTTGAGCTTAAGCAATTCTTTTGCCGCAGCCTTCCAAGTAACTGGGACTACAGGCGCCTGCCACAACGCCCAGCTTTTTTTTTTTTTAATAGAAATGAGGCCTAACTCTTGCTCAGGATGGTCTTGAAATCCATTGGTCTCCTAGGATTACAGGCAAGAGCCAATGCACACAGCCCATCAGAATGGGCTTACAGGAACCCTTCAGTGGCTAAGGGGTCTGGGGCTGGAGGCTGGGCTGGCTCTAGTGTTTCTTGTCCTTTCTCTCCCCAACCTCAACTCCTTCTTCTCCCCTAGAGAAACACACCCTGAGCACTCAGTTAAAGGCCTCTACATCAAAAAGTATTTCTAAAACGCAAAAACCAAAAAAGCACTGCTCTGCAATATCACTTAATTCCTTAGATGAAACATACAGTAAGTAGGTCCACCACATCTGCAGGTCCTGCCTGGATTCAACCAACAGTGGATAGAAAATGTAATCGGGCCCTTCCGAACACGTACAGACTTTTTTCTTGTCATTATTCCCTAAACAATAAAGTATAGTAATCATTCACACGGCATGTGATGTGTTGGGTACTGCAGTCAACTAGAGATGACTTAACGTGTACAGAAGGATGTGCACAGGTTATACGCAAATACGCTATCTGCTATCAGGGACTGGGGTGTCTTTGGATTTTGACATGGCAGGGGTTCCTGGGACCAGCCTTCCCACCGATACTGAGGGATGGCTGAACACACATTTCACTATGCACAACAGGAAAGGGGTATATGGCTTCCATTTGGAAATGTAAGCAATGCAGAAAGGTATTGCCAGAAAACAGAACCACATGAGAGCAACCCAAAGAAGCATCATCACGGCAATCCCCGGCAGGGTCTTTACTGACTACTCGGGCTTATCTTCAGCAATGTTTTCACGTTAAGAAAGATCTAGGGCACAAAAGCAGGGTCACTAAAAATATATCACTCAACAAGGACAGAATTTGTTTATTCTTTCCAAACACTTGAGCCTTGAAAAAAGAAAATACAAGTCTTGTAATGGCTTATTCTAAGAAGACATTTTATTCTAATTAAACATTTCTTTAAACTTGCATTAATGTTGACCTTATTAGCATTACAACAGCAACAGTTATATAAACAGCAGCTTGTAATGCCCAGTACTGTTCTAAAAGTTTAATGGATATTACTCACTTAAACCTCAAAAATACCCTATTTGGGAGTAAGTGGAGGGGGAAACAATCCTATGAGCTAGGTATTAATACCATTCCCATTACATAAATGAGAAGAGTGAGGCACAGAGAGGTTAATTCATGGGCACACAGCTGAAAGTGCTGGAGTCAGGATTGGAGCCTAGTCAGTCAGGTCCTAAGTCTGAACTCAGGCAGGAAGCTGGCAAGTTCATACAGCATCAGATCGTATTTACACCATTAGGGCCCCCCCACCTAGAAATCATTAACCCCACTTATTTCTTTATCTTATTAATATTTGTCATTTTAATGTGTTTGACACAAATTGGAAGATTTTAAATGAAATTTTGTAAGATTTTCATCTCTCCTTGCGGAAGAAAATGACACAAAACTCAAGTATCCCCTCTTTCAAGAAAATTTTTCTTCTAAGAGCACAAATACCCAAGGGGGGGGGGGCTAATATTCAAGTGAACTCTGACTATTACTACTGCCAGACTCTTTGATATTCCTTACCTCACTTTGTCCTCTTTATAATATGGCAAGAATTACCCATTTTACAGAAGAGAAAACTGAGATTGAGAAGATAAAACAACTTGTCCAAGGCAAACGGGAAGGCTAGAATTTGAAATAGTTTGTCTCCAATGCCAGCCCTTTTAAATTATGCAATACTGCCTTGATTGTGAAATCAATATACGTATTTCCTCTAAACAAGAAAAAGAAATTAACGAAGGGATTTGATACAAACACAAGGGCGCTGGGGTATAAATTATTTTGGGGGGGCACTAGAGCAAACATTTCTACCACTCCCCTGTCCTGGAACTTGCTCCAGACCAATAAAAGGGATGAAATGTCTTCATCTTTGAGCATGATTGGTCCCCCACAGAACACCCTGCAGGGGGAAGGAGAGGGGGTGGTATCCCTATTTTACAAGCAAGAACAACAGAGTAGTTTCGGTAAGTCTTAAGAAATGCCAGCAGTTCAAACAGTGCTGACTTGAGTGTTTCTACTCCAAATGAAAGCAACTAAGCGCAGGGACCACCAAATCCATCTTGCTCTAATAACATTCAGGATGGTGGCTGTGGACTAGAGCTTCTCCCTTGGCTAGATCAGTCTCATGTCCTCCTCTATCCTTGTCACCCACCTCCTGAGAACCTGCCACGACCTCAAAGCCTACCGTACTGTACACACACCATCCTCTTTTTCTTCAGATCCACACACAACACAGCCCTTATACTCTTGCTCCTTCCCTCCTCTCAGGATTATTGATTTCCAGCCCAGTATACTTCCTTGGACTATATAAGCATCTCTGTACCAGAGTAGAGCTGGGGTTTTTTTTTTTTTTTACCTCGAGAAGCTCTTATACAAATTTTATTCCTTACTTTTCATCATAAAATGTAAGTTGTTACATCACTTGGGTAAAAAAGAAATACTTTACCACTTAAAAATTATTCATTCCTTATGGACACCCTGTCTGATTCCACAAATGATGAGGTGGCTTTCCCACTGGGGCACTTTCCATGTTTTCAGTCATGAGCTGCTGATTAAAACAGAAACCCTGGGGCGGTGCCTGTGGCTCAAAAGGGTAGAGTGTCAGCCCCATATGCCAGAAGTGGTGGGTTCAAACCCAGCCCTGGCCAAAAACTGTGTTAAAAAAAAGAAAGAAAAAAAGGAAACCCTGATCTCAACACTGTGCTTGGCCCACGAGGGCTTTATTTAGTAAACCACTCTTAGGAACACACTTCAAAGAAGCACAAGTCTTAACTTCTCAAAAATAAGCTTTTATAAGAACATACTTTTTTTTTTTTTTTTGAGACAGAGCCTCAAGCTATTTCCCTGGGTAGAGTGCTGTGGCATCACAGCTCACAGCAACCTCCAACTCCTGGGCTCAAGCAAGTCTCCTGCCTCTGCCTCCCAAGTAGCTGGGACCACAGGCGCTCGCCACAACACCTGGCTATTTTTTAGTTTCAGCCATCATTGCTGTTTGGCGAGCCCGGGCTGGATTGGAACCCGCCAGCTTAGGTGTGGGTGGCTGGCGCCTTAGCCGCTTGAGCCACAGGCGCTGAGCCAAGAACATATTTCTAATCACTGAATGGGAAGAGCTGCTGAAAGCAGCTTAGACCTATAGTTGAGACTCTAAACTCTCTGTCTTTGTCAGTGAGGACCAAACATCAGACGTGTGTCAGCGCTGAGACAACAGAAAATAGTCTAAAGTCCACCCGGGACTGTTTGAGGAATGGGGCAGGGCAGGATATGTTTCCACACAAACACGCTGTGGACACTGGGCACAGAGCCTTCTATCACCAGGGTAGACCCCTGAGACCTCTTTTCCTGGACACAGTCTTTTCTGCTCTATAACTTAGAATCTGGCAACTTCAACGGAGAGGTTCTGATGAGTGTTTTCTCAGAGATGTGTAGGTTCCACATGTGGCCTTCCTCTTGACAGAAAGGCAGTAAGTAGCCTTCTCAGGAGCCTACAAGTCAAGTTCTCCTTTGACCTAATAAGACAAGGTCTTTACTAAGGACATACTATAGGAATGGTCTTTCAGTCAACAGTGCAGATGACATGTCCTTTTGACAGTCAATAATAACCTCAGTTTGTCACCAAGCAGACTGGGAAACAATTCTTGAAGCAATCTTTCATTCACACTGGATCTCTGTACACAGTCAGAGGGCTGGGTTATATCACTCTGTGTGTGCTGAGTTTCTGTGACTTTCATAAAACTCAGGAAAGGAAGAGTTTTGCACAGGCAATAATTTCAGTGCTGTTTTAGTCTGTCAGGGTCATTCACTTTGTGGTTTAATTCCTTTCATAGCAAATTTCCCTCAGAACCAGGGAGTGAAAATAAACCAATATTTGTCCTTCCAATAGACAAAGACGGTTAGACCACAACTCTGTCATCGCTGCTGAGAAATTCATACCTAAGTTTCAAGTTCAAATGTCAGTTTCCTTAACCAAAACTGCACAATTTTATGGTAAATACCTATTTCCCCTCCCCCCCATTTACAATTTGATTTTTTTCCGCTGTTTGCCTTTTGCTTTATTTTACCTACGCTTTGTTAAGAGTCTTGGAGACTTTCTAAGAGCAGACATAATGAGGATTTCACCTTCACCACTGAAAAGAGTCAGAGCGACTACGTGGCATCTTGATTCACTTATAAGGCTACTTCTCCGGAAATGAGAATCTATTTATGAGTCTTCATCACGTTTCAGTAATAGTTAGATGGAGCATGTGTCCACGATAAGAAGGAAGCAAAAGGAGAAAATGAAAGATGATTTCGAGGCCATATGTTTGGGAAGCAAAACAGCTGAGAGACTGGAGAGGGAAGTCTTTAGGAAAGCAGGTATCAATGGATCTCCACTCACTTGGTCCTGGGGAGCTGCTGGTCATCTCCACGCTAGCTGCAGATGACCTTTATACACACCAGGAGCCTGGTGCTGAATGGGAGATGCCATTCTCATCCTGGCTCTACCACCGAGCACTATTTCTTTACTTCTCAGTCTTAGTTTTCTCATCTATAAAATGAGATGGATTAGGAAAAAAAAAATAATGTCAAGTACCATCTGGTTCTGACATTTTATGATTTTTTTGGAATGAAATCAAAGAAATTTTTAAAACCCGATGAACAAGGTCTAAATCCAGAGTCACTCTCTCCTTCATTTACATACTTGATATGGGAGGGTTCTGCATCCATGGGTTCAACCAAAGGCGGGTGGAAAATACAGCATTTGCTGGATGCAGAATCTGAGAACGCAGAGGGCTGCTTTTTCATATTTACGGGGTTCCCAAGCAACATCCATGGATTTTAGTTATCTGCAGAGATCCTGAAACCAATCTCCCTGGAATTCCAAGGGACAACATCTCCCAAGCGCTGAGTTTGGGGAAGGAATAAGCAAGAAAATCCACTGCATGCAAGGAAGAAATCAGCAGAACACCTATTTATATTTGAAAGCTGCATTTCTTACCTTTTAAGGGAAATTTGCCATGAGTAGCAACCCTCATTTGGGTTCATATGTTAGATGATCACATGCTACTTAAATAATTCAAACTGTGTCAGAGCACCCCTATGTCATTTGGTCAGTTTATTTATGGTATGATGGTAACAATCTATGTGGTATAAAAATACAGTAGTACACACGAAACATAAATAAAAATTCATACACTGACAGCACAAGTGCAAATTGCTTCACTGATGAGATGCGTAGTAAAACCGTAGGTAAGCGGTAATCACTCCAGACTATCTTTGTTTCTCTCAAACTCACTAGAAGCGACAATTTTTAGCCCTTATACTCCTTATACTTAGAATCATTTATTACCCAGCTGTTTCTCCCAATACAATCACTGTTTCCCTTTTTTTTTTTTTCCATTTTTTGAGACAGAATCTCAAGCTGTCGCCCCAGGTAGAGTGCTGTGGCATCACAGCTCATAGCAACCTCCAACTCTGACTCAAGCAATCCCCTTGCTTCAGTTTTTCTATTTTTAGACAGGGTCTCGCTTTTTGCTCAGGCTGGTCTCAAACTTACAGCTCAAGCAATCCATCTACCTCGGCCTCCCAGAATGCAAAGATTACAGGCCTGAGCCACCTCACCCAGCCCACTACTTCCTTTAAATCAAAGGATTTTCTGGGATGACTACCCACCTTCTAAAAAATCTCTTCTATCTTGCAGATGTATCTATTTCACAAACCAAAATGTAGGCTCTGCACCTATAGATCAGTGGCTAGGGCGCCAGCCACGTACACCAGAGCTGGTGGGTTCAAATCCAGCCCCAGCCTGCCAAACAACAATGACAGCTACAACAACAAAAAATACCCACTTGAGTGTTGTGGCGGGTGCCTATAGTACCAGTTACTTGGGAGGCTGAGGCAAGAGAATCACTTAAGCCCAGGAGTTTGAGGTTGCTGTGAGCTGTGACACCACAGCACTCTACCAAGGGCAACATAGTGAAGCTCTGTCTCAACAACAACAACAACAAAAATGTATAAGTCAGCTCTGCCTCATCAAATTCAACATAAAATCATCCCTTGGTATCTGCAGACCCTGAAGATATGACCATCCACAGACCCTCAAGTCCCTGATATAAACAGTGGTGTAGTATTTACTTATAACTTAGGCACATCTTCCCATGTACTTCAGATCATCCCCAGACCATTTATAGTACCTAATACAACATAAATGCCATGTAAAGAGTTGTTACAGTGTATTGGTACCTTCACTTGTATTTTTTTTTGTTTTGTTGTTTTTAAGTTTTTTTTCAAGTATTGTTGAACAGTGGTTGATTAAGCCACAGATGCGGAGCCCTTGGATACAGAGGGTATAAATGATTGCACAAAAGAATTCTTCCCACCACTCATCTCACCTTACAATGACTTATGTTTTTCTCTAATTACAAAAACACTGGATGCTCAGTTTTTTTAAAGGAACCTATAAAAATATGTAAGCATAAAGTGAAAAAATCATCTGTAATCCCTCCTCAGAGAGGCGCATCACATTTTAAATATACTGGCCAAGTTCTCACGCAACAGAACAGTCAACATCTCTATAATCACGCCCACCTCCGTCAACATGTGTAAAAACTACAGCGTATTTCAATATACAGAAGCACTGGATTGTATTTAGCCCAAACACTCCCCCCACCCCAAATCAAGCTACTTTTTTCAAAAATAGAAAAGGGCATGCAAAATTTACATCCACAATTTTTAAAGTTCTTATTTTAAAATTAATACAAGATTGCATTTGGCTAATTTATGCCAAAAAGCCTACTTTCCAAAGCCTATTCAGAATGTCAAACATTTAATATTTTAAAATAACAAGTAATAACTCTCTATTAATCCCAGTTAAATACATATTATCATCTTTTATAAAGGACCCTTAATTATCTATTTAATTCAAGCTTTAAAAAATAAGAATCAATTAAGGTTAAGTTTTTTAAAGAAATGTAATGTCCCAGGGCTAATTTTAAAGCCTGCATCCATCTAAAATAGTCAGTAATTTAGACCTCCTGAGACTTGGCAACTGTGGTTACCACTGTCACAATACAACATATCCACATAAAGTGGAAATAACAGTTTATCTGGATGGCTAAGCATGACCTTTTTCTCTAAGGGAGCTCTGCCTTTGTTGCTTCAATTTTCTTCAATGTTCTCAAAAGTTCATTTTCTTCAGAAAAAAAAGCTATATTTTATATTAGAATATTAGAAAGTTAACAATTAAAATGATGTTGCTTTCTCTTTTCTGAAAGTCTATTATTTAAACAAAAAGAAGCTTGGGTCTTCCCAGTTATCTGGCAAAGTTTCAGCCTCCCTGACCTGCCTCACAAGGCCTCAGAATGTGAAGACAGCATAGGTCATCACCAAATTTACATCAAGTAATGCTGGACAGAGAGGTCAGAACTTGGAAATAAGCTCCAGGCCAAACTATGAGACTACCATGGGCTGATAATATTCAGCCTTTAAAAGGCTAACACACAGTGTTCTAACTATGGATTCTGGTGGACGTCTCATTACATCTTCTAAACAGTTGTACTGAAGCGTCCATAGGTCAAGCCTAATGTAAGTAGTCAGACTGGATAACCAACTACAAACTCCTGACTAGCTTACTTGTGTCTAAAGAATTCGGCCTGTCACTGAATGTGACTGGCGGGTAAGTCAGGTGGTGTTTGGCCAGGTCAAGTGAGCCAACCATGACAGTGGACACTGACCTGCTTCTGGAACCCAGAGACTCACTGCCTGGAGCAGAATGAAGAAATATTGTAAGAAGTGGGTCAGCAGAAAGCAGCTGTCCTGGGAGGGCAGACTCCTAGGCCAGACGGCCAATCCTGCTGTCCTCCAACCTCCAGACCTGACATCCCAAATGTGCACCATTTTTGTTGATCAAAAAAAATAAAAATCCCTCTGAACAGAGACTTAAATAGGTGAAAAGCCCAAGTAAACAAGAGGATATCTTTTTATTCCAATCTTTACTATTCAACCTAAAATATACTCAAAGCAGGAGATGTGTTAAAGTAGCTCTCACCCACTCTGCTGGGATTATAAACTTTTTGAAAGCACTTGAAACACATATCAGGACCCTTAAAATATTCAGACCCTTCAACCAAGTAAATTTCCCAAACAGAATCATCTAAAGGAAAAGCTTAATAAAGGGAGATGTTGATAGCAGCAATATTTATGCTAGCTGAAACCAATGCAAATGGACTTTTAAAACATTGTCAGATGAGTCATTAAAAGGTAAAAATTACTGTACATAGTAAAATGATGAAACATATAAATAGTACAATCTCAAGGAGATTTAAAATATGAATAAAATGGAAAGAAACACACCACTACTGGTTGCTTCTCTATACTTATGTAGATTTTTCAATATTAATGCTCCTACTGGTTTTTCTTTTAAAATGTCCCTAAATGTGCTTCCATCCTCTTACACTGGCTCAAGGTGCCAAGAAATAAATAAATGCCTTATGGATATAATTTCAGAAACAATCACTGTTTCTGAACAGTTCTCTCCATGCCAAAGCATCTGAACTTCTCATCTGGGTGCAGGCAGAACCTAATTTGTGAATGGACTGCTTTCCAAATGTTCATTTGTAAGCTGGCAGTTTCTATCTACAGGAAACATGTTCCAAGTCCTAACGTTGTAGTGAGAGCCCGAGGACACGAGTGTTGGAGAGAGAGGCCAGTTGAAAAGAGTTTCTCCTCCTCCTCACGTTCCTGGGTGTAAAAGCGAGGACAGCAAACTGTGGGAAAGGGAGCTGCTGATTAGCACAGAGAGGTCATCTGCAGAGTGGAAACTCGGTCAGGGCTCACCGGTGAAAGGCATCTGACTACACTAGGCACCTGAGATGGAGCGTCAGACACCGGGAGAGAGACCCGGTGAGGCTAGAGGGGTTCACCAAGGAGCTCCACGGGGCCCTTAAAGAAATTTCTGCATGGTGAGAGCAGTGTCTTCAAACTTTTAAGCTACAGGCCACTTAGACAACCAGGCTTCTAGCTTCTGGTTATTGTGGGACCAAAACAGCCAAAAATAACTGTTTCTTTGAGAGTATTCCAGCCTGAGCACACATAGTGGTTCAAAATAAATTGTAAATACAAACGTTCCTGTACTTCTGAAAAATGTTAAGTTCTATGCACACTCTTAAAACCAGATATTTGGCAGGCCACTCAAAACCTATGAAACTCTATCCCCAGTCTGCTTAAAAATAAAAATCCTAAAAAATGTATGTATCAGTTTTGGCAATGCCTGTGGCTCAAAGGAGTAAGGCAATGGCCCCATATACCAGAGGTGGTGGGTTCAAACCCAGCCTCAGCCAAAAACTGCAAAAAAATAAATAAATAACTACATACATATATATATATATATGTATCAGTTTTCCAAAATGTTTAATTTTTAATAAATATGAATAGATGTCAAAAACACAAAGCTGGAGATCACTGGAAAGGAATATGAGGAGTAATGGAGTTCCTAAGTTATAAAGACTAGGGGCAAAAAGCGCAAAGACTGGAGAGAACTGTGATGTAAAAACACCTGTCCACCTGAGCTAACCCAGAAGAAAGAGCAAGGTGTGTGTGTGGTCCTGGTGTCCGACCTAGGTTCCTGCTCTCCGCTGGGCTAGCACAGTCCACATCCAGCTGCTGCTACCTGGGGGCACTAAGAAAACTGTATCTGGACAAATTCCTACATGGATGCCACATCCATTTACCAGGCTTATCCAAACTCGTCGGCATTATAACAGCACAGAGGACTGCACATTTGTGCTTTTTCTAAAGCAGATTTGAATCTGGAAGGGAGCTTTATAAATCCTACTTTCTTTTCTTGGGTCCAGCCTAACCACCACCTGAAAGCTTCCTCAAAGACACCAACGCTTGGGAATTTGACAAGAGAAATTTTCGATGCCTGACCCAAGAAAAGCAGGGCAAAGTGTGGCAGCTGCAAGCACACAGGGCACTTCTGTACACTTCAGAAAATGGGCCTCCTCTGTGTGGGAAGATCACAAAGAGGGCGCCTGTCTCTGCCTGATGCAGCCCTTCGCATGGTGTGCAGGTGGCGATACTGATGTCAGCCCTCAGTGCTCTCCACGACCGGGAACTTTTATACAGTTTATGTGGAAAGAGACAAGAGGTCATTCTTGGGTTGACTAATACCTGACACCTTCCTCAAAGTCCAGGTTGGGGGGTGGAACACAACCAAAGCCTATTCACTGCAACTACAAATAACACTAAGTTCTGAATGTAAAGAGTGTCCAGCAACTTGCATATAGGATTCTAAGTCTGCAGAATTTAATGCAAAGAGAAATAATTTAAATACAAATATGTCCACTAGGCTCCGTGATGGCGGCTTAGCAGGTAGGGTGCAGGTCACATAAACTGAGGCCGGTGGGTTAGAATCCAGCCCAGGCCTGCTAAACAATTGACAACTGCAACAAAAAAAAAAAAGGCCAGGCATTGTGGCAGACACTTGTAGTCCCAGCTACTTGGGGGGCTGAGGCAAGAGAATTGCTTAAGCCTAAGAGTTTGAGGTTGCTGTGAGCTGTGACGCAACAGCACTCTACTGAGGGCAACATAATGAAACTGTCTCCAAAATAAAAAAAATTCTTTGGAGAGGTAATAAAAATTCTTCACTTGACATAAGTCAATATAAAGCTTCAAATCAGTTTTTGAGAACAGGTGTGTTAAGCTGTTTGCCTAATATTGGTGATGTATTTAACCAATCACACTCTCACGTCAGCCCCTTTAAAAAACAAGCCACCATACGATAGCTAATGGGTTGAAAACGAGAACTCTTAAAATGGAATGGAACATACACTAAAGGAAACTAAAATATATGTACTGAGAGACCTTACACTTCAGACCTTACGCCATCAGTTTCAAATAATTTCAACCTTTTCAATACAGATTTTTAGTTAAAAATAATTGTGACTTAATTTTTAGTCCCTTGCTTGGACAGAAACACACACATGCACACACAGAACACGCACATAAAATGTGACAAAAAATTGTTTAAATGATTGAACTATAGCACAGACAAACCAAAAGTTAATTTTTCATAAAATACTATGCATAATTTTTGATGTTGTCATTTAAAAGGCATGTAGAGAGCAAGTCATAAAGTATTGTGAAACGGAAAGCATGATACCTAAAGAAACCAAGATTAATTTTACCCACTAAAAATAGTCCTTTAGCCAAAGGACTATTTTTGGCAAACGGCCCCAAAGATAGCAACAATGTAAGGGAGAGTGTGCTAAGGAAACAACCCTGGTGAGTCCTTCCTATCTGTTCCCCCACCAAATAAATGAGCCACCAAATCAGCTGCTTCTCTCTGAAATGTCTACCTGTTTCCCTTCTCTCTCACCACTGCCCAAGTTCAGGTTCCATCACCTCTCGCCCAGATGACCTTCCTTATTATCCCCGTCCTGTCTTACCACTTCCTCTCACTGTTCCACCCCCAGGGAGGCCACAGAATCCCACAGTGCTCTGACTTGCCACTCTCCCCCTTACTATCATTCTCTTTTCACACTTTGATGCTGATTTCCATTTCTACTGATAGGGTAATTGAGGTCCACTCTGCCCCTGAAAACAAGTAAACATCCTGAATAAAATATTTTTGAAGCATCTGCTTAAAGGTTTCTAGGAGCTGAAGAGGCAGGAGAGTATTACCTTGCCAACCTCTAAGTGAAAGCTGGACACAAGAGCAGTAAGTTAGTCCTGGAAACAACTTTGTCTCAGAGGGCCCACCAAGGACTAGAGTTAAAGCCACAGTTGGTTAACCAAAAATAAACCTGTTCCACCTCCAGGAGACTGTAGCCCAAATTTATATCCCCATGAGGTCCAAAATTCCCCAAGCCATGAATTGAGTTTCAAATAGTCTTAGTCTGTACTGCTCCTTGATGTTGGGCAAAAACCAACCATTCTCTCTGGAGGGACGCAGGCATATCTTTATCTTGAGACTCCAAGAATCGTTCCCAAAGACCCCCACAAGGGAAATGGGCAGCTCATGGCCAGAAACGAACCAAACACACATGGCAACAGGGCACCATGAGGAAACACCGACAGAAACAAGACCCAGTAGAAAAAGACCCATAAAGCCTTGAAATATTGAAAATTACCACTATTGTCAAAATGTTTATGGAATCTTAAATTTAACTTACAGCTCGCTTTCTGAGTTGCTAGAATTTTTAGAGACCTATCTGATGCCACTAAAAGAACAAATCATCCATGTAATACTGCAGGTCACTCTTCTATCATAATGCCACAGATTGTTTAGAAATACATTTGTAGTCTTCACACAATTCATTTGGCGGCCTTTCAACATTCTGGCATTGTTTGAGAGAAGCTGTTTACTCTCTGCGCCCCCTCTGTCATTCCCAAGGCACAGGGCTTCTGTGCTGCTGTAAATGTAGCTCTAGCTCACAGTTACCCCACAGCTCTTATCACCAACTTGCAGCAAGTTTTTCCCCACTCTCTCATGCATTGCACAACCTGCTCAGCAAAACGCTCTAAGTACTGTGCTCAATCACAACAAAAACAAGCTTGGAGAGGCTGGAGAAAATGTGACCACTCATGGCACCCGTCATGAGCACTAATAGCCCCACAGTTCAGAATCCCTGCTTCTCTCCTTCATGCAACATGTATTGAGCGCCTACTGTAAAAAATAATAATAATAATACTGTTCCAGGTGCCAAAGACCTAGTTCCTGTTCTAGTCTGCTAGCAGATAAGCTAAAGTCTCATAATAGTGGAACTTAGCATTCTTAGGGCAGATAAACAATAAACGACTCAGTTTCTGACAGTGTTAAGTGTCACCGTGGGAATAAAAGAGTGACATATTAGTGAAGGAGCTGAGTTTAGGAGGTTGGACACCATCTGAGAAGGCAACCCTTTAGCTGAGAGAGGAAAATGACAACTATTCAGAGATCTGAGGGAAGAACATTCCAGAAAAAGAGGAAAGAAAATGCAGAGACTCTGTGGCTGTCTGAGCTTGTCTTGTTTTAGGAATAGAAAAAGCCCAGTGTGGCTGGAACGTAGGAGTAATGAGGAGGGTGTTAGGGCTTGAGGGCAAAGAGGGAAGCGGTGACCAGGCCAGGGAGACCTCCTGAGAATTAGAAGAGGATATGCATTTTATTCAAAATAAAAGATTTAACTGAGAAAGTGGCATGGTATCACCCGCAGTTCAGAAAGATCATTCTGCCACTCCTGGACAGAATCTGGACTGAAGCAGGGCAAGGGTGAATCACTGGGCTACCACCCTGTTGTACACAAAAAGGATTTCCATGGTAAGGGAGAAGCTGCAGGCACAGGACTCAAAAATGGGATGTGAGGAAGGAGTGGAATCAAGGAGAGGAATCAAGGTTAGTCGCGGAGTTTTTGGTCTATTCCCTGAGATGAGATGAGGATGGCTTAGGACATTGGGGGAGGAGGGGCAGACTGGGCAAAGAAAGCAAGGGCCCTACCTGAGACTTTGTCAGAGATCCCAGCAGGTAGGCACACAGAGACATTTGCTAAGACACTGAACATAGAACCCAAGAGGGACGTTAAAGAGCTGAAGATAGAAATTCCTCACCCATCGCGGTAAAATGGTATCAACAGCCATGAGACTAAATAAGGCTATGCACAGAAAGTAGATGTCACTATACAAGATGACCCTGGGCAGAGGCCTGACACATTCCCACAGTCTGAGACTGAACAGAGGACGAGAAGCCTGACATAAAGGAGTGACCATGAGGCAGAGGAAAATAAAATGGAGAAGGGCCGGGGTGGGGTGGCTCAAGCGGGTGGATCACCTGAGCTCCAGAGACCAACCTGAGCAAGAGCAAGACTAGGTCTCTACTAAAATAGAAAAACTAGCCCGGCGTTGTTGGGATTGTTGGGAGCACCTGTAGTCCCCGCTACTTGTGGAAAAGTCAGACTCTGTCTCTGAAAGAAAAAAAAAATGAGGAGGGGGAGGAGAAGA
Source organism: Otolemur garnettii (assembly GCF_000181295.1). NCBI lineage: Eukaryota > Metazoa > Chordata > Mammalia > Primates > Galagidae > Otolemur > Otolemur garnettii. The sequence goes on along the minus strand of NW_003852414.1, from coordinate 11,707,804 downwards.
AACCCCTGGGTTGAGTCTGGTGGAAGGTAAACAGGTGGCAGTAAATTGCTAAGGGTGAGAGCTGGAACCGAATAGGGACTGATCCCGGTTGGAACACACAGTGAGACACCCTCGTGATCTTAAGCTAGCCAGAAGCGCATTACTACACAATTAACACTGCAAATTTCCACTCCCTCCCAGTTCTTCTGGGAAGGCTCATCCTGTCAATCACCCCCAGGGTGGGAAACAACAGCCAACCTGGCCAGGGGAAAGGTGGGACAAACTAGTGAACAAATAACACAGAATGTCTGCTCAGACTTCGGGGTCTCCTCTCCACGCCTGGAGGGGCGCTCGCCCTTCATTCTGCCACACGTGTCTCTTTTGTTATTGCTTTGCAGTGGCCGGTCCATCACCAACCAGGCACCAGGGCTCATTCTCTGGTACTGGGAGGCAAGAACCTGAGAACGTCTGCATTCCAGCGGGACCCAACACTCAGATTTGAAAACCTGAGCTTTGCTGGTGATGCTGAACAAGGGCAGTTTCCTCTGAGTGGCAGGGATAAAAGCGGGATTGGAACATGTTAAGGAGAATGTGGCAGGTGGGGATCCCCAAAGGCACAGACAAGCCCAGAGCTTTGGACAAGGCTTTCCAACTCCTGCTATGAAATGGAACAGGGAGTGAGGTGTTGCTACAGGGAGAGCTTGTGGACCCAGGACAGCTAGCTTCTCTGTCCCAGGGCAGCGGTCACTAAGGTGGAGACTGTTTAATAATCACACTATCTGATTCAACAGCCACAGGTGGCTACTGAGCACTCAGCATGAAAAAGTTAACTTTAAGTTTTATTAATTGAAATTGAAAAAGCCAAGCTAAACAGGGCAGCTCTCCAGTAGGTCTGCAGACCAATGGACCTCGCTGTCTAAAAGTTAAGAGCAGAGGCTGGTGGCTTCTACTTACTCGATGCTTTCCACATGAGGCTCTCAGCCTAGGGAGGGAAGAGGGACACCCGGGGTAAGTTGGAGAAAAGGAAATGATCTGAGAGAACACAGTAAAAGGGACAGGAAGGTCTCAGGGGTGAGTGCCATTTCAGATTTTAAAGTGACCCTGGTCAGAATTGTTGTTGGTTTTTCTTTGGCAAACATCAACTGCTTGGCTCTTCAAGGTGGCCTCAAACTACCTTTTCAACCATCTCTTGACATCCCCATCGTTTACTTCTGTAGTTCCCAATCTTTTGCAGAAACTTTTTTGCCTTGTACATATTATATTTAATGCCCCCTGCCCTTTTTTAAGATAACAATAAGGACAAAAACAAGGGTGTCCTGGAGGAAGCTGAAATAAGGGCTAAATCCCCCCACCAGCTCTGAGTCCACACATCCAAGAAACCCCAAGACTTGAAATCAAACATCTACCCTGGCTGGTGCTTTTCAAACTCAAATGTGCTGACAATCTCCTGTCCTGTTGAAATGCAGATTCTGTGCTGCTCCTGTGGCTCAAGAAGTAGGGTGCCAGCCCCATATACAAGAGGAGGCAGCCAAAAACTGCAAAAATTAAAAAAAAAAAAAAAATGCAGATTCTGCTCCAGCAGGTCTGCAGAGGCCCCAGGCTCCGCACTTCTTACAGGGTGCTGGGTGCTGCCTGAGGCACGCACTGGTCTGTGAACTACAGATTCTGAGTGGCAAGGGTCTAGGCCACAACTATAGCAGGCTACTCATGGTCACCAACCTGCTTGTTTTCCCCACTTGTTGGTCTCCTGGCCACATCAGCCTTTCCTCATCTTCTGCAGCTGGGAGATGCTACTTAATCTTCAAGGTCCTACACAATGTCACCTCCTCCCAAGGCTACTCCAAGGAGCCCAGGCAGAAGTAATCATGCTCCAGCCCCTGTTATCACCTGGCCCCATCTGCTGACACTTCACCCCTCTCTTACTCTCCTCAAGCCACATAGCTGCCCCTGCAGGTCCTGGAACATACTAGGCCAGCAGGAGCCTCAGGGGTTTTGAAGACCAATTTCTTTTCCTGAGATGCTCAACCCTGATGTTCTCATCTCTAAGCCTTTTACCTACTTATGCCTTTGCTCAAAGTCATCTTTTTTTCTGAGATAGAGTCTTGTTTTGTTGCCCTGAATACAGTGTTGTCATCGTAACTCACTGCATCCTTCTGCCTCAACCTGAGTAGACTACCGGCACCTGGCACCACACCAGCTAATTTTTCTATCTTTAGTAGTGACAGGGTCTCACTCTTGTGCAAACTCAGTCTTCTCCCGAGATGAGGCCTATACTTTGCCTACCCTATTTAATACCCTCCACTCCCAGCATTCCTGACATTCTAGTTGTGTTTGTGTATTTGTGTGTGTATATATATATATATGTTTCGTGTCTATATCCCCCGCAATGATGACTGATTTTTAGCCAGCATCCACAATATATTCATTCATTTTGCATCATAACATCTTGTGATATCTATTTTTTTTCAAAAGGTGAACTATCAAGTCAATAGCTGACAACTTGCAACTAATGAATGTGAATTAGATTTTTGACACCTCGAACAACCTAATCTCTAGTCAAGGTGTTAAAGATGCAAGAAAGAATAAGATAGCAAAATAGATACAGAAACTCAAGGGCATATGGATAATTCCAAAGTGACAATTCACAACGCAAAAATATATGAAGTGTGCCGGATAAAATGGTGACAATATACTATGAATCGGGATAAAGTAACCACTAATTTAACATACAATCTAATAATTTGCTATGTTTTATCATTTAAAATATATTCTAAAAAGTCACAGCTAACTTTAGTCAGAACTTACACATACTGTAACTTCTCAAAGCACATAACAAACTTCCAAACTAGGTATTATTATTATCTCCTTTTCTAAACAACAAACTGAGAGGGGAAATAACTTGCTCAATGTCACACAACCAAACTCTGCGGCTCCAAAGCCCTGGCTCTTAAGCCCTGTCTCCAGGTAGATGAAGAACTATAGACAGACTTAAAACGGAAAGGTTTATCTTTAGGTTTAGCTACCGTTTTAAAACTTTCTACACGTTTCATAAATAACTCACATATGTATTTCTTCTCTCCCTGCATGCCTGGGCCATAAACAATGATTTTCCTTTCTAAAAAGAAGAAAATAGTGTTTTCAAACAGTTTCTTTCCGTGGTAATAGTTAATGTTCTGTCCATCCAAAAATTTAAGACTAAGAAAAGGAAAGAAAAGATCAGACAGAAATGAGGCAGCACGGCTCAGTGCTCAAGGTACAGGTTCGAATCCTACCAAGTTCTGGATGTTGTGACCTCAGAAGTAATGATTCAACCCACGCACATCCCTCCCATGTAGTTTTCTTCCTGGATGCTGTGTGCTCCCCCTTATTTCCCACCACTCTTATCCTTGGGAGGATTCTTAACTGGGCTCCACAAATCTCCAAATGGTCCATGGACAGAATTCAAGGGATGCATGACCTTGGTAGGATAATCCTGAATTCTGTAAATTCACTTATTCATTAAAAGGCATTATCCTAAGAAGGGGTCCACAGCCTTCACCAGACTGCCACAAGAGGTCCAAAGTACAAAAAAACAAAGTAAATGTAGATAAAAGCAGATCCAGGGCAACAAGTCAAAAGTTTTATTAACAGCCTAGGAAACAGGGAAACAAATCTGAGTAGGTACAATAAGGGTGAGAATGGAAAGGAAAAAATGCAGTCAAGGAAAAACCCTAGGTATTCATAAACAAAGTAGCATCTTTCACCTTCCTTCTTAACTTTCTAAAAAGCAAAGCTGTCTCTAATTCCACTCACTCCTTAAATCCTTTGAGCTTTCACACGCGCACACACATGCACACTTTCACGTTAACTACTCTTGCAAACTCTTGCAAAAAGTACAGCCACAAACCTCAAACCCTTTGGAGCATCTAATTCCACTGGCCTCCTTGTGAGTTTTCTCCTGCTTTCTTCTTCCTTCATCTTTCCCGCAAAGCCAAGCTTCTCAAGCATCCCAGGGTCTCTGTCAGAGATCTAATTCACCCACGTGGCTTCAACCACCAATTCTGTATGGGAAAGTCTCAGTTCCCTACTGCAACCCCAACCTGGCTCATCCCACCTTCCCAGCGTCCGTCCTGTGTGGTACTGTAACAGGAAGATCCACCTGCCATCTGCTGCCAATTCAACATTTCTTATACCAAAATAGCTTGCGTCCCTTTCCAACAACACATAATTCCTTCTCCTAACTTTTCTGGTCCATCCTTAGGCCACCATTCTTCCAAGGACTCATCACATACAGTCACGGGAAACCCTGCACATTTCTCCTTCCTTGTAAAGTTATTTCTTCCCCCAGCCTTGTGCAGCTACAGACCAGCAGCATCACCTGGAAAGTGTGATAAAATGCAGAGAATCAGTCTCTGCCCCTCCACACCTGCTGAATCTACATTTTTACAGTGTTCCCTTGGGAAATTCATATGCACAATAATTTTGAGAAGCACTGGTCTGGTGCTTTTAATATGTTACCAAACTAGCTGCAACTGAATTTTATTGTATTTTGGCATCATATAAGTGAATTCCTATGGTGTGATAATTACAGGCCTCAACTATATCATCTCATTTAGATGACCCAGTGAGGAAATCCTTATCTCCATTTCAGGAATGCATACATTCAGATTGAAGACACTTACTGGTTTGGCTGTTCAAAGAGCCTATAATTGCTGAAGCCAGGATTTGAACCTCATCTATCTGACCACAAATCATTTTGCCAAATTCCATTCAAGTCCAAAATTTGTATTTCAAAAAGTATATGGGAAAAATTAATTACTCTAGTTGACTGTATTTTTTAATCAACTTAAAGTAGATTTGGTTCGTTTATTGCAATTCTTACTGGCCATCTTTCTAAAGACACAGTAGATAATCCTGCCTAGAGAAGAGAGACTGTCGACCTACCATGAGGCATCACTTGATACTAACATTTAATGACACATTTAGTACTCAGATTAACCATAGTTCACACAAAGGAAGAAGAAAATCTGTTTTCCAGACACACCCCCAAGTTTTAGGGAGTATGAACTACTACCCAAATAATATGTTTTGTGTGTATCTGCTTGGCATGCTTCTTTCCTCTGAAAAGAAAAAGAAAAAAGTACCATGTTTCCCCCAAAATAAGACCTACCCAAAAAAATAAGCCCTAGCAGGATTTCTATGCATTTGTTAAATATAAGCCCTACCCCGATAATAAGACCTAGTGATGGGCACTAAGACATCCCCTGAAAATAAGCCCTAGTGTGTCTTCTTGAGAAAAAATAAATATAAGACAATGTCTTATTTTCAGGGAAACAGTAGTTTGAGACTAGTTCTTGATTAAAAGATTAGTTGGGTTCCATTCAGTGAATTTCACCTAATGTTTATATTAATGCAATTAGCTTACTACTGTCTATTCAGTTAATTTCACTGCATAATCATTCATATCATTTTGAACCAAACTTCCTTTTTTTTTTTTTTGAGACAGAGTCTCACTATGTCACTCTTAGTAAAGAGTTGTGGCGTAACAGCTCACAGCAACCTCAAACTCTTGGCCTCAAGCAATTGTCTTGCCTCAGACTTCCCAGTAGCTGGGACTACAGACGCCCAGCTATTTTTTTGTTGTTGTTATTGTTGTTTAGCAGGCCTGGGTAGTATTGGAACCCACCAGCCCCAGTGCATATGGCTGGTGCCCTAACCACTTAGCCACAGGCACCCACCCATAAATAGCTTTCTAAATACTAATTTCTAAAAGACCCACATCTCATTGGGCATAAAAACCTTTTAGAAATCTATTTAAAACAAGTCTCAGCTTATAACATTCAACATGCTCCATACACTATTAAAATACCATTTTAAGACGCTTACTACTAATCATTTTTAGTGTAATTCCAAATGTAACAAGACAAAACTGCCTTCTTAAGTCATCTTTTCCTTTACATATTCAATTATATTCACTGCTTAAAATACTTAAAATAAAAATTGGCACTGATCCATTCACTGATGGGTATTTTAAGTTAGAAAGCAGTAACATATCAAATTAACCACACAATAACAGGCTTATTCCCGATATTGAGCATTGTCCAAATCAAGATTTTCATAACCACTATAATGGACTTAAAAATTTGCACCTTAATTGCAAGTTGTTACATTTCAATCAAATAGACTTTGACTTAATAGACTGCAATGCAGTTCAACTACAATCAATATAACAAACTCTAGTTCAGTTTCTTAAAAATCACCATAGATTTCCTTTCCCTCAAGCCAAGGCCTTGAAAATTCCCCTGAATGCTGCCATAATTGCAAGGATATAAGGTTATAATGCCACTTTTATTATATACTATTAGTATTCTATAAATCCTAGTATAATGTTATGCACCTAATTAGACTATAAAAACAGCTGAATCTTGAGTTAGGAAAAAAACTTGGAAATCATCCAGTCCAACAACCTTACTTTACAGATGCGAACAAAAGCTGGTTAGCATGCCCAAGGTCAACAGAGAAAGAACCAGAACACAGATCCAATGAGCAGTTGGATAGTATATGGAAGATGCCCAATCCCCTTATAAGATGCTTCCAAGACAAAATAAATATGCAGTTTCCCTTTAGTGCTCCAAATTTGTGGTTATTTCTTAATATCCTTATGATGAGTCCATATAAATTTTGAAAGCACAGAATTGCTATATTCATGACAGATCTTTTTCCGTTAATTCTGATCACTTTAGAAATGTAGGGAAAGACTGATGTGAAGTATCAGTTCCTTCTCTGTCGGGCTTTTTCAAATGTTCCCATTCACATGCAACGCTATGCTTGCTTGTTAATAGTGCTGACATATTTATTCTCACACTGTACGATAAACTTTGGCACACAGAAGTTCACATAAAATCAACCAGAAAATACTCGGCATCAGTGTTCAGATTTCATCTTTTTATATTCCTCCATTCTTTTTTCAAAAATACTAAAGAAAATAAACATTTTGAAAAAGAAGGCTGTATGTAAATGAACCTTTCTTACATCAACTCAGAGCCTTCAAAATAAAGATACTTGGACAAAAAATATGAGCCAATTTAGCAATCTTTCCTACAGTAGCTGACACTGTATGTGTACAAAGTATATCTGTTGAATGAATTAACATGCTTACATCGTATACTATGCAAACTTCACTCTGGCTGTGTACACTTAGAATTGTTAAAATGTTCTTTTTTTTTTTTTTGAGACAGAGTCTCAAGCTGTCTCCCTGGGTAGAATGCCTTGGCATCACAGCTCACAGCAACTTGAAATTCCTGGGCTTAAGTAATTCTCTTGCCTCAGCCTCCAGAGTACCTGGGACTACAGGCACCCACTACAATCCCGGGCTATTTTTTGGTTGTAGTTGTCATTGTTTGGCAGGCTGGGACTGGATTCGAACCCGCCAGCTCTGATGTATGTGACTGGCACACCTTAGCCACTTGAGCTATAGGTGCCACCCTTAAGCAATTCTCTTGCCTCAGCCTCCCAAGTAGCCGGGATTACAGGCGCCCACCACAGTGCCCGGTGAAGCTAAAATGTTCTTGAGAGCAAAAGAAAATAACACTAAGGGTGGTGCCTGTGACTCAAAGGAGTAGGGCACTGGCCCATATGCTGGAGGTGGTGGGTTCAAACCCAGCCCTGGCCAAAAACCACAAAAAATAAATAAATTAAAAAAAAAAAACACTAAATGTACTATCTAAAAATCCTGTATTATTTTTATAAGCCCCATGTACTTATTTTTATTAGTTTCAAGATATTTCTATTTAGCAAGAACCTCTAAAACAAATGTAGCAATTAATAAAATATAAGGTAGCAACCGAAGTGATTACTGCAAAGCATGCACAACTACAAGACTTTCTAAAGTAAACAGGAATTCAGACTAATTCCCAGACAGCACCCTTTTTTGTTGTTGTTAACACTACTTTACTGGACAAACTGCCCTGACTAAAACAACAGAACTCCAAAGGAGATAAAACCACCCATGAATAAGAGTAAGCACTACAGTACACACATCCTACTTTTAAAATATAAGATCCTATTGTATTAATAAGGGACACACAGCTAATAACATAAATTACAAAACAGCGTAAAAGTAGTATACATAACTCTAGATTGCAGACTTACTAACTTAGGAAAAAATACATTGCATTTTCTGTAGTAATACATGGCAGAGGAATTTTTGATGCAATAATGTAACATATGCTGTTGTAACAATTTATAGTCCTAATAAAGAAGTTGTAGGAAGTTAAAATGAACTTCAGTGGGTGAGGCATTAAACTGCATTAAAATAATCACTTTTCAAATTTGTCAAAGGCAGTCACAACTCCAAGCAAACGCAAAGCAATCCTGATACCGTTCCACCTTTTCCCCAGCTAAGCTTGGGGAAGAAAAATAGAAAAGTGATGCCTTTTCAACAACTTTATTAAATTGAGAGTGTTCTTTTTTTTAAGAAAAAAACCAACATGGTTTTCTGTCACTTCCATGATGCTGAAAAGGACACAGGCACCCATAGAAATCAAAAGCAGACTTAACACTTTTGCTCAGATGCTGACTGCAGTGGGTAAGGTCATGGTCAAAATTCACAGGCTCATTTAAACTTTCATGGCTGAGCCAACAGCTCCTATCACGTTTCCTGATCCTATCCAAGTAGATTAAAACTGCAAGAGTTTCTCGCTGTAAGATCAGCGAGAGGCTATTTCAGACACTCAAACCGCAGTCCGCATAGCCCGCAGCGGCGCATCTTACACCAGCCCTGGCTGGGCGTAAAGCTAACCTTTCTTCCAAGCGCTCTCTTCCAGGCTTTTAAACCCCCAAGGCGGCTGCAATAACCTCAAGACCACCTCCTATCCTCGCCTGCCGGGACCCCCTCCAACTGTCACCGTCCCGGCCGCCCTTCCGCAGTCGGTGACTTCTGCCCAGCTCCCCAAAGTGGGGGGAGGAGGCGTGGGGAGGAAGACTCCCCGCCAAGGGCTCCTCAGTCGGCACAGCGGCAGTGCGATGCGGGAGACGAGCAGAGAAGATGCTCAGCACCAGAGCCATATTTACATTAGCTTTTTCTTTGCCAAAAGCTTCCCTTCTATCCAATAATATTGCCTTTAAAGGAAATAAAAGAACCTAAGCACTAAAGCTGCTGCCCCCAAATCTTCTCGCTCTCCAGTCTCTCCAGTACTCTCACCTCTGTCCTCCTGAGGGAGGCTCCTGCCACGGACAGGTACACCTGCCCGCCGCCTGACGACACCGGCGCCCCCGCCACCCCCCACAGAAGGGGAGCGATCGGCGGGACCTGGTCCCCAGCAGCCCCCGCTGGGGCTGACAGCGAGGCTGAGCCGTGCTCCGCACAAACTTCCCACTTCCCGTGTGCGAGGACCGACCCACGGACCGACGGACGAGGCGGCACGGGCACCGGCCGTGGGGCTCAGATGCAGACGGGACCCCTCATCCTGCGTCCGGCCCTAGATCCAAAGGAGGCGCGAGTGGCGTCCTGGCGGCCCAGAGGGGCGGGCGCACTCTGCGGAGCTGGGAACACCGAGGCAGGCAAGCAGCCCCAGAGGGTGAAGTGCTGGAGGGCCGGGGCCGGCTCGGGCTCCCCGCCCCGCAGCAGAAGCAGTAGCAGCAGCCGGAGGAGGAAGGGAGCGAGGAGGAAGAGGAGGAGGAGGAGGAAGGGGACTGCGCGCCGCAGCCGAGCCCTTACCGAGTGGTTTACCCCCCACATCAGGACGCTGAGCAGCGGGTCGCTGGCCCGAAACAGCTTCACTTTCTGCGCTACGAAGTGCTTCTTCTTGGTCTTGGTCTTGCTCGCCAGGACAGAGGACCCCAGGTTGCTGGGGGTCGCCATGGCCGCCGCCGCCTCCGTCCCCTCCACCGCCGCGCTCCCGAGGCCGGGGACCCGCCCTCTCTACACACCGGCCCGGGGAGGCAGGCGCATCCCCCCGGCGGCGGCCCCGGCGCGCCGTGCTCCGCTCCACCCGCCGCCGCCTCCTGCGCTCTCGGCTCGCTCCGCCCGCTCGGCCCGCTCGGCCC
>NW_003852414.1:11690147-11697604 GCF_000181295.1 Otolemur garnettii | reverse complement strand
GGACCGTTAGGCTGCGCCCTCCGGCTCGGGCGCCCCCCTCGGCTCCCGCTCCAGCCCGGCCGCCCGGTGCGCAGGCGGGGAGGCCGCGGGATGGGAGTGCGACGCGCGGAGTGAGGGGCTCCAGCCCGGCATCCCCTTCCGCTCCCCGGGGAAGAAAAGGAACAGGATGGGGAGCGCGGGGAGATAGGAGGAGCGGAGCCCCCGGGGTCGTCGATCGGGCGGTGAAAGGAGGCTGGGGAACCGCCGCTCGCCCTTTGGAGAGTGAAGAGCTAGTGAGACGTGAAATGCTGCGTGGAGACCCGGGCTTCCCTGGCACCGCGCGAAAGGACTTGGGCATGTTGCCGTCCGCCTTCCAAAGTGGCGCTGAGATGAATTTCTTAACCCCTTTGTGCTTTTCGGACCCTGTATTTGGGCGTCCCCACTCTCCCAGAATCATTCAGAAGGGACACTCCCACCTGATACACTGGGTTGTCATTCCCAGCCCACCCTCGCTTCTGGGACAGGGCCCGGAATTCCCCATCAAGAGCCTTGGGCTTCACCAGGAGAGCCATGCCCCAAACTGCACCTTCTACTTCGAATCCATTACTCTGTTCCTTGCCATCCCTTACTTTTTTCCTCATCATCTTCCCTGGAACTCTGTGCACCTGAATTTAGCCCTTCTTATGTGGGCAATACTAGGCCCACCTCAGGAAGCTGCCATTCAAGTGTGCTAAAAACCCACTGCACCCAGACCTTCCCCAAGATCGTCACTCTGTGCTATGTACTTACCCCGACTCAGGCCACCTCAAATACTAAGTCCTCACTTCATTGATAGGCGAAAAAGTTCCTTGGAAACTGTTAAGCATAACAACATATAATGAAACCAGTTTTACTATAGGCTAAAATAAACAAGAGTTAAGTTCCTACAGCATATTCCCGCTAAGCATCCACTTGCAAATAAAGACCCCAAACGCTTGTAATATTAAACATTGAAATACATGTGCGCTACACAGACATTTAAGAAAGATTATGAGGGCGGCACCTGTGGCCCAAAGGAATAGGGCGCCAGCCCCATATACCAGAGGTGGCAGGTTTAAACCCGGCCCCGGCCAGTTACGGAAAAACAAGATAATGATTTACCCATTTTTGGTGAATCAGTGAGTGACAGCAGTTGTGACTTAAATCATCAAGGAGTAAATGTTTGCAAAGTGAAAACGGTCAAAAGTGAAAACGATCAAAGTGAAAACTGTTCAAAAGCACAGTTCAAAAGCAATACGAAATATGCTGGGGCTCACTGAGCACTTTCTTACCACGACACTTATTGTCGTGCATTCGTATAGATCATTGTATACGTCACACATTTTTATTTTACAATTCTATGTTTCATTCATTTTCCAACCCACTAAGCCCTCTATAGGGTCCTGGATGGCTAGAACGTATCTGAGTAGTTTAGGGTACAAGGCAGGACCCAACCCAGGCCAGGTTCCATCCCATCTCAGGGTGTGCAAGCCCACGCGTGCACACACATGTATACACACTCATTCACACTGGGACAATGTAGACACACCTGTGAACTGAATGTGCACATTTATGGGACAAGAGAGGAAATGGAATACCCAGAGAAAACCCAAGCAGAGGTGGAGAGAATGTGTAAACTTCACACAGGTAGGGGCCCTGGCAGAATTTTTTCTTTTCTCATCAATGTTTTAACAAAACGACATTGAACAAAATGACCTGCTGTAAGTTGTCTGGTCACTATTACTCCATTCAAATACAGTGGATACCTACGGTGCCCTTGGTAGTCTGTTCAGTTCTAACAGGGGTGGGGAGACCCAGGATGACAGACACTTATCTCTTAATGAGCTTGAGTCTTATTGCAGTAGGGGAAGGTCATGTGGTCACCTCTTGTTCTACCTTTAACTGTTGGTTAAGTGTAAAGGCCGCCCCAAAATCCTCTTGTAGTTCTTTCCTGCTTACTTCTTACTATATCCAAAATGATGTCTGCTTCCCCCTGTATCAAACATACCACTCTTAGTGGGAGGGGGGCTAAATTTGTAGTAAGAAGACAGGGGCCTGAGCTCCAGCTCTCCCACTCACCTGAGCAAATCGCTGGACCTCTCCAAGCTTCAGGCTTTTTGTGTTAACAATAGGTATCACCAAGGGCTGGGTGGCATGGCTGGTAATCCCAGCACTTAGGAGGCCAAGGTGGGTGGATTGCTTGAGCTCACAGGTTCAAGCCCAGCCTGAGCAAGAACAAGACCCAGTCTCTAAAAAAGAGCCTGGCATTGTAGCAGGCACCTGTAGTCCCAGCCACTTGGGAGGCTGAGGCAAGAGAATTGCTTAAGTCCAAGAATTTGAGGTTGCTGTGAGCTGTGATGCCATAGCTCTCTACCGAGGGGGACAAACTGAAACTCTGTCTCAAAAATAAATAAATAAATAAATAGGTATCACCAGCTACAAATGTCACTTTACAGACTGTTCCAGACCTGGTAATGTAACCCTGCCCAAACTCTTTTATAGGATGTTTGTTAGAATCAAAATCAACAGTAGATAATGGCCACGAAAGCACTTTGTAAAGCTTGTGACACAAGATAAAATGCAGAGCCCTGGCAGATAGCCCATAGTCTGTCTCTCCTGACCTCAGAGGAGGGCCTGGTCGAACAGCTGCACATCATTTATCCACAGGCATGCAGAAGAAAGCATCTAAGACCAAGTTCAACATCTTTGCCCATCTCATAAGTTTTAGCTTCATTGCTTATATTCTGTTGGAAACGGCATTCACATCTTTCAGTTACCCTGGCTAGAAGTTCATTTATTTAACAAATTCTCATTGACCCAGGCTTGAAAGCTTAGCGTTACCATCGATTGGTGCTTTTCATCAGCACTCCGCATAAACCCCTTTACCAGATTCTGCCCTTGAATACAATTATGCTCAGTTATTATCTCTTCCCTGGTGCTTTCCTCATCCTCTTCGTGGAAATTAATCCTTCCACCGCAGCGCTTCCATAGCACTTTATCTGCTCCATAATAGCCATATTGTGCTTAATTGTATATTAATAATGCAAGACAATGGGCTTGCTGCGAATGCTAAAAAACTGAATTTAGTGATGAGAAAGTGCTGAATGAGCCTAGAGAGAGAAAGGAGATGGACACCTGTGGTCATGGTCAGGTGACGGTTCACACAGGAGAGCAGCAAGCTATGGATGGGTACGGAGGCCAAAGTCAGCCTGTGAGGGGCAGACAGGGACATGGTGTGGTGTTTTCAGGTAGGAATGAGGTGACACAGCTTCTAAGGGGCAGAAGTTTTGGTGGTTTAACATGCTTTGAATGGCAGCTAACAAAATGCCATTCACAAATGCACTGTGGGTTTTTTTTGTTTGTTTGTTTTAGCCGGGGCTGGGCTTGAACCGGCCACCCCCAGCATAGGCGGCTGGCGCCCTACTCCTTGAGCCACAGGCGCCGCCCCAGCACAAATACATTATTAAATGATTTTGCCAATAACCTTTCACGTTAGCTTTGGGCTCTTTTGAGGGTGTAATAGGTGTTTAGGAGAACTAGAGCCACAGAAATGACCTCAGAAAGCATGTCATCTAGTTCTCAAAAGGCACACATTAGATAGAATACTGAGATCTAGAGAAACCTAAGTAATTTCCTGATTTATTGGGAGACGGGAAAATCTCTGAAGGTAAGGTCCATGCTCTACTCACTTCTAGAGCCTCCAGATAAACCTAGCACACCCCCTTTACCTGTGATAAAGTCGTGATGAATAAATGAAAAGGACATCTTTATCTCGCACAACAAAGTTACACGTAAAATTTGCACAGCCGAGAAATATTGGTGCACATCTTCCATTCAGAAGTACTTTGTTGGGAAATTAGGCCAGGTCAAACATAATATTTAAACTTGGACACTACTGTACGTGGATTTAGCAACCTAGTGACTTGATTACGGTTTTCCTCAGGAGTCTATGCAACTGTGAAACAATGTGTACGTCCCACTTGTTCTTAGTCCAGCACTTGGTTCAGGCTGATTATGTTGTTGAGGGTCGAAGAACCCAAACCACTGCCAGTCTTCACCAAAGGTCTTCAAGGGAGGCCTGGCTAGAGAAGGAAGATCAACGGAGTGTGACCTTGAAAGGGGTCATGGTTGTGTCAGTCAAGGAGAATGCCACAGCCTCTGTCACTGCCCCTGACAGCCACACCTCTTTGTGTTTGGCCTGTTGGGAGGTGGGTCATCCAGATGCCAAGGCCATGACAGCTGCAAGAAATGCTCCAGCAGCCAAGTTTCCTGAGAAGAAAGAAGGAAATGCCAGGACGATTGAACGTTCTCCAGCCCTGACTTGTTCGTGCTTCTTGCTGCTGCTACTTCGTTTTGCTTTTACCTTAATCAACTTTATTTACTGGCATAAAACCCTATGGTGAAAGTGTTGTGTTGACTAAAGTATACAATAGCAGAAGTGGAGGCTGAAATAGGATATATACTCAGATTGGTTATTACATTTCCCTTGTCATAAAAAAAATACTTATCCATTAGAATAATTCTAATTTGAATTTTTCCTCGAGGAGAAGAAATTGGTAGCTTCTTTGACTTAATACTATTTGGGAGCTTTTGTGCTTTTTTATTTTTTTTATTTTAAGACAAAGTCTCAAGCTGTTGCCCTGGGTAGAGTGCTGTGGCATCATAGCTCACAGCAACCTCAAACTCTTGGGCTCGAGTGATCCTTTTGCCTCAGTTTTTCTATTTTTAGTAGAGACAGGGGTCTCGCTTTTGCTCAGACTGGTCTCGAACTCATAAGCTCAAGCAGTCTACCCACCTCAGCCTCCCAGAGTGCTAGGATTACAGGGGTGAGCCACCTCACCAGGCCATCTTTTGTGCTTTTTATTTCTTTAGGAAGAGATGAGAGCAGGATGTGTGACAATTCCATTCACTCTTCTGCAGTGTCACCTGGGGCTTTGCCATGCCAAATCATTATTATCTTAGAAGGTCATTATTAAAGCACCTATACTGTCAAACCTGGCCAAAAGGCACCAAGGGGCCACAGATGCAGCAAGCTGGCTGTGTGTGAGTTACATTTTGGGGGGTAAGCGATTGACACAGTGCACCACAGCTGGCTGGCTGGGCATTCTGAGGAACTGGCTGTGGTTTGGCACCAGCTGCTTGGGGTTTTCTACCCCAGTTTAAATATCGATGGCGATTCTTCTGACTTCTGTCACTTGCTGGGACTTCCTGGACAGTGGCAGCAACTCCAGCAATCTGCCCATTTGTTGGCACCTATTTGGTTGGCCTGACTTGGAGAGATTGGACTGGGAGAAGAGGGGGTACATAGGCTAACTATTTCCCAGCTGCCTCACCTTCTCCACTCCCCAAGCAGAGCACGAGAACTTTAGCTGGTCCCCTGGGAAGACTGGAAGCTGTGTGGAGGGCGGGAGTCACTCTCCAGTGGCACTGTATCTTTATCCTATATACCTTTACAATAGAAACACAAATTTCCAACATTGGGAGAGCAATTAAGTGGATTACAGTAGATCCATAGGGCAGAATATTATACATTCGACAAAGATATTTTCACTGAAAATTTAATGACATAAAATATCATATAATATGTTAGTGTAAGTGAAAGAAGAGGAGGCAAATTCTATATGTGCTATGATTTTAATATTACAAAACCGGGGTGGGGGGTGCCTGCATGGAAAACACTAAGAGAAAATACATCATAATTTTTCATTTGTTTTGAGACAGGTTCTTGCTCTGTCACCCAGGCTGAAGTGCAGAGGTGCCATCATAACTCAGGGCAGCCTCAAATTCCTGAGCTCAGTGATCCTCCTGCCTCAGCCTCCCATGTAGCTGGGTACCACAGGCACCTGCCACCACACTTAGCTTCATCATACTTTTGACAGTGCCATGTTAGGGGTACAGTTTGGATTATGGCCTGATTTTTAAAATATATTTCCCCCATCTTCCAAATTTTATAAAATGCATATGTATTTCTTTTAAATAATTTTTTTTTTTGAGACAGAGCCTCAAGCTATTGCCCTGGGTAAAGTGCCGTGGCATCACAGCAACCTCAAACTCTTGGGCTTAAGCGATTCTCTTGCCTCAGCCTCCCTTATAGTGGGACTAAGGCTGCTTATGTTTAGGCAATGAGGTCAAGTTTATACTTTTTCTATCCTCATACACACCAAGACCCACAACAATGCCTCGGTATTTTTTTTTTGGTTATAGTTGTCATTGTTTGGCTGGCCTGGGCTGGATTTGAACCCGCCAGCTCTGGTGTATGTGGCTGGCACCTTAGCCACTTGAGCTACAGGTGCCACCAGATAATAATAATATTTTTGCAGTTTTTGGCCAGGGCTGAGTTTGAACCCACCACCTCCGGCATATGGGGCCAGCACCCCACTCCTTTGAGCCACAGGTGCCACCCCAAATAATAATAATTTTTAAATGCAAATTAAATGGAATGGCTTGAGCCCAAGAGTTTGAGGTTGCTGTGACCTGTGACACCACAGCACTCTACCCAGCATGACAAAGTGAGACTCTGTCTCAAAAGAAAAAAAAATGTAGAAAATAATAATCACAGTAGTCTTCATGCTGTTGTATCCAAGAGTCAAAATGGAGCATCCCCGGAAGTTCTGTGCTGCCCTTTAGGAGTGAATGGAAGACCCAGAGTTAACAAAGGACTAACACCTTCTCATACTGGTAGTGCCAAGGGTCTGCGTTGGTTAACCTCATGCAGTTCCCATCCATAAACCCACAGGGAAGAAATTAAGTGGTAAGAGGAACAAGAGGTCCCCGTGAGACTCCCTATGCCACCCAGGCTATTTCCACTTCCTCCTTACTGCTCTCAGTTCCTGAAAATTCACTGATGCAGCCTCCTGCAGACGCAGAACCAGCCTAGTTCTGCATCTGCAGAACTGGGTGCCTAGTGCAAAATGCTGGTTAGTTTCAATTAATAATCTGATGTCCATCTGATGACCAGACAAGGCCCTGTTCATCAAGTCTTGTAAAATCTCAAAAGGAGAGGAGTTGGGCTTCATGAGTTTTTTAGACTCAGAAAAATACCTTTTAAATCCTTTATGTATTTTTAGTGTCAGCTAACATTCAAGTGTTGTACAAAAAGGAAGCTATAGATAAATTGTTGTTATATAAAATTCTAGGTCTGAATTTTAAAGATACGGGACTGTTGATTATTCACAATATTCATGCCCTTGGTTTTGTGCTTTCATCTTAAATATGACATGGTTCCTTGTTAGGGGGCTGATGCCACAACTAACTTTCAATGCAGAATCCTGTTTTTCTTTTATTAATCAGGCTTTTTTCGGTTTCAGCTTGCAAATTCAAGTTTTAAGTAGGTCACAATATTGGTTTTTAAAAATTTGACAAAATATGGCTCGGCTCCTATAGCTCAACCGGCTAAGGCGCCAGCCACGTACACCTAAGGTGGCGGGTTCGAATCCCCAGCCTGGACCCGCCAAACAACA
>NW_003852414.1:11687666-11689657 GCF_000181295.1 Otolemur garnettii | reverse complement strand
AAAAAAAAAAAAAAAAAGAAATAGGTTCATTATCATTTTTCCTTATTCATTCATCACATATGCATTGAGCAAGTTCTAGAAGATTCTGAGCACAAAGACAAAAAACCCCACACTCTTCGTTCTTGAGGGGCTCATAGATTAGTGGGGAAGATAAACCCAGAAGCCAATCAGTTTTAGTGCTTCATGGTATATGGTACATGCTATCACAAGACAATAGGAATGGTGTTAGAGACAAGCCTGAGCAAAAGTAAAACCCCTTCTCCACTAAAAATAGAAAAACTGAGGCAAGAGACTTGCTTGAGCCCAAGAGTTGGAGGTTGCTGTGAGCTATGACACCACAGCTCTCTACTCAGGGCAACAGCATGAGACTCCGTCTCAAAAAAAAAATATATGCAGCATAATCACAACATTGGTTTATTTTGTTGACATAAAAAGCAGTTAAATAAATCTCTATAAAAAGTTCAAACAGTACATAAGAGCATGACCCAAAAAGGGAAAGTCCTTCCTCCCATCCCTATACCCCAACTTCCCATTCCGTGGCTCCTCCGCTTCTCCTCCCCTCCCCTCTCCCATTTATAGTGAGAGTGGATATTTCAAGGTCATTTTTATGCATTTGCACACATATACGTACGTGCACTAATGTATGTTTGCTTTTATGTAAATGGGAATGTACTGTACACGTTATTCTACAACTTGCTTCCTTTCTGCTTAACACAATGCCTTGGAAATCTGTCCCTAGTTGAGTAGCAGGGACTAATCTCACTATCACAAGTCTTATGTCTGCAGAATTCTAATTTCCTTCTTCCATCCCCTACTTCATTTTTGTTCTTAGCTCCGTTGCTAGCTGAAGCAGAGAACTCCACCAAGTCTCTTCTAGATAAACTTGGTCAAATCTGAGTTTTTCAGTCTGCATTAGGGAAATACTTGGTGAAAGTCAACTCCCCTCTCCCGGGAGTGACCTAGATGGGTGGGAAGCTTCCATGTTGTGGCTTTGTGGGTGCAGCCCCAACTCCTGGGCTCAAGACCACAAACGGGTTGGTGGCCTCCTCTCCTGGGATCCACCGACGTGATAGCCACCTCAATCCAGTCTCTTCTACTCAGGCCTCAGTGGTCTGGAAACTTCTCAGCCCCACTCCACTTCCCTTTAGGTCAGCCCTTCCCTGTCAGTGCCCTCAGCCTCCCTGAGAGCATCTGGGGACTTTGAGTCTCCCTCAGGCCCTTCCACAGGGAACCTCAACCACTTAGCTCAGCTACGTGCTGTGGGCGGTCCTGTTTCTTCTCAATGAGGCTTTTAGCCTCTGGGACACACATAATCATCGAGGCCTTGGTCTGCTCTGATGTGGGACACCTCTGGTCTACCCCCAGGCCAGTTCCACTATCTCCTAAGCTGAGAAAATCCCCCAGCTGCACCAAGATTGTTTTTGTTTACTCTCCCCTCCCCCACAGGCTTCTTCTAAAAGGCAGAACTGACCAAGCAAGTGTTCATTACAAACTATCATCTAAGAATAAGTTCAAAATTTATGCTCAGAATCCTTTGGGCACTTGCCTTTTAGTCACATAGAAACTTTCTTTTTATATTTTGATTTTAAAAATTCAGATCTTGCAAGCAAAACTTTGTCTTTCAAGATGATTTACGATGAGTTTTAAGAATCCCATAAACCACGGGATTATGTTGCAAAATAGCATCCCACTACATTAGTATTTATAGAGAGCTATCGCTTTGGGGGGGTTTGGAGACAGGGTCTCAATCTGTCACCCCAACTAGAATGCAAAGGCATCATCGTAGCTCACTGCAACCTCAAACTCCTGGGCTTAAGCAATCCTCCTACCTCAGCCTCCTGAGTAGCTGAGATTACAAGTGTACACCACCACATCAGCTAATGTTTGTATCTTTTGTAAAGGTGAGGTCTTGCTCTTGCTCCGGCTGGTCTGGAACTCCTGACCTCAGGCAATCCTCTTACCTCCACTTCCCAGAGGGCTAAGATTATAGG
>NW_003852414.1:11685693-11687339 GCF_000181295.1 Otolemur garnettii | reverse complement strand
GAGACAAGAGTCTCGCTTTATCACCCTTTGTGGAGTGCTGTGGTATCACAACTCACCAGCAACCTCCAGCTCCTGGGCTTAGGCAATTCTCTTGCCTCAGCCTCCGGAGGAGTTAGGACTACAGGTACCTGCCACAACGCCAGGCTATTTTTTTGTTGCAGTTTGGCCAGGGCTGAGTTCAAATCCGCCACCCTCGGTATATGGGTCCAGCTCCCTACATACTGAGCCACAGGTGCCACCCTGGGCCATCTCTTTTTAACTGATTCATGGTATCATGATATAGAAGGTGTCAGCAAACTATTTTCTTAGGTCCAAACCCAGCCCACTGCCTGTATTTATAAATAAAATGTATAGGAATGCAGCCACACTTACTTAGTTTTATTGCCTATGACTGTTTTCATACCGTAGACCACATGACCTGCAAAGCCTGAAATCATTACTATCTGACTGGTTATAGAAAAATGTTTTCCAACTCCCAGTAGACAGATATCATTTATTTAACTAGTTCCCTTAGGTTCAACAAATTATGTTAATATCTTTTTGGTTGTGAGGTTTAGAAAACTTGTTATAAACTAGTTTTTGGGAAATTGCTGGCTTATTGAAGTGGAAGAGGCAGGCATAGCTGGATCATTCTAGAGACTGGACTATTGCTTTAAAGGTCGGTGTTCCTGACTGGGTGCCTGTAGCTCAGTCGTTAGGGTGCTGGCCACATGCACTGGGGCTGGTGGTTTCAAACTCGGTCCAGGCCTGCTAAAACAATAAAACAACAACAAAAATAGCTGGACATTAGGGTGGTGCCTGTGGCTCAGTGAGTAGGGTGTCAGCCCCATATACTGAGGGCGGTGCCTGTGGCTTTAGGGTGGTGCCTGTAGCTCAGTGAGTAGGGTGTCAGCCCCATATACTGAGGGTGGTGAGTTCAAACC
Organism: Otolemur garnettii; assembly: GCF_000181295.1. NCBI lineage: Eukaryota > Metazoa > Chordata > Mammalia > Primates > Galagidae > Otolemur > Otolemur garnettii. The sequence goes on along the minus strand of NW_003852414.1, from coordinate 11,686,416 downwards.
CAGCCCCAGCCAAACTGCAACAATAAAAAAAATAAAGTTAAAAAAAAAATAGCTGGGCATGGTGGCAGGCACCTGTAGTCTCAGCTACTAGGGAGGCTGAGGTAAGAGAATTGGTTAAGTCCAAGAATTTGAGGTTGCTGTGAGCTGTGATGCCACGGCATTCTACTGAGGGTGACATAGTGAGACTCTGTCTTAAATAAATAATAAACGTCAGTGTTCCCAGTTCTTGAGCTTCATTGAGAAGCTCTTTGTGTGTTCTGGCTTCATTCCACTGACAAGTCCCCCTTGTGTGCCAGGGAAGATGGTCACTGTGCGTCCCTGGCTTAACAACCACTTTGCAGAAAGAGCTCCCCTATGGCAGGTCTGAGACTGGCCCTGTTGAGATCAGGTGCACAGCCCTGGCCCTATCACTAAGTCCAGGGAAATGAGATGCTGTGATCCGTCAGGCCTGGGTTTGTGTTTCTCCTTACCCAGATAGAGTAAGGAATAATTGTGAGTGATAGCCTCACCATTTCATAAAGAGTCGGAAAGAGGTGGTTCCCCAAAGGAAGAAATGTTGAGATTACAAAACAGCACGGGTGACTTTTCCCTATTAAAAACAAAGTTTTGATGAACTGCTTTATTACGTCTTTTTTTTTTTTTTTTTTTTTTTGAGACAGAGCCTCAAGCTGTCCCCCTGGGCAGAGTGCCTTGGCATTACAGCTCACAGCAACCTCCAACTCC
>NW_003852414.1:11684585-11685673 GCF_000181295.1 Otolemur garnettii | reverse complement strand
TTTCTGGCCTCACCCTAAAAACCGACCCCCTCCAAAGCCTATAGGGCTGGGTAGATTTCTGTAACTCCAGGGCCCCATTTACAAAGATTTTGGCCAACCTCCAGCTCTTGGGCTTAGGTGAGTCTCTTGCCTCTGCCTCCCAAGTAGCTGGGACCACAGGCGCCCGCCACAGCGCCTAGCTATTTTTTGGTTGCAGCCGTCATTGTTGTTTGGCGGGTCCGGGCTGGGGATTCGAACCCGCCACCTTAGGTGTACGTGGCTGGCGCTTTAGCCAGTTGAGCTATAGGCACTGAGCCTTTATTACGTCTTTTTATGCAGACGTAATTACTACCTGTTGGTGCTTTTGAGTTGTCCAAGTCAGAGTGGGAGGCAAGGCTGGGATAGCTTTGTCTCTCCAATCATTGAATGAAGACTGCCCTGGGACAGGCCTTGGGTGAGGGAGTTTCTTCCACTGAGGACAATTCCTGGAGAGGGCTGGCACCTGAGGGCTGTCAGCCAGCAATATTCTCAGCAGTGGGAAGAATAAATCCTCCAGGACTGGAGCAGAGCCAGCCTGCATTACACTGGCTTATACTTATTAATATGGGAATTGCCTGTTCATAGTTGTTCTGTTTCCTTATTGATGGGCAGTGGGCCTTTCTTCTGGATGTTAATCCTTTGTATGTTATATGTGTTGCCAATATTTTATCTCGGTCTATTTTTCTTCCTTTTCTTAAGGGATTATTTATTTTTAAGACTGATTACATTTCTAGATAGTCAAATTACTTCATCTCTCTTCTCCAACACATAAAAATACTTTATATTTTCTTTGAATATTGATATGCTTATGCTTTTTTTTAAATTTTAAGTTCTTTAATTCCTCTGGTGTTAAATTTTTGTTCCCAGTATGAGGTAATATTCCAGAACCATATATTTGGTAAACTACTTTCTATAGACTGTTATGAAAGATTATACTTACCAGAATTTAAATTCTTATTTACATGGGGATTTCTTGACTCTCTAATTACAGCAATCTATCATATATTCTTTTCTTAATACCTGTTTTAAAAATCACTGGTTTTTTGTTTTTGTTTTTTTTTTTTTTTTTT
>NW_003852414.1:11674460-11684348 GCF_000181295.1 Otolemur garnettii | reverse complement strand
TTTTTTTTTTTTTTGAGACAGAGCCTCAAGCTGTCGCCCTAGCTAGAGTGCTGCGGCATCACAGCTCACAGCAACTTCCAACTCCTGGGATCAAGTGATTCTCCTGCCTCTGCCTCCCAAGTAGCTGGGACTTTAGGCACCCACCACGACAATAATGTTGTCATTATTGTTTAGAAGGCCGGGCCTGGACTTGAACCAGCCAGCCCGGGTGCCCTAACCATTGAGCTATGGGCACTGAGCCTATTTCCTTTACTTAAAAAAGAAAATTATAGCAATGACTTCCAATATGACATTGAATAGGAGTAAAAAGAGGAAGAAATTCTTGCCTTAAGGATGATGTTAGCTGGAGGTTTTTTGGCAAACGTTCTGCATCTCTTTGAGGAAGTTCCCTTCTGTTCCTAGTTGGCTGAGAGTTTTTTCCATAAAAGGGTGCTGGATTTTGTCAAATGCTTTTTCCCTGTATTTCTTGAGATGATTATGTGGCTTTTATTCATTCTATTAATGTGGCATATCACATTTATCAATTTGTGCATGTTGCACCATCCTTTCACCCCAGAAATAATTCCACTTCATCAGGTGTACGATCCTTTTAACATGCTGTTGAATTTGGTTTGCTGGTATTTTGTTGAGGATTTTTGCACCTGTATTAATTAGGGATATTGTCTTGATATTTTCTTTTCTAATAGTGTCCTTGTCTGGCTTTGGTATCAGGGTAGGGCTGACTTCATAACATGAGTTTAGAATTATTCCCTTTGTCTTCAATTTAATGTTATTTTTTTTTTTTTTGCAGTTTTTGGCCGGGGCCAGGTTTGAACCCACCACCTCCAGTATATGGGGGGGGCGCCCTACTCCTTTGAGCCACAGGCGCCGCCTTTCAATTTAATAAGGATTGGCATTGATCCTCTAAATGCTTGGTAGAATTCACCAGTGAAACTATTGAGTCCTGAGCTTCTACCTGTTTGAAAGTTTTGAATTACTGATTCAGTCTCCTTATTTATCATTGCTGTGTTCAGATTTTTCATTTCTTCATGATTCACACATTGGCTGTGTCTAGGAATTTACCCATTTTTTGGGAAAGTTATCCAATCTGTTGACATCTAACTGTTTATTGTCGTCTCTTACGATTCTTTGTATTTCTGTTTATCAGTAATGTCTCCTGTTTCATTTATAATTATGTTTATTTGAGTCTTCTCCATTTTTTTCTTAGTCAGTCTCACTGAATATCTGCCAATTTTGTTTCGGCTGATCTTGGCTATGATTCAGGCTTTGTATTTGCTATCTCTCCAAGTTTTAAGGGTGGCCATTAGCCCTGCAAGTCAACTCTGATGGCTCCAAAATGATCGTTGATTTTCAGTTTCTCCAGCCCTTTCCTTTCCTTTCGTTCTCTTTTTTTTTTTCTTTATCTTTTTTTTCTTTTGAGAAGGGGTCTTTCTCTGTTGCCTAGGCTAGAGTGCAGTGGCATCATTATAGCTCACTGCAGCCTCAAACACCTGGGCTCAAGTGATCCTCCTGCCTCAGTGCCCCAAGCAGTTGGGACTACAGGCCTACAATACCACACACAGCTAAATTAAAGTTTTTGTAGAAACATGGTCTTGAACTCCTGGCCTCAAATGGTCCTCCTGCTTTGGTCCCACAAAGTGCTAGGGTAACAGGCATAAGCCACCATGCCTAGCCTAGTTATTTTCTTATGGTGAGGATAAGAGTGGTAACTTCAAATCAATTTCCATGCCAGAGTTAAAACTTGGAGTCCTAGATTCTACTTTCAATTCTTCTAGGGATGCATTGGTCTTCTTAAATGCAAACATTATTATTTTTTTTAACCTTAGCTTCATCTTTATGTCAACCCTTAAACGAGACTTCCAAGTAAGACCTCTCTTCTGGGGTCCTTATTTATTTATCTAACTGCCTCCTTAATTTCTCAATTGGGTAGTCTCAATCCTCCTGTCCAGAGGCTTCTTCTTTCATCTTTCCTATTGTAGGTCACAAGCGATCTTTCTCAGACCACATTCAAAGCATCACCAAATTCTGTCAATGCCAAGAATCTGTCCATTTTTCAGTTTTATCACTTGTATCCTTGTTCTAATTCACCAGCATGTCTCTTCTGAATTAACTGCAATAATCTGTCTGGTTTACCCACTTTTCCTCTTGTCCTCCACCCCTATAAAGTATCTAGAAAGATCTTATGAAAAGATAGAGGTCATGTTTATCACCTTTCTACCCCAATTCCTCCCATTTTTCTTAGACAAAGCCAAAGTCCTTACAATGGTACACACATACATCCCTGTATGATCTGGCCCCCTTTATTTCTCTGACTTCTCTATGCTCTGGCCACAGCGTCCTTGCTTTTTCCAGAACATTCAGTCATGCCTTTGTCTCAGACCCTTTGAACACCAATCCTTCCTCTGAGGTTGCCCTTCATCAGATACCTGTATGCTTCACACTTCCACCTCCTTCAAGTCTTTGCCCAAACGTTTTCTTTTCCTAAGGGTTTTCCTGTGCACTGTATTTAATTTAGGTACAGGAAATTAAATATAGTCCAGTTTATATTTTACTTTTTTCTTATAACTCATTCATTGTGGTTGATTTCCTTATGCATCTAAGGCAGGAGTCCTCAAACTTTTTAAACAAGGGGCCAGTTTACTGTCCCTCAGAGTGTTGGAGGGCTGGACTGTGGGCCCGGGGATGAGTCGGCTGCTAAGCAGGACAGGCAGCGGCGACAAAAACACCTGGCAGGCTGGATAAATGTCCTAGGCAAGCCGCATGTGGCCCACGGCCCGCATGTTTGAGGACGCCTGATCTAGGGACTTTTGATTGTGAGAGTATGTTCCTTGGAACTTTATATTTCGGGATCCTTGGAGGCCTGTGATTAAAGAATGTTCCTCTACAGAGGATTTTCCTGGGGCCTCTTCGTGCCACATAAATACTGTAAATTTGGCTTCTCAAGCAGGGAGATTACGTACTTGTAGCTACAAATGCTCAGGAGACTTTCGCCCCGCTCTGTTTTTCCAAGGTCAAGGCTAAAACAGCCAAATAGCCTTTTTGGTATCTTTTTTATTCACTCACTTAGGAAGTCGGTGTTAGTGGAAGATCCTGGCTTTTGTGGGAAGCCTCCATCTGACCCTTTATTCTACTTGACTTTCAGATTCTGGGCCACCAGGGATCTGCAGATGCCCTCAGGTTAAATGCTGACCTGAGTGCCTGTGGAGCTTTGCTTTCTAGCACTTTCAGACTCTGATTATTTTCCCTTCTCTCCTGCAGATCTGAGAAACATCTCTTTGAAATAATATATTTTTTCTTATTTTCATCTGTCGTGTAAAAATGATTCTGTACTCAGACAGGTACACCAGATTTACCAAATTGCTGGAGAAAGAAGTCAGGAGATAGTTTTTTTTAAACGGTCATGATTAAGAACTTTCCAGGAAATTACAAAGACTCTAATTTAAGAATACCTGTCTTCAATACAATGAATTTAAATACCATATACCTAGTCATGTTATAGTAAACTGTATAATGTCAAAGACAAAGAAAAAAATGGTGCTGGGAGAATTGCATAACCACATATGAAAGACTGAAACTGGACCCACACATTTCTCCACTCACAAAAATTTATTCAAGATGGATAAAAGATCTAAATCTAAGCTATGAAACAATAAAAATCCTTGAAGAAAAGTGTAGGAAAACACTTGAAGTCATCAGCCTGGGGAAAGACTTTATGAAGAAGACTTCACTGGCAATTGCAACAACAACAAAAATAAACAAATGGGACTTAATTAAATGATAGTGAATAGCTTCTGTACATACAACTAAGGAGACAACAACCAAAGCAAATAGTCAACCATCAGAATGGGAAAAGATATTTGTATATTATCAATAGGACAAAAACTTGATCACTAGGATCTACAGAGAACTCAAATTAATCAACAATGGAATACTATTCAGCCATCATAAGAATGGAGAAGCAAGAATCCAATGTACTCAATTTTTTTGAGACAGAGTCTCACTTTGTCATCCTCAGTAGAGTGCCAAGGGGTCATAGCTCACAGTAACCTCAAACTCTTGGACTCAAGTGATTCTCTTGCCTCAGCCTTCCAAGTAGCTGGGACTATAGGCACCCGCCACAATGCCCAGCTGGTTTTTTTTTTTTTTTTTTTGGCCCGGGCTGGGTTTGAACCCACCACCACCTCTGGCATATGGGACTTGTGCCCCACCCTTTTGGGCCATAGGCACTGCCTTGGCTATTTTTAGAGATGGGGTCTCTCTCTTGCTCAAGCTGGTCTTGAACCTGTGAGCTCAGGCAATCCATCCGCCTCAGCCTCCCAGAGTGCAAGGATTTCGGGTGTGAGCCACTGCCCTGGCCTCAATGTACTCAATTCTGATATGAGGACAACTGATGACCTAGTACTTGGTGGGGAGTGGGAAATGAGGGAGTGGGGAGAGGGAAGGAAGGAGGAGGGTGGGGGATCTTGGTGTGTGACACATCTCTTGGAGGCAGGACACATTTATAAGAGGGAATTTACCTAACAAATGCAATCAGTGTAACCTGGTTCTTTGTACCCTCAATGAATCCCGTATAATAAGAAAATAATAATAAAAACAATTAAAAATTAGAAAAAGACAAAGAAAAAATATTGAAACAGAAAATAAGTCATCTGAAAAAAATTACTTATAAGTCATTCTTAAGTTAAACTGATAGTTTATTTCTCATTTGCAACATTAGATGAGAAGGAGAAAGTAACAATCAGGGCGGGATTCTATTCTGAACTGCAGTAGGAACAGACGCAGACAAAAGACCCCAGGAATTGGTTGGAAGAGGAAGCGACTTTATTCACTGGCCAAGAGACTCAGAGGACTAGTGTGCTAAAAAGTAAGCCCACGTCAATCTCTTGGCTTTCTTTTATACATTTTTAGGGCTTGGGTGCATGTGAAAGACGTGAAAGTCGTGATTCAGGGGAAGGTCAGGTTGGCCCACGCCCTTGGTACTGAGCTACCTGTCCTCAAAGTCAACAGAAGGTCAGGGAAGTTAATGTTAACCCCCAGACTCAATTCAAGCACCACTCTGAGAGTCCGAACATTGCGGCAAAGGCACGAGGAATTTTATTCATTCAAGCTCAGAGCCTGGGCTGCCCTTTAAGAAAAAGCGGGAACAGCCCTTACAGACTATTCAGAAAGTCCCTTTATGCCTCTCCCTCTTCCCTCCCATTAGACCATCCCACCCCATTCCCTTACTGGTAGGTAAACCATGTCTGTCTTAAACTGACAGGTACAGGGTGGTCATGTTTAGGGTTGATTGGCTCAGGGATGAGTCTTCTTTGTCTCAGGTGAGCAAATGAGAAGGAAGGGATAAAGGTCGCAAGTGGGGTGAGTGTAGAGTAGAGTGGCAAGTGCAAAAGGGGGAGGGAGGGGGTCAGGATGTGGGCTGTAATACCTAGGTATGATAAGGTCCTTGGTATGGGGTGGCCTATTCTAAATAAACAGCAAAAGAAGATAGTTTGACTTGTGACTTGAGTTAATTAATTTGGCTCCCACATTACAAGGTTACTAGGCAGGTCCAGCACATACCCTGCGAAGAGTGTATAGATAACAGAGACGTGCGCTGCAGTAGAGATAGTAATCAGTGGCTTTTGTACGCATCACACTGTCTGGCTAAGGCCTGTACAGAGTTACTAGGACAGAATCTAGCTCTGCTTTACTCTCTTCCCTCAGAACAAAACCAGACCTTATCCCTCCCACCAGAAACAAAACCAGACCCTGTCTCTCCCACCAGACAGGCACAGGTTTTAAAAGTCTAAGAGTTCAAAGTGGTGGTGATGATATGGGAAATCAGAACTCTTAGCCACGGCTGGAGTCTACATTGGTGCAACTTCTCAGCAGTTTGGCAATACCCGATAAAGCAGAAGCTGTGTATTCCCTAAGGCCCAGCCATTGCACTTTTCTGGGAAATAGTTTTATGAAATAGTTTTATGTACATCTGTTACTGAATAAAGAGGGTCCAGTGGCCTGTCACTGTCAGCCAATACACAGAGATGAGGATAGGTCCACTAAACTTTGTCAGAAGGCCAGGATTCTGGAGAGCAGTGAGAGTAGCCTCTCCAAGACTGTTCTGCTCTTCCATTTCCAACAGTTTTATACATTTAAGTTCAAAGTGAAGACCATGTTAACCTTTATCTTAAACAGTAATTGTCAGAACCCATGACTCATAAACAATTAAAAACATTTTAATTTGAAAGTTAATCTCCTAAGGTTGGGAGCAGGGGCTTATGCCTGTAATTCTAGCACTCTGAGAGACTAGGTAGGTGGATTACCTGAGCTGACAAGTTTGAGACCAGCCTGAGCAAGAGTGACCCCTCCACCCCCTGTCTTTAAAATAGCCAGGCATTGCAGCAGGCACCTATAGTCCCAACTATTCCAGAGGCTGAGGCAAGAGAATCGCTTGAACCCAAAAGTCTGCGGTTGCTATGAGCTGTGATGCCACGGCACTCGACCAAGGGCAACATGGTGAGACTCTGTCTCAAAAAAAGAAAGGGTTAATCTCACTCTGGGAGGTGGAGGCCAGCTGATTGCCCAGCCTGAGCTCACAAGTTGAGACCAGCCTGAGCTAGAGCGAGACCCCACCTCTAAAAATAGCAGGCGAGCCAGGCGTTGTGGCTCACGCCTGTAATCCCAACACTCTGGGAGGCTGAGGTGGGTAGATTGCCTAAGCTCCTAAACTCACAAGTTCTAGACCAGCCTGAGTCAGAGTGAGACCTTATCTCTAAAAATAGCCGGGCGTGTGGTGGGCGCCTGTAATGCCAGGTATTCAGGAGGCTGGGGCAAGAGAATCACTTAAGCCCAAGAGTATGAGATTGCTGTGAGCTGTGATGCCACCCCACATACCAGAGGCAACAAAGTGTGATTCTATCTCCAAAAAAAAACAAAAACAAAAACAACTAATCTCCTAAATCAATCAACCTAAACTACTCAAGATAGGCATCTTTAGGGTCAGAGCCAAATTTACAAAACAGTAAGAATGGGAGACAGTGAGCGAAGGTCAGACAGGACCTAAACAGACCAGACCAGCTGTGTTATGTCTGCCCCAATGTGCTTATAATTCATGTCACCCGCAGATGCCAGTCCTGATTGCAGGAGATTACCTCTGGTGCGTGTGGACAGTGACAATAAGACCGTAAGTGCAAGGCTTCTGTGCTCCCCCACTGATCTTGATGCCAATTTTTTTTCAGGTCCAATGCGCATATTCCCTGCTCTAAATCTGAGGGTTTGTTTGGAAACAGAGTCTCACGATATCCCCTGGGTAGGAAAGCCCTTGGAGTCTGTCAGGCTGGGGCGGACACGACACAGCTGGTCTCCACCTCCTGCCTCCCATTCCTACTGTTTTGTAAATTTAGGTACTACACTAAAGATGCCCAATTCGAATAGTTTAGGAATTAGCTTTTGAATTGGAAATGTTGTAACTGATTGTAACTGATTGTCTCTGAGTTGTGCTGATTATTATGTAAAATAAGGGTTATCCTGATCTTTGCTTTAGGAAGATTGATGTAAGAATTAACTTCTGAATTGGAAATGTTGTAACAGATTGCCACTGAGCTGTGCTAATTATTATTTAAAATAAGGGTTATTGTGATCTTCACTGTGAATCTTTAAGTACAAAATTGTAATTTAGAAATGGAAGAACAGAACGGTCTTGAAGAGGCTACTCTCCCTGTTCTTTGGAATCCCAGCCTTCTAGTAAAGTTTGGTGGACCTATCGCTGTCTCTGCATATTTGCTAACAGTGACAGGTGGCTGGACCTGCTTCCTCCGCAAGTTCCGTGGCATCATCATAGCTCACAGCAACCTCAGTCTCTTGGGCTCAAGTGATCCTTTTGCTTGAGCCTCCCAAGTAGCTGGGACTACAGATGCCTGCCACGACTTCCAGCTAGTTTTTCTATTTTTAGGAGAGAGGGTGGGAGTGGGGGGAGGGGTGTCTTCACTCTTGCTTACTCTGGTCTCAAACTTGTGAGTTTAAGCAATCCACTTGTCTGGGCCTCTTAGAGTGCTAGGATTACAAGCTTGAGCCACAGTGCCCTGCCTCCAAGTCTTTAAGACGAATCTTTAGACAATGTTGGCGCCCCCCTAAACAAAACAATAGCACACAGACTATTCCCTAATTAATCACCCTCATGGCTGACTCAGCACTTTCATCCATTTGTTCCTTGTGTTCTATTCCTCTGAGTTTGATCCACGTCTGTAACCACTCTCATCTATTATACCATGACCTCTCACCTTGTCAAGTCCGACCCCTTTTCCAGTGGCCATTATACTGCACTCTGTTTATTACTATAGGACCCTATGGGAAAAAATTTAATCTATCCTCAAAGCCTGGATTCACCCAGTACTGTCGGCTTACACACATATGTTTTATTGCTATTTTGAATATTTTAGGAAACTGCAAGAGGGCCACACTTTTTTTTTTTTTTTTTGAGACAGAGCCTCAAGCTATTCCCCTGGGTAGAGTACTGACTGTGGCATCACAGCTCACAGCAACCTCCAACTCCCGGGCTCAAGCAAGTTTCTTGCCTCTGCCTCCCAAGTAGCTGGAACTACAGGCGCCCACCAAAATGCCCAGCTATTTTTTGGTTGCAGCCATCATTGTTGTTTGGCGGGCCCCGGCTGGATTCAAACCCATCACGTCACCTTAGGTGTATGTGGCTGGCGCCTTAGCCACTTGAGCCACAGGCGCCAAGCCAAGAGGGCCACACTTTAAACATTGTTTTCCTCAACTCAGTAGATATAAAACCATGAAATCTGTTGTCCTATTAATGATTCTGAATAAATATCAGACAATTGCTGAGCTAAACTGCAGAGAGAGCCAGGAATTTTGCATTGTTACTAAGAGAATGAGGTGTACCTGAGCAAATAGACCCACCCTGCCCAGGCAGGTTCAGGTTCATGACCTGCCCAGGAAGGGTCAGACTCATGTCTCTCTCAGGAAAAAGGAATGCTACCAATTGCTGCCCTCTCTGGCCCTTTAAGTCCCCATCTGCCATAACCCACGTGTGGGATTCCTTTCTTGATTTCACCCCACCTACATCCAGGTGGAAATAAAGACCACATGATTTCTACAGAACAGGGATTCCATTTTCCTTTGTTTCCCACCTTGGAATAATCTTTCTTCCTTGGGTCCAGAACCTTTCACTTACTTGGCAGATATATAGCCCTCTGTGATAGAGGATGAGCGTTCAATATGCAAATTAGGCCAGGTGCTGTGGTTCACACCTGTAATCTCAGCTGACTGGGAGGCCAAGGCAGGAGGATCACTTGAGGCCATGAGTTTGAGACCAGCCTGGGCAATAGTGAGACCCTGTTTCTACAAAAAATAAAAAGTAAAAAGAAACTCAGCTGGGCATGGTGGTATGTGCCTGGAGTCCTAGGTATTGGGGAGGCTGAGGTGCGAGGACCGCTTAAACCTAGGAGCTGGAGGTTGCAATGAGGTATAATTGAGCCACTGGATTCCTGTCTGAGCAACAGAATGAGACCCTCTCTCAAAAAAAAAAAAAAGAAAAGAAAAGGGAATATGCAAAATAATTCCAAATAGAATGTGTGGTTGATTGCTACAGATAGATACCCTACAATTAAATTGTTGCTAATTTCCATTTTTCACTGCCTTGATAATATTTACCTTGTTTAAAAGAACTGAATATCAATATTTAGATTTCCGTGTGTTCCTCAAAAGTAAGCGCCATAAAAAGATAAATGGAATATATTTAGATTCTAGAGTATTCAAAGTATCAGCAAAGAAAACCTCCATATTCCCATTCTAATTTTTGGACAATGAAAATTAAAGTTCAGGCTCGGCGCCTATAGCTCAACCGGCTAAGGCGCCAGCCACGTACACCTAAGGTGGCGGGTTCGA
>NW_003852414.1:11670968-11672260 GCF_000181295.1 Otolemur garnettii | reverse complement strand
GTTTGGCGGGTCCGGGCTGGGGATTCGAACCCGCCACCTTAGGTGTACGTGGCTGGCGCCTTAGCCGGTTGAGCTATAGGCGCCGAGCCTCAACCAGGGATTCTGATGACATAATTTGACAACAAATTCATGAACATGGTAATAATGCTCCCTACCAATGTAAGTTAGTCTTTTAGGAAATGGACAGATTACAAAAATAGCCACCAATTGGTACCCTCCCTGCATCCACAGCCTTGTGAAGTGACTGCAGGTTTTTCCATTAGGAGGTGAGATCAATTTCTCTACTCTTGATCTGTACTTGGCCATGTGACTTGCCAATGGGACATTAGCAAACATGATGCAATAAAGACTTGAAAGACACTTGGAAAGGCACTTGGACATTAGGACCTACTCTTTGAAGCTCCTGGAGCCTGAAATAATCTACTGGAAAATGAGGAACTAGGTGACATGCTAAGCCAGCTGAGACCTCCATACTGTCTAGCTCCCAGTGTACCTGGCAGGTGGCCACAGAACCATAAGTGAGCCCAGTCAAAACCAGCAAACCAGCAGAACCATCCAACTGAACTCAATCCAAATGGGAGATCCACAGACTTATGAGCTAAAGAAAAGACTACTTTTTGGAGCCATTAAGTTGTAGGGTGGTTTGTTATGCAGCAAAATCTAGCCAATACAGGGGGAGAACCAAATAGTCTTCAGAGATGTAGATGTATTAATATTTGGTAAACAAAGCTAAATTAGTAAGAAAAGAACATTATCTTTTTTTATCTAAATAGTAAACAAGGCCAGGTGCTGTCCTTCACGGCTGAAATCCCAGTACTCTGAGAGGCTAAGGTGGGTGGATTGCCTGGGTTGGAGGCCAGCCTGAGCCAGAGAGAGACCCTGTCTCTTTCTCTCAAAATAGCCGGGCATTATGGTGGGCACCTATAGTCCCAGCTACTTGAGATGCTGAGGCAAGAGGCTCGCTTGAGCCCAAGAGTCTGAGGTTGCCATGAGCTGTGACACTGTGGCACTCTACTGAGGGTGACAAAGTGAAATTCTGTCTCAAAAAACAAAAAAAGTAAACAAGCATAGTGAAGTCCCACAACTTTCTTAAGGGTCACATTTTTAATGTAATAAAGATTTGGGGGGGAAACCTCTAAATATCTTAAGCACAAGCTGTGTCCTAGTTACTGTGCTGTAACTTTTCCAGATGACCCAAAATACTGTCCTACTATTGTTGCAGGAAGACAAGGCCCAATGGAGAGAAACAGCACCCAAAGACCACATATTTTCCTTTTTTTTTTTTTTTTTTT
>NW_003852414.1:11668891-11670055 GCF_000181295.1 Otolemur garnettii | reverse complement strand
AAAAAAAAAAAAAAAATTGTTGACATTATGAAAGCTTTTTTTTTTATAGAAGGCTATTATTCTTAGCAATAAATTATCCTTTTAGATTAAAATAACATTTAATATGGTAATTTTTTTTTTTTTTTGGCAGTTTTTGGCCAGGGCTGGGTTTGAACCCACCACCTCCAGCATATAGGGCCAGCGCCCTACTCCTTTGAGGCACAGCCGCCATCCTAATATGGTAAGTTTTATCTATATATTACCATAAATACATCTGTAGTATGGTGGGGAAAGCATGAGCTAGAAGACTGGGGGTGGGTGGGGTGTCTCATCTTAGTTTTGCTTTTAATCCTTTGAAATTTTAGTAAATCATTTCAACTCCAGAAGACTCAGTATAGGGTGGTGCCCTTAGTTCAGTGGTTATGGCGCCAGCCACATACATGGAGGCTGGTGGGTTGGAACCTGGCCTGAGCCAGGTAAAACAACAATGACAACTGCAACAAAAAATAGCTGGGCATTGTGGTGGACATTCGACCAAGGGTGACATAGTGAGATTCTCTCAAAAAAAAAAAAATAAATAAATAAATAAAAGAAAGAAAGCTCAGTATCTTTCTTTCTTCTTATTTTCTTTTTTTAGAGTTGGGGTCTTGCTTTTGCTCAGACTGGTCTCAAACTCTTGAGCTCTACACCCACCTCAGTTTCCCAGAGTGCTAGGATTACAGACATGAGCCACTGAGCCTGGCTAGTTTCTTTATTTATATAGTAGATTGTCTGGAGGGAAAAAATCTCTTAAGTTTCATTCAGCAGGAAAAGTATGGCTTTTCTTTTTAAAAATACATCTATGGCAAAAAACCAAATATACATAAGAATAGAAATATCAAATCTTTAGCTAGAGTGTCAATTATTGGAAGTTATTGGAAAAATGACCTATGTAATTGGCTGGTTATAGGCAGAAGGCTATTTGTCTTTCATTATCTTTTCTGTTTTTGTTATACTTTGATTCTTTTTAAAAATGTAAACTGGGCTTGGCGCCTGTGGCTCAAGCAGCTAAGGCGCCAGCCACATACACCTAAGGTGGCGGGTTTGAATCCCCAGCCCAGGCCCGCCAAACAACAATGATGGCTGCAACCAAAAAATGGCCGGGCGTTGTGGCGGGCACCTGTAGTCCCAGCTACTTGGGAGGCT
>NW_003852414.1:11666992-11668717 GCF_000181295.1 Otolemur garnettii | reverse complement strand
TTTTTTTTTTTAATTTCAGGTAATGTAAAGGTACAAAGAAATAGGTTACAATGTTTGCATTTGTTAGGTAGAGTCCCTCTCTTAATTGTGTCCTGTCCCCAAGAGATGTGCCATATATCCTAAAACTATGCCCACTAAGTGGGGGCACATGGGTCTGCCTCTCTTTTCCCCTCTCCCACCTCCCTGCTTCCCTCCTTCCATCTTGAATTGATTTGAGTTTTCTCTTATGTGGGCAAGTAATAGATCATCCACTGGCTTCATAGTAGTATTGAATACTATGATAATTTACTAAAAATATGTTTCAACTCCATCCAGGTTAGGACAAAATATGTAAAGTCTCCAGCCTTTTGAATGGCTGAATAGTATATTCCATGGTATACATACACCCAGGTTTGTTAACCCATTCCTGGCTTGGTAGGCATTTGGGTTGTTTCCACATTTTGGTGATTGTAAACTGAGCTGCAATGAACAATCTAGGCAAATGTCCTTATGAGAAAATGAATTTTTTCCCTTCTGAGTAGATGCCTAGTAATGGGATTGTAGGATCAAATGGGAGGTTGAATTTGAGTTCCTTGAGGATTCTCCATAGTTCTTTCTAAAGAGATTGTATTAGTTTGCAGTCCCACCAACAGTGTAAAAGTGTTTCCTTAGTAAAATAATCTTTTAAAAGATAAGAAATGCCAAACAGTTGTGCTTATGATTAGTTCAACATTAGAAAACTGTCAAGGAAGAGAATGTCTTCCTCAACACTTGGTCCATTCAGTATTTCTTGCTTACCTTTTCCTTCCTTTTGAACATTTTTATGCATGATAATTAGCTGAAAAGATAGAACCTAGAGAAAATGTTATACAGGTTTCGGCTGCCCAGCTCAATAGTCAACATTTAATTGAACAAATGCATTAATTTGTTCCAGGTCTGGCAGCACCTTCTCTCGCGGTGATAGGCACCTCACGTGTCTTATTTGCATTATCAGAGATCCTAGCCTTTTAAAAAATGTATGTGTTCTTAGAGATATTTTGACACAATGACATTTCACGAGGTTAAGTAGAATATGGAAACGAATTACACTTAACCTGTATTGGTATTTTTTACTGACAGGAGTAGCAGTAGAAACTACAGAAGTAAATAATTTACATATGCATAGAAATGAGAAGCCAAATATCACACAGTGAGAAAGGGACAAGAATTTAAACAGGGCTGACCTAATCATTTGAAGTACAAGTTCAAGTGGCACCTGTAGCTCAAGTGGCTAAGGAGCCAGCCACATACACCAGAGCTAGCGGGTTCGAATCCAGCCCGGGCCTGCCAAACAATGACAACTACAACCAAAAAATAGCAGGGTGTTGTGGTGGGCACCTGTAGTCCCAGCTACTTGGGAGGCTGAGGCCAGAGAATCGCTTAAGCCCAGGATTTGGAGGTTGCTGTGAACTGTGACACCACAGCACTCTACCTAGGGCAACAGCTTGAGGCTCTGTCTCAAAAAAAAAAAAAAAAAAAAAAAGTACAAGTTCAAATACCGAGTGGACGATATGTGGATCGCAGTGCTTATGGATTGCTTTTTGGTAATTTAAGCAATGTCAAATTCAAGAATTTTATTTTTTTTTTATTTTTTTATTTTTTTATTTTTTATTTTTTTTGAGACAGAGCCTCAAGCTGTCCCCCTGGGTAGAGTGCCGTGGCATTACAGCTCACAGCAACCTCCAACTCCTGGGCTCAAGTGAGTCT
>NW_003852414.1:11655146-11666910 GCF_000181295.1 Otolemur garnettii | reverse complement strand
TGTTGTTTGGCGGGTCCGGGCTGGGGATTCGAACCCGCCACCTTAGGTGTACGTGGCTGGCGCCTTAGCCTGTTGAGCTATAGGCGCCGAGCCAAATTCAAGAATTTTAGACCACACACATCATTGGAAATAATCCTTGAGAAACAGTAATTGCTAACATTCACAGCATCTGTCACTTTGAGACCAGTCTGTCTCATAACTTACCTCCTTCACCTCCCTGCTGCATCAGGTGCTGTTGCCACTTCCTCTTCCTTGAGGTTCTTCCCTCTAATTTCTGAGAGTGGCTCTTACTTCTGCTTTCATTGCTCTGAGCATTCCTCGCTGCCCCTCGCCTCACTTATTCCTGTTGCCTCTTAAATGTGCTGGTCCTTTGTGTGCCATCTTCAGCCTTCTCTTCTTACCCCACCCCACTCTCAGATACTTCTAGGGTGGAGATGACCCCCAGAGTATATATACCCTGTCAACTTCCAAATCTAGACCTCTCTCGGCCACCTCTCTCCCGAGCGTTAGATTCATGGATTTTCTCTGGGCGTCTCAAACTCAACAAATCTACAGTGGAACTTAATATCATTCCTTTATTCAATACTCTCCTCCTTTTTCTGTTTTTTTTTTTTTTTTTTCTTTTCTTTCTTGGTCTCTGTTCATGAGAAGACTCCACATAAGTCTCTGCACTTTCCATTCTAAAGCCACTTTAGTGGCAACTCCCCACAAAGCCACTTCTTTGTCACAGGTCCTAAAGAGGTTCAGGTCCCTTGAGGGTTCTGCTGTGGACAAGACTCACTATCCTCTGGCCGCCTCCCTCAAATAAACAAAAGATCACTGTAATTTTTTAAAAAGTATCCTATTAGGTGACAGAAAATATATTCCAAAAATAACACAATGGGAAGTGAAATCATTCATTAAATAAATATTTATGGGGTACCTACTTTCCACCGGGGCTGAGAATACCATGGTATGCACAAATGGACATTTTTATTTACCTCTAGTTCTTGGGGGAAGAGGTATATGGAGGGAGAGATATAAGATTGCAAATAATCACACAAAAGCATGTGACATTCCAACTGTGCCAAGTGCTATCAAGAAGTAATTCACAGAGTGAGTCTGTAATAGTGTGATTTAATCTAGGTGGGAAGTTTGTGAGAAGTTTCCCTGAGGAATCTTATCTTGAGCCAGTATCTAAAAGATAATTTGGGACATCAATTGCAAAAATTGTCCCTACTATTTCTGTATTTCTGTCTCTTTACAAGGTGACTTTACAATTCCTACTCCCTAGTAGGGGAGTCTATTTCATGCTCTTTTATATTTGGGCTGACTTTGTGACTTATATCAGTTAATAGGATACAAAAGAAGTGAGGTTGGATAAGCTGGCGTAGGCTGCTGGTGTGACAAGGGACATGTGGTCCAGTGGCCCCTGACATCTTAACAGCCTGCCAGCCTCGTAAGTCCATCCAAGACCAGCCAGGCACAGATGACCTGCTGAGTGAGCACAGACCCATGATGGAGCCCAGCTGAGATGAGCCACGCCTGGTCCACAGCAGCTGACCCATCCAGCTGACGCATAGATCTGTGAGATCATCACTGTCTGTTGTTTGAAAAGATTGAGTTGTGAAGTGTTTATGAGCCATAACAACTAACTAATACAACAGAACAGGGATTAGCTTGGCAAAGACTTTATAGACAGAGGTCTGTGTGTGCAATCACTTGTGTAAGGAGGGAGCATGGCATGTCCCTGGGACTGAAAGAAGACCCTGATGGATGGATGATAGACAGCTGGGGGAAGTGATGTGAGCTGGGTGTGGTGGGTAGAGAGAAATATGTTAAAGATTTGAGTCTTTATTCTAAAGGCAATGGGAGACCCCACAAGAGTCTCAGTCAGGCAAGGTGCATGGTCAGATTTGGGTTTTCAAGTTCCTCTGAAGTGTGAAGCACAAATTCAAGTGACGTGGAGGAGAAACAGGGAAGGTGTTGGGAGGACATTGTAGTAGTCAGGCAATGTGTAACTAGGACGGAGATGGTGACAAGGCCACAGCCTTGCCCACAAGGGTCACTCTTTGATTGCTCGTGAGAAGGGTGATTCTGGAAGTTACACGGTGCATCCCTTGGATGCAGCATGTGGAGAAAACTGGAAGATTCAAGAGATAGATTCAAAAGAAGAATGCAGATGTGCGTGATTAATGGAATATTGAGAATGGGAGACTTAAAGGGACGTATCTAGGATGACAGCTGTGTTTCTTTTAGCTCAATGATTAGATGACACCAATCATTGAGCTACAGAAAAATGGAAGATCAAGTTTGGGGAGAATGATTATAATTTTGGATTTAGACGTGCTAACTTTGAGATTCCTAAGATAGCCACAGGAACAATTGGGTAGATGGGACTGGAACTCAGAGGCATCTGGTTGGAAAGACACAATTTTGAGTCATTGGTATATGTGAGGTTCAAGGGCTTGGAAGCACTATCTTCAAGAAAGAAACTCACCAGGCTTTAGGTTATTAGTTCAAAGTTCCTAAAGCCTTAAGAGGTGATTACTGAGCTTTTGGGACTTTACTCTTGGTAATTATTTTCAAATGCGAGGCTCATAGATCATCCTTTCTTCTGAAACATGGCAGGCTATCCTCTCCTTTGCGTATTATTTAATCCCAAAGAAACAACAAAAACAGTTGCTGATTTTAGAACCACCTGACTGAATGGCATTTACCTAAGTGGAACTCTGGAAGATACCAAAATAACCATTTCTGTATTTGTCTTACAAGGATGCACATAAAGACTCGGGAATCTTCTCTTCTTTTTTTTTGTGAGACGGAGCCTCAAGCTATCCCCCTGGGTAGAGTGCCATGGCATTACAGCTCACAGCAACCTCCAACTCCTGGGCTCAAGCGAGTCTCCTGCCTCTGCCTCCCAAGTAGCTGGGACTACAGGCACCCGCCACAATGCCCAGCCATTTTTTGGTTGCAGCCATCATTGTTGTTTGGCAGGCCCGGGCTGGGGATTCGAACCCGCCACCTTGGGTGTATGTGGCTGGTGCCTTAGCCGCTTGAGCCACAGGCGCCAAGCCGAATCTTCTCTTCTTTACTTTATGTCTCCAATCCAATGGTAACAAATCCTGACAGTTGTATCTCCTCTGAATATATACCATTCCTCATCATATCTTTATCAATTAATTAATTAATTAATTAATTCTTGAGACAGAGCCTCAAGCTGTCACCCTGGGTAGAGTGCCATGGCATCACAGCAACCTCCAACTCCTGGGCTTAAACAATTCTCTTGCCTCAGCCTCCCAAGTAGTGGGACTACAGGTGCCCACCACAACGCCTGGCTATTTTTTGGTTGAAGTTGTCATTGTTGCTTGACAGGCTCGGGCTGGATTTGAACCCATCAACTCTGGTGTATGTGGCTGATGCCTTAGCCGCTTGAGCTACAGGCGCTGAGCCGTTTTGTTTATTTCTAACATCTCATTTGCCTCTGCTTCCAGTTCTTTTCTGGTCCTTCCACACATTCTTCAGTCGGCTGCCAGAGCACTTTTTCTAAAATTTCAATCTGATTGTGTCACTTCCCTAAAGCAGTCAGAGGATAAAGTGCAAACTCCTAGGGACAGTGTTCAAAACCTTGCAGGCCTAAAGCTAAGGTGCTGTGGAGTCCTCCAGCCTTACATCTTGCGACCACGTCCCCACCTTTGCCCACCTCTAATTCTGCATTCTGTTCCTTGATGCTTGGGAAAAGGGTTTTAGGAAGAAAAGCACACGGAACGGCTTGTGCTTGCTGTTGTGATTGGCCAAATCAAAGCAGTAGCTCTAAGCGGGCACAAAAATACCACCAGAAAGTTCATGTTAGAGTTGCTGAGGTTGATAGCACTAAGTGGAGCTTTGGGTAGCTGCATTCAAACTGAAGTTCCAGGATCACATTTACGTCAAGCTTACAAAATTGTTAAATGCATTTGGTTATTGCTGTATTTAAGGGCTCATTCCATTTCAATAGCGAAACTAGAATCTATTTCACTGCAATTGCTCTCTAAAATATTTAAGTTCCCTATTGTGGTACTCAGTTCTTAATTGTGATATTAATTTTATTCCATTCTTCTTACGCAGTAGGAAAAATATTTTATGCAAATAACCATTATCTATTTTTCTTGGAATTTTTATTCTCCTTGGAAAAGAAGGATTTTTTTTTTATTTTGAAACGTTTCAAGATTATTTTGGCATTATTCATCTGTTCTGTTCCAAATGCCTTAAAAATATTCATCATTTCTCTCAGATGGTAAACAACAAAATACTGCTTGAGGTTTAGAAGACAAAGAAAAATGTCTTCAGTTTCACTTTGAAGGTCTTTAGAAAGAATTTCCTTTTTTTTTTTTTTGCTTTTCAGAGACAGAGTCTCACTTTGTCACCCTTGGTAGAGTGCTATAGCATCACAGCTCACAGCAACCTCCAACTCTTGGGCTTAAGTGATTCTCTTGCCTCAGCCTCCCAAGTAGCTGGGACTACAGGCACCCGCCACAACGCCCAACTATTTTTTTAAGTTGTAGTTGTCATTGTTGTTTGGTGGGCTTGGGCTGGATTCGAACCCGCCAGCTCCGGTGTATGTGGGTGGCACCCTAGCCGCTTGAGCAAAAGGGGCTGAGCTTAGAAAGAATTTCTATAATATTTAGCACATAATAAAAATTTAGAAACAGGGCAGCGCCTGTGGCTCAGTGGGTAGGGCGCCGGCCCCATATCCTGGCCAGCTGTCACAATCCATTGTGAATAGGATTATGGTCCTTATAGAAGAGGCTTCCAGAAACATCTGGCTTACTTGCCTTTCTGCCTTCTGCCATGGGAGGACACAGAATTCCTTCCCTCTGATGAATGCAGAACAAGGCACCACCTCAGAAGCAGAAAACAGCCCTCATCAGACAATCTTGAACTTTGCAGTCCCCAGAACTATGAGAAAAGAAGTTTCAGTTCTTTCTGAACTACCCAGTCCCAGGTATTTTGTTACAGCAGCACAGAACAGACAAGGACACAGTATAACAGTGTTTTAAAATATAAAATATTTTCAGCTCTCAGGTGCAGATAGTTTAATTTCCAAGCTGTTGTTCAGGCGGCCAACATGGTGGTAATTTTGAGTAAAATGTACTGTTTTCACAGCCTCTGACTTTTTCTATATTCTAAGGCCAGAATTGATTAACAGCATCATGATTAAGGGCACGGTACCCTAAAGTTGCTTATATTTGAACCTCAGCTCTATACTTTTCATAATATATCCCAAATGCTTTCACATCTTGGCAACAACATTTTGGGAGCTTTGTATTCTTTTCACCAAATCATTTTGCTAACGTGTAAAAGATGTTAGCTTCTTAGGTGAAAGTTCAAACTCAATATTACACTGATGTATTTCTTTTCAGAACTCTACTTGTCTGCAGAGTCTATGCAGGGCACCTAGGTTATTTTATCATATGGCACTTTGCCCAGAAGAACACATGTGCATCTCCACACACACACACACACACACACACACACACACTCTTACAATATTGAGCAAATTTTAGAAAATTGCAGATCTTGTATTCATTACTTCCAAATCATATTTTTAAAATCTCAAAGGGACATAGAAAAATTGCAATATGGGTGATCTCCCAAATCATGTACTTTTTAATTCTTAAGTAAGCAAGGAGTAAAAATCTCCTTGTTTACTTTTTCTGGCTCTTTTTCTTCCCTCTTTGACTTCTTCAGAAGAGTAGAAATAATGTGTAGGCAAATTGGTTTAAAGAAGGATGCTTCCCATTTCTGGATTTGAATTTTTCTTTTTTTGGGCAGTTGTTGGCCAAGGCTGGGTTTGAACCCGCCACCTCTGGCATGTGGGGCTGTCACCCTACTCCTTTGAGCTACTCTGGATTTGATTTTTTTTTTTTTTTGAGACAGAGCCTCAAGCTATCCCCCTGGGTAGAGTGCTATGGCATCACAGCTCACAGCAACCTCCAACTCCTGGGCTCAAGCGAGTCTCCTGCCTCAGCCTCCCAAGTAGCTGGGACTACAGGTGCCCGCCACAATGCCCAGCCATTTTTTGGTTGCAGCCATCGTTGTTTGGCGGGCCCGGGCTGGGGATTCGAACCCGCCACCTTAGGTGTATGTGGCTGGCGCCTTAGCCAATTGAGCCACAGGCACCGAACCTCTGGATTTGATTTTTAAGCATGAACTTGATGTTTGGGAAAGGAGTTATCACCATGTTAGTGTTGGGATTTTAGAAATTTTATAAATATAAATAATTACCGACTAGCAAAAATAAGACAATTACAAATCTTTATCTCATATTTCAAATGCTAGAGCCTCAGCCTTTCCCATAAAATCTGTTATGCTGGCAGGAAGGGGATCAGTAAGGAACATTAGAAATTTTTCTGGATTCAGAGTCGAAAGAAGGAAAGAAACTATAAAACAGGTACAGGAATCTGACTTGAGAAGCTTTGGTGTGTCCATGCGCTCAGCTCTCAGACTAAAGGCTTTTTTCTTTCTTTTATAATTTCATTTTCTTTTCCCCAATTTTCTACCAATTATAAACCTCTCTTATGTTTATACTCTCTTTCTCCCCAGAATGTTATGAAAAGTGCAATGTCCTTGGGATGTCTGAGGACTATTTGTCATTCATATCTTCGTGTAAACTAGCTCAGTGCAGTTGCTTGGCTTAAAAATATGTAAACAAAATAGAGAATACCAAGTTTGCTGGGGTTATGGAAGAAGCTGGAGCTGAAAAGCAGTAGTTATGCTTCGGTGGGGGGCAGAGAGCATTGGAGAAAAGAACACAGCACCTGGGGCTCCCACACTGAGACAGGAGGCCAGAAAAAGAGGGTGGTACAAGGAGTAAACCGCTAACTTGGTAATGTGTCTGTAACTAGCCAGGTTTCTTTCATTTTTCATTTAGAAAGAGGAAAATGATCCATTCAAATATCTAATTCTTTTGGGTCAGACAAACTTCTACTTATTCCTTTAATTCAGGCAGGGAGTGGTGGTGGTGGTGGGGAGAATAAGCCTCATCTTAATTGGTGCAGAAGTTTCCTATTTCCTGTTGTTGTACCAGTGGATAATTTTTCACACGTATCCCCAGCGCTTTACAGATTCTCAGCACATTTGGAGGAATCCAAAGTCCCTTGAGGTGTGAACCATGTCCCAGAGAGAAATTCTTGAGTTTTCAGAGCAAATTGGTGGCAAAGTCCAGGACAGAAACCCCCTTGCTGGGTCTGCACCATGGACTGATAAACACTTGCTCTGAAAATAGGAAAAGTCAAGTAATAACAATGGGCAAAAGTAAGTTTCGCCTTCCATCGTGTTTTTATGCCATTTTCTTTTTGTAGAGCTTTTCTTTTTTTTGTTCTTCTATTTATTTATTTATTTTTTAATTTTGCAGTTTTTGTTTGTTTGTTTTATGGCCGGCGCTCGGTTTGAACCCGCCACCTCCAGCATATGGGGTTGGCGCCCTGCTCCTTGGGCCACAGGCACCACCCCTTGTAGAGCTTTTCTAACCTAAGCAAATACAATACCCATTAAGCTGGTGAAAGTGCTTTATCTTATTCACTGACACCTTCATTTTCCATTCTTCTGGTGACTGTCCTGCTGTCTCCTGTGCTGCCTCACTTTTCTTCTCTGCCTCCCTTGCTACTTCTCAATTTTGTGCGGAGAAGAAGAGAGCAGCGGTGTGTCGAGACAACCTTATCCTTTTACAACTTCCTGTCCCTTCAACAGGGGGGCTTGCTGGGGTTTGCAGTGCCCGCGGGTTTCCAGGCTCTGCACTTGCCCTGTCATCCAACAATTTACATGAAATAATTGGGATATAATTTCGCATCACAGGAAAAAATGAAATTAACAACTGAATTTGCCTTCACACTGGGTTCCATTCCCCCAAAACTGGTTTGACATGCCAGTGACATCCTTTTATTATGAATGGTTCCCTTCTAACGCTGAAGGTGCACGCAATTATGATCCAAAGTCCTCGGGGACCCCTGACACTGATCCAGCCACACAAACTTTATGACATCACGGACGTCAAACTTCAGACAATTGATGTTTGCAGACGACATGACATAAAGGTATCTGAAAAGCCCTTCATTAATTTGCATAAACATTTTCATATTTAAATTTTACACTTTGAATAATATAGAGTGTGAACCCATATCAAAACTTAAGTGGTGGTCCCTCAGCCCTCTGAAAGTTCCTGAGAATGTTGATTTTCTTTTTTTTTTTTTTTTTTTTTGAGACAGAGCCTCAAGCTGTCCCCCTGGGTAGAGTGCCATGGCATTACAGCTCATAGCAACCTCCAACTCCTGGGCTCAAGCGAGTCTCCTGCCTCTGCCTCCCAAGTAGCTGGGACCACAGGCGCCTGCCACAACGCCCGGCTATTTTTTGGTTGCAGCCATCATTGTTGTTTGGCAGGTCCGGGCTGGGGATTCGAACCCGCCACCTTAGGTGTACGTGGCTGGCGCCTTAGCCGGTTGAGCTATAGGCGCCGAGCCAGAATGTTGATTTTCAAAGCTGTCGTCAGAAGCTCCAAGGATCCTCAGCCCCAAACATAGGGAAAGGATAGTGAATTGGGAAGATCAATGCATCATTTAAACCATCTCACCCAAGGTACTGATTTTTGTCTCTGTCTTATTTGGATGCATCTCCTCATTGATTTTCTTTAATGTATGGCTTAAAAGATTTCAGTTGACGGCATCTTCTCCCATCAGGTTCCTTTCTGTGCTATTGATTGATTTGGGATGATAATTGAGTAAAAGGCCGGCCAACAGGGCTTCTTTGTTAAGGCAAGATGACTTCTGTGGTGGAAGAATTACAAACTTCAGAATTAACACACTGGACGTGGCTGTGTTGCAAAGTTCATTTGAGATCTATTTCACGATTTCTTTGAGTCTCAGTTTCCCGATCTGTATGTTGGGAAATGGCATCTGCTTCAAGAAGTTGTCATGAAGATGACATAAAATAAATATGTACAGGAACAGCCCACCCATTCATGGTGCTGAAGAGACACCCAGTAAATATGACTTCTCCCTTCCCTTGCGGGAAACAAACCACTGGACTTGGTTTGATCTGGTAAAGTTACATTAGAAGCAAAAACCCTACCCCACTGGCATTTGCAAAATTTACCTGTGGGTTGACCTATGCCTACAATGCAAATCCTTAGTTTACAATTCTCAAACTAGAAACATCTTCAAAGTGCAATATTACCTTTCTCTTTCCTTATTCTCTATTTTTTTTCTTGTACTCCCGTCACTGCCTCACTTTCTGCAAATCCTGCCACTTTTTCCATTAACCACAGAGTCAATTCAGGTTGATCTCACTGTGTCCAAGGACCTAAGAGAAAAAAAAAATCTATCAAAGGGAAGAATAACTATAATATCTTTAAAGCATAATAATAAATTACACAACTTCTTCTCAAATTTTGCTCTGGGGAGAGGTTGACATGAAACGTTCCAGGAAACATGAAACAGATCTTAGAGACAATTTTTCACAGTGCAATGCAATTTTTTTTTTAAGCTTCAAAGCAAGGGTTCCTTTTGTCATCTGCTTGATAGGTTATTTTTGACAGGATTTAACTTACTAAATTGTTCTCCTGTCCTTTAAAAGGGTCACATGATTGTGCTAGTGAAAATGATGAATGTTAGTTCTTTTTTTTTTTTTTGAGACAGAGCCTCAAGCTGTCCCCCTGGGTAGAGTGCCGTGGCACTACAGCTCACAGCAACCTCCAACTCCTGGGCTCAAGCGAGTCTCCTGCCTCTGCCTCCCAAGTAGCTGGGACCACAGGCGCCCGCCACAACGCCCGGCTATCTTTTGGTTGCAGCCGTCATTGTTGTTTGGCGGGTCCGGGCTGGGGATTCGAACCCACCACCTTAGGTGTACGTGGCTGGCGCCTTAGCCGGTTGAGCTATAGGCGCCGAGCCTGAATGTTAGTTCTTAATTGAAATTTTAAAATATCCATGTGTCAACACATTTGTGCTTTGGTAGAAGTTTCAAAGACTACCTTCTATAGTGCCACATTTATACTCAATAAACAATATTAAGAAGATCTGAGGGATGACTAGGGAAGAACTGCCTTTTAGACTAGTATTCTTCTTGAAGTGTCCCTTGAAGCTGGGATTCATCAAATTTTCCAAAGACTCTTTAACACAGACAAAACTCTTTGTCTAAGTCTAAATTTAAGACTGCATGGTAAGAACTCTAACATCGAGTGGCACCTGTGGCTCAGTGAGTAGGGTGCTGGCCCCATATGCTGAGGGTGGTGGGTTCAAATCTGGCCCTGGCCAAACTGCAACAAAAAATAGCCAGCTGTTGTGGTGGGTGCCCGTAATCCTAGCTACTCGGGAGGCTGAGGGAAGAGAATTGCCTAAGCCCGAGAGCTAGAGATTGCTGTGAGCTATGATGCTACAGCACTCTACTGAGAAAGCCAAAGTGAGACTCTGTCTCAAAAAAAAAAAAAACAAAAACCGTTGTCATACCTAATAAGTTAACAATAATTCCTTAGTACCATTTGAGTCAGTCCATAATTAATTCCCTTAATTGCCCTAAAAATATCTCTTTTTTTCATTTTGTTGGTTCAAATCAAATAATGAGCATACATTTTAACAAGATGACTTTGTTCCTGGATTCCAGGAAATGGAATAAGGATGGAGAGAGGAGGTCTTCAGACTCCATAGCTGATGGAGATGGTGCAAAGAGTGATGCAACTTTCGGAGATGTTTGAATTTCATCATCCATCAGTTAGAAGAACAATCAGGCAAGATTCATAGGAGATTTCTTTTCTACTTTTGTTTTGCTC
Organism: Otolemur garnettii; assembly: GCF_000181295.1. Classification (NCBI taxonomy): domain Eukaryota; kingdom Metazoa; phylum Chordata; class Mammalia; order Primates; family Galagidae; genus Otolemur; species Otolemur garnettii. The sequence continues at coordinate 11,656,133 of NW_003852414.1, read as the reverse complement.
TTTGAAGAGAAGGAAAATGTATCATCTATCTACATGATTGTCTTATTTTTCAGAAGGACATTTTAATTCCCCAAGTAGGAAAAATGTCATCTTGCAATGATAGGTTTTTTCAGGAAAAAACATTTAGTGCATTTGGAAATGTTTCTTAGAATATAGATATGGCAACTGAAAAATACTTCAAAATTAGTAATATTAAATAAGTATATGGTAAAAATATAATTATTCAGTACAGCTAAAATTGACAGTTAAGCCAACAGGGTGGGCAGCCAGACAAGTGACAGCTTACTTAACCTTTCTGTACCTTAATCTTCTCTGTAAAATGGGTCAGTAATAATTCTTACTTGTCGGGTTCCTGCCAATAGGCATGTTATATACTTAACAAATTCTAACTAATTACTAACTTCTAAATATTCAGGCACTATCCCCTAAAGAATGTAAATAAACACGGGAGGAGGGTAGGGAAACTCAGCTTTTATCTTCTCATATCATATAGTTGTTTTCTCTCAAGCCTGCTGATGTATACAGCAGTCAGAATTAATGATACCTCTGGGGAGATGTGTTTGAAAAGAAATGTGTTGAAGTGTCGACAGGGCTATTTCTTTCTCGTTTGTTAAATGCTTTGGTGACTCCAAAGCCTTTCTAAATATGTCTTCCAAGTTGACAGGCTGGTCATTTTGTCTACACTTTTCCATAACACTCCTTTAATTTTTCTAAGGACTACATAGCTGGTAAAATCAAATTCAGTTTCACAGATTGAAAAACCAAGGCACAAAAAATGAAGTAACTTGTTATCATAATAATGGTTAATGTTTATTAGGACTTCATCTTCTAAATGCTGTATACTTATCTTGATTCATATGCTGGGAGGTTGTGTTATGTGTGTGTGTGTGTTTTTAATTTTGTATTTTTTTTGAAACAGAGTCTCACTATGTCAGCCTCGGTAGAGTGCTTTGGCATCATAGCTCACAGCAACCTCAAACTCTTGGG
>NW_003852414.1:11644553-11654785 GCF_000181295.1 Otolemur garnettii | reverse complement strand
TGGGACCACAGGCGCCCGCCACAACGCCTGGCCATTTTTTGGTTGCAGCCATCATTGTTGTTTGGCGGGCCCGGGCTGGGGATTCGAACCCGCCACCTTGGGTGTATGTGGCTGGCGCCTTAGCCGCTTGAGCCACAGGCGCCGAGCCGAGTGTGTGTGTTCTTAATGCTTCTGAATGTGACAGCTCATGGTTTGGGGTTCAGCATACTTTCCTCAGATGGGGCTGGGCTCTAGTCTATCCTTTGTCAGGGTATATTTTCTTTGGCTGTGGGAGTATTCATTTGTATTTCTTTCTCACCCTCAATTTTTAAAAGAAAAGTAAAAAAACAATAACTTTTTGGTTGGGCCCAGGAGTCTCTCAAAGACCACACGACCAGACAAAACAAATTTATTGAGGAGGATTGTGACTGCCTCAGTGTCCCAATGTGGGGTTTCTGAGAGCAGCTCTGAGTTGTCTGTGGCTCTGGTTTATATAGGGCAAAACTTTTCTGGGGGGCAAGCAAGCCTTATTACAAAAGTGAAAATAGCAGTTAAAGGGGTAGGGGGAATCACCAGGGCAGGGCGGTTAGTCATTTTATACCATGCTATGATCACCAGAGCGATCAGTGATTTTTCTTCTTACAAAATAGGTACAAACCACAATGTCCTGGGGGGGAATTTAGGGAGGGGAACTTACAGGTAAGGGTCCTAAAGGACGTGATCATAAAAAGCTATAACCCCTAGGGCCACAATCACAAGCAGATGCATTTACAGTTACACAATGGGAGGGCAAACAAGAGGAACTAGTTTTGAAGGTAAAAGAGAGTAAATAGTAGAATGGAGTCAAGCTTGTTCTTTTAACATTTCAATATCATATAGGGATGGTATGAAGAGCACCTTAACATAATCACCAGGGTTGTTGTCATGAGGGTGGTCAGTGACTTTCTACACAACACTAATAATTCTAACAGTTATAAGCAGGTGCACTTAAAATACCCTGCAATGGGCAGGCAGGGAGGCAAGTGGAACTGTTTTTTTTTTTTTTTTTTTTTTAAAGCAATAAAGTGTAACAAAATAATAGAATGGAGTCAGGCCTGCTTTGCCTCCCCACTGATTCTCAGGCATAAGAGTTACAACAAAATAGAGTCAGGCCTGCTTTTCTTTCACCCTAACAGTTGGTGCGAGTTCATGCTCATTTTAAAGACTGCCTTTTTTTTTTGGAGACAGACTCTCAAGCTGTCGCCCTGGGTAGAGTGCTGTGGCGTCACAGCTCACAGCAACCTCTAACTCTTGGGCTCAAGCGATTCTCTTGCCTCAGCCTCCCAAGTAGCTGAGACTACAGGCGCCCAATACAACGTCCAGCTATTTTTAGAGAAAGGGTCTTGATCTTGCTCAGGCTGGTCTCAAACCTGTGAGCTCAGGGCAATCCGCCCACCTGGGCTTCCCAGAGTGCTGGGATTACAGGCGTGAGCCGCTGCACCCAGCCTGCCATATTTGTTTCATCTCCCTTTATTCCTTTACCTCTTTTTATTTTGCTGAAAATATTTAGAGCAAATAACCGATATAAGTTATTTATCCCTGCTCTTATCATTATCCAAGAAGTTGGTATGATTTCAAGCTCATTATAAAGACAAGGAAACTGAGGCACAGGGAGATTAAGAAAATTGTGCAGGACCATAAAGCTGGTAGGTGGGGGTGGGGAGGATAAAAGGATCCACACTGGCAAGTGTGCCTCAGAGTGTGTGTGTGTGTGTTTAATTTTGTATTTTTTTTGAAACAGAGTCTCACTATGTCAGCCTCGGTAGAGTGCTTTGGCATCATAGCTCACAGCAACCTCAAACTCTTGGGCTTAAGTGATTCTCTTGTCTCAGCCTCCCAAATAGATGGGACTACAGGCACCCACCACAATGCCCGGCTATTTTGTTGTTGTTGTTGTTGCAGTTGTCGTTGATGTTTAGCTGGCCCAGGCTGGGTTTGGACCTGCCAGCCTGGGTGTATATGGCTAGTGCTCTACCCAGTGAGCTACAGGCGCCACTTGAGTGTGTGTGTTCTTAATGCTTCTGAATGTGACAGCTCATGGTTTGGGGTTCAGCATACTTTCCTCAGATGGGGCTGGGCTCTAGTCCATGCTTTATCAAGGTATATTTTCTTTGGCTGGCTGTGGGAGTATTCATTTGTATTTCTTTCTTACCCTTAATTTTTAAAAGAAAAGTAAAGAACAGTAACTTTTTGGTTGGGCCACTTGGCTCACAACTATAATCCTAGCACTCTGGGAGGTGGAAGCAGGAGGATTATTTGAGGTCAGGAGTTCAAGATCAGCCTGAACAAGAGCAAGACTCTGTCTCTACTAAAAGAAAAATTAGCCCCACGTAGAGGCAGGCACCTGTAGTCTCAGCTACTAGAGAGTCTGAGGCGGGAGGGATTACTTGAACCCAGGAGTTTGAAGTTGCTGTGAGCTAGGCTGAGGCCACCACACTCTAGGATGGGCAACAGAGTAAGACTGTCTCAAAACAAAATCAAAAACAACCCCCCAAAGATCTTCTCTGCATTACTCATTTCCCTGCTATTCTCTCCCTCCCCAAATAGCACCACCACCAACTGCAGTATCAGCAGAAGATTCTTTGTGAGTGGATTCTGGTTGTATTCAAAGAGCAGCTCATCCCCCAGCTGGAGTCAGGGGATGGGGAGATGGCGTAGCAGCCCTCTCTAACACCTGTGAGCCTCACATCTGGTCCCCTCTCTTTCACCCCCCCTATCAAGGAATGTGAGCCAGAGGCACTTTCCCCCACTTCTCCACCCCAGGACACCACTGTGCCTCTTTGTTGTTTCACAAAGATATATTTGTTTGATCTTTCCATCTCTTCATTGTTTCAATCTAAATGGAGAGAAAGGGATGAGGGCAGAGGGGGAATTGCAACCAAATCCTTCCAGAGGGGAGAGAGGTAGGGGATCTTTGGCCTCCCTACCCTTTTCAAATGCACATTTCCTCAAAAGGCCTCCTCTCTTCACACTTTTTCTCTTCTTGTGCCCTTTAATCTGACTGACTATGTGGCTATTGATTTCTCTCAGGTCTGGGGGAGAGGGGCTGGGAATTCATTTCAGCCATATAAAGCTATGACTGCAGACCAGTCACACACAAAAAAATCCAGGGTTTGACAGAGAACAGGTGAAAAAACAATTCTTACACGTTATTTTGTGGTCATTAGAAGTTCAGAGAGGTGCTTTCAGGAGAGAGAAGGAGCCAGAAGGATATTATTAGAGTCATTCATTTGAGGAAAAAACAAAAACAAAAACAAAAAACCACCTCTTTTTGGGATGAGACTTTCAGACAAAAGTTCATGTTCTTTGGAGACCTTACTTTGATTCTTTTGCTGGCTTTAAATGAGATCATCTCTTTCAGATGAGATTTTCGGTGGTAGTATGTTAGTTTTCCTCAGAATGTCTTTCTTTTATCTTTCTTTCTTTCTTTCTTTTTTTTTTTTTTGTTGAGACAGAGTCTCACTTTGGGCCCTCCGTAGAGTGCTGTGGCGTCATAGTTCACAGCAACCTCAAACTCCTGGGCTCAGGTGATTCTCTTGCCTCAGCCTCCCTAGTAGCTGGGACTACAGGCACCCTCCACAACACCCGGCTGTTGTTGCAGTTGTCATTGTTGTTTAGTTGGCCCGGGCTGGGTTCAGACCCTCCAGCCTCGTGTATGTGCCTGACACCATAACCACTGTACTACAGGCACCAAGCCATGTTTTCCTCAGAATTTCTAACAGTTTCATCAACTATGCACATAACTCAAGTCTGCCCAGTTTTTTGATTCTTCCACTTTGTGGTCCATGCTGGGGAGTGGGGCTTGTGTGCCCTGGAGGCCTGGTGGGCTCCCCTTGAGGAAGGAGGCTGCCTGGGAGCCGGCCGGAAGGATCCCAAGGCATGGGTGGTGAATGGGCACAAAAATACAGTCAGGTGGAAGGAACAGGTTCTAGTAGTCTGTTAACACAGCAAGGTGACTCGACTTAACAATAATTTATTGTGTCTGTCAGTATACTCGGAGAGAAGATTTGGAATGTTCCCAACACAAAGAAATGATACGTGTTTGAGGGGATGGATATCCTAATCACCCAGATTTAATCATTACACATTGTGTGCTTGTATCGAAACATCACATGTACCCCTTAAAGGTGTACCTTTATTATGTATCAATAAAAATATATTTTAAAAAGAATGAGTATCTAAGGAGAGCAGACAATTTAGAGATGAGTATATAAATATGATGCTTCAAAATAGGCTGGGTGTGGTGGCTCACACCTATAATCCCAGCACTTTGGGAGACTGATGCCCAGAGGAAAACTTGAGGCCAGGAGTTCAAGCAAGCTTTGACAATATAGTGAAATAGAAAATTTAAAAACCATTTTAAATTTCTACAAAAAATTTAAAAATTAGGGTGGCTCCTATGGCTCAAAGGAGTAGGGTGCCTGCCCCATATGCCAGAGGTGGTGGGTTCAAACCCAGCCCTAGCCAAAAACTGCAAAAAAAAAAAAATAATAATAATAATTAAAAATTAGCTGGATATGGTGGTGGGCACCTGTAATCCCCTTTACTCAGGAAGCTGAGGTGGGACGATCACTTGAGTCCAGGAGTTCAAAGCTACTGCACTACAGCCTGGGCAACAGAGCAAGACCCTGCCTGTAAGACAAATATACAAAAAACTGATGCTTGTCGCATGAGGGTAGGGTAGCTGGGGCGTGAAGGGCCTTGCTTTGTGTGGGATGGCCCTGGGGTAGAGGGTGCAGCCATTGGCCACCGGAGCAGGAAGAGAACCCTGGGGCACTGGAGAGAGGCTGGCCAGGAAATGGCCTTTTGCTAACAGCAAGCTGCTTTAACGTCAATCTGAATGCAGGGGGAAACTAGGGAAGGGTTCCATACCCCATCCAAGTGTGAGAGTGGGATCACAGTTTGGTTGTAGTGTGATCCCCTTGATTTTCTGGGAAGACAAGCACACACAGAGAGGACCCTATTGCAGTGATCCAGGTAAGGAGCCATTAGGCCCTAAGGTGAGGTGATAGTGAGGGTGAAGCCCAGAGGGGAGATTCCACATCACTTAGGAAGTGGAATTTAGAGAACGCAGTGATAAACGGGATGTGACAGGCAGGGGAAAGAAAGGGCCTCGGTCATTTGTGTAAAGGATGTGTTGGTTTATGACGCTCAAAGGTGGGTGAGATCTACAGGTCTTCAGCTGCTTCTGATTTATGAGCTACTTAGCAAGTCAAAATAACAACACAGACATGTGAGCTTGAAGAAGTCTAAGGCAAAGGGTTCAGCCAAAGATGCAGGTGCAGGAAGGAGGAGCCTGGTCTGAGGATGTGGAATCAGACAAAACCACAAGGATGTCAGGAGTGAGGATGAGGGTTCCAAGGTGGAAGGGGCCTGACAGTTCTGCCAGCCCCTATCTAACTCCCCCAGGTTACAGGAGGAAGAGGGCCTGGCCCTGTCACCATCAGCCAATATGCAGAGATGGGGATAGGTCCACCAAACTTCAGTGTCAGAAGGCTGGGATTCTGGAGAACAGTGAGAGTAGCCTCTCCAAGACTGTTACGTCCTTCTATTTCCAAAATTACTGTTTGTATATAAAGTTCAAAGCAAAAACCACACCAACCCCTATTCCAAATAATAATCAGCATAAGTCAGTGACCTATTTAAACATTCCAATTCAAAAGTTAGTCTCCTAAATCTTAAACTTAAACTTAAACTTAAACTAAAACTTAAACTTAAACTACTCAAGCTGGGCATCTTTAGGGTGGGAGCTAAGTTTACAAAACAGTAAGAATGGAAGACAGGGGTGAAGGTCAGGCAGGACCTAAACGGACCAGACCAGCTGTGTCCAGTCTGCCCCAGCCTGCCTGACTCCACCTTACTCTCACTCTGTGTGCTTTCACCCAGACTGTTTAAGATGGCCACACACTCATCAGTGGGTGAGACCTGCAAGTCTTCAGGGGACTTCCAAACCTCAACTCAGGCAAGAGCGTCTGAAAAATGTCAAGGTAATCGGTGGTCAGAGAAGGAAACTAACATTAGTCAATCTCACTAAATGACAAGCTATGTCCTTATAACACACACACACACACTGGGAGGGTGTGCTCATTTGCCATTAACTGCTAGAAAACAAAGCACGTACATCACTTGATGCTGGACATCAATGTTCACACATCCAGGGGTCTCTGACGCACAGGAATCTTTCTCCCTCTGTCATGTACAATATAGGTCAGTTCTAACAGTTTCTCCCTTCCTTGTGGAAGAGGGAAACTTCAGAATCTTTTTGCAGAATGGACAGAATTTGAGATAATTTTTGTTCTTGGGTCCTGTTTTCCCCTGGTCCAGTTTAGTGAGAGACTTAGACTTCCCTAGAGACTGCCTTGCCCTCACTTCAAAGCATACGATCTTTCAACTATATTTTTCTCTTTTTTTTTTTTTTTTTTTTTTTTGAGACAGAGCCTCAAGCTGTCCCCCTGGGCAGAGTGCCGTGGCATCACAGCTCACAGCAACCTCCAAGTCCTGGGCTCAAGCGAGTCTCCTGCCTCCGCCTCCCAAGTAGCTGGGACCACAGGCGCCCGCCACAACGCCCGGCTATTTTTTGGTTGCAGCCGTCATTGTTGTTTGGCGGGTCCAGGCTGGGGATTCGAACCCGCCACCTTAGGTGTACGTGGCTGGCGCCTTAGCCGGTTGAGCTATAGGCGCCGAGCCTCAACTATATTTTTCAAATAAAGACATGATATTGTTCCATATTTCCATTGCCACCAATAGAGGAGGGTATAAACATAGTGTTACAAAATAAACTGATGCCAGTTGCCTGGTGTACCTTAAATGCAAATGTCTTCCAGGCCAAAATTACTCGTGTCTCTAGGGCAATGATATAAATAACCTGTGCTTACTTTTCAACGTATAGAGGAGGTGGCAAGAGTCATGAGTTTTTAATAGTTTCATAAATACCCTATCTGAAAATAGTTCATGAATATTTGGGAAGTGAAGTACAGGTTTTGTCACAGGCTAGTGGTTTGCAAAGAAGATCATGGATGGTGAGGTTAAACAGGGTGCAATTTGCATGGGCACAGATTTTGATATGAGAGAATTCTTTTCACATAGAAAATGTCTTAGTATATTTACATAACAGTAACCAAGAACAAAAAAAGCAAAGGGCACTAGCTATATTGTGTCAGATAGAAGATCCCCTGAAGTTCCCACTTTGGTTACGCCCTGTTTGTTGCTGTATCTGAAGATGCAGTTGTTCTCTCCCCTTCCTTTTCTTTTGTTTCAAATATGTCCTCCAAAGACAGACTAAATATTTCGGTTGCTGTGTTAAGTGAATGGTACATATTCTCTTGTGTTGGCCAACCATCCTGGAGGTAAGTCCTCTATCCTGTGTGTGAGGCCAAGGAAGAGGAGGTAATGGCGAATTTTATTTTATTTTAGTTTTTTTTTGAGAGTGTCATGATGTCACAGCTCACAGCAACCTCAAACTCTTGGGCTTAAACGATTCTCTTGCCTCAGCCTCCCAAGTTGCTGGGACTACCAGTGCCCGCCACAATGCCTGGCTATTTTTAGAGATGGGGTCTTCTTGCTCTGGCTCAGGTTGATCTAGAACTTATAAACTCAGGCAATCCACCTGCCTTGATCTCACAAGTGCTGGGATTACAGGTATAAGTCACCTTGCCTGTACTCATAATATATAAGTTTTTTTTTTTTTTGGATTTTTTTTGGCCGGGGCTGGGTTTGAACCCGCCACCTCTGGCATATGGGGCCGGTGCCCTACTCCTTTGAGCCATCGGTGCCACCCCCATATATAAGATTTTATTTTATTTATTTTTTTGGCTAGGGCTGGGTTTGAACCCGCCACCTTTGGCATACGGGGCTGGCGCCCTACTCCTTTGAGCCATAGGCTCCGCCACATATATAAGATTTTAAAGCAGCCCTGAAAGGTTTTTGAAACCTCTGAATTTTCAGTCTAACATAATATTTTTGGAAAGATCTACCAAAAATTGCAGAGGGGCATGACAATTTTAAATATGTGTCGGTGTAGTGGGCAGGGAAAGACCTTTCTATTCAAGATCAGGGCATGTAAAAGGTCAAGTTTATTCTGGACTCACGTTCATTAGAAATTGACAACACAAGCAACTCATGGCCTCAGCTGGGGTGGAACTTGGTTTGAACTTGGCCCCTCTAGGGGGTGTGAGGTCAGAGGGTTAGAGGTTGCCAATGAAAAACTAAGGGGCTTTTCAACACACATCTCCAGGGATCAAGGGCTTGTTCATGGAGCTGGCTTCACAAGTAGATAACAACTTAAAGTGTTCATAAAAATGATTTCCTTTGTAGTCTGCTGAAGGTATTTTTAATACTGTTCCTCTATGGAGGCCAGCGTTGGAAGCATCAGTAAAATCTGCTCTATGAGTGACCAGTCCCCCTTGGCTCTGCCTCCCAGTCTCAGTCACAGCTGTGGTGAAAGTGTCCATTTCCTGTGCTCCATATACACTCATTCCATTTACTCAGCAGAAAGCTGCTAATTTGTGTTGGCCCCTGTTCTGTCTCTGTAACTGAGTTCTAAGTTTAGAGTCAGATGCACCAGAGTGTTGGCTTGAGTCTCCTCACCTGCATTTAATATTGAGCTTTTTATTCTGCTAATTGTGCAACCACATTATTCAGCTTCCCTAACCCTCAGTGTAGTCATCTATAAAATGGGTATCTTCATAGTAGTCCATTAGAGGCTTGTTGTAAAGATTAAGAATACAGCATGTAAAGCACTTAGTGGGTGTGCCAGTCACACTAGAAGCACACAGTCAAGGTTAGCTGTAATTCATCAATGTGTCCTTTTGAAAAGGAAGGTGTTTGTACTCTATCAAGAGGCAAAACACCTGTAAAATCGTATTACGCCGTACACCTGGGCATCTTCCTTCTGATGGCTCAAGTGGACGGATCAATTAGAGAAGGCAGCAGTGTTGGTTTGAAGATGTTTCCTCCTTTCATCTATTCAAGGGAGCAGAGAAAAAGAAGAGTGGTCTGACTCTGAAGAAAACCAGGTCAAGCTTGGTTTCTCATTTAGACATTCTGTGTATAAATGCATATCATGATTCCCAGAGCGCCTTCGTGACAGCTTCCTGAGTTAATGGGCAAGGCGGATTTTCTCAGGCCGGGCTTACCCAGATCTGCCTCAGAAGAGATAGCCAACTAATTCCTAGTTTTTGGCCTTTGGCTTAGAAAAAGGGGACAAACTGCTTGTTTCACAAAACTTCCTGGGACTAAAAAGCACTACTTTTTTCTTTTCTTTTCTTTTTGAAAAGGGAGGAGACCATTTAGAAAGAAAACAGCTTAGAAGGCTCTCCAATTTCATTCTATTAGGGTAAAAAAAAATTATCTCCTGTCCTCATTCTTAGACATTATTCTTTTAATTTTTCTGGTTTGTCTCTCAGGAGGTATATGAAGAAAAAATTTACCAGCAGAGGAGCATGGAGCCTTTCCACTTGACTGCTGGGCCACTGACAGGGGTTTCCCTCAGTAGTTCACCGGACTGTGTGTGTATCCATGTATGGAAGGTAAGGTCAGGGCTGGGCTGGACCTGATCGGTGCAAGTTAGACCAGAGGTGAGCAGAGGAGCAAGTGAGCAAAGCTTGCTCTTGGACTCTCTTCTCATGGTCAGGCTTGCTGTCTGAGGTCTCTCCCTCTGGCATGGTCTCATCACATCCTTAACTGTCCAGCCAACTTGCTGCCTCATGTTTTGCCAAGATGGTTGCCATGCTCAGGGAGAGCAATTGCTCTCTTCTTGCTCCCTTTCTGCCCCAGCCAGCTGTACTTTTGTCTGTAGAGAGAGCATCGCTAGCTCCCCTCTAATGTTCCCTACTCCTTAGTCTTCCCCTCCTGTGCAAAGATATTTTTCATCCCACATACTGAATATTTTTCCTTATCTCTGGTTTCTCTTCCCATTCTTTTGAGAGTTGCCTGACTTTCTATGAGAGTGCCTGTCTTCATTTCCCTTTCTTCTTCAGCTGCACAAAGCCCCCTCCAAATTCTCCTTACAGTCAGACACCCAGATATAGGGTGCACATAGAAAATAATTCGCCATGAGGATAAGTAACTCTGAGGAAAAAAAAAAAAAAGAAAATAATTCGCTTCTAGCTCCGTACCAAGAAAGGAAATCACAATTTTATTCATAACAATCTCTTCTCTCTAAGAAGTAACCAAATAGCAATGATAATGACAATAGTGTCTTAGTCCATTATGAG
>NW_003852414.1:11637497-11644004 GCF_000181295.1 Otolemur garnettii | reverse complement strand
CTGGGAAGAGTGCCGTAGCGTTACAGCTCACAGCATCCTCAAACTCTTGGGCTCAAGCAATTCTCTTGCCTCAGCCTCCTGAGTAGCTGGGATTACAGGCACCCACCAGCCCGGGTATGTGGCCAGCATCTTATTCACTGAGCTACAGGTGCCAAACCTGGTAATTGACTTTTAAAATGGTAATTTATTTCTTGTAGTTCTAAAGGCTGGGAAATCCAAGATTGGGCTACTGCCTCTGGTGAGGGCCTCCTTGCTGTATCTTACATAGTGAGATAGAGTGAGCATGCCAGCTCAGGTGTCTCTCCTTCCCTTTATAAAGCCACCACTCCCATCATGGGGGCCCCACCCTGATGACTTTATCTAATCCTACTCACCTCCCAAAGACATCAACTCCAAGTATCATTAACAGATGAATTTTGAGTTTCCAACACATGGAACACACATGAAATCACGAAGAATCAACTGCTTTTATGTATTTGTTAAAGTACCAAAGAACCTTTCCAGAATTCTATCAAGTTCTGAAAGAACTTGGGCATTCTTTTTCTTGTTAAAAAAGTACTATATATTCTTATTTCAAAATATCAAGGAGGTACAAGTGTTTTTGTTATGCAGATGCCTTTTATAATGCTTAAGTTGGGGCTTTTAGCATGAGTATTAAACGGGTATATATACATAAAGCATATGGTGCAGTGCCTGGCACATAGATGGTGCTTAACAAAAAAATAATCCATTTTGTTGTGTGCCTACAATATACTGGTCACTGAGCTGGGCACTAGGACACAACAGACAGGGCCTTATATACTGGTGGGATTAATCCTCCTCCCTTGGCTCTAGTTTACACTGAACAGTGTTTCTACACAGCACAGCATAAAGGAAATATTGGCAATTACCTGGCAAATTAATTAAAGGAAAAGCCAAGCCTCTCTCTTTGTGCACATTTACTCAGTGGCCTGTGACAGATTCCTAGGAGTTATATTTGACCCTTGTTCTCAGTACCATGTCTAATCAGTCTCCAAGGCCAGCCTAATGCTGTCTTTTGAGTTTAGCTCCTTCTCCGGAGGGTTTTATAGTTTACAGCATCATCTCTTTGGTCCGATTTACCGAAACAGCCTTTAATCTGGCTTATGTAAATTCTCTTATTAAAAAAAATTTATTGAGCATTTGCTCCACTTTTTAAGAATAAAAAGATGAAAGAGAGGTGCTACATGTAATGCAGGTCTACTTGGGAAAGACCAGACTGGGGAGACATGTGATTCTATGAATGTTCAGCTCAAGAGAAAGATCTAGATCACAAGAATGGAAAAATAAGTATCTGATGTATTCAGTACTAATATCAAGCCAGTAGATGATCTCGTACACGGCCATACAAGAGAAAACTCAAAAAAAAAAAAAAAAAACCCCAGAGAAAACTCAATTCAGTTCAAGTTGGGGAAAGGAGGGAGAGGACAGTAGGGAAGGAGTGGAGTGCTCCCACCTAATGGGCACAGTGTAAGGGTATATGACACTCCTGGGTGGAGGACACAGCTACAACAGGAACTTTACCTAACAAATGCAACACTGCAATGTAACCTAATCATTAGTACCCTTATATTAATCTGAAAATTCTGTTTTTACAAGAGAAGACGATACTTAATAAAGATTTTATAATTTAAAAAAGGAGGGAGAGGGGCGGTGCCTGGGGCTCAAAGGGGTAGGGCGCCGGCCCCATATGCCAGAGGTGGCAGGTTCAAACTCAGCCCCAGGCAAAAAAAAAAAAGGAGAGAGAAGGATCTGGGCTGGAAAAAATAGAGGTGGATGAGTCTCTTTAGGAAAATCATAGGGAGAGAAAAGAGAAGAATATGAGGATTGAACGGGGTTGGGATGAAAATTTAAGAATATGCAGAAAAACAAGAACCAAAGATAACTGAGAAGAAACAGCCTTTGATGCAGAAAGAGAAATAGAAAATAGGGAGGTCATGAAAACTAAGGGAAGTGTTTGCTTCCAGAGGGAGAGAGGGGTCAGAAGTTTCTAACACAACCCAGAAGTCAGATAAAGACCAAGAAGGGTTTAAGCTGGGAGCCTTGAGGTCCTCAATTAAACACAGTTTTAGAGGGGGAGGGAGAAAGATAGCAGCCAGTAACAGCTTCTTTGCAACCAGGTGCAGTGAGATTGGAGCTTGAAGACTCCAGGCATCTCTGGCTTGTGGGCTCTGCCGAGAAACATCTCTTTGGGGACACAGGGAGACAGAGAGAGACTTCTGGACCCCAGAAGGACAAAAGCAGTGGAGAACTGGCAAGTAGTGGCGTTTGTTCAGTCAAAACGCAGTTTTAATGAGGTGGTGGAGTGAGAAGCCAGGTCCTAATTAGGGAGAGGAGCGAATGAGAGATGAAAATAGGGAGAAAGTGTGTATGGAAAACTCTTCCTAGGGTGGCGCCTGTGACTCAAAGGAGTAGGGCACCAGCCCCATATGCGGGAGGTGGCGGGTTCAAACCCAGCCCCAGCCAAAAACTACAAAACAAACAAACAAACAAAAAAAACTCTTCCTTTGGGAAAAGGGAGAAAGATAAGAATAGAAACAACTAAATGCCACATACCAAGTGACAGCTGGTGGCCCATATGAGAGACAGGACTGTGCACCAGCTACTGGTGGGGGCTCTGGAGCCAGACGGCCTTGGCTGTGAAAGTTGACTGCCACTTACACCCTGTGTGATGCTGGGCAAGTTATTTTACCCTCAGTACCTCTATCCCTTCATCTGTAAAATGGGATAGTTAGTGCCTTTTTCACTGAGTTGTCATAAAGATTAAAGGTAAAGTACCTAAAAAATGCTCAGTATACTGTAGCTTTTATTACTGTATTTTATATATATATATTTTGAGACAGAGTCTTAAGCTGTCACCCAGGGTCATAGCTCATAGCAACCTCAAACTCTTGGGCTCAAGTGAGTCTCTTGCCTCAGCCTCCCAAGTAGCTGGGACTCCAGGTGCCCACCACAACGCCCGGCTATTTTCTGTTGCAGTTGTCATTGTCATTTTAGCAGGCCTGAGCCAGGTTTGAACAGCTAGCCTTGGTGTTTGTGGGTGCTGCCCCTTTATTACTGTCTTTGAAATACGATGGAAACGCAGCATGAGACTTGATTCTGTCAGGTGAGCTGAGTTAGGGAATAATTTGTAGAGATGCCGTGGAAGCCGGATCATAAAGTGTGCGTTAAAAAGTTTTTTTTTCAGGTGGAGAAAAGAGAAATCGAAAGGAATATTTGAGAAGAGAACGCAAATTATATGAACAGAAATGAGTAAATGCGAAATCTCAGGGTGAAACTAGGTTAATACCAGAAATTTGGAAAAATCCATTACTAAGATGTAAAGACAAAAGCCAGCTGTTATTTCTGGAGAGGAAAACCTATGTAGTAAATTAATTATTTGTTGGTTTTTTTTTTTTTTTTTTTTTTTGGTTTAGCACTCTGATTTCCAAGCAGTTTTCTTGGCTTTATTAATGCCTTTGGTCTTGCTTATGGCCCTTGTCTATCCAGACGCATCGTAGTAGCTTCCTGAGGAATCGCTTTGACCAAATTATGCTATTTGCCTGCGTCAGCTGATCAGTAAGAACTAGCCGAGTGAAATTCATCATCGCATTTACTGTAAGGATATTGCTGAAAATGGGCTTCATTATGTTGCACAGTATTCTGTCTACAAGGATCCTTGGGACACTGTCTTCACAGTCGTAACACAAAGAATAGCTGCGCTTCACTTGACTACGTGGCTTGGTTTTATAACAGAGGCACGATAGTCCCTGCAGTCTTTGCAAGGACTGCCAGAAAGCTTAGAGTAAATTAGTAATTTTAGTAGTTCAACCTACACAAGTACCATACATTTCATGTGCTAGGCCACTTACATTCCTATTACGTGTTCTTTTTCTCAAGTGCTCCTAATTCATGCACTTTGGAAATACTGTATGTGTCTTTCAAAGCTACTTTAAACGCCTTTTGAGGTAGACCAGTAGTTTAAGAGTATGAGCTGTCAAAATGTCCCCTTCCAAATCCCAGTTTTACCACTTAATGACTGTACAACCTGGGGCAAGTTACTGAATGTCACAATGCCTCAGTTTCCTTATCTGTAAAACAGAGATAACCGTTTTTACTTCATAGTAAGTAAAATCTCCTTTACGAAGATTAAAGGAGATAATTCATGTAAAGAATACAGCACAGTCCGTGGCAATCGAGGGCACTTGACAAATCCTTTGAGTAATAATTCTTATTATTACTAACGTTATTTTATGTTAATATTGACGATCGTGATATAAAAACACATGAGTATGAAAAAACCCGATTATAACTCCTAGGAAATTAAAGTGGTTCTGCTTCCTTCAGGTTTATTTGAAATTCACATGCCTTGATAGCCATGACAGGGAGGCAATTTCAGGGATAGATTTTCAAGTGTTAACAACTTAAATCAGGCAAAAGATTAATGCTGGATAATTAGCATCAGCAATAGACGGCTAAACGGAAATATAGTGCTTTTTCTATTTGTGTCTCTCTTACTACACATATAACATATAAGCTGGTGCTCTGTCTTTAGGCTGATGGGTCTATTTACATAGTAGTTCTAGAAGTGTTAGTGAAATGCAGGAGATTATTCCCTCTGGCAATTCAAATGAAATATTGCATAGATAATTTCAGAAAGGAATTTTCCAGACAGTAGGAAATAGTTCTCAGCAACGTTCAAACCCAGAAACAATGCTAGATCTAATTCTGCGTGAGCACAGCCATGTGCTGAGTGCCCCATTTCATTTTTAAGGACGTAGATTTAATTTCATGTGACAATCTGGCATCAAAGTTTCCCTCAGTCTTTTTTTTCTCCAAATAGCCCAGTAAATATGAAAATGCAATCTAACAGGAAAAGATTAAATTTGCAGAATTCTCCTTGCAGGGCACCAGGGTTATTATGAAGGCAGTAAATGAGCAAATGAGATTAAGGAAAATGCCAGTGGTAGTTGTATGTTATAAACACATCTAACACATAGCCAAGGACGATGAAATGTCATTCTGTCTATCTAGCTTGGTTCCTATATTATTTCCTTCGACTACATTTAGCAAAGAAATGTAATAACTCTTCAGGGTACTAGAGTCATTTGTGTAATATGTTGCTCTCTTTACCAAAGCAAGACGGGAACCTTTTTTCGCAGTAGTAAAAGGACTTTATTTTCTGTATATAGTGCTGTATAACAAATCTTTTGGAATGTTCCTGTTTTTAAAATGATTAAAGCTGGCAAATTTACTTTCAAGGGCTATAAAAATAATTCTTAGTGACTTACAACTAAATATTTAAGAATTCTTTTGTTGTTCTATGACAGTGGTCCTCAACCTGTGAGTTGCGCCCCCGATATTTACATTACAATTCATAATGGTAGCAAAATTACAGTTACGAAGTAGCAACGAAAATAATTTTATGGTTGGGGGTCACCACAACATGAGGAACTGTATTAAAGGGTCGCGGCATTAGGAGGCATTCGGAAGGTTGAGAACCACTGTTCTATGAGAAAAGAATGACAAATCGCAATTTACTACACACAAAAATTTAATTTGAAGCTTGATCTTATTCATGTTCCTAATGAATTCATTTGTTTGCATTACATAGCTTATTTCAGCCCATTGTACTGTTTTAAAAATAGAATAAATATTTGTCTATTTTAATAGCACATGACCAAGTATTCTCTGCCTAAATTTCATTTGTTGATACAGGATTCCACACTGTGATGTAAGAAAAATAAATGATTTGCTGTTTCATGACATTTTCTCCCTTTTTTTTTTTTTTTAGTCTTTGTGTGAATAATTATAATGAAAAGAGGAAACTCAGGGAGTCTTTGATTATATATTCCAAATTGTCAGCCTAATTTTGGACTAGTGGGTTAGCTATGGGCTTGCCATGAGTGACTATCAAGGCCATGGATGTTCTTTTTTTGGCTAGTTCAGTGGTTACAATGTTGCCACAGGCAGGCCTGCTCATCTCTTTCCCTTACATTTCTCATCTGTTCCCAGGAGAAGAGGAATTCCCAATCTATGTGAATAATGGTCATCAAACCTTTTGAATGTACTTCAAAAGCCTGGCTGAAGGACGGCACTCAGACCAGTCACTGATGTATGTTTAAACTGTCTTTTTAAAATCTCATATATTTTCATATACAGGAGGATTATTATTGCAACTTTTGGACAGAAAGACCACAATATAGAAAGAATGAATGATCTGGACATTGGTGGCTCATGCTGCTAATTCTTGCCCTCCAAGAGGCTGATTCAGGAGGATACCTGGAGCTTAGATGTTCATAACCAGCCTGACCAAAGCAAGACCACTAAAAACAGAAAATTAGCCTAGTGTTGTGGTGGGCACTTGTAGTCCCAGCTACTTGGATAGCTGAGGCAGAAAGATCACTAGAACCCAGGGGTTTGAGGTTGATGTGAACTAGGCTGATGTCACAGCACTCTTGCCTGAGCAACAGAGTGAGACTGTCACCAAAAAAAAAAAAAAAAAAAAAA
>NW_003852414.1:11629824-11637477 GCF_000181295.1 Otolemur garnettii | reverse complement strand
AAAAAGATATAGGATTAATCACAGGTTTCTGATTTAGATTTAGGATCATTATCCCAAAGTAAAATAAATTATTAAGTGTTGTGGGATATCATCAGATTTTACTATAAATTTCATATAGTTAGTGGTGGTTTTATGGTTAATAAAAAAGGCAATATATAATGATAGAGTGAAAAGGGTTTTCCCACCGAGGTATAGGCAGCCTGCTCATTTTCCCGGAGCACAAACTATTCCAGGATTTGGAAGCAATGTACTGTTTTCCTATTAGAATCATCTCTTACATATTACACAATGAATGCAAAATGTATAAATAACATTTAAAAATAAGACAAGAGACTCATAGAAATTTCCAAGAGCTTGCACTGTTATTCCAAACTTTCTAGAGGCAGCATTTTATTTTATTTTATTTGTAGTTTTTTGCCAGGGCTGGGTTTGAACCTCCAGCATATGGGGCTGGCACCTTACTCCTTTGAGCCACAGGTGCTGCCCCTAGAGGCAGCATTTTAAACTCCTCTTTTGTTGGGGTACTTGCTGGAAAGTGGGAGACACCCCCCCTTCTTTAGTTATTTAAGTAGCCCTAAATTACTTCGAAGTAGTCTTTCAAAGTTGATGAGAATTTGCTTTGGAAATGAATGACTCTCCCTGGGAAGATAGCAGTTCTCATGTATGAAAATATATATGTATTTGGAAAAGGAAATTTTTGCCAAATTCTTTTGGCAATGGCTAAGGGTAAGGAAGCTTCTATAGATCAAAGCCAGCCCGCAATGTAGTTGACATTCGCAGTGATGATAAGAAATGTTTTAGGCCAGGCACAGTGGCTCACGCCTGTAATTCTAGCACTCTGGGAGGCTGAGGTTGGGTGGATTGCCTGAGTTCAGATGGATTGTCTGAGCAAGAGTGAGACCCTGTCTCTAAAAATAGCTAGGCATTGTGGTGGACACCTGTAGTCCCAGCTACTTGGGAGGCTGAGGCAAGTGAATCGCTTGAGCCCAGGAGTTTGAGGTTGCTGTGAGCTGTGATACCATGCACTCTACCCAGGGTGACAAAGTGAAACTCTGTCTCAAAAAAAAAAAAAAAAGAAATGTTTTAGCTGTCTCAGGATTCTAGAAAATCACTACTGCCTTTCCCACCCTCAAGGAACCTTGGTCAAGTTCCTGTGGGTCTAGGTTAGAGGATGTTTGAGACAAGAACAAATAGTCACTTCTGCAAAAAATTAACCAGTGCATTAAGTCTGAGTCCAGACACTTTGAGCTTTACCTTAGACACTTGTCCATAGTTAATAACAAAGAATTAGTGGAGGCTGTTGTCTTCCCTGTTTATCTGATAGTCTTATTCCCAGGGCTAAACTGTTAATCTTGATATATGGAGATAAAAGGCATGGTCTGGAGTTGGAAAGCCAGCTCCATCCCTCCTGGAGGTGATTTTGGGCAAATTGATTCACTTTGATAAACCTGTTTCTTCATCAGTGAAGTGTGGCTGATGTCATATGGTGATTGCAAGAATTAAAGGAGATAAACCTTGAAAAGTATTTAGCACAGGGCGGTGCCTGTGGCTCAAAGGAGTAGGGTGCTGGCCCATATGCTGGAGGTGGCGGATTCAAATGCAGCCTTGGCCAAAAACTGAAAAGAAAAAAAAAAGTATTTAGCACAGAGCCTGTGTTCTGGAAATGTGAAGTGTTATTCTAGTATTGTAATTCTACAGTGGCCAGCAGAATGCCTTCCTTTGTGGGAACTCCCTGAAAATATATCACAAATGGGTGTTCCCTCTGGAGTTTTATTGTACAACTGCATGCAAGCATGCACACACACATGCATATGGACACACATATGCGTGCACGCGTGCACACACACACACACACACACACACATATTCAGTTAATGTAATCAGACAAGAGCTGCTGTGCTTATTCTGGAAAATGGATTAATTAAATTAAAACCAGGAAGGACATGCTTGTATTAGGAATTTGTGACCTAATCAGAAAAAAAAAAAAAACAAAACATACAAGCAGAAATAGTAATCTATTCTAAGAAAATGCAATCTCCTTGGCTGCCTGCCCGCTGAACTGCAACCACCTCTGCCACTGAGGAGGCTCCTCTCTGCCCTGGCCTTCCTTCTTAGCTGCTGTGGGATGCTAGACCTGGGAACACATTTTTAACTGAATGAAAAATGCATCAGGGTCCCCAAGAGGTGAAAATTTAGAGTCTTCCAGGATGGCATGGCTTTTGAGTACTCTTTTCTGGAGGCCAAAATACCTAAGGGCAAGGACAAATGGTCTATTCCATCTATCTCAGTGGTTCTCAACCTTCCTAATGCTACTACGCCTTTAATACAGTTCCTCATATTGTGGTGACCTCCAACTATAAAATTATTTTTGTTGCTACTTCATAACTGTAATTTTGTTACTGTTATGAATCGTAATGTAAATATCTGATATGCAGGATGTATTTTCATTGTTACAAAGGGGTCACGACCTACAGGTTGAGAACCACTGATGTATCTGGAAGGCCCTAACCTAAAGAATTTCTCTAGAAGCATCTGGGCTATTCTCGATGATTACAGAAGTCTGGCCAATGACCTAATGAGACCAAGGAAACGGCTCTTCTACTACTACTGTCAAGCCTCCTTAGTGAAAAGAGCCTCCTCTCTGCAAGCTCATGAATATCAATAAGTCCAAACCACACTCGAAAGAGCCAGTACATATTGCAGGAGCCAAATTGCAAGTTGGCTCAATGTTTGGCCAAAGGAGCATATAATTTGAGCCCTGGGGCTGGCAAATATGTTCCTAAAGCTTGGCCAAAGGAGCATATAATTTGAACCCTGGGGCTCCTGAGCTGAAAGGAATGCTGGGAAAAATCTTGGCTCAAACATAGAAGAAAGAAGGAAGCAGGAGCCCAGGAGCTTTTGTTATCATTCTTGTAAACTCTGCTAACCAGTCATCCAGAAGTCAAGATGAAGGGTATTTTTCACCAATGCAAAGTACATAAGAAAAGAACCGGCTTGGTGCCTGTAGCTCAAGGTGCCAGCCACATATACCAGAGCTGGCGGTTTCAAATCCAGCCTGGGCCTGCCAAACAACAATGACAACTACAACTGAGGCAAGAGAATTGCTTAAGCCCAGGAGTTGGAGGTTGCTGTGAGCTGTGACACCACAGTACTCTACCCAGGGCGACAGCTTTAGGCTCTGTCTCAAAAAGAAAAGAACCCAATATGCAAGAATGTACAAATAGATTTGGTATAAGTAAGAACTTCCTGAGGCTGGCATGGTGTCTCGTGCCTGTAATCCTAGCACTCTGGGAGGCTGAGGTGGGTGGATTTCTTGAGCTCAGGAGTTCTAGATCAGCTTGAGCAAGAGCTAGACCCCATGGCTAAAAATAGCTGGACGTTGTGATGGGGCCTGTGGTTCTAGTTACTTGGGAGGCTGAGGCGAGAGAATTGCTTAAGCCCAAGAGCTGGAGGTTGCTGTGAGCTGTAACATCATAGCACTCTACTGAGAATGACAAAGTGAGACTCTGTCTTGGAAAGAAAAAGAAAAAAAGAGTGTAGAGTGGTGGCCCACTATGGTCTTATTTGCATTTCCCTAATGATTAATGTTGTTGATTTTTAAAACGTTCTTCTGGGTGGTGCCTGTGGCTCAGTGAGTAGGGCGCCAGCCCCATATACCGAGGGTGACAGGTTCAAACCCAGCCCCGCCAAACCGCAACAAAAAAATAGCTGGGTGTTGTGGCACCTATATCCCAGCTACTTGGGAGGCTGAGGCAAGAGAATCACCTAAGCCCAGGAGTTGGAGGTTGCTGTGAGCTGTGTGATGCTGCCATGGCACTCTACAGAGGGCGATAGAGTGAGACTCTGTCTCCTAAAAAAAAAACACGTGCTTCTTGCTGCTATTTGTATATCTTTGTTGGTGAAGTGTCTGCTGAAATCTTTTGCCAGTTTTAAAAATCAGGTTGTTGTCCCATTATTAAGTTTTGAGACTTATTTACAAATTCCGGATATAAATCCTTCATTATATGTATACTTTACAAATATTTTCTTCTGATCTGTGTTTTGCTTTTCTACTTTCTTAACTATATTTTAAGGAGCAGATTTCCTTAAAAAATTTATGATTGACACATATTAATTATATATATCAGGTACAATGTGATATTTCAATACAAGTATATGTTGTTTAATGATCAAATTAAGCTATTGTTTCTTAGTGATAAGAACATTAAAAAATCTTCTAGCTATTTTAAAATATACAAGACTTTTTTTTGAGACAGAGTCTCACTTTGTCAGCCTTGGTAGAGTGCTGTCGCATCAAAGCTCACAGCAACTTCAAACTCCTGGGCTCAAGCAATTCTCTTGCCTCAGCCTCCCAAGCAGCTGGGCTTATAGGTGCCTGCCACAACTCCCAGCTATTTTTTTTTTTTTTTTTTTTTTTGAAAAAAGCCTCAAGCTGTCCCCCTGGGTAGAGTGCCATGGCATAGCTCACAGCAACTTCCAACTCCTAGGCTCAAGCGAGTCTCCTGCCTCCGCCTCCCAAGTAGCTGGGACCACAGGCGCCCACCACAACACCTGGCTATTTTTTATTTTTTCCGGTTGCAGCCATCATTGTTGTTTGGCGGGCTGGGGCTGAATTCGAACCCGCCACCTTAGGTGTATGTGGCTGGCGCCTTAGCCACTTGAGCCACAGGCACCGAGCCTACTCCCAGCTATTTTTAGACATAGGGTCTTACTCTGGCTTAGGCTGGTCTTGAACCTGTGAGCTCAGGCAATTTACCCGCCTCAGCCTCCCAAGTGCTGGGTTTACAGGCTAAGCCACTGCACCCAGCAGAAATATATAAGACATTATTGCTAACTCAAGTCATCCTACTGTGTAATAAACTACTAGAAATTATTCCTCCTAACTGTAACTTTGTAGCCATTGACCAACCTCTCCCCATCCTCTGATAACCAGTATTCTACCCTCTACCTTAATGAGAACAACTTTTTAGATTTGACATATAAGTAAAATCATGCAGTAATTTTCTTTCTGTAACTGGTTTATTTGACTTAACCTAGTTCTGAGTAGAGAAGTTTTTAATTTTGATAACTGATGTATTAATTTTTAATACATAGCTTGTGCTTTTTGTGTCCTAAGAAATCTTTTCCTAGCCCTAAATCACAAAGCTTTTTCCTCTTGTGTTTTAATAGAAGTGTCATAATTTTTAGATTTTCCATTTAGGACTACAATACATTTTTGAGTTAATTTTCTCAACTGCTTTGAGATAAGGGTTGAGAAATTTTGGGGTTTTTTTGCGTATGAAAGTTCAACTTTCTGAGTGGCGCCTGTGGCTCAAGGAGTAGGGTGCCGGCCCCATATGCTGGGGTATCAGGCTCAAACCCAGCCCTGGCCAAAAACTGCATAAAAAAAAAGAAGAAAGTTCAACTTTCTAGATTCATTTGCTAAAGAGACTATTTTTCCAAACTGATTTCAACCATTTGTTAAAAAATCACCTTTCCTCTGTTGACATCTTGGCACTTTGATCAAAAACCAGTTGCTGGTTTATGTGTGAGCCTCTTTCTGGATTGTCAGCTCAGTTTCATGAATCTATGCCTGTCCTTGTGCTAGCAACATGCACTCTTTATTATATTAGCTTTACAGGAAGTCGTGAAATCTGCATTCATTTCTAAAAAAAATTTACTTGGATTTTGATTGAAATTGCATGGAATCAACAGCTCAATTTAGGGAAATTAACATCTTAACAATATTGAGTCAACCAAACTATAAACATGGTATGTCTCACTATTTATTTAGATCTTCTTTTTTTTTTGAGACAGAGCCTCAAGCTGTCCCCCTGGGTAGAGTGCCATGGCATCACAGCTCACAGCAACCTCCAACTCCTGGGCTCAAGCGAGTCTCCTGCCTCAGCCTCCCAAGTAGCTGGGACCACAAGTGCCTGCTGCAATACCTGGCTATTTTTTGGTTGCAGCTGTCATTGTTGTTTGGCGGCCCAGGCTGGATTCGAACCTGCCACCTTAGGTGTGTGTGGCTGGCGCCTTAGCCACTTGAGCTACATGTACCGAGCCTATTCAGATCTTCTTTAGTTTAACCTAGCAAAGTCTTGAGGTTTTCTATGTACGGTAGCCCCTCCCCTTTTATCTTTGGGGAATATGTTGGGAGACCCTTAGTCGATACCTAAAAGCACAGACAGTACTGAGCCCTGTAGATAATACTGCATGTATTTTTCTCTACATACATAACTACACTAAGATTTAATTTATGCAGTGGGCATAGAAAGAGATTAACCACAACAATAATAAAATAGAACAAGTATAATAATATAGGGTAATAAAAATATGTAAATGTAGTCTCTTTCTCAAAAATCTCTTCCTATTTTTAGCTTGTGGTTGACTGACACCACCGAAAGGGAAAATGCCCACATGGGGAGCTACTGTGCAGCTCGCCGTCATTATTTTATTAAACTTATTCCTAAATAATTCATGTTTTGCGATGCCATTGTAAATGATGCATTTAAAAATTTTAATTTCCAATTGTTTATTGCTAGCATGTAGAAATACAATTGATTTTTGTATGTAGTCTTGGGTCCTTTGACCTTGTTAGGTTTGCTTTTTTGTTAGCTGTGGTTGCTTTTTGGTAGATTCCTTAGAATTTTCTACATAAACAGCCACATTGCCAGTGCATAATGACAGCTGTATATATTGCTTTCTAGGCAACATGATGTGAACCAGGAACTCACACTGAATATAAGTGTCAAGAGGGATGTCCTTGCCTTCTTCCCAATCATAGGGGAAAATAATTCAGTTTTAAGTTATGGTTGTAGCCGTAGGTTTTTGGAAGATTTCCTCTATTACACCGAGAACATTCTTTCTATTTCTGGTTTGCTAACTGTTTTTCTTTTTTTTAATCATAAATGGGTGCTGAAAGTTACCAAATGTTTTTCTACACCTTTTAAGATGCTCATTTAATTTCTCCTTTTTAGTCTGCTTAAGACGAAGAATTATATTTATTGATTTTTGCATGTTGACCCCATCTTACATTTCTAGGGTAGACCCCACTTGGTCATGATATATCTTCTTCTTCTTGTTATTACAAAGAGTTGGATTTGATTTATTAAAATTTTAAGAATTTTTTTGTCTGTGTTCAGAAGATATATTGGTCTCTACTTTTCTATCCTTTTAGTTTATTTTTCGAGCATCAGTGTAAAACTAGCCTCAGAAAATAAAATGGAAAATCTTCTTCCTATTCCTTTGTATAGGAATAGTTTTATTCCTGCCTTAAATATTTGGTAGAATTCATCAGTAAAGCCAACTTTACCTATGGATTTTCTTTACAGGAAGGTTTATAACTATAAATTCAATTTGTTTAATATAAATAGGGATATTTAAATTATTTCATTCTGAGTGAGCTTTACTTGTTCTGAACTTTCAATGAATTTGTTAATTTTACCTAATTTGATGAGTTTAATGACTTAAAGTATTCATAACATCCTTTTATGTATAGAATTAATAGTTCACTCTGGAAACCAGTAAGTGTGTCCACTAGCTGTTTTTCTTGTTACGTTTGGCTAAAGAGGCTCAGCACCTGTGGCTCAAGTGGCTAAGGTGCCAGCCACATACACCTAAGGTGGTGGGTTCGAATCCAGCCCGGGCCCGCCAAACAACAATGATGGCTGC
>NW_003852414.1:11626464-11628481 GCF_000181295.1 Otolemur garnettii | reverse complement strand
AAAAAAAAAAAAAAAAAATTTTTTTTCAGATAAGAGTTTTAGTATGTCACCATCAGTAGAGTGCGGTGGCATCACAGCTCACAGCAACCTCAAACTCCTGAGCTAAAGCGATTCTCTTGCCTCAGCCTCCCAAGTAGCTGTGACTATAGGCGCCAACCACAACACTGGGCTACTTTTTTTGGTTACAGTTGTCATTGTTGTTTAGCAGGCCCTGGCCAAGTTTGAACCTGCCTGCTTCCGTGTATGTGGCCGGTGCTCTACCTACGGGTGTTGCTGAAATATTCAAATATCTTTTAAAGAAATTAAATAGAATAGGAATACTTTTATATTTACTCACATATTTACTATTTCTAGAATTTTTCATTACTTTGTCTGGATTAAAATTTCCACTGGTTATCATTTTCTTTCTGCCCCAATAGATTCCTTTAACATTTATATCTGTAGCTCTGCCAGTGATGAAATTTTTGTTTTTATTTTACTAGGAATGTCTCTTTTTCTTTGTACAGTATGGTTGCATTTATAATGTTGGAACATGTATGTTTAAAAATGTGTAGAGTACTCTGTTCAGCAGCATATACACTAAAATTGGTATGATTTAGAGAATATTGGCTTGGTTTCTCTACGAGGATGTCACACAAACTTAAGAGGAGTTCTACATTATTGTATTTAATGCACTGAATTGTGTACTTAAAAATAGTTAAAACAGTAAATTTTACATTATTTATATTTTACCACAATAAAAAACCACATAAAAATGGATCGAGAAGTACACATATAAAACTGTTAACATGGGCATACTACCAGGAAGAGGAGTTAGGAGGGAAGGGCTACTTTCAGAATGTTTTAGAGTTTTTATTTGGAAATTATTTCAAACATAGCAATTTTCCAAGAGTGTCACCGGTAATACTTCTATACTTAGATTTACCATTGAATTTTATTTGCCTCATTTGTTTCATCATTTTATGTTCTCACATATAGAGATAATATATCTGCTTATGTATTTATTTTTATATAAACATAAATATTTGTATAAAATTTGATAAAGCATTTGAAGGTTAAATACGCATAAAAAATAGAGAGTAGAGATAGAGATATTCTGGCTTGGCACCACAACGCCTGGCTATTTTTTTGTTGTAGTTGTCATTGTTATTTAGAAGGCATGGGCCAGGTTCGAACCCGCCAGCCCTGGTTATGTGGCTGGTGCCCTAACCACTGAGTTATGGGCACTAAACCCAGACTATATAAAGACTCGAGGATAAAACTTAATACAGTTGTTATTTATTTATTTTTTTGGAGACAGAGTCTCACTTTGTTGCCCTCTATAGAGTGATGTTGCATCACAGTTCACAGCAACCTCCAGCTCTTGGGCTTAGGTGATTCTCTTGCCTCAGTCTCCTGAGTAGCTGGGACTACGGGTGCCCACCACAATGCCCTGCTGTTTTTCTGTTGCAGTTTGGCTGGGGCTAGGTTTGAACCAGCCACCTCAGTATACGGGGCCAGCACCCTACCCACTGAGCCACAGGAGTTGCCTGTCCAGTTGTTATTTTTATTTTCAAAGGGGCACTTGTGGTTATGGCCCAGAGGCAATCCTAGAAATGGGAGCTAAGCTGCTAACTCGGCACTTCTACCCATGGTGGGATAAATGGCTGCTCTTGCAATGCCCTAAAATACAACTGGGCAAAACTACAGACTCTTGAGAACCAAGGCACACTTTCTGGTGATGTCATTAATGCCATCACCCATGTGACACATTGGGAATAATACCAGCAGAAAGTTGCATACCAGGACTAAGGCCATCAGGTAACTTGTAAATTAACTTCAGCTAAATTTCAAAATAATCAAAGGTTGTCTGTAATAAAAACCTCTTCATATCCCTTTACAATGTTTTTTTTTTTGAGACAGAGCCTCAAGCTCTCCCCCTAGGTAGAGTGCCATGGTATCACGCTCACAGCAACCTCCAACTCCTGGGCTCAAGTGAGTCTCCTGCCTCCGCCTCCCAAGTAGCTGGGACTACAGG
>NW_003852414.1:11623751-11626444 GCF_000181295.1 Otolemur garnettii | reverse complement strand
GTAGAGTGCTGTGGCATCACAGCTCACAGCAACCTCCGACTCCTGGGCTCAAGCGAGTCTCCTGACTCCGCCTCCCAAGTAGCTGGGACTACAGGTGCCCGCCACAACGCCTGGCCATTTTTTGGTTGCAGCCATCATTGTTGTTTGGCAGGCCCGGGCTGGGAATTTGAACCCGCCACCTTAGGTGTACGTGGCTGGCGCCTTAGCCGCTTGAGCCACAGGCGCCGAGCCTTTGTCTGTGTTTCTGACATGCTTCATCTTTTATACCCTGTCCCAAGTGCCTATTATTTTTTTGGGCCTGAGATAAAACTCTTTGATGAAAGGTTCACTTAAAATTCTACTTTTTTTCTTTTTTGAGACAGAGTCTCAAGCTGTTGCCCTGGATAGAGTCCTGTGGTATCATGGCTCACAGCAACCTCAAACTCTTG
The DNA here is from genome assembly GCF_000181295.1 of Otolemur garnettii. Taxonomy (NCBI): domain Eukaryota; kingdom Metazoa; phylum Chordata; class Mammalia; order Primates; family Galagidae; genus Otolemur; species Otolemur garnettii. The sequence goes on along the minus strand of NW_003852414.1, from coordinate 11,626,016 downwards.
GGCTCAAGTGATCCTCTTCCCTCATTTTTATTTTTTCCATTTTTAATAGAGACAGGGTCTTCCTTTTTGCTTAGGCCGGTCTCCAACATGTAAGGTCAAGCAATTCACCTGCCTCAGCCTCCTGGAGTGCAAGGATTATAGGCGTTCCGCATCAGCCTCACTTAAAATTTGTCTTCTTCTTCTTTTATTTTTTATATAGGCAGAGTCTCTCTACGTTGGTAGAGTGCCATGGCATCACAGCTCACAGCAACCTCCAACTCCTGGGCTTAGGCGATTCTCTTGCCTCAGCCTCCCTTGGTCTCCGAGAATCCACGGATCACAAGATCAGTGGTAAGTCAGGCTTTATTCAAAGAAACAAAAATTACAACTACAAAAAACCAAACCTCCCGGCAGAGAGAACCCAGGAGGGGAACAAGCTCTCCTGCTCTCTGCTTGAGGTCTGTCTTGGGTGCTCTGCTCAAGGGTTTATATAGTGGCAGGGGTTGTTTCGTGGAACTTGATGTTGACTCTAAGGGCGTGGGTCCTTGTCAGTTACAGCCATCTATCCAATGAGCTCTCAGGCCTTGGAAACTGACATGAAATTCACCAGTCAGGAGTGCCCTGGGAGGAGACAGCAAGGGCCATCCTTGGCAAGGCGCCAGTGTCTCCGGGCAGGTGTGGGGTGGGATATCAAGCTGGTTCCTCCATGTGCAGCAACATCAACACCTCCAGGGCTAAAGTGGCAGGTTGTGGTGCCACCTTGTCCTGCATGACTGGGACTATAGGCGCCCACCACAAAGCCGAGGTATTTTTTTTGTTTTGCAATTTGGCAGGCCGGTTTTGAACCGGTCACCCTCCGTATATGGGGCTGGCACCCTACCCACTGAGCCACAGGCCCCGCCCTTCACTTAAAATTCTTAAGTATGCATCTTGTACTTTTGGGAAATGAAGGGGTATCTGAGTTTTACTGATACCCTTCAAAATGCGTCCCAGAGGCAGGTAGTGGCTTATGAGGTGCGTGTGTACATGAATTATGGGGTCTAGAGTTTTTTAATTTATAGTCTCAAATGAGGAGAATACTCTCTGAAAGCTTAGACGATAATGGCAATATTTTAATATGTCAGAAAACATTTATCTATCTGTCTACCTTCCTATTTATTAATATCTATCTGGTCAACTGTAGCTTTACAGAGATATAATTAAATGCTGAGTAATTAAGATAAAAGAAAAAGCAAAGGATAAGACATGGTGTGTGCAGAAGGAACGGCTGGTATGTGTAGCTGGCAAAATGTGCTTAATTATTTTGTTGTGCCCATTTTTAATTAGCAGTCTATGTACTTTCCTTATTTAGAAATTGTCCCTCCCTAAAACGCATACACACACACAAATGCATACCACATTGATTTTCACTGTTGGTTTCCTTTTTAAAGGTCACAGCTGTGCTGTGATACTTGAGAAATGCTGTCACAGAAACATGGAGATGTTAGTGCTTCTAGTTAGTACTAGTACTTCTAGTTAGTACTTCTAGTGCTGGCAGTGTGTTGATGACTTCAGGAACTGTCCCACGGTGTTCACTACTGCCTGTGTTGGCTCTGGGCTGGCTGTGTGACTTGCTTTGACCAACAGGGATGGAGGCAAATATGATGCAACAGATGGTGGAAAAATAATTAATGCACATCCCAGACACTGGGAACTCTCATCTTTTTCAATCTTTATTTTATGTTTTTATTCAAAACAGTATATTTTGCATTTGTGAAAGGACAGATAAAACTGATTTGTGCTCATAATTTAGTCATTGTTTCAATAGACTTTTTTTTTTTTGCAGTTTTTGGCCAGGGCGAGGTTTGAACCCACCACCTCTGGCATATGGTGCCAGCACCTTACTCCTTTGAGCCATAGGTGCTGCCCCTAGTTACAGAATTTTAAATTTCCTGGGAAATCTGACAGTGGCAATTGGTCTTTCCCTCCCTGTCCCTCATCCCTAATCTAGTAGTGTATTGGTAAATGTTTAACTGTGTTTCCAGGTCTCTGAAAATCAAAAATCCCTTATCAAATCAGTATTTGTGGATTTCTCTGTTGTAAATACTCCCACCATGGTTGATTTCAAGGTACCAATGTGACATCTCTCCATACAGAGTTAGGAAGTCACCTTTGTATAGAGTGCGTGCATTTCCACTGAACAGGTACAATAAATGTAACTAACTACAACAACATAAGTAACAGTAGGGAAATAACTAGGAAATAATGAGTTTTGAATGTTTATTACCTTTGATATTAACATAATTT
>NW_003852414.1:11622383-11623470 GCF_000181295.1 Otolemur garnettii | reverse complement strand
GTGGCTGGCGCCTTAGCCGGTTGAGCTATAGGCGCCGAGCCTGTAATTTAGTTTTTAATGATGGTTGTGTTTAACACCTAGTTTGCAAAATTCCTACAAATTTAGTAATTGGTTCTCTTGACTCGGTGCCAGTAGCTAAGGGGTGAGGGCGCCGGTTACATATACTGAAGGCTGGTGGGTTCGAGCTTGGTCTGGGCCTTCTAAACAGCAATGACAACTGCAACAAGGAAATAGCCAGGCATTATGGCAGACGCCTGTAGTCCCAACTACTTGGGAGGCTGAGGCAAGAGAATCGCTTAAGCCCAAGAGTTTGAGGTTGCTGCGCTCTACCGAGGGGCAGCATCATAACACTCTGTCCCCCCCCCCAAAAAAAATGCTTCTCATGAGTCAAGACAAAACTTATTTACATAAAAGAATACAAAAACACTAAAGTTTCTAGTAGGGAGAGAAAACCCATGTCGGGAGAGAAAAGCTCTCTCCATTTTTCTCTTTCTGTCTCTCTCGGTTTAGTGGTATATGTAAGTGCATGGGTTGAGGCCAGGAAATGAATGGATACAGTTCTATCCACTGGGGGAAGGTGAAAGGACATAGTTCCATCCGCTGGGGAAGATGAATGAACGTAGTTCCTTCTGCAGGGGGAAGATGAATGAATGTACTAATGAATGGACATAGTCCATTCACAGAATTGAGGCCTAGGAAACTTACATGAAATTGACCTAGGCATAGGAAATGGGGGTTCTGTTTTTAGTCATAAATGTAAAGGGAAGGAGACACCAAGGTGCCGGTGTCTCCCCAGCACTTGTCCAGTCCATTTGGCTACAGGAGCCTCCAGTTGGGGAGGGACGTCCCACCCCTGCCTTGCCTACGCTCCAGCCCGCTGGTTCCTCTGCTGGCTGCAGCCACACCAACACCACTAAGAGGGGGGCGGCGGGTTCTCCAGCCGCAGTCGGCCGAGCAGGCTGGGGCGCCACCTGTCCTGTATCATACCATAGCTACACTGACGTCTGCAAAAAGGAGGACCTGGGGCTCATGGAGGTGCTGGGCCAGGGAACCAGAGTGAAGCAAGATGGCTGGCTGGTAGGGTGCA
>NW_003852414.1:11616708-11621396 GCF_000181295.1 Otolemur garnettii | reverse complement strand
TGGTGGCCTGCGCTGGATTCGAACCCGCCACCTTAGGTGTATGTGTCTGGCGCCTTAGCCACTTGAGCCACAGGCGCTGAGCCAGTTAATGACTTTCAATTTAACATCTTCAGTAGCTGGGCCCCTTTACCTGTGTGCTGTTCTTTAAGTAAATAGTGAGAAAAGATGCCTCCTGTGGTGACACACATACCAAATACCTGTTTGAATCTGTGAAAGCAGCTCCCTGACAGGCTCATAGATGCTTCGCCACCAGGCGAATTTGTCCCTGTTGTTTAGACAAAGAAGCTGTTTTTAAGGAGTGTCAACTACTAGAGGCAGCTTATTTTGCACATAGAACGATTATAATCATCTCATGGAGAATATACAGATGTTAGGTGCTGGAGCCTAAGACCTCTGTCTTCTCCAACCTCAGATGGATGGGCTCAATTAAGACCCACCTTGTGGGCTCGGTGCCTGTAGCTCAGTGAGTTGGGCGCTGGCCACATACAGGGAGACTGGTGGGTTCGAGCCCGGCCCAGGCCTGCTAAACAACCATGACAACTACAACAAAAAAATAGCTGACAACTGCAACCAAAAAATAGCCAGGCATTGTGGTGGGTGCCTGTAGTCCCAGCTACTTAGGAGGCTGAGGCAAGAGAATTGCTTAAGCTCAAGTTTGAGGTTGCTGTGAGTTGTGATGCCACAGCACTCTACTGAGGGTGACATAGTGAAACCCTGTCTCTTTAAAAAAAAAAAAAAAGACCTACCTTGTGCAGACAAATAGGCATATATTTTAATTAAAATGGTTAGATCAATAACTCTTCCTTCACTTCCCTCCCCACAAGGCAAGAAAACTGTGTTAGCAAATGTGATGTCGGTCTGGTGCCAAAGTGGACTCCTGGCCTTTTTCTTTGAAGACTTCTAGGCTTTAGAGTACCCTTGGGGCAGGAGGTCTGAATGGGCTTTAGGGCACAATTGCAACACTCAGGGAACAGGAAGGAGTGAAGAGCATTGTTTCTTTAATCCATTGAAGAATAGAGCATTTGAGTAAGACAGAACACGGGGACCCGCCATATATGTGAAACTCCACCTGATGGATGTCAGACCCTTTGAGATTCCCTTCCCTGCCCCCACTCTTCTTGATAGAATGTAGCTAGATGCCCTTTTTCCCGTGGGCCAAGTTGGAATTATGAGTACAAGGCATAAATGTTTCTCTTCGTAATAAAACAGGCAGGCATGGTTTTAATTTAGATCAAGGAGATTCAAGTTAGATCTAAAAAAACCTCCTCACTCAGTAGGAATTATTCACAATGAAAACGGTTCTCACTGCTCAAGATGTGGTTTGCAAGTGGATGCTTAATTAAAGTCAGGTTTCTGTATTCGATCACGCATGGACTGTATGAAGTGAGAAGAGGGGAGTGCAACAGAAAAATGGGAGAGTCAGAACACAGAAAGCATTGAAAAAAGTAGCCCTGTAATTCAACATGACTGACAATAAATATCCCATGCTTGATCACAAGTGATGTGTTTTCAGAACACATTAATGAGAGATTAAGTTGAAAGTGAGGTTTATAAAAGAAACCAGAAATGTATGGGCAGATTAAACTTCTGTTTTGTCACCCCGGAGGAGTGTTTTATTTGGTTTCGGGGCTTTAAGAATGAAGTTTCACTCCTCTTTGTCAGAATGCTCGGGGGTGAAACCAAAATCTAAGCTAGGAGCCTCAACTCAAAACATGGATTATCCTCTCTCCTCCGTCCCAGCGTGCCTTAGAAGTCCCCATTCTCCAGCTATCCATTTCTCCTTCTCAGATGAAAACTTTTTCACATCTCACCTGTTAGAGGAAGTTGTTTTTGCTTTTGCCCAGTGAGCCAAATAATTTGTGGTTCAAGGTGATTGTTCTTTCAAGCCTCCAGGTGCCTGAGCCTGTAGGTCACATCACCTTTTTTCCACGGGGCTTTAGTCCAAGCAAGATTCTTTATTAAGTCATGATACAGCTGGTATCACTTGAGAACCTGTGATGAGACTAACTGGGTGAGCTGGTAACCAATTACTTTTGTGGGAAGAAGGAAGTGTCAGCTAAAGATAGAAAGCCCATCTGGGACCCTACGATTGCTACTTAGCCACACGGTTCAGAAAATACCATGAAAAATTCAAAGAAATGTGTAATTTGGTTACTTTTCATGTTAGCTCACCAGCTTCCAAAAAAATATAAAAAATGATGGGTGGTATGATTGGAGCATCAGCAAAATTTGAGAAAAAATGCACAGTTCATGGCAGTGTGATAGGAAAACATTACCCACACAGGCCTGTGGGTAAATAAATGGTTATGCTTTCTTTTGTTCTCTATTGATTTGGAAGGCAGAAGATGTTTCCAAGGCAATTTGCAAATGAAGGCAAGTCTTGATTTAGATTCCAAGTGAATATCGGAAGGTTCACACAACCTTTATCACTTAGAATCATGCACCATACACAAACATTATTGAACAACAGGAAATGATGGACCTGGAAAATTGCGTTTTCTTGAAAAACATCTTCAATAGCATGAGCGACACACATTTTATTATTGCCGTCTGCGATCGTGTATTTGCAAGACTTCTTTTCCCTCTGGAATTGTTCCCCGTTTTTCCTTGTAGAGCTGTACTTTGTGAGCTCAGGCAGCAGTTCTGCCTAGGTATTCTATTAGCGTTTACTGCAGCCAGTGTGTTGAAAACACAAATGACTGAAGTCATTGCTTTTAAAGCCCTTTTCACAATTGAATTTCCTGTGGAGAAACAATATCCCAGGAGCATAATAGATTTTTCCCCCCTCTGCTTCCATTTGTAGTTGCACAGCTACCTAATGAGTGGCAATTCTAATCTATATTTCTCATTTGTTTACATGCATCGTGCAGGCTGGCAATCTTTTGAATTTAAAAAATGTGACTTAAAGTAAAATAAAATAAACCACAAGTAAATGACACAGAATTGCTAACAGTAGGAATTTTGTTTACATTCCACATTCTGAAAATATTTTGTTCAGCTGGCTAGGGAAACCACATGTCTGAGACAGACGGGGCGATGATTTGGTTTATTGCCTGGCTGGAACTGGGATGGAAAAAGGGATGGCATGTGATATGGCTGTCTGTCACCTCAAACCCAGAGAAAGAACACATTTTCCGCACACATGTGAGCTGCGCTTTAACAGAAGAGCTCTGACAATTCTAGCCAGAGCATCCTGTGCGCCTGGCACTGAGCCAGAACCATAATATGGCCAGTCTATCGGAGCCCTCGGATAATAAGTCTCTTCCTTTCTGCAGTCATCAGTGGAAGCTGCTGCTTTCATAAGACTCTCTCAGAGCCTATTTGTTCCTCAAATCCTTTGTCCCCTCCTACTTTCTGGAATTATCCTCTAAACCATTCATATTTCTCCCTTCCCACCTACTTTTGAAGATCTATGGAAAAGCCTTCTGTATTCTCATTGTCATTCCAGCGCAACCAAATGAAACTGAACAATAGCTCAGGATTGGTCTAAGGGGACGGGGTATTCCCAGAGGCCACTTGAAACACAAAGATGCCCTTTCGCATGGTTGCCGTCCTCCCTAGAAGAAGTATTGTAGTGGACAGACCTGCACCCAAGTATGACAAGCAATGGTGGGTGTAAGAAATGACGATGGAGGCAGCACGTGGAGTGGGGGTGGGGGGAGAAGACGGAATTTAGAACACGGATTTTCAGCCAGTGTGCTGTGAAAGGCTCTTAGATGTGCTGTGAAAATTCTTAAAGATCATTAATTATTGTCCAAAGAAACTCAAATCACAGGAAGTATATTCTTTCTTTTCTTTAATTCTTCTTTTTGATCAACATAATTTAAGTGGGCTGGGGAAGTTTAACTATAGATTCAAGTGTGCTGTGAGATTTAAAAAAAAAAAAGTCGAGAAACACTGATTTAGAAGATAAAAATTGGATTTTAACGAGCTTTTCCTAATAGCGTGTTCTCCTAAGGTGCAGCTCAGAAAATTGGTTATTTCATTATCTCTTTGTTAGGAATGTATTGCCCACCTGAAGGAAAATGTTCCTTTAGAGATCAAGGGACTATTTCACATTGTTATTTTTTTTTCCTTTGAAAAAACACGTGCACTTTGAGAGCTTACCAAGGAACTTGCCCTGCATAGGAGTTTCCAGGAGCCCCAGCAGGGAGTACTTGGAGTTCTTGGAGGAGAGGGCAAGTCAGGGGAAAGAGCAGGAGCTTGCTCCCCCAACCACTCATGCGTCCGTCCGTATGAGAAGGGGACAGTGTCCAGGAGCTATTGTGAGAAGCAGAAGAACTGAAACCTTTCCAGATTCTGGAAGTATTTCTCCAATGCTCTGACCTCTTGGGAAATCTGAGGCAGTCCTGCTGCCCTGGCACCTCAGCTAGCCTCTCACTTACCTCCTCCCTCTGGTCCAAGTTCGTCTGGCCGGCTCTAATCTCTGTCCTCTGATGCCAAAACAACAACAACAAAACAAACAAAAAAAACCCCCAAAAAACCCAAATTGCTCACCATGGACCACATGTGAGGACCCTGTGGGTCCACCTTGCTGATCCTATCCTCGGTGTTGCTCCCCCCAGCTCAGCCTGCTGGTGCCCTCTCTAACCCTCTAACACATCAAGCCGGTTTCCACACCAGGGACTTTGCACATCCTATTCCATCTGCTTGGAATAATCTCTCTGAAGATCTTTTTTTTTTTTTTT
>NW_003852414.1:11613904-11615996 GCF_000181295.1 Otolemur garnettii | reverse complement strand
GCACTCTACCCAGGGGGACAGCTTGAGGCTCTGTCTCAAAAAAAAAAAAAAAAAACTAAGAATTATTTTTTCAGGATGTCTAAAAATTAAACAAATTTTAACCTAAAATCTAAACACTTTAAAATCTGAAATTTAAAAAAATATCATAAGCATCATCTCAGATTTTTAAAAAATCACATCGTTCCTTATAAGTACCATTTTAAACCTTAAGCCTACTTTATTCATCTTTAACTATCTTTAGCCATCTATAAGTTTAAAGATATATATTTTAAAGTTCATTTGTTTTGTCTTGATGTCTTTAAGTTACTATGTCCTTAAGCAACTGATCTGGCTGCTTATACAACTATCCTCTTTGTTGTTGGTTAATTTGTTTTAATCGAGAGTATCCCATCCAAAACAGAGTAGTGGTGCTTTCTCCTAATCAACGTTCCCCTTTCTCTTCCTTTTGGCTCAAAATATAGTTATGTCTAGCTTAGCCTTAGGGTTAACACTTGATGGCCCCTAGGACTGGCTCTGCTTTTTCCAGAAAATATATAGAATAAAGGGTCTGTTACATGCTGACACTCTGTTACTTTAATTTGACTTACCTGCCTTCTGGCATTTTGGACATTTCACCTGAATTTATTTTGACTCTCTCTGGTAACTATGCATATAACATAATTACACATCATCTTCCCTTATTTGTGAACATGTCTCTGATATGACTTCAGTAAGTGCTTAGCTTCTTACATCCGAGTATTTGATAGTTTAACTAATTGATTCATTTAATGGCCATGACTCTGGATCTGGTCCTTAATGGCATGGGGGATGCGTGAATGAATAAAGGGTCATCCTGTCCATGAGAACTGTGCCTCAGATGGACAGACAACAAAAGAGTTTAATTCTGACTTTGTGTAACACTTAGAACTTACAGTTCAAACGGAATGGAGAACCACAACTACTCGGTGTCAACTCATTCCTGTAGGGAAAGTTTGCTAAGGCTTTTGAAACATCCTTGGTCTCATTGCAAAGCCAATATTAGGAAATAATGGCAAAGGTCATGAATTAAGATTGTAGGAACCATTTGTTGTTATAGATATAGATTTATTTCAATTTGCTTTGGCCTTTTATTCTAGGCTTGGAAAGCAAACTAGCAAAAGAAAAATCACATCAACTTTGCCTTAATAGCTGCTCTGTTTTATTTAGGGATAGTATAAAAATGTCTGGGGGGAGAAGGAGAAGGAGGAGAAAAAGGAGGAGGAGGGAGAGGGCTGGTGGGAAGATATATCATTGGATTGGACCACAGTCCATCTAAGAGGTACATGGAGGCCAGGTTGTAATATGTGGGTAAGACCTCTGTCAAGCTTGGCTTCACATCACATTCACCTAGAGAGTTCTACTTTTTACTTTTTGAAACAGAGTCTCACTCTTTCCCTTGGAAAGAGTGCTGTGGCATCATCATAGCTCACAGCAACCTCAAACTCATTGTGGCAGGCGCCTGTAGTCCCAAGTAACCTACAGTCCCAGATACTTGGGACTACAGGCGCCTGCCACAATGCTTGGCTATTTTTTAGAGATAGGTCTTGCTCTTTCTCAGGGTGGTCTCCAACTCAGGAGCTCTGGCAATCCACCTGCCTCAGCCTCCCCAAAATATTTCTTTTAAAACAAAAATATGTGCTTTTGGTTAAACTGTCTTGTTATGTATTTTAGTTTTCTGTCATCTGAGCTGGAACATCCTTTGGAACTTTTTCCCTTCAAATTTTTTTGGGGAAACTGTCCTCCCACAAGCAAACTGAATTAAAAAAACTCAACAACTTTGCAAATATATGTGAAAAAAATCTTAAAATATTTTATTAGAGGCTCAGTGCCTGTAGCTAAGTGGTTAGGGTGCCAGCCACATACACCAGGGCTGGTGGTTTCGAACCTGGTCCCGAGCCTGCTAAACAACGACACCTGCAAAAACAGCAAAAAAACAGCTGGGTGTTGTGGCAGGTGCCTGTAGTCCCAGCTACTTGGGAGGCTGAAGCAAGAGAATTGCTTGCCTAAGAGTTGAAGGTTGCTGTGAGCTATGATGCTACATCACTCTACTAAGGGCAACATAGTGAGACTCTGT
>NW_003852414.1:11607557-11613298 GCF_000181295.1 Otolemur garnettii | reverse complement strand
TTTTGTTGCCTTTGGTAGAGTGCCGTGGTATCATAGTTCACAGCAACCTCTGACTCGTGGGTTAAAGTGATTCCCTTACTTCAGCCTCCCAAGTAGCTGGGACTATCGGCACCCACCACAATGCCAGGCTATTTTTTAGAGACCGGGTCTTGCTCTTCCTAGGCTGGTCTTGAACCTGTGAGGTCATGCAATCCATCCGCCTTGACCTCCCAGAGTGCCAGAACTATAGGTGTGAGTCACCACGCCCAGCTCCCTTGTTGATTTTCAAGTGTAGTAAAAACATCAATTATAAATAAAACAATAAATTTGGGGTATATGTTTGTTAGAGACCCCCAAGCCTTTTGAATGCCTTATGGCTCTGCCACTGAAATTTGTGGATGTGACCTTTAGTCCTAGTTGGTTGTAGCCTCCTCAAATTTAGAGCAGAGGAAATAATGCTTATTATGCCATTATATAGTATATTTATTTGGTGAGTCACAAAATAATCTTCTAAGACAAATTGTAAACGTTTGCATGTGATATATAAAATGACACCAGATTTCTCCTGCTAAATTTACAAGTTACATCAATAATTTTCATCTAGCACTATTAAGAGAATAATGTATCTTCAGTGAATTTTCCAGATAGCTCAATTTATAATTGAACATCCAGCCATAAAAATCAAATCAAAACAAAACAAAAACTTTTTAAAAATGAAAATATCTTGGTGGCGCCCATAGCTCAGTGGGTAGGGTGCCGGCCACATACTCTTAAGGCTTGTGGGTTCGAACCTGGCCCAGGCCTGCTAAATAACAAGAACAACTGCAACAAAAAAATAGCTAGAGTGTTGTGGTGGGCGCCTGTAGTCCCAGCTACTTGGGAGGCTGAGGCAAGAGAATCACTTGAGCCCAAGAGTTGGAGATTACTGTGAGCTGTGATGCTACGGCACTCTACCCAGGGTGACAACTTGAGACTCTGTCTCAAAAAATATAAGGAAAATATCTTGAATGGAAAAGGGCATATAATTTAACCTTTCATTAGTATCTTGGGGTCTTCATTATGGACATGAGGTAAGGTAAAATGCTGGAATATTCAGATTAGAATGTTTTCAGAGACTCAGGAGGTGTGTGCAACTATTTGTATGACACAAAGACTATTTTGTCTTGATACCTGGGTTCCTCAGTTAACCTAACCCTTCTTTTGTCAAAGAATTCAGGAGTTTATCTTTTGTTGTTGTTGTTTTTTCATTTTTTTTTCTTTTTTTGAGACAAGAGTCTCACTTTGTCACCCTCTCCTTGGTAGAGTGCCATGGCGTCATAGCTTGCAGCAACCTCAAACTCTTGGACTCAAGTAATCTTCTTGCCTCAGCCTCCCAAGTAGCTGGGACCACAGGTGCCCACCACAACATGTGACTATTTTTAGAGATGGAGTCTTGCTCTTGCTCAGGCTGGTTTCCAACTCCTGAGCTCAGGAATCTACCCACCTCAGCCTCCAGGGTGCTAGGACTACAGGCATGAGCCACCGCACCTGACTCAGGAGTTTATCTTTACCTCTGGTTATTTCTGGGTTCTTGATGGTGCCCTATATCTTAAATGGTTGTATTTTGTCAGAAATGTGATATATAGGGGAGAGGAGATCAACTATGGTACTTTATAGAACTACGTGCTTAAATAAACTCATTGATCTTTGAAGGGAGTGGGGAGATGGAGGGCAAATATATCTCATAGAACCCACACAGTGAGGCCCCTACTGTTAGCATCTATGCAAGCTCAACAAGAACTGAATCAATGGATAGACCTTCAAACGTGGAAATGCTCTGCAGACCTCACACCTTTCTCTGCCTTTTGCTGTCATCTGGTTCTAAATTCCTTCCATAAGAATCTACTCTACGTTGGACATTCAAAGTAAGACAGAGACTCTAGAAGTGAGATGTGGACATAGTATTAAGAAATGTAGGGCAGCGCCTGTAGCTCAAAGGAGTAGGGCGCTGGCTCCATATGCCAGGAATGTAACTACCCTTCAAAAGACAATACCCTGTCATCCCAAGGTCCTGGATTTGTTGAGAAGGAGGAAGAGTTGCCCAAAATTCTAGACCCTGAGTATCCCTTCCCAGGTCCCCATCACACTGACCTTGGAGAAATATAGCCCAAGCCTCAGAAGGCCCTGGGGGTTTGATTTCCCCAGCACAGCTGACATGTTAAAAACTTGATTAATAGATATGACACATTTCAATCCACTTACCTCACTTGACCTAGAACAACTTGAGGGCAGGAATTGTCTCTATGTCAAGCCCATAGTGATTGAAGATCCATCCTTTTCAAATGCTTGGTGAGGAAGTGAGCTACAGGAAATCCTTTTGGAAATCTCGATTTTGTTTAATTCAGTTCTGTATTTCAAACACAGACACTAGGTAAGGCTAGTGTTTAGAATTACTAGAATTACTGTTAATCTGATTTTTTAAAGCTTTTGTTCGTATGGATTCTGTATTTAAAATGGTAGATGAAGGTCAAAAAATCACTGATATTCATGAGATGGAAAGTGATGTGTCAGATGAATATTTCAAAGGATGCACATGTACCTCAAATTAACTTTTATTTTAGGTCATAACTTCTTTTTATCCACAACAGGGACTACGCTGCCGTATTTCATACATGCTCAATATTATTTTAATCAATAAGTCAAAAGGAGAAATAACTCGAAGGATCTTGGCTTCATTTAATTCTGATGATTAAATGAAGTTCTATAATAACAGACTTCACATTGTACCACCAGATGTAAAGCTCGTTAGGTTTGTGGACAAATAGATACTGTTGTTACATTTAGAGAAGTTACCACTTGATTAAACTTGATTAAGAGGAATGATGAATTTTTAATACTTTTCACTATAGTTAGAGCCAAACTCCCTCCCGTTTCGAATGAAATTTTATACTAACACTTGGAGAGAGAGGTTTTTAATGCCTGGCTCATTTGGATACATAGAAAATGCTTAGATAAACTTGTAGGGGGAAAATGTGGTTTTAGTTGTTTGCCACAAACTGTAAGATGTTTAAACAGATGGTGATCACAGTCACATGTCCTGGTGAAATGGAATTTCCTTTTCATGAGTTCCTTGCAGCTTCCTCTCGATTATAATAGACTCATGACTTGGATGATCAGATTTTTATCACAAAGGCAGAGTGATTTCCACATCTGCAGTGATGTGGAGGCTGCCCTGGCACTTGTTTCATAGAGTTTGAAAGACATTTTACAAATTCTCTCCAGTTAGCTAGCAATGCTGCTTCTCCTTGTCCCCTCCACAACCTTTTGACCTATACTGTTTTCTGCTCTTTCTGCAGATACTTTGTTACTTACAGGCTCCCGACAACACCAACACAAATTTGATTGTAATAAAAAATAAATTCAGCTGTGGCTTGGTTATTTACTATTTTTAGCAAAAAAAATTCTTTTTTTTTTTCTTCTTTCTTTCTGTCTTTCAAGATGTGTCTCTGATGCCTTTCTTCCTCTTCTTCTTCTTCTTTTTTTTTTTTGAGACAGAGCCTCAAGCTGTCCCCCTGGGTAGAGTGCTATGGCTTCACTGCTTACAGCAACCTCCAACTCCTGGGCTCAAGCGAGTCTCCTGCCTCCGCCTCCCAAGTAGCTGGGACCACAGGCGCCCGCCACAACGCCTGGCCATTTTTTGGTTGCAGCCATCACTGTTGTTTGGTGGGCCCGGGCTGGGGATTCGAACCCGCCACCTTAGGTGTATGTGGCTGGCGCCTTAGCCGATTGAGCCACAGGCGCCGAGCCTCTGATACTTTTCTTCTTCTTCTTTTTTTTTTTTTGAGACAGAGCCTCAAGCTATCCCCCTGGGTAGAGTGCTATGGCATCACAGCTCACAGCAACCTCCAACTCCTGGGCTCAAGCAAGAGTCTTGCCTCAGCCTCCCAAGTAGCTGGGACCACAGGTGCCCGCCACAAGGCCCGGCTATTTTTTGGTTGCACCCATCATTGTTTTTTGGGCCCTGGCTGGATTCGAACCCACCACCTTAGGTGTATGTGGCTGGCGCTTTAGCCACTTGAGCCACAGGTGCCAAACTTCTGATCTCCTTAGTTCTTCAACTTCCCCTTGCCTTAGCTTTGGAGTAGCAAGTTCTTACTTTCTGATCTCCTTAGTTCTTCAACTTCCCCTTGCCCTAGCTTTGGAGTAGCAAGTTCTTACTTTTGAGTGTTATATTTGTCAAAGAAGAAGAGAGTCTGGGAGTTCATTGTCAGACGGTCCTAGCTCTCTCTACATACAGTCAGATGAATAGAAACTAGCTCCTCTAAGCCTAGAAGCTGGCAGATAAGGTTAACTAGCCCTTGGGTAGTTCTGTAGAACTTTTCACTTCTCTTGTAAATCCAAGGTTGTTAGATACAGTACTTCAAAAGTTTATAAACTATTCCTCAAGTGTCAGTGGGTTGAGGAGAATGTGAAATTTGGAAACTTCTGTAGAACTAGCCTTTTGTAATTTTATAGTAGTTGGATAAACGATTATCACAACAATGGCCTTCACTGTTATCTTTTTGTAAGTCAGGCATTTTCCTAGGCCATTTCCACACATTATTTAATTTTCGTAACAATACCGTGAAGAAAGTCCTATTATTACTCATACTTCATAGGTAAGAAAACTGAACTTATGGCAGGGTGGGGTGGCGCAGTGGCTTATGCCTGTAATCCTAGCACTCTGGGAGGCTGAGGCAGGTGCATTGCTTGAGCTCACAAGTTCAAGACCATCCTGAGCAAAAGCAAGACCCTGTCTCTACTAAAAATAGAAAAATTGAGGCAATAGGATCCTTTGAGCCCAAGGGTTTGAGGTTGCTGTGAGCTACGATGCCACAGTACTCTACCTGGGGCAACAGCTTGAGACTCTGTCTCAAAAAAAAAAAAAAAACCCCAAAAAACAAACAAACAAAAAAAGAGCTTTTTATTATCCCAAAGGCACACAGCAAGAAAGATCCAGAAAGATATCTGAGAGAATCCAGAGTTTGTTCTTTGCCACACCAGGCCATATTGCTGATGTGCCGTGAGCTGATTCTTTTTTCCTCTCAGTATGCCCCAGATGCCTGCAGTTTTGCTAACTGCATCTTATTTTTCTATGGTAAGGCATAGTTCCTAGTAAAAATACTAATTCTCCAGCAGGGTCAACATGTTAAGCTGGCTTAGTCATTAATAACATTTAATGTGAGTTAATGTACCAGTTTCTTCCTACTATGATCAGTGTTAGCTAAAAATTGGGAAACAGTAAAAGACAAACCGTTTTCCACTAGTTCAAGGTAGGTGTGTCTTTTGGTTTATGGAGATTGATGTTAAATAACAGGGATTTCATGTCTTCCTTGTTCTTGGAGTAGATGCCAGGTCTGTGATAACATTTCATATGTAGTCTCTGAGAACAATTTGAATTAAGTATTTTGAAGGATGTGAAGTTAAGATATCTTCATTCAAAGAGTAGCCATCAACTTTGGTGTCCAGCTTTGTAGGAAACCAAAGAAAACCACTCATTTTTAGCTCAGGTCTCATGAAACGAGGATTTAAAAGGTAACCCAGTTTGTCAGGGGAAACTGATCATGATGTTGGCTCATGCTGTGAATTTCCAATCTGTTTTAAATTGGGAGTCATAGCTTCTTCCTGTTCTTTTTGGGGACAGAGTTTCAGTTGTATCTGAGTAGCTTTCCCTACAAAATTTGCTGACTTGAAGTCTCTGGAAAGCGAAGAGATTTTACATGTTATTTTCTTTTTTTTTTTTT
>NW_003852414.1:11571335-11607393 GCF_000181295.1 Otolemur garnettii | reverse complement strand
ATTGTTGTTTGGCGGGTCCGGGCTGGGGATTCGAACCCACCACCTTAGGTGTACGTGGCTGGCGCCTTAGCCAGTTGAGCTATAGGCGCTGAGCCTACATGTTATTTTCAAATGGCATTTTAATGTGCTCCCCCTGGCTATTTTGTTAGAAGGCAGAAACATCAAGTGAAGGATGGAAACAAGAATGAACTAAATGAACTTGAACGATCGGCAGTGTTTGATTTCCTTACCAAGTAACGGGGAGAAGTGACCTCCAGCTCAGCACTCATGATTCTCCCCCAGGCCACATTTGTTCCACATGCTGCCTTGGCCTTGACGACAGGTCTGGGCAAGGGACTAAAGGTGGTGTTTGGCGGTGCCTCACCCTACCTGGGACCAGGTGGGTTAAGACTGCATCTACGTAAGGACTGTGGCAATCAGGCTGTATTATTTGGATTAAAATACTTCTCCCACTTCACCCCCATTTTAATTAAACAAAAATGTTTTTTCTAAAATTTAAATGCAAGGAAACTTGCTAGTAAGCTAAGCATCTCTGAGAGGTATTATTAACTGGTCTGACTGCTCCAGGGACTAAATGCCTGGCTGAAATTACTCATGGCACACCCAGGCCAGATTGTTATCGATAATAATGCCTGAAAGGGTTTCATTTTACCTGGGACATTGGAAGGCAACAAAGGAATTAATTAAAATGGACGAAATGCAAGCAGCTCAATGTCATTGAACATTTGAGTTGTACAACTCATTCCTCTTGTTCTGATTTCAGACTTACCAGTGTTCTCACAAATTGGTTTTCTACCCAGTTCCTTATGGGGTGGGAGGCTGGCAAGGCTAGTGTCTGCTTTCGTGACACACTGGTTCTTTCATTACAAATGAACCAGTTGACCTAGTAGTTTATTAACTTCATCTCTTGTGAACCTGGTCAGGACAAGTCAGCTTCCCAAGACCATGTTGATTCTGGACATGGACAGGAATGAGTTTGTACCAAGTGTGAGGGTTGCTGGGCTATGTCCTAAACAATAGTGAATTGGAATTAGTGTCACTTGGATGGCCAATCTGTGTCCCTCCCCCAGGAGACACCCAAAGGTGATTACTCACTTCCATTTAAAACTTCTCTATCAACATCTTAGATCTCAGAACAAAAATGTGTGTCTTTGCTGATTCACCCGGGCAAGAATGTGTGACTCAATCAGCTATTTGAGAGAGAAGTCAATTGCCTTCTGCACATTCTCTATAAAAGTATATTAAAAGGAAAAGGGAAAAGTTTTGACCCAAATTATACTGCTTGATTGACATAATTGTCTTTAGCAGACACAACCCTAATTGCTGAGTCTGAATATTGTTCCACTTATAAAATGGAAAGGATAATAATTACCTAAACTATTCATTATATCTAAAATTATTTTATGCCATGTTGTGAATAATCCCAGGAAGAAAAGCACCAAGTAAAAACAAGTTAAAAAAGGATGATTCCGCAGACTCCAGGAGCATTTTTTGAACACTTTCAGTGTATTCATATACTGTTCTGGGTGCTTTTTTCTGTTGTTTCACTTAATCCTGATAAGAAGTCAGGGAAGTGGATGTTATCCACATTCCACCAATGGAGAAATGAAGATCAGGAGTGGAAAATAGCAGAATCAAAAAAAAAAAATTTTTTTTTGAGACAGAGTTTCACTTTGTCACCCTCTGTAGAGTGCCATGGTGTCACATAGTTTGCAGCAACCGCCAACTCTTGGGCTCACGTGATCCTCTTGCCTCACCCTCCTAAGCAGCTAGGACTAGAGGCACCCACCACAATGCCTGGCTATTTTTAGAGATGGTGGTCTCACTCTTGCTCAGGCTGGTCTCGAACCTGTAAAGTTAAATTAAGATGCTAGACATTTGGCTTGGCACCTATAGCTCAACTGGCTAAAGTGCCAGCCACGTACACCTGAGGTGGCGGGTTCGAATCCCCAGCCCGGACCCGCCAAAACAACAATGACGGCTGCAACCAAAAAACAGCCAGGCGTTGTGGCGGGCGCCTGTGGTCCCAGCTACTTGGGAGGCGGCGGCAGGAGACTCGCTTGAGCCCAGGAGTTGGAGGCTGCTGTGAGCTGTAATGCCACGGGCACTCTACCCAGGGGGACAGCTTGAGGCTCTGTCTCAAAAAAAAAAAAAAAAAGATGCTAGACATTTTACTTCGAAGGAAATATAAACTGCTCAGCGGATAAACTTTGACTTGTTCTTAGCTACCACTGTGAACCTAAAGTAAACTTTTAATTTGAGGCTTCCAATTCTGCCTAGAAGCCCACCACTGGCTGATTAGATTGATTTAATTGATATCATTATAAGAAATATTTATTGGGTAACTACTACATGCTAGATATTTCCTTAGGGAGCTTAGAGATATAGATATATTATCTAGTAAATTAGCAGGTACAATATATTGTAATAAATATTACTAAACTCCAGGGCTGAGACTAAAAAATATAACAGCATGGCTTTGTGAAAATGTATTGGCCATTCCCACTGGTGGTAAACTATTGAGGCAGGAAAGATCATTCTAATGGATAAAACAGGTGTTTTTCTCCAGGTGGTGGCATTGTATTTTTGCTATATAATTGCCTATATATTTTTACTTTTTTGAAGTACATATTACTCTGGCAATCTGAACAAAATTATAAAGTAACTAGGAAAAAGCACTACAAAATGGAACACAGTGATCCCTATGTTTTGGCCACACCATCTACTTGAGTCTAACTTTCCCCTTTTTATTGGGTCAATTTGTGCCAACCAAGTTCTTTGGGTAAATAGAAGCTGAGCATGTGTAACAACAGGTTAGGACTCAGCAGGTAAAGACTAAGATGCTCAAACTTCACCTGTGGTTTCTCCTCTGTGGGGAATAGGTATAGAAAACTAAGGCCTAATTATGATTGGGCTACTGAATGATAATTGTCTCAACAAATGAATTCAGTTGTTTC
Organism: Otolemur garnettii; assembly: GCF_000181295.1. Taxonomy (NCBI): domain Eukaryota; kingdom Metazoa; phylum Chordata; class Mammalia; order Primates; family Galagidae; genus Otolemur; species Otolemur garnettii. The sequence goes on along the minus strand of NW_003852414.1, from coordinate 11,604,436 downwards.
TGTGCCCTGATAAAGGTTGGAGAGGTGATTTCTTGGCAGTCAACCAAGTCAGATTTGGTTGATTCAGGGGCTATGGCTGTAGTTAGAAGTGAACTGTGTATGGTCATCTCCCCCCGACCCCCAGGACATCTCTTTTTCTCTTATTGGTCTGATCATAAATGTGCAATTGAAGGAGAAAAAGGGCAAATCCCACTTCCATCCTCTTGATGAAAGAAGAAGCCAGTGGGAAGCAATGTGGTTTGTGAACTGCTATCAAGTTGCAAAGGGTTCCAAAGGGTCCACTTCATCTACTTGGGGAATGAGGAATCTTGGCGCTCCTAAAAGTCCTGATAGACAAATTATAAAGGGGCTGTTTAGAATGAGACTAAATAAACACATGCTTTAGCAGCATAGATTTTGAAAGGATGTGATTTTATTTGATTCTAATTTTCTGAAAATGCCCCCCTACATCTGAAGCATGGTCTAATAGCGTATAGTACTGTGTTGTGGTTACACTAGTTTTGCATTTCCCCCTGAGAAGCATAAAGGATGTATTTACATTGGTGTGGCTCCCTTTCTTTTTTTGTTTTTTGAGACAGAGCCTCAAGCTGTCCCCCTGGGTAGAGTGCTGTGGCATACCTCACAGCAACCTCCAACTCCTGGGCTCAAGCGAGTCTCCTGCCTCCACCTCCCAAGTTGCTGGGACCACAGGTGCCAGCCACAACGCCTGGCTATTTTTTTTTTTTTTTTTTTTTGGTTGCAGGCATCATTGTTGTTTGGGGGGTCTGGGCTGGATTCAAACCTGCCACCTTAGGTGTATGTGACTGGTGCCTTAGCCACTTGAGCCACAGGCGCCGAGCCGTGGCTCCCTTTCTTTGCCTGAGGCTATGACGATTGGATAAATCTGTTTGACTCTGTAAAAACAATCGGAGAGTGTTATAGTGTATTATTGCGAAAAGGACAATGTCACCATTGTTTTGAAAAGGCCTATTAGGATGCAGATGCATTGTAATAGTCCAGGCTGAAAGTGCCCGTATTTTTGTGTTCACTGTCTCTGGAAAAAATGATATGCTGATAACAGAATAAACATATTGTACCAGTTTTTTTATTCTATGTGAAGACAGAAGCTTTGTTGATTTTTAAAACAAAAAAATCAGTATTTATTGCACGGCACACTTGGTAGTGTTCCAAATCAACAAGTTTTGTTCATCCCTTTTTGCATGAACACACAAACACACACCACACCTTGTCCACACCCGTAACAAATAGATAGCTAAGGCCAAATACAAGGTATTTTTAAAGAAACTCGAGCAAATGTTTGTGTGTATGCACAAACATATCTCCATTTTTATCTTAATTTGTCCTTAACTTCGACTGGTTCAATAGTATATTGGAAGGAACAAAGAAAAATTTATCATAGGAAATGACAAGAGGACAAAATGGATAGTGTATTGATTGTCCTTATGAAGCAAAATGAAAAAGTTCCTGGACAACGAGACTGCAGCATCATTACACATGTGTGGTTGAAAGAAAAGTCTTGAGACTTCCCTGGCAGTTGGGGCACAAGATAATGCACTCACATATTAGATTAATTTTCTGAGCTTTTATATTTAATAAGGATTTATTTACATATTTTTTGTAGAGACAGAGTCTCACTTTATTGCCCTTGGTAGAGTGCTGTGGCGTCACAGCTCACAGCAACCTCCAAGTCCTGGGGTTAGGAGATTCTCTTGCCTCAGCCTCCTGAGTAGCTGGGACTACAGGCGCCTGCCACAACGCCTGGCTATTTTTTGGTTGCAGTTCTGCCAGGGCCGGGTTTGAACCCACCACCCTCAGTGTATAGGGCCAGCGCCCTATTCACTGACCCACAGGTGCCGTCCTCTAAAGGTGGATTTATTATAAAGAAGCCTGGTTTCTTTTCTATAAGATTTATGAGTTTCCTGGAGAGAGCATCTGAAGGCTGTATCATGACCAAGTCCTGACCATTGGCCAGTAGGGTGAAGGCACAGACATTAAGGGAGGGTAGGGTAGAGGGGATCAGGGTAATCATGGACCTGTTACAAAGCAGGCTGTAATTGCTGTCACAACTGTGATTCAAATTCTGGTTAGAAATAATGCATGTGTGTTTATATTATTGGTTCTCAATATCAAAACTTAGCAGTGACTGAGTCTGCAGATCTGTGGTTTCTTAAGCCCCAAATAATGGATAGAAATGGAAGATTCAATATATTAGATACAGAGTCAAAACCTTCCACACCTCTATTCACACCAGGATAAGGCCTTCATCCAGCCGGTCTCAACTGTGGGTCGTGGCATTAGGAAGGTTGAGAACCACTGCCTTAGTCCAAATTAGACCACTTGGCAGGGTTTTGAAAAATGCCTACAGGATTCATTTTCTCATGTGGCCTGCCTAACGTCAGGTGTGATTCTAGCTTAAGGAAAGTAATCAGCAAAAGAAACCAGGATATGCCAGTGTTTCTCAAGACTTTTTATGTTAAGTTCTCCACGTATGTTACAGATAGTATGCTGTCTATTTTTTGGATTGAAAAAGAATACAGTTTTTTTTGTTTCGTTTGGTTTTGTTTTGTGACAGAGTCTCACTCTTTCGACCGAGGTAGAGGACCATGGCATCATAGCTCACAGCAACCTCAAATTCTTAGTCTTGAGCAATCCTCTTGCCTGAGCTTCCCAAGTAGCTGGGACTACAGCTGTGCACCACTATGCCCAGCTAGTTTTTCCTATTTTTATTAGAAATGGGGTTTCACTCTTGCTCAGGCTGGTCTTGAACTCCTGAGCTCAAGCAATTCACTTGCCTCCACCTCCCAGAGTGCTAGGATTACAGGCATGAGCTGCCACTCCCTGCCAAGAATAAAGTTTAAATGCCTTAATTTATAAGAATACATTATAATATTTTAAAAATATTTAGATCTTTTCAAACACATATCGAGAAATGCTCTAAAAAGTAAACTATTTCCACAGTCCAAATAGGTTGGCATTGCTAATTATTTTATCTTGCCCTCTGATCATTTCACAATGTAACCCAAAAGAAAAGCAAAATACCTATCTACAAAAATTTGATGCGTGTCTTAATATAATTTTGGTCTTTCTTCTCAGTCAAAGACTTAAACTTTTATCACTTTAGCTAGACAAATGAAAACTTTCTTTACCACGGCAATCTATCGAGGGTGACATAATGAGACTCCGTCTCAAAACAAGAAGAGACAACAGAGCAGAACTCTCAAGACTAAGCAGGAGCAAAAATGTTTCTTGCCATATTGTTTATAATACAAATATAATCACATGGCTCGGTGCCTGTAGTTCAGTGGGTAGGGCCCCAGCCACATACACTGGAGCTGGCAGGTTCAAAACCAGCCGGGGCCTGCCAAACAACAATGACAATAACAACCAAAAAATAGCCAGGCTTTGAAGCACCTATAGTCCCAGCTAGTTGGGAGGCTGAGGCAAGAGAATCGCTTCAGCCCAAGAGTTTGAGGTTGCTGTGAGCCATGACGTCACAACACTCTACCCAGGGCGACATAGTGAGACTCTGTCTCAAAAAAAGAAAATAAAAAAAATATATATATATATATAAAATCACAAGAATGATTAAATAAACCATCATGTAGCCATTCAGTGGAATGCTATCCAGCTAACAACAAAAAGAAGGTATACCATGGAAACAAGTTCAACATACATTGCTAAATTGTAGAACAAATGTATTTTGTATAATTCCATGTATGTTCCATTATGTATGGAAAAATGTTGGCTATCTACATACACACACAAATACATATCAATACAAATTTTGATTGCTCACATTAGAGATTATGATAGATTTTCACTTTTTACTTTATTTTTTTTTTTGAGATGGAGCCTCAAGCTATCCCCCTGGGCAGAGTGCCATGGCATCACTCTCACAGCAACCTCCAACTCCTGGGCTCAAGCGAGTCTCCTGCCTCCGCCTCCCAAGCAGCTGGGACTACAGGCGCCCACCACAACGCCTGGCCATTTTTTTTTTTTTGGTTTCAGCCATCATTGTTGTTTGGCGGGCCCGGGCTGGGGATTCGAACCCGCCACCTTAGGTGTATGTGGCTGGCGCCTTAGCCGCTTGAGCCACAGGCGCCGAGCCTCACTTTTTACTTTAAATATTTCTATAATGTTTGAGTTTTGTAAGTCTGTTATGTTTATAATCATAAAAATAACACAAGTATTTTTAAAACTATGATGTACATCTTACAGTTGGTATGTGGATTAAAGTGCCCACACACACATATATACATAATACAGACATGTATTAAGTATGAATAATGCTGACTTTGCTGTATCATGTTAGATGACATTTCAACATCTACATTAAACCATGTGTTCTGGGAATACTTAGCATTATCTTTCATGACTCTAAACTAATGGATCAAAAAGTATGATCTCTATGATGGCCCCTAAATTCCAATTCAGTCTTGCTTGAAGAGAGAGGAGAGATGATTTCTTGAGATCTCCATCCTCACTGGTTTCCTAAGGATAAGACCTCATAAAGGAAGACATTGGGAGAGGAATTAAAAATATTCTGCAGGTCCAGCAAACCCTAGACCTTATGAATCTACCAGGCCCTCATACTTCATAACTCCTAAGAGTTTGTTAAAACTGTCCTACAGCACTGTTTGGTCCCTTGGGTCCCGAATTTTCATGTGTATAAGAATCACTGGAGAGCTTGTAAAAGACATGAATTCCCAGTCTCTACTTTGGATCTTCTGAGTCCGAATTTCTGGAAGAAGGCTCGGGATCTGTGTTTTAACAAGATCCTTGGTGATTCTGCACAAAGTCGCCCCAGACTCTGGTTTTGGAAAGACAATCCCCTTTGGCCCCAACCAGTCCAGCTCTGCCTTAACAAAGAGAAAAATGCAGAAAGAACTTCTCTTGCAGGGATTTCCTTCCTAACAGATTTTTTCTTCCTTCCTAACAGATTTTGATGAGTGAATAAAAGGAGAATCTGAAGACACGGGGTAAAAATGCTTTTCTTGTCCTCAGATTTTATGAAAGAGCTCTGTTAGCCAGTATTATTCATCTTGTTTTCTTAGGGAACACTGGCTTGTTAATGGGCATCCAGTGCCTTTGTCATTGAATGGGAGTTGTCAGCACCCTTCATGTTCTTGGGACAGTCACAGGATTATGTTACAGGGAATCCATTCTAAAGGGGTGGGGAGGTGGAGGGTAGTGTTGTAACTAAAGGAGAATTCTATACATTCTTGGTTTTCTATTGATAATGATCAATGATGTATTTTCTACTATTACTATTTCAAAGAGGAGACCACTGCAATCCTGTTAATATACCTACTTCTGTCATTTAGGTATCATATTCTCTTAGGAAAACAGCATTCAGGGTTTTTAGTTTAAAAAAGAACACATTACTTCTATGCCTTATTAACAGTTGATAGTAAATCACTTATGTGATCATAGAAATAATCTTTGTATTTAATACACGATTGTACATAATACATTTATCTGACAAATACAAAATAACCATATTTAATACAAACTCCTGCCATCTGTGAATTTTAAAGCATAGAATCAATATCAATCAACTAATGTGTATAACTTTCTAAGTGTAAATTTCTCCTCTTCCTTATAACAAATACTCAACAAGGCTCTGATTTCCCGTCAGGATGAAAAATACTCAGACGTTTGAAGATAGAATAATATGTCACTGTTCCCCCCGCCCATCAAAGACAATTAGGTATTTCTAATCCCCACAGTAAACTCCCAGTATTTCAAAATAGCATTGGTTATTTGTCCTTATTATGAAAGAAGTATCTATTCATGTTTTTAAATTTAAAAATTCAGAAAAGTATAAAAAATAAAATAGATGTCATCATTAATCTCACTATCTAGAAACTATAGCTAATAATTTAGTGCATTTTCTTTCAGATTTTAAGTTAATAGACACGAACTTACATACGATTTTAGATCACAAGATATTCACAATTATGTATATATGATTACAATTTTATTAGTTTCATGTATAATACCAAGACCATTTTACCAAGCCATTAAATATTCTTTGAAAATGAAATCGTGAAGTGGCTTTCCAGTTTCCCGCCATAGAGCTGCCATAAGTCAAGTAACTCTCTCCCTATACTTTTAAGTAGCTTTTGTATTTTTCCTAGTAAAAAAAAAAGGATGACAAATATTTTATTAGCTTGTCTCAGAGTTCTGTTTAGAGAGGAAATTGTCTTTATTCAGAAAATTATTGCAAGGAGCTGCTTTTAGTTTTCAAAGAACTTTAAGAAAATGAATGTCAAGTCCAATTCTAAGGTGTTTGCATTGCTATAATTTAAAACAATCTCCTCTACTTCAACCAACATAATAAACTCTACTTCGTTGCTTTGTGTGAGGAGTTTATGGAAGAATCAAGGAAAGCGCTTGTGTCAGGGAGGAGTCAGGATTGAGATCAAGTGTCTAGGGGTGACCAGAAGTGACAGTGAAATGTAAGTGACCAGGAATTTGCAGAAATACCAGAGAAGGGCACTGTGTTTCCCTAAGGAAATAGAACCAAGGGCTTGGGCCAATTTTGTTTTAATTTGAAAAGGTCAAGATGACCTCAGCTGACATCTATGAAATAAATAACACTGACAAAACAGCACCAAGTTGGATTTTGTTTTTTGATCCATTAGAGAGGCTTTGTCTTCTAAGAGAGGAGATTTTAACACAAACATACATGTCATGTCTTTTCATGCTTTTTGTTAAAAAAATATTCTTTATGCTCTTAACGTAATTGTTTTTTGTTTGATTATTTTATTTTGCTTTAGTTGTAAGGAGTATATTTTACTCTTCATGCCCTGAAGAGTGATTGGAAGGCAGATGTTGCCATAGGGCAGGCTCCCTAAGAAACAAGTGGAGATTTGCATGCAGGAATTTGCTAGAAACTGCACCCAATGCTCAGCATTTAGAAGGGGGTGAGGGATACAGGATTGGGCTGAGAGAGAAGCTGAACTGTGATGCAGTTGCAAAAGATGCCTCAGCCAAACCTAATGCAGCTCTGAGATTGGGATGGCCCTTCTAGAATATTCCAGACTGAGGTGTGGGAGTGGGAATGGAGGGGTTGTGGGGGAAAGCTAGGTACTATACTCCTGGATTGGTCAGACATGAATCTAGGCTCCCTTTGGAGAGGGATTATGTCTTAGGAGCAAGAAAGCTCCTCCAATTGTGTGAATTCCTAGTGAGGGACTAAGCTGTGAGACATCAGCAGACAGACCTCCCAGCACTGTGGGAATGAGTGCTCCCTCCTGAGGGTGGGATAGCAGTGGGGTTTACAGCACCCACTACATATAGCTTATTAGTCAAAAACACCCAGGCTTCTTTTCTCTCATTTAAAGGTTAATAATTACTATATATATGTGTGTGTGTATACATTTTTTTTAAAATTGAGACAGTCTCACTGTGTCACCCTCAGTAGAGTGCTATGGCATCACAGCTCACAGCAACTTCAAACTCTTGGGCTTAAGCAATTCTCTTGCCTCAGCCTCCCAAGTAGCCACTCCCATTGTGGCTATAGGTACCTGCCACAATGCCTGGCTATTTTTTGATTGTAGTTGTCATTGTTGTTTGGCTGGCTAGGGCCAGGTTCAAACCCACCAGCCCCAGTGTACGTGGCCGGTGCCCTAGTCGCTGAGCTTCAGGAGCTGAGTCAAAAGTTAATTTTTGATATCATATATTCTTTACTTTCAAACTAGATTAGAAGTAATCAAAATTTCCATATATACAATATATATGTTTTTTCTCCCTCTGAAGCCCATCTGCCTTCGTAAAGCAGTTCCTTACTGACAGGATGTCCACAAATAACTTTACTTAGAGCCGGTGACAAATATGATGCCTGTGCCGATATTTCTTGTCTGTCCTTAGAATGCCCTTTTCTATTTCCATGTGAACATCGTCACATAAGTATCGAAGCAATTAATTAGCCAATTTGAAAATAATTCCTTCTGGCAAGCTGGCCACCTTCCTTTCGCAAGGGTGTAGCATTAACAATCTAGGAGACATGTATTAAATTCACTAATTAAATTAAATGCAAAACCAAGGACTTCCAGGGACCATGTTTCTTTCATAAAGCAAATAGACATTTTATAATTAGCAATTAGATCGCAGTCATTCATTTAATTGTAAGTAGTTCTCTATTTTAAGGATAAATTCACAAAACAACGCTAAATATCAAATGTACTTGGATGCTAGTACCTGAACATTTATTTCTACCATTAGATATTCAGATGGCGTTTTCCCCACAGATATTATCCATAAGAATTTTTTTTCCTAGACTTCTCCTGTATCTTTCTAAACCTCAGGAGAGAGAATATACTGATAAAGGCATCATGCATATTCATATCCTGGCCATATTGGTGGTGTGACAAGAATGCCACTTGCCGCTTCTGAAAGATGTCATCACACAGGAGGACAATTATTGCAACCTGTCCTCTCTGCAGGGGAACCATATTGGGTTTGGCAATACAATCAAATAGATCTTATGTGATGGGAATTGAGGACCACAGCAAGGCTGAAGCACCATCCCTTCCAGTTTCCTGGGGAGCTGTCAGCCTTTCTGTTCTGGTTGGAGCGCCTTTGTGATCAGTGGAGCCATGGTGAAGGGTAAACTCTGCAAGTGGGTGTTGAGTACGGTGGAACCTCCATAGCTGACCACCTTTCTATACTGACCACCTTCTTGAGCTGACCTAATTTTCATAGGTTGAACATGTACCATGTGTACGTATCAGCACAGTAGGCCTAGTTCCTTATGTTGACCCCTCTGTATGTGGACCAGTTTGTTACAATCCCTTAGGTGGTCAAATTATAGGGGTTCTACTATATATGGATCTGAAAATGAGGGTGGAGGTTTGAGTTGGTGTTAGCTATTTCAGAGTTAAGACTTCCCAAGAGAAAAGGGTAAAGTGCCAAGGTGGTAAACTGGGGAACAAAGAGAAAGTAGACACAGAAACCACGGGCAGAGACGTGGTTGCTTCTGGGCTAGTGAACCCAGGTGGGGAGTGGGCTTAGTCTGGATCTCAGTCAACCCCACAAGCACCTCCTTCCTTTCCTAAAAGATGGAGCTAGGAGGGTCTAACTCCTATCCGTGGACAAAGTGTATTTCAGCTTGCGGTGCCAGAGCAAGCTCGGGAGATATGGCCAGATGCCACACTGCATGTGAGGTTAAATAGGAAGTAACTCAGACTGCAAAGCCAAGTTTAGAATCAGAAAAACAACTAGTCAGCAAACAGCAGTGAGGACAATCTGTCCCAGAGCTGGAGCCGAGGATCGCTGGGCTCTGACAGTAACAGGCACCACCCTGCACAAAGCAGCTACTATGACTGCCCAGCACCAGTGTGGGCTGGGACCCAGCCACAAGCGCAGGCCTTTCATCCTGGAAGGGCCCTGCTAGGAAGCAAAGTCTGCTAAGAAGGGAAAGTAGAAGTTGAAATGCAAATCAGTGAGCGAGGAAAAAAAGAAAAAAAAGGAGAGAAACCAAAAGGTCTAAACTGAAAACCTGAATATGTCCTTCATTTCAAATTCCCACAGTAAGTGGAATAATATTATATGCTATTAGAGAACTCTGAAGTAAAACTGCTGTACAAACAGGGTATTTGCATATTCTGTTATTTAAGAGGAAGATGTGGGGTAACAGAGGATTTATTATATGCTACTTCTGTAGCCAGAGTTGATTTTAGTGAATTCTGTCCTTTCCTATGAATTGTTAAAAGGCAGATGATGACTAAGCCAATATTTATATAGAAATACTCATTTGTTTTTCTTTTAGCAAATATTTATTGTTTGGCTACTTGGCTCTTGGCACAGTGCCGAGGATTAGGCATGCAATGGGGAGCTCGCAGAGTAGCAGGCCCGACAATCATACGGATTATTGTAAAGCTGAAACTATGGTACAGGATATTTGAATGTGGGAAGATTTGACTTAGAGCCCTGAGAGAAGTCTTTGCTAAGAAATGGACAATTCCAAATAGAACCTATAACATGTGCAAAGGCCCTGTGGCATGGAGCATGACCTAAAAGGCCACCCCGAGCATCTGTATGAAGAAGTGGCAGGATAAGGATAAAGGATTATCTTTATTCTCAGAGCAGTGGAAGCTCTTGAAGGGTTTTAGCAGCAGAGCTACATTCTCGGAATTAGGTTTCTAAAAAAATCACTCTGGCTTCTGAGTGGAGGAGAAAGGTCAGGTGTAGTTATAGGAACACTAGGGCAGTGGTCTAGGCTGTTGCAGGCAGAGACCATGAAAGTTCTGGAGACAGGGAGTGATGCTTGTGTGGGTCAAGGTGGAGATGGATTTGAGAGGTGCTTAGGAGACAGAATCAACAAGACAGGTGTCAGAATCAGTAAGAATCAGTAAGTAGGTGAAAAAGAGGGGCCAAGGGCAATTCCTGGATATGTGGTTTCGAGAATGGGAAGGATGGTGGTATCTTTTGCTGAAATAAGAGAAAACAGAAGAGGAGCATGATCTGGAGGATGGGAAGATACAGAATTTAGCTTTGATGCTCTGTACCATTGTGATGTCTGCATGGAAAAGACAAGCTGGCAAGTGGACAGATAGGTCAGAGGTGCTGATTGAATGTCTGGTGTCACCTGTGCTGTTCATCCTTGCTGAGAATGCTCAAGAAGAGCCCGCAGAGTGAAAAAAAAGGAGAGGGCCTGGCAGTGCAGTCTTGGATATGTGAGAGGGAGCAGCCTGGGAGGTGAGGTGAGACAGGAAGAGCCCTGTACCCCCAAAGGCAAGGAAGGAGAGCACTGGGAGCAGTGAGGGTGTGAAACCAGACTCAGGGTTGTGCTGTGCACTTGAGCCAGATGAGGACAGCAGAGGGCCCATTGAATCAAAGCAAATGAAGGTCCTGAGACCTTAGCAAGATGGATTTTAATGGGGGATTGAGTGACACAGGCAGCACGAGGGGCTGTGGTTGGGGGAGTGAGGATGGACCGACCGACCATGAGGATGTACAACTCTAGTGCTTTGTGAGCTAGAGGCAGCTGGATGGGCCCAGAGGCAGAGGGCGTGGGAACCTTAGGTATGAACAAGAGGAGTTGGCTGGGAGAGAGACATTGTGCCTGAGAGAGAGGAGTCACTAAGGAGGGAGGGTCCAGAAGAGAAAGGAGGGGACACGTCCACAGCGTGAGTAAAGGGCTGGGGATGAATGTTTAGCATCCAGAGAGTCAAAGATTAGCATCCTCTGTGTACAGATTCAATTTCCTTTGCATTGCAGCAGGCAAAGCTTCTGCAGAGATTGAGGGAAGGAGAAGCGTGTCTGTGGGATGCGGGCAGGAGCTGTCACCAAAGGAGGGGAGAAGCTCTGCAGTAGTTCTTGTGGAAAGAAGAAGAGGGAGTTTAAAACAATGTAGTAAGAAGATCCACCTGAGGTTGGTTTTTATTCATTTGCAGTAAAATCAATGTGTTCTCCTGCGTGCCTTTCTTCAGAGGGTTCAGCTGCCGGCAGGGCTGGGATGTAAATAGTTGGGTTCCTCAGAGCTGAGATTTTGCCAGAAGAGGAAAATAAAAAGGCTGAAAGGACAGGGGAATGGAGAGTGCTGGTAGAGGGTTATGAAACTGCTGAATGCTGGGCTCTGTGAGATGAGGAGGGACAAGATAGCGGGGGAAGGTCAAGGTGCTGGGAGGCTGAGGAAGGAGCGAGGAGCCTGACATCCTGACGAGGCTGAGGAATGGTCTCTGTGGGGCTGGCTGAGCCAGCCAGGGAGAGGGGAAGAAGTGGAATTCAGGGCTGTCTGCCCCAGTGACTCTGTGGCAGGGGAGCGGGGAGCGATGGCAGGACGCAAGGTGCACACACCGGGATAGATAGATGGCTGAGAACTTGAGGAGTCAGAAACCCTTCTGTCCAGTGGACTGTCATGTGGTCACTGATGTTCCTGGGCATATGGCCAGATGCTAAGACTCTAACAAATGACAGAGAAGGGAGTGACGAGGAATCGGCCAGAGGACAATGACACAAGAGGGTGGTAGAGCTGAAACCAGAAGGCTTGAAATAGCAATGTTTTTTTTTTTTGGCCAGAGGAGACAATAGCAGGGGATGGAAGCAGAAAGGAGGAGCAGGGAGTGGCAGCCCCCGGGGGTGCACAGGGCAGGGGGAGCCGGAGGGCAGTCATCAGTGTTCTCTGGGAAGAGGCAGCTTTCAGCTGAGAATAGCTGAAGGAAGGTGGGGGAGGTAGGAAAGTTTCTGTGGTGTCAGAGGGGAAGAGGGTGGGAGGCCAGTCAGGGCCCAGAAGCCACGGCATTATTAGAAACACAGACAGGAGAGAGAACACGGTAGCCCCCCTTTTCCACTGGGGATATGATCCTGAAATGGCAGATAGCCCCAAATCCTATGTATATATTTTGTATACGTACTACCTATGGTGAAGTTTAATTTATAAATTGGGCACAGTAAGAGATGAACAACAATAATACGATAGAACAATTAGAAAAACATGCTGTACTAAATACTACGTGCACGTGGTCTCTCAAAATATCCTTTGTCCCATACTCACCATTCTTGTGACTCTGTGAGATGATTTAAGCTGATGCGATGAGATGCAGTGAGGCCAAGGACACAGGCACTGCATTGTAGCATCAGCTACCATTGACCTTCCTGGGTCATGGAGCCACCATGGCGTTAAGGGGTGGGTGTCACGCAGTGTTTTCCAACGTTTTTTTATCAAATAGCACCCTTGATCCTATAGTTAAACTTCTGTGGCACATTTACATTGTTTTGATTAAGAAAAAGAGTGGAAAAAAAGAATATGCTTAATGTGCTTTGAACTTTTTTCAAAAAAGTTAATTATTTTCAAAATTGAAGATAATTTAATTAATGATCTTTAAAATTTTTCATAGCACAGCGTGCTGGGGAACACCAGTTGAAAAATTACTGAATTAGGCCAGGTGCAGTGGCTCATGCCTGTAATCCCAGCACTCTGGGAGGCTGAGGCAGGTGGATTGCCTGAGCTCACAGGTTCAAAACCAGCCTGAGCCAGAGTGAGACACCCATCTCTAAAAAATAGCCGGGCGTTGCAGCATGTGCCTGTAGTCCCAGTTACTCAGGAGGCTGAAGGAAGAGAATTGCTTGAGCCCAAGAGTTGGAGGTTGCTGTGAGCTCTGATGTCACAGCACTCTACTGAGGGCAACAAAGTGAGATTCTGTCTCAAGAAAGAAAGAGAAAGAAAGAAAGAAAGAAAATCACTGAACTGTCAGGAATAGACCATGTCAATGACTAGCAGGTGTCCACAGTAGAAGATGCTGGACAAAGTGGGGATTCATGCCCTGGGTGGGACGGAGCAACACAGGGTGAGAATCTCGTCATGCCACTCAGAATGGTGCACAGTTTAAAGCTTATTGATTGTTTGTTTCTGGAATTTTCCATGTAATGTCTTTGGCCCATGATTGACTACAAGTAACTGACATAAAGGAAAGGAAAACCAAGGAAACAAAGGAAAACCAAGGGTAAGGGGGGGACTCCTACACTATGACATATAGACCAGGAAGTGGGAAAATGCCTTCAAAGCAAGAAAGAGAAACCAATAGCCACTAATCTCTACCAGTATTAACCCACATTAACCCAAGAAGATCAGGACCCTCCAGTACAGTAGTTCTCAACCTGCGGGTCGTGACCCACAGGAACTGTATAAAAGAGCCGCTACATTAGGAAGGTTGGTAACCACTGCTCTAGTAATTCTCTGACTTCCAAGCAAAGGAGACTTAAAGAATTTGTTCATACTGGGGTTTGAACTCCATTTTAAACAGTTCTCTTAACGTTTAACTTCAAATATTTATTTCACAGCTTAAAAAAGTCGGTTTGTATCTCAGTGAGAAAAGAGAACAAAAATATATACAAGCTTGCCAATTAAAAACACCAATTTAATTACCACTTGGCTTTCTCCTCTTCAAACTGAACAATCTTAGCCCCTTATATATATATATTTTTTACATACGTCTTTCTTTCTTTCTTTTTTTTTTGCAGTTTTTGGCTGGGACTGGGTTTGAACCCACCACCTCTGGCATATGGGGCCAGTGCCCTACTCCTTTGAGCCACAGGCACCACTTTGGGGATAGAATGCTGTCCAGGTTCTCCATGTCCCTTAACTCTGGAACCCAGGACTGGACACGTGCTTCTGGAAAAGTTTGATTAATACCTAATATAAAGGGAGGTGACCTCACTGTTCCTCCAGGCCCTTTTTTTGCACCCTAACACTGTGCGGTTTTAAAACGCTGAGGTTATGACCAATTCCAGTCCTTCTATTTCTATTGCTGGCTCCTTTTTAGACTTAACTTCCCTGCAGCCAGTCATATCTCCTCTTCTATTTGTAAACTTTACTTCCCTCTCCTGAAGGTTCTCCTACCCTGCATTTATCTTCAGAGAACTTTAAAAAGCATCCAATTGGAGAAGTGAGTCCAATTTAGTGGGGTTATTTTAAAGTTTGTTCTTCACCAGCAAGCTGAGGCTAGCCTTCGCACTCCTCCAGAGAGGCAGTGACTAATGTGCTCTGAGTTTCCTTCACACCAATGCTGTGTTTTAGGACATCTGTTTGCAAACATTTCAGCCTGATTGTTACGTGCTTCTCCTGGGGCTTCTCTGTGCTGGTAGCGCTGCTGGGAGGTCAGACCCCAATCAGTGTTAATCCTCTATCCTTCTGGCTTTTACAACTCCCTATCGTTTCAAACCTCAAGTCCAACTTTTCTAGATGTTAATGTTGAAGACAGCTATTTTCCCAGCTACTACGTGCAGACAAGGATCTAATCTTTTAGATCCCAAATCAGCACCTTGATTATTATTATTAATATTTTTTTAGGTTCTTGTATATATTATGTGGCTCAGGGTCTATGTTGCCCTCCGGGAACCTGTGAGATGGCTGGTCCTAATTTCTAGCCCAACCATTGGAAAGGACAAGAGAAACATTAAACAGTGAAAGAAAGAGTGAATATAGAGTCAGAAAATGTTAGAAAGGATAAACCTCAGCAGGTATAAATCTTCCCTCAAGCCAGGACTTCTGTCCAAGTTCCAAAGCCTTATACTTTAATCCCTCTCTTCCTTTACTCAGTCCTGGGGATTTCTTTGTAAAAATGTTATTACAAACATGTGCATCTAAAATTTGTTTCCCCTATGAAACTGCAGGCCCCATGAGAGAGGTTCCGGATGTTGACGAATTTATCTCTGTTTGACTCAAACTATATCTTATGTAGTATCTTACAATAATCAATGCTCAACAAGTATTTATTGACTGAAGGAACAATGAAAGGGCATTTATAGTTTAGAAGAGTTCAGTCCTAAGTTGGATTTTTGTTTTACCAAAGTAAAACAAAACCCTTTCTTTTTTTCTGACCTGAAATTTTAATTGACTTAAATAATAAAAAATGAAAAATAATCAGTTTGAAGTCTGGAAATGAAGATGTTTTGGTACAAAAGGAGAACACTCATCAATTTTCTTTAAAAAGGCACTCAGATTAGTTTTTATAAGTGAATGTAAGAGGAAGTTATATGACCACTGCCTCTTTTAATTCTAGACAAAACTTTTGGAAATCTCCAATGAGCCAGTTCCAAAAATTCCCTGTAGTAACAAATCAGTGAGAACAGTATGTCTGGATCCTATCAGACAGTTTTAAATGTTGTGATTATGTAGAAACATCATATGGAAGGAAGTATTTCTGGATAAAGCACATATTAAAAATGAACAAGACAATTTGGGAAAAGTTAGATTGAATTAAACATGTAAATCTGATCCTTTGTCCTACGGTTGCTATACATGCAGAATGATCTAGGCCAGGCTAAAAAAGCTATTGTTTACAACAGTGATTGTTACTGAGACTATTGATTTCTGTTAATAACTGACCCTTTATGTATCAGGAAGTCTAAGGCATTGTGTCCAAAAGGATAGAACAGTATCACAGGGCCATTCATATTTACAGCTTAGTATTTTCTCTATGGAATTTATAAAATGTCTTAAGCTAATGCAAAATGAATCTTCAACTTTTTTTTTTTTTTTTTTTGAGAGAGCCTCAAGCTGTACCCCTGGGTAGAGTGCCGTGGCATCCCAGCTCACAGCAACCTCCAACTCCTGGGCTCAAGCGAGGCTCCTGCCTCAGCCTCCCAAGTAGCTGGGACCACAGGCGCCCGCCACAATGCCTGGCTATTTTTTGGTTGCAGCCATCATTGTTGTTTGGCAGGCCCGGGCTGGATTTGAACCCATCACCTTAGGTGTACGTGGCTGGCACCTTAGCCACTTGAGCCACAGGCGCTGAGCTGAATCTTCAACATTTTGATGAGAAAAAAACTGTTAACTTATAAAAAAGATCATCTGAACTGCTTAGTCTAATGCAGTTTATATAGTAACTAAAGGTTAGCCTCTCTGCTGCTGTTTCTCATGTTATGTGGAATGCAGAATTCAAAAAGAAGAAATAAAGATATTGTGAGCCGTGGCCTTCTGCCGCACTCCCTGGTGCCACATATAAGCTCACCAGGATCCAGTCCTGGGATTTCCCAGCCAGCACAGGAGGAAGACAATAGCCTAAGCCCATTGTCTGGTGGGGCCTGTAATGATCTCTACAATTACAGACCCCACATGTCTAGGAAGAAGTTTGGAAATTGGCTGTCCACTGAGTCGCACAATATCCCTACCCTGTGAAGAGTTAGACCAGCTAAAGGACATCAACACTAACAGACAAAACATAAGCCCTTCCCCAGTGTTAGGTACAACTGCGGTCACTCACCGACATTTTACTCTGTGTGAGGCATGATGCTAAGTGCTTTGTGTATAGCATCTCACTTAGTTCCTCACCATGAATACCCAGAAAATGGGCATTGATCTTCCCATTTCACAGGGGAAGAAACAGAGGATTGCAGGGGAGGAAATGACTTGCTCCAAATTGCCCAGCTGGAAAGCGGTGGTGCTAGCAAGTCCAAGTCTGGCCCAAGGGTATCTCAGAGAAGACAGGGGCTGCCCCGTGGTCCTTTGGTATTGGTGCCCAGACTCAAAGCTCAAACTGCTTGGCAGAAAACTTGGGACCTTGCTCAGTTCTAACTGGCTCTTTTATCTTTTCCTAAAATGTGTTTGGTGGAAGAATTGTACTACAAGATATCCACAGAGGAATGGGTTCTAGAAGCAAAATGTGGAGGTCCTGCAATGAAAATTCCTCTCTTGAAGTGTCACATTATACAGTAGCATCTTAAAGGTTCCCGGAAGTCTAACATTAAGGAAACACTATCTAACTTAGTGTTTCCTACACTGATTTGAATACAGAACCCTTTTTTGTTCCAGAAAATCTATTAATAACCCTTGACATTTTTATTCTGCAGAATACATCTTGAAAAATGGTGACTTAGAACATTTCTTGGGCTCTCTTTTTGGATTCCTACTGTTATATTCCAACAGTTCTTGTGTCTTTTTGGATATCACACTGCTTGGATCAAGCTGGAGTTTGTTCCATCTCTTTGGACACAAGCCCTGCTCTACGAGTTAATTCTGTGCTCCAAACCCATCCAGATCCTATATACTTACTCCACCCCTGTGATTCCATGTTGCCTAGGTCCCAATCAAAATGCGAATAAACCCATGTAAGTTACAACAAACATGGATGTCCAGATCAAAGAGAAAGTAAGAGAAAGATGATAGGAACAGAGGAAGATAGAATAAAAAGGAATAAAAAACTGTGATTCAGTTTTTCTCTCTGAAAACGTAACGTAGATATTCAAATGATTCAGAAAAGTAAAAATAAGAAAGCACAGGTGACCTGAAATGTTACCGTAGGTTATAATTTTGGTGAAAATCTCACTCTCTCTCTCTATGCACATTAACACATACTTGTAATTTTGTCAAATGTGACAGCACAGGTATCTTCTTGATATACTGATTTCCTTTCTTTTGGATGTAAGAAAGCAGTGTGATTGCTGGTTGTTTTTAGTTTTTTTTTTTAGACAGAGCCTCAAGCTATCCTACATTAAATATTTCTATTACAATTGTTTTTCAACAACTTCGTTTCTCAGAAGAATAAAAATTAATCATTATGAGGATTAGTCTAAGGTTACTCTTCAAAATATTTATGCTTTTGAAATGGTAAATAATAAAAAGTAATGTTGAAGGAATGAATGTCACGTGAGTGCCAGGCACAAGCAAAATTTCTGTCGCTTGATCCTTACAAATCTGTGAGTTAGATATTATTATTCTCTTACAGATAAAGAAACAAGATCAGATAAAGAAGCAGCAGCTCTGGCTCAGTTTAAGAGCCTGAATTCAATACTAAATGCTCTCTCATGCTACTGTCTGTGCATTTGAAAACTACATTTCTCTGACCCTCCATCAAGCTGATTGTACATGGCCTGTGATCATTTATTTGTTGACTGTTCTTCACAGATAAATCATCCTCTTTATCTTCCTTTAAATTAAAAAAAAGAAAAATCATTTTCACTCCTTTTAAATTAAGAAAAGAAAAATCATTTAAAGGTTTACAAGCTAGCCAAGGCCTTAGGTCAGATTTTTATATATATAGTGTATATGTCGTGACTACATATATGTCTTTAGAAAAAAGGCAGCTTTAAAAATAAGGGATGGATATTAGATAGTAGGTCTTCATTTCTAAAATTTAATAGTGGTGTAACATTTTTTTTTTTTAGACAAACCTTTGCTTCTTACAAAGATAAAAATAGAAAGATACATGGGAAAAAATCACTCTGCTGTACAACCTCAGTTTCTTCCACAAAGAAACTAGATCCGGAGAGATTAACATGTCACCAAATAAAAGAAAGTAAAAGAAAAATGGAGTAATTAAGAATCACATCTTTGGTTCTGTATAGCACAAACACACTATATATCACAGTTCCCTGCTGGTAGAAATATACTATCATTTACTGCCAGAGGTTATCACTTGACGTAGCATTACTTCACGGAATTATATTAGAAAACCAGTTTAAGGCTCGGCGCCTACAGCTCAACCGGCTAAGGCACCAGCCACGTACACCTAAGGTGGCGGGTTCAAATCCCCAGCCTGGACCCGCCAAAACAACAATGACGGCTGCATTACCATAGCCGGGCGTTGTGGTGGGCGCCTGTGGTCCCAGCTACTTGGGAGGCTGAGGCAGGAGACTCGCTTGAGCCCAGGAGTTGGAGGTTGCTGTGAGCTGTGATGCCACGGCACTCTACCCAGGGGGACAGCTTGAGGCTCTGTCTCAAAAAAAAAAAAAAAAAAAATGAAAACCAGTTTAAAAGGGGGGAATCCTGTGATTTACATATTGGAAAAATCTCCAGTATAAGTAAGGTAGCTCATCCTCTAGACTAAGTTATTGATGTGTTTTGGGAAATGGATATAAACTGGATTTCCCTTCTGATATCATGATCCAACCTTCCTCCCTCTTTTTCTTCCTCTCTCCCTCCTTCCTTCCTTTCTTCCTCCCCCTCTGCCCTCCCCTTTTCTCTCAGATTTGGAGAAGGGATTTGGATTTGAGGGTCTCCACTGTGACGTAGCTGATCAAGGAGGATGTGAATGTGCTCTGTGTGTAAGAAAATCAGGATATTCATTTGCAAGAACTAAAGTCAAAATGATGTTAATGAAACAAATATGCATAGGAAGTTTTACACCTGTCCAGCACATCCCAACTCTGTAGCATTTAAATCTCTTCATTTAAGAACCACTTACGTGTTGATGGGTTCCTGTACGAATTCACTTCAGAGCAGGTGCTGTGAGGTGGGACAGTTATGAGTGGTGCAGCCCCTCTCACCACAGGCAGTGATGGGTGGGGGCTGCAAGTCCTTCCTGTCTGTGAGTAGCAAAGGACACCAACCTAAGAGAAAAGATATTGCTGGAGAAATGACGAGGTCTTCCCACAAATTTCTTCTTAGAGCAGAGCTAAGGCTACACACAATGAGAATGCAAGAAGGCACTGCAGGGGTTACACACATGTAAAAATATAGTGTGTACATAAATAAAGATTTATTATAAAGAACTGGATTACAGGCTGGCTGCAGTAGCTCATGCCTATAATCCTAGCACTCTGGGAGGCCGAGGCAGGTAGATCGCCTGAGCTCACAGGTTGGAGACCAGCCTGAGCCAGAGTGAGACACTGTCTCTAAAAGTAGCTGGGCGTTGTGGTGAGCACCTATAGTCCCAGCTACTTGGGAGGCTGAGGCAAGAGAATCACTTGAGCCCAAGAGTTTGAGGTTGCTATGAGCTGTGACACCATGGCACTCTATTGAAGGCAGCAAAGTGAGACTCTATCTCATAAAAAAAAAAAAGAAAAAGAAAAAAAGAAAAGCAAAGAAAAGAAAAAAAAAAGAGAATTAAAAAAAAGAAAAAAAAAGAATTGGATTACATGATTACAGAGTCTGAGAAGTCTCAAAATCAGAAGTTGGCAACCTGGAGAGCCAATGACAAAGTCCTCATTCAAGTCCTCAGCCCTGAGAAAAAAGGGAGCGGATAGTATGGATTCTGGTCTGAAAATGCAGGTTTGAGACTCAAGAAGAGCAGATGTTTCAGCTTGAGTCTGAATGCAGGAAAAAGACCCATGTTCCAGCTCAAGCAGTAGGAAGGAGGAATCTCTCTTAGTCAGTCTTTCTGTTCTATTCAGGTCTTCCATTCACTGAGCACAGTCTATCCACATTAGGGAGGGCACTCTGCTTTACTCCTTCTACCTTCAGATGTTATCTCATTCAGAAATATCCTCACAGATATACCCAGAATAATATTTGACCAAATGTCTGGGCACCCTGTAGCCCAGTCAAGAGGATACATAAAACTAATCATCACACGATGTATGCTGGGGATTCAGCTAACAAATGTCTGGAAGAGATAGTTTTTAGATTGCTAAGCACAATGTATTTTGTTTATGTTTTATTTTTATTTTTTTGAGCTACCTGTCTATTTTTTGAATCAGTCTACCTGCTGATTCCTCCAATCAGACAAATTTCCAAGAAATTTAGATGGGCTTTATACCCATATCATTTAGATCAAATATTAGAGAAATTCAAGTTGTTGACTTTCTTTCTTTCTTTCAGACAGAGTCTCACTATGTAGCCCTCAAGGCTGTGGCATCACAGCTCATAGCAACCTCAATCTCTTGGGCTTAAGTGATTCTCTTCTCAGCCTCCCAAGTAGCTGGGACTATAGGCGTCTGCCTCAATGCCTGGCTATGTTTTTGTTGTAGTTGTCGTTGTTTTAGCTGGCCTGGGTTGGGTTCAAACCGGCCAGCCCTGGTGTATGTGGCCAGTGCCCTTACCACCGAGCTATGGGCACTGAGCCATGTCTTCTGAAAGATGCATCATCTATTTTCTTTCCTTCTCCCTTCTCAATTTGATGGTCTCTTTTCTTTCCTACCTTCCTCATATTCCCCATCATTTTTGCTCTGAACACCTTGTTTACAATAACACAGACAGAGCAGTCTTTGAGTTTAAGTGCAATATCAAATGAAATTTATTTGATAATGTCGCTACTTTCAAAGAATAGGTTTATCCTACAGATGTTGAATCTTTGATTTTCCTAATGACTGTTGAATGTAAAAATGATTACTGTTATATATAAAAACAACAAACACTCTCACTTCAAACCCTTTACAATGGAATAATCCATTTAAGAGGGTGTGTTAGAACCTCTACAGACAAAAGAATGCAATTGCCATGATTCTTCCTTCACTCTTGCTTACTTTACCCAAGTTTCACAAACTTTCATTAATAAATGTTTCCCCAGTGACTGTCACTGGAGAAGAAGAAAAGTGTAATTTTCCTAAGCCTACTTAAGCACTCCTAGGCTTGACTGAATCTCTAATACTCTGGGGACAAATTTTGATTTTTCTAAGAATAATATGTAACTAGTTTCAAGGTTTGCCAATAACTGGAATATATCTCAAACAAAATATATTTGTAATTATGTTTTTGTTGATGTGCTAGTATAGAATTAGAAATTTTTAGTTCATTATAATATTAAAAAGAGGAATATATGATTATATGGTCCATAGAATATTGTAATTATTATTTTTCTTTCTTTCTTTCTTTCTTTTTTTTGAGACAGAGTCTCATTGTGCATCACAGCTCACAGCAACCTCAAACCCTTGGGCTTAAGCAGTTCTTTTGCCTCAGCCTCCCGAGTAGCTGGGACCACAGGTACCCGCCACAATGCCTGGCTATTTTTTGTTGCAGTTTGGCCGGGGCTGGGTTTGAACCCGCCACCCTCAGTATATGGGGCCAGTGCCCTACTCACTGAGGCACAGGCACTGCCCCCAATATTGTAATTCTTAAGGAGATGCATGTTGTGAGGGTTTTCAAATTTACACAGTGGAAATCAGCTCAGACGGCTTCCCGGCTGCAAACCACTTGAAAAATCCAGAGTGAATTTTAAAAATGACACCTCTGCTATCTGAAGAGCCTGCTATAGTGCCAGATTCTACTGATGGAAAAATGTTTTTCACAGCTTGAATATCAATTCTGAAAAAAATCCAACAGAAAGCAGAAATATTAGGCAAAGAGGAAGACTATAAATCCAAGAAAGGATGTTATTATTTCTCCGAACTGGTGCTTTTGCTCTCATGAATGTCTGAATCCAAACTTTTTAGATTTGTCCATTTTAGAAATATCACTTTTACTCTTTTTAACTTGAAAACATTTTACTCTATGCATGATTAATAATTCCCAATTTAGTTGAGTATTAATCCAAAAAAAGGTCAAGTATAATATGTAAATATTTAAGCCACATTTGTAAATCATGGTAAATAATTGCTCTTTGATTCCCCCTAGAATATAGAATATTCTATGAAGTTTCCATGGGAATTGAAAATACACAGTAGGTGTGATTGCATGAAGCCAGGATCTACAATAACTGACATTTCACCCAGCCTAGTAGGAGAGTTAGAGACCTTAAGTCCGGGCTGTCCAAGAGAACATACCAAGAGTCACATAGATGTATAATTTTCTAGTAGTCATGTTAATAAAGCCAAAAAGTAAAAACTGAGAGTACTTCTAACAATATATTTGATTTAAACTAATGCATCTAAAATATATGATTTCAATATGTAATCAATATAAATATTATTAATAATATATTTTACCTTCTTTTGATGCCTTAAAATACTATATTACATTAATATATATTGTTTGCTATATGTTAATATATATTAATAATTAGTATATTACATGAACATATTTTATATTCATATGATGCCTAAAAAACCCAGTGTGTATATTATACATCCAGCACAGGTCAGTTGGGACTAGTCACATTTCAGGTGCTGAGGAGGCAAATGTGGCTGGTACATTGAATAGCACAGCTGCTATGAATTGGATACCATCTGCTTCTTAGACTTTGGAAGACCAAGTAAGTTTGGGGATTTTTTTTTTTTAATGTGAACTTTTTAATGATGCATAAAAGTATGGGAAAATGCGTAAAACATACGTGCATTCTGGTAAGTTTTCAGGAAGATCAGAGCTGCTGAACTTGAACCCAGATCATGATGTTAGGAGAGGAAGGGCTTTATTTCAGCCCCGGAGCTTACGGCCACGCCGAGCCTCCACTGGCTCTGTCTTTCCCTTTTTATTGCCAGTCAAAAAGTTCCAACCCACAGGTACCTTTTTCATTGGTCAGTTTGAATCAAGCAGGAGATGCTGTTCTAGCCCCCACAGAATGGCAGGATTTCACAGAAGTGGAAATTTCCAAGTTCCAGGAAGTTAAGTCTACAAATTCCTAAGAGCTGAGTCACCATGGAGAGGACCCTGCAGGTGTATCCTTGTGGTCTCCTTGACGAGACCTGTTCTCCTGGACCTCCCCCTTCTCGGGGAGCCTCTCTCAATGAGATGGAACATTAACAGCCTCCCCAGCACCCCTGCCTCGAGGCTCCCCGTGTTCCCCTTGGATTTTCTTTTAATATCAGAAATATTAGGACCTTATTTTTCTTGCCTCCCACTTTCCAATGCAGACTCATTTGTACAACCAGGAAGAGGGTGCTTTGGTGCTCAGGGCCATCTTATCCCCGCTCAAGAGCCTTCATGAGGACTCTTCACATATATGAAGAAGCCCTCTGGGGCCAAGCCAGGAAGAGGGTGGATTGGGAAAGAAGGAAATCTTTGACTACTGAAAAGTTGGGTGCATCTTCTACATTTATCTTGTCTGTCATTTAGTTTCAGTACAGGATGATTTACATTCAAAGAGCTTCTGAATGCGCTTTCTTTCTTCATGGTCATCACAGGTGAGAAAGGAGCAAGGATGAGAGAGCAGTTCTCAGTTATATCCGCTGTTATGGGCTGTCGCGAAGGCTGTAATCATTTTTGATCAGCCAGAGTTTTCCCTTGGCATAAGAAGAACTGGATATACAACATACACTCTATAAATGTATTGCATGGCCAGGAGGGTGAAAGGCAGAGCATGTCTCTAAGCATTTTATGTATGTTTCTGAAAAACACTTTTAGAAGGTGAACTCTGAGGTTTATGGGTGTAAGATCTTTCTAGAGCTAGGCAGGGAAGGGCAGAGGAAGGGTCAGAGGGAAGTAAGCTTGAATGCAGAGAGGTAAACCTGGCTGAGCTAGAGATTAAATTACAAAAAATTACAAACCTCCCTGCCATTCCCTTCAGGAACCTTCTGCCTGGGGGGAAACACTGGCATGCCTCCGGGGTTCTTCCTCTGCAGAGAGCAGGCCTTAAAGGCCTAAGTCAACGTGGCTAAACAGAGCGTTTGTTCCTGCTGTGAATGTGATGACTTCCTTTCTTTTTCTCTCTCTTTCTGGCCCATCCTTCCCAGTAGGGTACCTTTCTTTGGGAGCAAAAGTGTCAGGACTTTTTTCAAGCACCTGGAGAAAAAAAGACCTCCAGAGGGCTGGTTTCTATATAGCTATTTAAGGCAGTGTTTTCCAACCTTTTTTTTTTTTTTTTTTTAATCTCACGGCACACTTGAATCTATAGCTAAACTTCTGCAGCACACTTAAATTATGTTGATGAAAAAAAGTAAAAAAAAAAGCTGAATATTGGGGTGCACTTGTAGCTCAGTGGGTTAGGGCGCTGGCCACATACAATGAGGCTGGTGAGGTTTGAACCCAGCCCGCTCCAGCTAATATAGCAATGGCAACTGCAACCAAAAAAAAAAAATAGCTGGGCGCTGTGGCAGGTGCCTGTAGTCCCACCTACTTGGGAGGCTGAGGCAAGAGAATCCCTTGAGCCCAAGAGTTTGAGGTTGCTGTGAGCTGTGACGCCACCGCACTCTACCCAGGGTGACAGCTTAAGACTCTGTCTTAAAAAAAAAAAGAATATTCTTACTGTGCTTCGAACGTCTTTCAAAAATAATTTAATTAATGATCTTTAAAAATTTTCCCACCTCACTTAAGATCCCACACCTGTTGAAAATCACTGATTTAAAGTGATTAAAGGTAGAAAATGATCCTGGCTAAAACCCACTCTTTCCTTAGCTTCATGACTGTTTTGTAACATCCTGTTCTGAAGGGTGCGAAACCGTTTTACATTTGTGTAGACTCAGGGGTCCTCAAACTTTTTAAATGGGGCCAGCTCACTGTCCCTCAGACTGCTGGAAGGCCGGACTGTGGCCCCGGGAGGAGTCGGCTGCTAAGCAGGACAGGCAGCGGCAGCAAAAACACCCGGCGGGTGGATAAATGTCCTAGGCCAGCTGCATGTGGCCCACAGGCTGTAATTTGAGGATGCCTGGTAGAGGGACTGAGGTGGAGTATTTCACATTCTATCATTTGTTTTATTTTGTAGAACGGGACTGAACCCTGACTGGGCTGAAGAGCCGTGTTATTATCATGGAGATAAGCTGCTCAGTGGGCCCTGGATAAGCCCAGGGGTTAAATCACTCCAATGCCTCACCAAACTGTTGGAGGGACTATTGCCTGATTGAAGACCTCTGGAGTAAGTCTGCCCAGTCTAATCATGGGGTTAGAGTCTTTAGAAATAATATCATCTTTTATTTATGTGCAAGAAAAAGTTCAAAAAACAGTGGGAGTTCTGAATGTCCTTTAAATACCAAGCCACCAAACTTAGGATACCTGGAAAAAGTGAGGTCTAGGAGAATAGAGGTCTTCTCATCCAAGGATACACCTGCAAGGTCCTCCCTGTGCTGGCTCAGCTTTTAGGAATTTGTAGAAACTTAACTTTCCTGGGACCTGAAAACTAAGCTTATGCTTCTGTAAAAGCCAGAGCCAGCGTCTCCAGCTTGGTTCAAACTGACCAATGAAAACAGTACTCGTGGGCGGGAACTTTTTAACGGGGGATTAAAAGGAGACAGCCAGCCAGGGAGCTTGGCCATTTTGAATTCTTCTGTGCTGTCACTCTGCTGGCTGAAATAAAGCCCTTCCTCTTTGAAATAGGGTGTTCCTTCTCTCCACTGGGACTCATCTTCCTGCAGCAAAACAATTTGTTGAATGTTAAGATCACACCATGCTGGACTTCACAGATTCAGAATCTGTGACAGTTAGGATAGGGGCTGGGCAGAAAGGCTAGTGCTGGCCACATGGTTGCTGCTTGTATTTAGCCAGAGGAGAGGCCGTCTATCTCTGTGGAGGCAGCATTCAATAGGTAGCCCTCGATAACCCCAAAAACCCACTGCCACCCTCCTATTTCCAGTATAAGCCTCCCTAAATTTCAGCTTGAGGTGGAAGGAGGGAAAGATGGTGACCCCATGGGGCAAAAGGAAGCCTAGTATTTCAGAAAGACACTGTCCCAAAGCCCACAATCCTGAATGTTGAAATGTTATCAGATGAATTGGGTCAGCTGTCTGTCACAGTCAGCCAATATACAGAGAGGGGTTGGGGGCCTAGGTCCACCAGACTTTGTCAGAAGGCCGTGGATTCTGAAGAACAGTGAGAGTAGCCTCGTTAAGACTGTTCTGCTTTTTCATTTCCAGAATTACAGTTTTATGCATAGTAGTTCATGGTAAAGACCACGATAACCCTTATTTTAAATAATTATCAGAACAACTCAGTGATGATCTGTTACAACATTTCCAATTCAAAAGTTAAATCCTAAACTGTTCAATATGGGCATCTTTAGGGAGGAGCTAAATTTACAAAACAGTAAGAATGGGAGGCAGGGGCGAAGCTGTGTCATGCCCGCCCTAGACTGACAAACTCCATCGTCTTCTCCCTACATGTGCTTTCAGAAATCCCAAAAGATGGAAATCCCAAAAATATAATTCTAGAAGAAATAATAAAAAAAAATTGGGCCAGGCATGGTGGCTCACAGCTGTATTCCTAGCACTCTGGGAAGCTGAGGCGGGAGGATTGCCTGAGCTCTTGGGTTGGAGACTACCCTGAGCAAGAGTGAGACCCCATCTCTAAAAATAATGGGGCATTGTGGTGGGTGCCTATAGTCCCACCTACTTGGGAGGCTGAGGCAAGAGAAATGCTTAAGCCCAAGAGTCTGAAGTTGCTGTGAGCTATGACGCTATGGCACTCTACTGAGGGTGACAAAGGAAGACTCTGTCCCCCAAAAGTAAAAAAAAATTAAGACATTTATTTACATTTTAAAAAATAGGATATATTTGAGAAACATCCCATCTATATGACAGAACACAGACTGTTTTACATACTAAAATAGATAATACACCTTTTTTTTTTTTTTATTTTGAAGCAGAGCCTCAAGCTATCCCCCTGGGTAGAGTGCTGTGGCATCACAGCTCACAGCAACCTCCAACTCCTGGGCTCAGGTGAGTCTCCTGCCTCAGCCTCCCAAGTAACTGGGACCACAGGTGCCTGCCAAAACGCCCGGCTATTATTATTATTTTTTTTATTGCAGCCATCATTGTTTGGCGGGCCCAGGTTGGATTCAAACCCGCTACCTTAGGTGTATGTGGCTGGCGCCTTAGCCACTTGAGCCACAGGTGCCGAGCCTATTTTTATAAGCATAATTATGTAGGTAAACTAACAACAGTCACATGCTATAATAGTTATGAGCAGATGACCTGTATTCATTAAAAAATAGCTTCCATAACTGTGGTCATCTGAAATACCAAACCAGCTAAATCTTCTGATGAGACTGATGAAAAACTGAGAAGGGTCACCACCACGTATGCAGTTACCCAAAGAGCAAAGATACTGAGAGATTTTATCTTTCACAAATACCGATATACAGAAGGGATCTCTCCATTTATTGAGGAAGTTTCAATGTTTTTCCATGCATGCACAATGCTTCTATCAAAGTCACCATTATGATAATACTCCTATGTGGAGTGAAATTCGCAGGGGAAAAAATGTGCAAACCAAGTTAGAACTCTCTAAAAGTCTTCATGAAATTTATACCTTCAGTATTGGAAATGATGCGAATATGAAATATGGAACATGGCAGAGTGTAAAAAAAATGATGCTTACCCTTTAAAATAGTGGGAAACAAAACAAACCAAGACCAGAAACAAAACCCAAACAAAGAAAGAGCCTAAAATGAAATTTTGACAAATGAATAAGTGCATTGCAGAGGTAGATGATGGGCAGATGCACAGACATAGTCCATAGAACTGACGACTTTCATGGTCATTAACTGCATTTTCAAGTTTTGTATTGCAATGGGTAGCTGCTTTTTTAGGGCATAACTTTCCTTGGAGAACAGGTTTGTGTTCCTTTTCTACGTGGTGCTGTACTTTTAAAGCTTCTTCCATGATTTGATATATGTGGACATGAGCATTCTGTATTGTGCCAGAAATTATGAAACTATCATGCGATTGTGATTTAGGGGATTTTAGATGTTCAGGATTTTGTTATTTGGGGAGTTCCACATTTGAGATTCTGGCATTTGACATTGTGTCTTTCTCCTGGAATTATGATCCAAACCTGAAAAAAAACAAACAAACAAACTATGAAGTTCTACTTTTTCTGGCTCTTCTGCCCGCCTTTTGCCCCAGCCTAGCCTTTATGCCTTGATAAAGTTCCAAAGGGCCACGGACTTTGAGCAGAGTACACAGGTAAGGTGGTACCAGAGTTTCCCTTTGTGCATAGTCTCTCCCTAGGTGAGTCATCACTCCCATGAATTCAATACCTTTTTTATACCAACAACACTTAAATTTATAGAAACAGCACAAACCTTTCTTCTGAGCTCCAGACACGCAAATATAGCTTTACACTTGATAGCCCCAACCCCATGGTTTACAGGCATGCCGATTGAACTTGGGATGTCTGCCTGACCAGCCTGTCCTCTTCCATTGTTCTCTGCCTCAGTGAATAGCACCCTCATGTCCCTAGTCTTGCCTGACACCCAGAGGTCATCCTTAGCATCTCCCTCGTCTGACTGTCCGACTCCGGCTTCCAATCAATCACCAAATCTGGTTGATTACCATTCCTGCGGATCTTAAACCTGTCCACTTCTCTCCACTGTTCTTGACTAGAATTTCTCTTGTACCAGTCATGTGTCCCAGAGTGGATTTAGGGTGTCCTCATGCCCACTACGTAACTAAAAACACAAATCTGATCATCACTGCTTAAAACCCTCTAAAAGTTTCCTATTTTTCTAAAATAAACTATAGAATCCTTTCAGGCTCTGCATGAGAATTCAACTTTTTCCTCCCTCTCAGCTTGCCCCACTTCTTTTTTTTTTTTTTGGTTGCAGTTTTTGGTCAGGGCCGGGTTTGAACCCGCCACCTCTGGTATATGGGCCAGCACCCTACTCCTTTGAGCCACAGGCGCTGCCCCCCCCACTTCTAGCTGTCCAGATACTACAGCCCCCTTTAAAGCCTTCCAATGTCATTCTTCTTCCTGCCTCAGGGCCTTTGCATGTACCAGTCCCTTCTCCTGGAATGCTCTTCTTCTTCTTCCAGGGCAGTGGTTCTCAACCTTCCTAATGCCATGACCCTTTAATACAGTTCCTTATGTTGTGGTGACCCCCAACCATAAAATTATTTTCATTGCTACTTCATAACTGTGATTTTACTACTGTTATGAATCGTAATGTAAATATCTGATATGTAGGATGTATTTAGACAACCCCTGTGAAAGGGTCGTTTGACCCCCAAAGGAGTTGTAACCCACAGGTTGAGAACTGCTGCTTGATTCCTGAGACTAGGTTAGAGCCCACTGTTAGGGGCCTCACTGTTCATATACGCAATTTCCCCTTATCTAGTCTCTTCACTGGTCTGTAAGGGTTATAAGAACAAGGGCTGCCCAGGGTTGGCATTGTTGGGGCTCACAATATGGAACCCCAAAATATGGTGTTTTGGCACTCTGAGTACTTTAAATCGAAGGATGTTGGAAGGCCTCAAAGAAAGAATTCTCTCTGAACGTCTCCTGCCCTCCTGCCTCCTCCCATTCCTCTTTCTCCCCCCAAAGCGAGTCATAGAAAGCAAAATTCCTCTTCCCCAGGTGAGTCTTAGAAACTGGAACCCTTCCCCCCAAAGCAATTATACAATCTAGAAAGGTCACTCTCTCCCTTCTCCCTTGAACCCCTGCCCTATATCTGGGAGGAAGAAATCCTACATAGAGAGGCCAAGAAGAATCTGACCAGACAAGCCTTGTTGAGTTCCCTCCTCTCAGTCTGTTACCATTAGATTACAGGATCACATTTCTACATGGCTATCCATATTTTATGGTACCAAAACATAAAAACAGACTATTCCCGGGTCTTTGGGTCTTCATTTCTGAAGGTCCCACATCGCCTAAAACCTTGATTAAGTAAATATTTTTCTCTTGTTAACCTGTCATTTGTTATAGGAGTGTCAGCTGTGACCATGATGATGTAGGGGCAGAAATGTCCGATACTTTACAGTACGTTGCTGAGGATAAAATAGACATCCAGTGAATGAATGTTTGTTGAATTAATGAATGAAAAGTCACTCATTGATCCCACTAGAAGTAGAAAGAAATCACGGAGCAGAGAGGAAATAAAGAACAGGGATCTAGGCATTCACCTGGGGTTAGTCAAACTCAAGGTTAAAGGCACGGTCCTCCAGGATGCCACATCTGCCCCAAACTTCTGACATTACAAGGACAGGGACCTCAGGGCCGCCCTCACTTAGACTAAGCTGGCTACAAACTTGGGGGTTCCCAGGGACTCCCTTGGGGTAGATATTTTGTTAGAATGACTCACAGAAATCAGGAAAGCATTATATTTACAATGACAGTTTTGTTATAGCAAAGGGTACAGATCAGAACTAGTCAAAGGAAAAGACTCACAGGGCAAATCTGGGACTGGGAAGGCCCCAAATACTAAGCTTCCATGTTCTCAAGGTGGAATTATTCTCCTGGTGTTGACGCGTGGCAATATAGGGGGGTTGTCAATCTAGGAAGCTCACCAGAGCTTTGGTATCCAGAGATGTCATCACATCAGGGCCCCATTCTGTAGGCATTATAGATTGGATCGTGGCACAAGTGATTAAACTCCATCTCCAGCCCCCTCCCCTCCCCTGGGGAATCAGTCTAGTAAGTATCACAAGGCTCAAAGTCCCAACCCTGTAAACATGTGGTTGCTCTTTCTGGTGTGGCCAATTCTCACCTGAAAATTATAAGCGTGGCTGGGGGTAGGGGGGCATGTAACCTGTCCGTGTCCACCAGGAGTCACCTCATTAGCATAAGCTATCAGATATTGTCTAAGGGGCCCAACATGAATAACAAATACACTCCTATTACTCCAGAAATTCCAAGGGTATAAAGGTTAACTCCCAAGAGCAGGGGCAAAGACCAGACTACTTTTTGGGTAATGTTATTTATCACAACACATCCCCTTTGAACTCACAGGTTGGTGCCCAAGACAGGCATACATCATTCCTTTCCTAACTGTACACATAAAGCCAAAGAACAAGAAAAAAGCAGATTGGGCTTAGGAAGATTTTAGTCTCCAAATGACATAGCATATATTATTTTGTCTTTGGTTACTTAAACCTCATGACATAATTTCCCACTAAAAATGTAAAAGACAGAGAGAGGGGGAAGATGAAATATAACATAGATAAACTCATGAGAGGTAATGCCCCAAACCACTATAGGAGAGCTTAGTGGAAAAATGAAAGATTGCAGTAATTTTACCTTAAGTTTTCCTAGTGATTTATAGATTGCAGAGTGCTGCGTAGACCTTGTCCCTTGGACTATTAAAGTCACAGCATGAAAAAGTATAAAAATTCAAAAGTGGAATGACAATTAACAGAACTCAAAGATTATTCAACTTATTTAAACATTAAATTGTGCTAGACTTCATTTTTCTAGTATGACAGAAGCATCATTTACATAACAATTGCCATGCTTAAGATTTATCTAGAAAATCTGCCCTGTGACAATGCTTTGTTTAAATATATTTCAAGTATTTTATAAATTTGAAAGTTTAAAATGTGACACATAATAGGGTTTTTGAGTTTTTTCTTTAAAATCAAACTTAGTGTGATATAAAAAAATTAAAACAGACAATAAAATTTTCTTCTCAGATATTTTCTATTAAGCAGAATATTTGCCCCTTTCTTTCCTAAATGAGCAGAAATTGTACCACGTCTTTTTTTGAAAGTGTGTAAAAATTATTTTTATCCTAGGTTTTGGCAATTTGATTATGATGCATCTGAGTGTATTTTTCTTTGTCTTTACTCTGATTGGGATTTGATAAAATTCTTGCATCTGTGGATTAACAGTAGCCATCAAATTTGAAAAATCTGGGGCCACTATTTCTTCAAATATTTTTCTGTTATCCCTATCCTTCTGGAGTTCTGATTATATACATATAATAGTGTCTCATGGATAATTAAGGAGCTTTCATTATTTTCTTTAGCTATTTTTCTTTAATGTTTCCTAGTAGAGAGTTTCTGTTTGCTGTGTCTTCAAGTTTACTGACATTTTCTTCCATAGAGTCCAAATAGCTGTTAAATTAAACTAGTGAATTTTTATTACAGACATTGTATTTTTCCACCTAGAAGTTCCTCATAAATAGATTCAATTCTCTCTTCCATATGCTAGTATATTTCTTTCATTCCTGGCTTTTTTTAGAGACAGAGTCCCACTGTATCACCCATAGTAGAGTGCCATGGCGTCATAGCTCACAGCAACCTCCAGCTCTTGGACTTAGGTGATTCTCTTGCCTCAGCCTCCCAAGTAGCTGGGCTACAGGCACCTGCCACAATGCCTGGCTATTTTTTTTTTTTATCACAGTTTGGGTGGGGCTGGGTTTGAACCTACGGCTCTTGGTATATGGGACCAGCGCCCTACTCGCTGAGCCACAGGCGCC
>NW_003852414.1:11552951-11571306 GCF_000181295.1 Otolemur garnettii | reverse complement strand
TTTGCAGTTTTTGGCTAGGGCTGGGTTTGAACCTGTCACCTCTGGCATATGGGGCTGGTGTCCTACTCCTTTGAGCCATAGGCACCACCCTTCCTTGATATTTTTAACAGAGATTTTATAGTTCTTTCCTACTAACTTCACTATCACTGTCATTCTGGGTTTATTTCTATTAACTGATTTTCTTTTTCTCCTACGTGTGGGTCATAGCATTCTGCTATTTTGCATATCTAGTAATTTTTTATTGGATGCTAGACATTATGAATAGTATGATGGTTAATAATTTTTTAAAAAACATCCTTTAAAGAGTATGGAATTTTGGCCTGCATCACAGAGTTCTAAAGCTGCAGATGCTGGCTAGGGTGTGGAGAAAAGGGAAGACCTTTGCACTGCTAGTGGGATTGCAAACTAATACAGCTTCTTTGGAAAGAAATATGGAGAATCCTCAAAGAACTCAAAATAGGCCTCCCATTTGACTGCACAACCCCATTACTAGGTCTCTACCAGAAGAAAATAAATCTTTTTATCATACGGTCATTTGCACTAGATTGTTTATCAAAGTTCAATTTACAGCTGGACATGTTGGCTCACCCTGTAATCCTAGCCCTCTGGGAGGCTGAGGTGGGTGGATTGTCTGAGCTCACAAGTTCAAGAACAGCCTGAGCCAGAGTGAGACCTCGTCTCTAAAAATAGACAGGTGTTGTGGCAGGCACCTGTAGTGCCAGCTACTCAGGAAGCTAAGGCAAGAGAATGCTTGAACCCAAGACTTTGAGGTTGCTGTGAGCTATAATACTACCCAGGGTGACAAAGTGAGGCTCTGTCTCAAAAAAAAAAGCTCAATTTATAATTGCCAAGATGTAGAAACAACCCAAGTGCCCATCAACCCATGAATGGATTAATAAACTGTGGTATATGTATACCATGGAATACTATTCAGCCATAAAAATAGACGGAGACTTTACATCTTTGTATTTATCTGGATAGTGTTGAAACACATTCTTCTTAGTAAAGTATCACAAGAATGGAAAAGCAAGTATCTAATATATTCAATAATAATATGAAGCTAGAGGGTGAACTAATTCACACCCACACAAGAGAAAAACTCAATTCAAGTTGGAGGGAGAGAGGTGAAGGAAGAAAGAGAGGAAGGGGGAACGAGGAGGAGGGAGGGGAATTGGTGTGCTTCCACCTGATGGGCACAATTCGAGGGTGTATGGCTCACCTCCTGGGTGTGGAGGACACAACGACAACAGGGACCTTACTTAACAAATGCAACCATTGTAACCTAATCATGTGTACCTTCATATTCGTCTGAAATTTAAAAAAAAGAGTGAGAATTTTGTTATGACTGGCAGGCAAGTTATTTGTGGGTCAGCTTGATCCTTTTGATGACTATTCTTAGGCTTTAGTGGACGTGGGTCTGCAGTTATCACTCCGGGCTTCTTTCGCATGACTACTAAGCAGCAACCCATCCGTGGTCTCTTCTGAATGGTCCAGGTTTTCGGTGTGGTTTCTCTGTTCTGGTTAGAAAATCAAACACCTCCCAGGCTCATGTGAGCTATGGGAATTGTTCAGCTTACAGCTGCTCCTTTGCAGGGGCTCTGAAAGTTTTGCACTGCACAGGTGCTGGTTAGTGTTCAGCCAAAACTCAACAGGCCATTGTGTGGATCTGCAGGTTTCTGGAGTTCTAGCGCTCCCCAGTTTCCTCTTTGCCAGGATTCTGCCCTGCAAACTCCATTCCCTTTGACATATCTAAAGTCAAATCTCTATCTCCGCAGCTCAGTGAAACCACTGTGGGCCACTTGGCACCCCTTCTCTGTACTGTGTAGTGGCCCAGGGAAAGCTTCCTCTCTGTTCGCTGAAGGTTCACTGAAAATGAACTGATGATAGACAGACTAACAGAAGAAAAAGGCATACAAAGTTGCTTAATGCGCACGGCACAGGGGAATTGCAGGAAGGTGATTACATAATCTACTGAGGTCCAGTTGCCTATATATATTTCTTCATAGGGGAAGCAGAGTTGTTGGTGAGGGGGTCAGAAGTTAATGATTTCCAGGGGAAATAAATAAGCCCAAAGAGCAAGGGCCTGGGATAACATTCTTTTTCCTGAGCTCTGGAGGAGATGGAGGAAGGTGAGCAGCAGAACTGCACTGTGAACAAAGATTGTCTTATTATGCAGATAAAGCCTTTCCAATAATGTCTCAGAGATGTCCTCAAAAGAATAGATGAAAAGGTGAGGACAGGGTGAGGACTCCAGTCTCTTGCCTTCTTTGTGATTCATCTTTCCTGCTTGTTTGATGAGATTCCCAGGAAGAATGTCTTAAAACGATTGCATTTCTTTTAGAAAGAAGTTTTCTTAGATAAGTGTGTGCCCTGGACAGTCCTTTCCTGTGCTGAGTGAAAGTAAGAGGGTGGGAGAGACAGGGAGGCCGGGAAAGCTCAGAGAGAGACCTTGAGGCTGCCTCTTTAGCTCAGCATATCAAAGTGCCCACTCTGTGGTGGTGTTTTTCTGAGCCTAATCCAATAACCCACGTCCTTATAAAATAGGGGGAAATTTGGACACAGACACATAGAGAGAAGAATGCCACCTGAAGACAGAAACAGGGACACACAAGGGGGAAGGTCCCACGGAGACAGAGAGCAATCTGTAAGGTGCCTGTAGGCAGAAACAATGGTGCCCTCCATCTTCGCCTTGTTTGTTTTACTTCTCTCAGGTTTCACAATCTTGCCTGGCTGTTTTTCACTGTCTAAAAACTGTTGTTTCAGATATTTTGTCCAATTTCCTCGTTGTTTATGGCTAGTTTGGCACCAGCTGCGCTGTGATTTCTGTAAGAAGAAATCTACATTTTCTCTTGGTTGCATCACTGAGTTACTGAATCTCATAAAAAAAAAATAGCCTACCTCTGGACTTTTTAGATACAAGAGCCAATAAATTTCCTTTTTATTTTAAGACAGGATGAACTGAATAGTTCTCTCTCCGGCGATCAAAATGTGTGTGCTAAGTGATATTCTCTATATAAAGAGTCGGAGTCACAGCCCAAAATGGAAATATTTATTTAGTATTCTACCGTTTCGCCTACATTTTTCCCCAAATTGATCTTTAGCAATGCGAGCATTAGTCTAATTTAGTTCTGTCACCTTCTACACACATTTATTGAGTACCTAAATATAATTTAGATGATGTGCCAGAGTCTAAGAGAATAAGAGTAGAGCCCCCAGTTTGAAGATGTCAATTTATCAAGGGAAATCTACATGTAAGCAAATAAGGGCAATACAGTTTGTTGTGAGAGGTATCATAATCCCCCCTCCAAAATAAAGATATGTTAAAGTGCTCATCTCTGGTAACTGCATATGTGATTTTATTTGGAAATAAGATCTTCACAGAGGTACTCGAGCTAAGATGAAGTCACACTGGGCCCTTATCCAGTAACTCATGTCCTTATAAGACAGGAGGAAACCTGGACACAGACACACAGAGAGAAGAATGCCATGGGAAGACAGAAACAGGGACACACAAGGGAGAAGATCACATGAAGACTGAACTATAGGCGTGATCCCTCTACACGCCAAGGAATACCCAGGAGGGCCGGAAACCATCAGAAGCTAGAACAGCAGCAGAATTTGGGAAGAGGTAAAGGAAGGATTTTTTTTTCTCTAAAGCCTACAACTTGATTTTATACTTCTAGCCTCCAGATCTGTGAAAGTATAAACATCTCTTGTTTTCAGCTGCCCACTTTGTGATACTTTGTCACTGGAGCCCTCAAAACAAAAACACAGCATGCCACACACTGGAATGGCAATCATAGAAAAACAGCAGCTACTAGGAGGGATTGGAAGAACATGTTAAGACGTTCTGAGCAGCCAGCCAGAGAGAGGGAGCAGAAAGATATTTGAAGAAACATGGGCAAAAATTTCCCCAAATTGGTGACCTCCATGAACCCACATATCTAAGAGTCTCAATAGACAAGAAAGATGCATTTCCCATGCACAGTAAGTTCTCTGTGTGGCTCTGGGAGCCCCTTCAGGGCGGCTGTCATCCAGGTGACAGCCTGGTAGGATCTGCCTCATCTTTCCAGCCAGTGCCACGCTCTAAAGTGGACCCCAGCACAGGACACTCTGTTTTTCCGTCCAGTCTGTGCTGCGGTCTAATGGCTCTCCGGGTCCAGTCCTGCCTCCTCCCCCTTTCTGTTTTGTAAATTTTCCTCTGCAGTAAAACTTTTACACCCTGTGCTTCCTAGAGAATCCAACCTGTGGACAATGCCCTTCTCTTGTCACCCTGATTTTGGGATCAAAGTAGATTGAGAAGGAGGATTTCTCCCTGTGTGGCTCACAAGGGGTATTTCTCACTAAATTGAAAGCACTTTTTAATGACAACAGGTCTAGGGAGAAGGCAAATATCCTTTTAGTGTAGTAAGAGGTTGTCTTAGTCCATTTTGTGTTGCTATAAAGGAATTCCTGAGCCTGGGTAATTTACAGAGTAAAAAGGCTTCTTTGGCTCATGATTCTGCTGGCTGGAAAAGTGCAAGATGGGGCCTCTGTACCTGGTGAGTGCTGCTTCCACCCACGGTGGAAGGTGAAGGGGAGCCAGCCTGTGTGCAGAGGCCACAAGGTGGGAGGGGAAGCAGGAGAGAGGAGGGAGGTGCCAGGCTAACCAGCTCTTGCAGGAGCTAATAGAGAACTCTCTCAACCCCAAGGGAGGGCATTCATCTGTTTATGCAGGATCTGCTCCCAGTGGAATTTCAACGTGAGGTTTGGAGGGTCCAAACATTCAAACCCTAGCAGAGGTATAATTTTTTAAGATAGGTGCTCTAAGTAAGTCATTGTAACAGGAGGGAAAAACAGGCTGTGGTCTTCAGGAGACTGAATTCTAATTACGTCAGGGGAAGCCAGCTGCAACCTATCAGGAGAGAGTGTCCGAATGGTCTTGCTCAATACCCAAGAGCCTCTTTTTTCCTTCTGAGCCAGGCCACGGCTGGGCAGGGGAAAACCCATCAACACTCAAGTGAGGTTTTGGTTGGCAGATTTTACAGGCCCCAGAAGGACCAGAGGCCGAAGCTCTCGGATCTTGTGGGATAATAAACATTCCTCCGCAATTGGTCATATAAAGAGAACCCAGCCAGCAAAATCCCAACCGGCAGTTTTCTGGTGCTGGCTGATTTGGGATGCTCCCTGGAACACCTGAGTAATAATATTTTCTTTTTTTTTTCTTTTTGCAAAGGTTGCTTTCACCTCCATCCCAGTTCAATGTGGTTGAATCTGGGCGATAAAACAAAAACCAAAAAACACCTCGCATGGCAATGTTCAGGAAGGGACTGCTTCTGTTTCTGATCACTGTCTGGGCCGGTCATGT
The DNA here is from genome assembly GCF_000181295.1 of Otolemur garnettii. Classification (NCBI taxonomy): domain Eukaryota; kingdom Metazoa; phylum Chordata; class Mammalia; order Primates; family Galagidae; genus Otolemur; species Otolemur garnettii. Next base: position 11,565,959 of record NW_003852414.1, on the reverse strand, counting down.
CCTTTCCCCCCAAAATGGTTCCCAGGGCCATGCATGGTTGGAATATGAAGGGATTTGGACCATACTGGTGACAGCTACACTGTCTGTGTGGAGGGTTTTTACAGGGCAAAGTGGTCTATTTTAATTCTATGAACTTCATTAGTTTGCTTATTTTATAAAGTGGTTTCCCAAAGTCTACAAGGATAAAACTCAAACGGAAAAAAGTAGGTCCCTTCCCACCATCCCAGCCCCACCTTCCGCACCTTCCCATAGGCTGGGTCAGTTCGTCTTATCATAACTTTTTTGCTGTCTGCAAAATGCATTTTGTTAACATTATTTCCTCTATCTGAAATGAGATGTACCCATTGTTAGTCTGGCTAAAGTGTGACCACTTTTTGAAATTCATCTGTATCCCCTCTTCCCAAGAGTTGTCCTGGGAGCTGACTCTGGTTCTGTCTTTCCTCCTGCCTAAGTACTAACCAGGCCCAACCCTGCCTTGCTTCTGAGATCAGGCATGTGGAGGGTGGGATGGCTGCAGACAACTTCTTCCTTTCTGGAAGCTTGGGCTGCTCTGCCTTCTGGGTTTCCTCTGACTCTCTTACTAACGTGGTGACTTACTAATATGTGGTGACTTATTTATTGATAGAGTTTATGTAAGAGACTATGTTTTTCTTGTACATATGGTACATTTCTTTCTAATCCTGTTCATTCAGACACATTGAAGTAGAAAAACATTTGTAAAACAATAATCACTCTTAAATAGAATACCTTGCAAAAATAAAACAATGGTACAAATATCCTATTGGTTCTATTCTTTAATATATATTACTGGTTTGAGATGTCTTTATTTGGTTCAGAAATATATGACTGGAGAAAATCCCAAAACAGGGATGAATGAGAAATTTAATAATCAAATGTGATTTTTCAAGAGACTCTTGATATTATCAAAACTTTGCTTCTGAAACACCTCCTCTAGTGAAGGACTAATTTCTAGTCCCAGAGATGGAATAAATAAAACACAAGTAAATTGTTGTCCCCCTGCCGCATCTTCCTGACATACACAGGAGAAAAACAAGAAAGGTTATTGGCGACAAAGGGAGTGTTCGTGTTCGTGTTTCTTGCTATTGGTATGGGGCTAAGTGCCCACTGTCACTGATGGTCCTGATGTTGGGCTGCTCTGAAAATGACAGGTGAATGGCCATGAAACACATGGAAAAATGTCTATCATCCCTGGTCATCAGAAAAATGCAAATCAAACCTATTCTGAGATTATCACCTAATCCCGCTGAGATTAGCCCACATTGCAAAATCCTGAATCTGCAGAGGCTGGTGTGGACATGGAGAGAAGGGAACACTTTTGCACTGCTGGCAGGATTGCAAACTAATACAACCACTATGGAAAGAAGTCTGGAGAATTCTCCAAGAACTAAAAGCGGACCTTCCATTTGATCCTGCAATCCCATTACTAGGTATCTACTCAGAAGAACAAAAATCATTTACCACAAGGATATTAGCACTAGAATGTTTATTGCAGCTCAATTCACAATTGCCAAGACATGGAGTCAACCCAAATGCCCATCAACCCAAGAATGGATTAACAAACTGTGCCATATGTATACCATGGAATACTATTCAGCCATAAGAAAAGATGGGGACTTTACATCTTTTGTGTTTACCTGGATGGAGTTGAAACACATTCTTCTCAGTGAAGTATCACAAGAATGAAAAAGCAAGTATCCAATATACTAAATACTAATATGAAACCAAAATATAAACAACTACCTGTCCGCATGAAACAAAAACACAAGTGTAGGCTAGCGACAGGGAGGGGAGAGGTAGGGAGAGGGGTGTGAGGTGGAGGGAGGGCGATTGGCTGGGTCTCACCTAATGTGCACAATGTGAGGGTGTTCACTCATGCTCCCTGAGTGAAGGGCTCAACTACAACTTGAACTTTACCTTAAAAATGAAAACAATGTAATCTAAACATTTGTACCTTTGTATCAATCAAAAAAAGAACTTGAAGTTGGGAATTGATTGGTTCCTGAAATCCATAGGTTTCTCAGGGACTAGAGTCTTTCTTGACTGGTGGGGACAGGGGAACACTGGCATGTTGGTCTCAGCAGCAACAGAAGGGCTTGCTATGTGTCCTGCCGGCTAAAGCTGCCCTACAGGTGAGGACCATGACTCTGGGTTGTGGAACCAACTGGATACACCCCCGGTTTTGTCAAGACTGGCAGGAAATTTGGGGCACAGGTTGCCCATAATTTTTCATTTTCAATAATTTTATTCATCTTTTTTTTTTTTTTTTTGAGACAGAGCCTCAAGCTGTCCCCCTGGGTAGAGTGCCATGGCATTACAGCTCACAGCAACCTCCAATTCCTGGGCTCAAGCGAGTCTCCTGCCTCTGCCTCCCAAGTAGCTGGGACCACAGGCGCCCGCCACAACACCCGGCTATTTTTTGGTTGCAGCCATCATTGTTGTTTGGCGGGTCCGGGCTGGGGATTCGAACCCGCCACCTTAGGTGTACGTGGCTGGCACCTTAGCCGGTTGAGCTATAGGCGCCGAGCCAATTTTATTCATCTTTAAATAGGTAATATGATCACAGGTTACACAAAAGGTACCAAATGTTATATCACGAAATTCAGTGTCCTTGCCACCCTCTCTAGCCATCCCCCTCTCTTCCCCAGGCGAGACACACTTGACAACTGTTATCACCTGCCCTCTGTGTCTGCCAAAGTTTTTTCTCCACAAATAATTAGCGTAATATTCACATGGGTCTGGACCTTGCTTTTTTTCACTTGATTGTTCTTTGAGATTCTTCTGGATCATTATATTTATGTATATGTATGTCATTCCTTTTTTAAACAGCTGAATATTATTCCATCAGTAAAGAAGCCATCATTCATTTCATCACTCTTCTCCTTGGAGATATTGAAGTTGATTTCACTCCCCTGCTTTAGAAGTAACGCTGATGAGACTATTCTTGAACACAGGTCATTTCTCATGTGTGCAAGTATGCCCATTTGATACTAGCAATGTATTCTGCAGAGATCATAGCTATTCAAAAATCCCATCAGCTTGAGAGTGTCTGTTTTCGCATACTCTGACCAATAGAGGATGTTACCAAACTTTTGATTTTTGACATGCTGGTGGATGAAAATAGTATCATGTTATGGTGACAAATTTCATTTCTCTTATGCGCAGGGCTGGCATATGCAAGTGTAGTTTGTGTACTAAGTACAGGGGGAACATTTCACATACAGCTTGGTATGAATGGCGCCTCCTTGAATTCCGTGACCACCCGTCTGTACAATTCTAGGTGGTCACCTTATTCTGGGTGAGGCTGAAGTTGAATCAGTGTCATATGATTAAAGGTCATCTATAGTTCCTTTTCTGTTAACTGCCACATCCCTTGTTCTATAGGGCTGTTGAATTTAAAACTTTTATAGAAGTTTTTCATATATTATAAACTGTATATCACATAGGTAGCATGAACTTGAAATAGTTTTTTCTAATTCAGTTGTTTGTGTTGTGACTTTGTATATCATGATTTTATGAAGGTTGTTTTTTCTCTTATAGGTAAACTGATCAATCCTTTCATTTATGGCTACTTGGTGTGTTATTTAGAAAGTGCTCCTTGATTCCAAATTTCTTTTTAAAGTACATATTCTCCAATGTTCTTATGTAAATGGAGGACAAAGGACAGCCCTTCTTTACAATAGAATTCCAATTCATATATAGAGAAGGAATGGCAGAAAGGAAATTATTGTTAGGTACACAAGACAGTAACAACTGTTGTAGGCAAGAATCATTGCTGGGTGCTAAATTAAGGGTGAACTTGTGATGAGAAATAGGTGGGCTAGGGCGGCATCTGTGGCTCCGTGGGTAGGGCACCGGCCATGTACACCAAGGCAGTTGGGTTCTAACCCAGCCCCAGCCTGCTGAACAACAATGACAACTGCAACAAGAAAAGCCTGGTGTTGTGGCAGGTGCCTATATTCCCAGCTACTCAGGAGGATGAGGCAGGAGGAGCGCTTGAGCCCAAGAGTTGGAGGCTGCTGTGAGCTGTGATGCCACAGCACTCTACCAAGGGTGACAGAGTGAGACTTTGTCTCAAGAACAACAACAAAAAAGAACAGGTAGGATATTGCACAGAGTCAAAATGTCTCTCAACTGATGCTCATTAATTACAAAGGAGAAAACTAACTTTATAGTGGAGATACAACTAGACATAGTACCTTAACCAATGATAGAAATGTACTCCATCCATTGTATGATATTGTTCCCTGGAAAGGACACGCCTTTCTTTCTGTGGGATTCGGCCAGAAACATAGAGCCTCAAATTAATCATCCGCACCTGTTCACAAACCCAAACTGGGAGGCATTCTACAGAGTGCATCTACCTGTCCAGCATGCCCGAAAAGTGTAAAGGGCACAAAAAACAAAGAGAAACGAAGGAACCCTTTTAGATCAGAGAAGACTTAGGAAGTTTGGCAACTCGTATGTAAAGCCAAATAGGGGAATCGCTTCACGTTACATCATTGCAGGGACAGCGGTCCCCTCTGCACGGCTTAGGCATTCTGTGGAGAAGGATGGCCAGTGGTGGAAGAAGTTATTCTGTGGCATCCTTTACAGAACGAGACGTTGTCTCAAAAGGATATGTTGTCTCAGACATCTGTTATCACTCATTTTCTTTACTTGGGATGTAACTTAACTTCTCTTAAACACATCCTCTAGCAGACAAGCTGGTGTCTCCCTAACACACATGATGGAAGCTGTGTTCTGAGTCAAAAGGATGTAAAAGCTAGCCTAAGAACTAAATGTTGGCTACTTCTGGACCTAGTGCTCTAAGTTAAGCTGATTTTCAAGGCCTGGAGTCAAGTGCACGATGGGCATTATTTACTTTGAAGCTCTATCGTTCAGGCTTTTAAGTGATCTTTGTCATGGTATGACTGCCTCTCCCCGAGGGGATCTTACTTTACCCTGTGGGTGCTTAGGGGTACTGCCCTCCTGAATAGCCAACAGGGCTCCCCGCTGTTTCATGACCATTTGCGGAACAGTATCAGTCTCTGGAGCCATTAATTTTTTTTCTCCCCTGGTACAAGAAGACTGTACACGCTGAAATTGTGCCAAGATTTCTCTTCAACCATAGCATGAGATAAAGAGGATTTACAGGCAAAGCACTCCCTTGAACGGCAGCCAAAAAAGCAGATAACTTTTAAATAACACAATGTGGTGGAAGAAACTGCCTCGTGGCGATCTACTGTTGAGAGAAATAGCAGCTATTTACAGTATGTGTTGTCAAACTCTATATGCTTAAGCTCTGGAGATGGTAAGAGGTTACCATACTGTTTACCGCCTTCCTTACATGCCGACACTGAGTTGAATGTTACCTAAAGCAAAAGTCTTACGTTTTTTAGTATTATTGTCAGCTAATTTCAGTTGATTTATAACCCTCAACCACATGAGTAATTAATTCCATTGGAATGGAAACGAATTCAAAGACGTAAAAGTAACATATTACGATAAAGTACCTAATATCTTATGATGTGTCCCCCTCACTTGAGTGCAAACTTAGATTTCAAAGGTAGATAAATAATAGATACTTTTTGTGTTTTTTTTTTTTTACTGAAGAGGGATCTTCGTTGATCCAGGTTGCTATAGCAAATGCCAGAAGTGGGTTAAACAACACACGTTTATTTCTCGCAGTTGTGGAGAAGAAGTTCAAGTTCAAGGTGCAGGCAGGTTTAATGTCTGTGGAGTGCCCCTTGCTGGTGTGCTCGTCTCCTCTCTGGGGAGAGAGAGAGAAGGCCATCTCCTGACTCCTCCTCTTTTTGTGATAGCAGTAATCACATCATGAAGGCCCCACCCTGATGACCTAATGTAACCCAAATCACCTTCCAAAGGCCCCATCTCCAAATCCTATCACTCTGGGGATTAGGGCTTCTCCATATGAATTTGTGAGGGAGGGACGCTAACCTTCCATCCATAGGAAGGCGTCTTTTCCTTTTCATTATGAAGTGATTCATTCTCAGATTTCTCTAAATAGCAAATGCTCTTAATGTTCTCAAAGTATAATTAGATTTCAAATATTCTTTCCAAAAACATTTTCTGGAACCTATCTCCTGAATCAAATGAGGTTTGTTATGCCAAGACTCTCTAGTTGTTAACCAGGGAGAGTTGATACTATGATGTGGTTTAATTAGTCTCCAACACTAACAGCGCCAAAGCACTTGTGGGTGGTGCGCCGAGTGTGTCCATGTGGGGGAGCAAGATTGTAAAACACACAGAATATGAGGAGACAAATGTCTTTTAGCCATAAAAAGAGCGACCTTGGCTCGGCATCTGTGGCTTAAGTGGCTAAGGTGCCAGCCACATATGCCTGAGCTGGCGGGTTTGAATCCAGCCTGGGTTCACCAAACAACAATGATGGCTGCAACCAAAAAAGTAGCTGGGTGTTGTGGTGAGTGCCTGTAGCCCCGGCTACTTGGGAGGCGGAGGAGGAGAGTCCCGTGAGCCGAGGAGTTGGAGGTTGCTATGAGCTGTGATGCTACAGCACTCTGCCCAGGGCGACAGCTTGAGGCTCTACACTCCCCCCCCCCCAAAGAAAATAAACTGAGGCTGCTTTTTTGCCCTTTATCAGATCATTTGATCGTTGAACTTTTAAAATTATGTTTCTGTTTCATAGGTTTATCACTTTAAAATATAACAGCTCTCTCTTTTCTTTCTTTGACAAATGCAACATTGAAATATTTTGTGATAAAGAATGGGTTTCAAATCCTTAAAATGTTTTCATATTAAGTATTGCAACATTTTGAACAAAGTTTTTCTTTCAGCGTAATAGATGTTGCTACTGCATTTCCTACTAATTCTCTAGTATATAAATTTCAGCACTTATTAAACATCACTAGTGGTTTTTAAAAATCCATCGATGTTCAAAGTTCCTATTATTATACTTCATGAAGATCTGTTCAATCTTGGATTGTGTTTATTAAGATGCTCAAAATGTTAGTTAACACGTATGTTGAAGCTGACAACTAACTAACCTTCAAATCTGCAAAGAAAGAATCATTTATACTCACACAAATATCCATTCTTCTTTCCACTGACAGGCTTTTTCTGATCTTAATTCTCCGCAGAAAGCTGTGAACAGATATGACTACAGTGACTTCGATTCATCACCCTGTGTGTATCATTTAACGTGGGCTATAGATTCATTTTTACACCATTTCTCTATACTTAAAATATTGAGTTCTTTCGCTGATAGGGTTTTGTGAACAAAATCTTGATGTAAAGTCTTTAACCTACAACTTAAAGCATTATCACACGCATTTAAGCAGAGTTTCTAGTAGATCTTATTTGTTTCAACATATTCATATAGAATGTTTAATATCATATCTCAAGAACTTTGTTTTGGTACCTCTTTGCAGATCAAATAATGTCCCCCCCCATGCATTTCTTTTTAGATGGTCTTAATTAGATTTATTATCTGGGCACACCTAGCAACGCCGATAGATTCATTAATCTTTCTGTTGATTTATTCATCTTCTGGCTTAGTGCTAACTTTATGTCACCTCCTGTCATAAAGGCATCTTCTAATGGTACTATCCAAAAATGACGTTTTGGGGGCTGGGTTGGGTGTGGTGGCTCACACCTGTAATCCTACCACTCTGGGAGGCCAAGGTGGGAGATTCCATTGCACTCAAGAGTTCAAGGCCAGTTTGAGCAAGAGAGCGACCCCTTCTCTACTAAAGATAGAAAAATTAGCCAGGCACTATGGTGAATGTCTATAGTCCCACTTACTTGAGAGACTGAGGCAGGATGATCATTTGAGCCCAAGAGTTTGAGGTTGCTGTGAGCTATGATGATACCATAGTACTCCAGCATGGGCTACAGAGTGAGACTTTGTGTCCAAAAAAAAAAAAAAAGAAAAGAAAAGAAAAATGAGATGTTTCCACACGTTTGACTTGCTGAACTCAAACGTAGGCAATTTTCACTAGGCCGTTAAATGGAATGATTCTGCAATTATACAGGTAACTTGGATTTAGCTATGAAATTGAACTTCATCTAATACTAGTATAACTGATTTCATAAAAGAATTTTGCTTCTCATTTTGAGCTTGCAGATGCTTTAAAAAGCTCACATTTTTTTTTATCTTTAAGATCTATGTTTTGGGCTTGGCACCCGCAGCACAGTGGTTACGGTGCCAGCCACATACTGAGGCTGTCAGGTTTGAACGTGGCCTGGGCCAGCTAAACAACAGTGACAACTGCGACAAAAAACACCCGGGCATTGTGGCCGGTGCCTGTAGTCCCAGCTACTTGGGAGGCTGAAGCAAGAGAATCACTTAAGCCTCAGAGTTTGAGGTTGCTGTGAGCTGTGATGCCACAGCATTCTACAAAGGGTGACATAATTAAACTCTGTCTCAAAAAAACAAAAAAATCTACGTTTTGTTGGGTGGAGCTTGCCTGATTTTACTAAGCATTCACTTGATAATTTTTCTATGATTAAAAAAATTAGACTGGCTTGGCACCTATAGCTCAACCGGCTAAGGCGCCAGCCATATACACCTAAGGTGGCGGGTTTGAATCCCCAGCCCGGACCCGCCAAACAACAATGACGGCTGCAACCAAAAAATAGCCGGGCGTTGTGGCGGGCGCCTGTGGTCCCAGCTACTTGGGAGGCGGAGGCAGGAGACTCGCTTAAGCCCAGGAGTTAGAGGTTGCTGTGAGCTGTAATGCCACGGCACTCTACCCAGGGGGACAGCTTGAGGCTCTATCTCAAAAAAAAAAAAAAATTAGACTGATTAGGCTGAGGAGAAGAAGAATTAATAGAGACTATAAATGCCAAATTGAGATAATTTTCATTATTCTACTTGAAAACTACTAAGCTTCCTGATTCCTTGGCTCTCTGGAGTGGCTGTTTCTACACTAGTATTTTGAAAGTCATCACTGAAAGCTGAGCCAAGAATTTGTCTGTCCAGCCCCTGCAAGATCACTGTAAGTCTCTAATTCCCTTTGAGCTAAAACAGAATTGGCTTTCTGCAATGGAAGTTCAAATGATACAATACTTGGAACCAGAAGTAGTTATTGACCTTAGACACTCGAAGACAGAAATCTGGGACTGGCTGTTTGGCCTGGTTGAGTTTGAAACAGCAAGGATCTGCTTTCTTTGAGAGCACATCCTAGTGGGGGGTCACCTGTGGTCTCCTGGAAAGAAGTACCTGTTGGAGACAGTTTTGACAGACCAAGTGGCTATTGCCATAGAGCACAAGGTGGTGGGAAAAGGGACTGCCAGGGACATGGGTGGGCAGGTTGCTTCTTCTTTTTTTTTTTTTTTTTTTTTTTTGAGAGTCTTACCATGTCACCCTTGGTAGAGTGTTGTGGTGTCACAGCTCACAGCAACCCCCAATTCTTGGGCTTAAACGATTCTCTTGCCTCAGCCTCCCAAGTAGCTGGGACTACATGCGCTGGTCACAACACTCAGCTATTTTTTTGGTTGCAGTTGTTTAGTTGGCCTGGGCTAGGTTCAAATCCGGACCCTCCGTGTATGTGGCTGGCACCATAACCACTGTGCTATGGGCACTGAGCTGGCAAGGTACTTCTACTTACACTTAGTAGCTCAGAGACAGAAAGCAAGAAGAGATTTAAATTCCTAGTAGAAGCCATGGAGAACTTGAGAGTTCCTATGACTTCTACAAGATCTCTTACCTAAAACTATAGATTTCTGACTTACGATTGCCAAATTCACAGCCTCACCAGGCTTCAGAAAAGGGCTAGAACCAAGGACTAACCCAGTAGCAATGAGCAACCTGACATCTAGATTATGATCTAAAGGTTATTTTCCAGCATAATGAACCCAGCTTCTTTCTTTTCAGTCTGGGGATAGAAAATATACAAGATGAATGGGAAACACTCTTCATACTGGAAAACAGGGAAGCTATCAAAGAGTACTTGAGTTACGTGGAAAGAACATGGAAGCCAGTTTAAAGGCGTGCCCATTTAATTGGACAATTTGAGTCTGAAAAGAACAGTGTCTGGCTGGGTGCAGTGGCTCACACCTGTAATCATTGCACTTTGGGAGGCTGAGGTGGGGAATTGTTCAAGCACCAGGAGTTCGAGACCAGCCTGAGAAAAAGCAATTTTCTAAAATTATAAAAATTAGCTAGGCATCGTGGCACATGCCTAGTAGGGGTCCTCAGACTTTTTAAACAGGGGGGGCCAGTTCACTGTCCCTCAGACCGTTGGAGGGCCAGACTGTGGGCCCCAGGACAAGTCGGCTGCTAAGCAGGACAGGCAGCGGGTGGGATAAATGTCCTAGGCAGGCTGCATGTGGCCTGCAGGCTGTAGTTTGAGGACAGCTGGCTATAGTAAGTCCCAGCTACTCAGGAGGCTGAGGCAGGAGGATCACCTGACTCAGGAGTTTGAGATTGCAGTGGGCTGTGATGACACCATTGTACTCTAGCCTGGGAGAAAGAGGGAGACTCTGGCAGAGAGAGAGAGAGAGAGAGAGAGAGAGAGAGAGAGAGAGAGAGAGAATAGTGTGTACAATATATTTAAAAATATCTAATATGTTAGAAACCTATGAGTCCATGTGGATAGTAAACAACCAACCAAAATTCATAAAAAACAAAAACCTATTATCTTTAGAGATGTTAGGGTAACAACTCATTCCAAAAAAACTCATAAAAACAAGAGAAAAATCAAGTATTTATCTTCCCTTTCTCATATGAACTGTATTTCATGGCAGCCAGATAGATGAGGGAAAGATCTTAGAATTCTAGCAAATACATTCAGAGGCTTTGAAAGACCTGGAAGATAACCATTTCTGCAAAAAACCTAATGAAAGAATGGACCTAGCAAATTACTTGCAAGGGCTGCTAAAGTGAATAGATAAAAAGCTGAGTAGAATTTGGTGATCTGTAACTTCCCTCTATCTTTAGTGGAGAGGAGCATAACTCTCACCATTCAGCAAAGTAAGTGCTCAACCCCCAAATAAATGTACAGCCACTTCAGAATTTATAAACCTCAAGAAATCACTTTACCAAGTAGAATCTACTACTTAGGTCCAGGTGTTTGTTTTTAGTCTTATAGTTTCCATTTAAAACATAGTTTTCCCAAGTTAATGAGATCATTTTCCTTACCCCCTTCAGTGGGGTTATGTCACATATTTGTAATACGGTTAAGTTCTTTTGATGACAGTCTGTTTGCCATCCTGGGAGGTCCCAACCTCCTGATTAATTTTATTTAATTTGCATGCATTAGGATTCATTCTCTGTGCTATAAAGTTCTATGGTTTTTGACAAAGGCTTAGCATCAACAAGACCACATTAGTGTCATCACCCCTAAAAATTCCCTGTCCTTCCCTCATTGGAATTCCCTCCTCTATAAGCTCCTAGCAACCACTAATCTGTTTGCATCCTACAGTTTTTCCTTTTCCATGATGTAATATGAATGGAATCGTGGAATTTGTAGCTGTTTTGGTTTGGCCCCTTTCTCTTAGCAAAATAAATATAATATTTGACAATTTGTGTGGATTAATAGCTACTGTGATGAAGAGTATTCCATTGTAAGAATATACCAGTTTGCTTATTCAATCCACTATGAAAGGACAACTTTGTTGCTTTTAGTTTTTTTAGTGATTATAAATAAAGCTGCCACAAACTTTCATGTGGAAGTTTTTTTTTTTTTTTTAATGAGACAGAGTCTCAGTATGTTGCCTTCAGTAGAATGTCCTGGCATCACAGCTCACAGCAACCTCAAACTCTTGGGCTTAAGTGATTCTCTTGCCTCAGCCTCAATCCTAGAACTCTGGGGGTCCAAGGCGGATGCATTGCCTGAGCTCACTGGTTAGAGAGCAGCCTGAGCCAGAGGAAGACTCCCATCTTTAAAAATAGCCAGGAATTGTGGTGGGAGCCTGTAGTCTGAGCTACTTGGAGGATGAGGCAAAAGAACAAAGTGAGACTCTGTCTCAAAAAAAAGATAACAGTATACAAGACCAATATGCAAAAATCAAATATATTTCTCCATTAGAAATGGCCATTTCAAAACTGAACTCCCAGAAAATACTCTTCACTATAGTGACAACATTCACAAAATACTCAAATACAAGTTTTAAAAAATATAAGTGTGCGTGCACATAAGGGGAGAAATTTCAAAATACTTAAGTAAATGGAAAGATACACTCTGTTCACAAATAGGAAAACTCAACTTATTAAGCTGTCAATTCTCCCTAAATTTATAGCGTCAATGCAGTTCTAATCAAAATCACAGAAAGTGATTCTATTTTTAAAATACGTAGGAAAATGCAAAGGACTTAGAATGGCCAAAACAATTTGAAAAAGACAAATGTGGAGGACTCCTGTGCCTAATTTCAAGACTTACTATGTAACTACAATAATCAAGAGATTGGGTGTTAGTGTAAAGATATATTGATCAAGGGAATACAATAAAGCCTAGAAATAGACCTATTTGTAAAAGATTGATTTATTTTTGACAAAGATGCCAAAGTAATTCAGTATGTAAAGAATAGTGTTTTTTTTTTTTAAGAGGTACTAGAACATTTGGACATCCATATGCAAAACTGTGATCTTCAAACCATCTCATACCATATACAAAAATTAACTTGACATGGATCATAAGTCTAAATGTCAGAGCCAAATCTATAAGACTTCTAAAACGAAACATAAGATAAAGTCTACTTTTTTCTCTTTTGGGTTAGGCAAAGATTTCTTAGGTTTGGCCAAAGCAAATCAAAACAAAGCAAAACAAAAATCATTAACTTTTAATTTAAAAAATGAATAAATTGGGCTTTATCAATATCCAGAGCTTCTGATGTTCAAAAGATGTTTTTAAGAAATGGAAAGATAGGCACGGCGCCTGTGGCTCAAGTGGCTAAGGCGCCAGGCACATACACCTGAGCTGGTGGGTTTGAATCTAGCCCAGCCTGCCAAACAACAATGATGGCTGCAACCAAAAAATAGCCGGGCATTGTGGCAGGCGCCTGTAGTCCCAGCTACTTGGGAGGCAG
>NW_003852414.1:11551600-11552875 GCF_000181295.1 Otolemur garnettii | reverse complement strand
AAAAAAAAAAAAAAAAGAAAAGAAAAGAAAAAAGGAAAGATAAGCTACATATTGGCCAAAAAAATTTCCAAACGTACATATTTATGATAATGACCTGTATCTAAAATATAAAGGGAAATCGTATAACTCAATAATAATAATACAAACAACTCAATTATAAGTAGAAAGATATCTGAACAGAGTCTTCACCAAAGAAGGTAGAGAAGTAGCTAACAAGCACATAGAATGGATTGTCATCATCAGTCAGAAAGGAAACCCCCTACACACCCACTAGAATGGGTAAAATTAAAAGGACAGGCATCATCAAGTGCTATAGAGCATAGGAAGCAATTGGATCTCTCATTCATTGCTGATGGGGATGCAAATGTGGGCAGCTCCTTTGGAAAGTAGTTTGGCGGGTCCTCATAACATTATACATACACATGGCGTAAGACCCAGAAATGCCACTCCTGGGTATTTTCTAAAGGAGGGGAAAACATATGTTCATATCAAAAACCTGTATATTTAACCAGTTTTATTTATAATAGTCCAAACCTGGAAAGAACTAAAATGCCCTTCAACCAGTAAATGGATGTTGTACATCTCTGCAGTGCAATATTATTAGGCAATAGACACGAGCTACCCAACCCTGTCATGCCATGGACGATCCCAAAGCATTATACTCAATTAAAGAAGCCGGACACAAAAGACAGCACACTGTGAGGTTCCCTTTATAAGTCAGTCTAGAAAAGGCAAAATTATAGATCAGTGGTTTCCAGGAGAGGTGGAGAGAAAGGTTTGATTTCAAAGGAGGTACAGAAATGTGCAATAATGGCAATGATCTGAAATTCACTGTGGCGGTGATTTCTTGTTAAAACACACTCAACTGGGCAGTGCCTGTGGCTCAGAGGAGTAGGGCACCGGCCCCATATGCTGGAGGTGGTGAGTTCAAACCCAGCCCTGGTCCAAAACTCCAAAAAAACAAAAACAAAACCAAAAACACACTCAATTATTTATGTTTAAAAAATGACCCCTAAACAGACATTCTCAATATGGAGTAAGTTTATGTAAAAAATGAATCCAAGTGGTAATTTTAATTATTTCATAAAAAAGTATTACAACTTGTTAGAACATTGAATTTTCTTTTTCTTTTCTTTTCTTTTTTTTTTTTTTTTTGAGACAGTGCCTCAAGCTGTCCTCCTGGGTAGAGTGCCGTGGCATCACAGCTCACAGCAACCTCCAACTCCTGGGCTCAAGCGAGTCTCCTGCCTCAGCTTCCCAAGTAGCTGGGACCAC
>NW_003852414.1:11505926-11551580 GCF_000181295.1 Otolemur garnettii | reverse complement strand
CAAGTAGCTGGGACCACAGGCACCCGCCATAACGCCTGGCTACTTTTTGGTTGCAACCATCATTGTTGTTTGGCGGGCCTGGGCTGGATTCGAACCTGCCACCTTGGGTGTACATGGCTGGCGCCTTAGCCACTTGAGCCACAGGTGCTAAGCCAGAACACTGAATTTTCAAGATGAGCTGCTATGATGTATTGGTTCAGATCTTGGTTATACAAGTCAAGCTGACCTTGGTTCAAATCTTGCCTCTACCATTTATTCGTAGAGTGAGTTTATGCTAATTACTTCCTTCATACCTCATAATAGGTTAGGATGGGGATTTAACAATACACTTTAACAACTTCATAATTGCCTGCTTATAGTGAACATTCAATAAACGTTAGTTATTTGAAGAACATTTAGAAACAGCTGGTGGGAGGAGACACACGGATAAACAAATAAATTACAATTATGTAAAAATAACAAATAGAGCAAGTGTAAGGAACAGCAGTCGCAAAATGAGAGATGTTGGACCAGGAAGAAGCCAATAAAGATTTTCTGGAAAAAAATAACGACTAAAATTTTGGAAGATGAATAAGTGGTTTTTCTGGCTGATTAGGGGAGTGAAGGGCACAAAATGTCATGGGATTTGGAGAATGATGAGCAGTTTGCTCATTTTTTTGAGCAATAAGGGAAGCTACAGTAGTAGGAAGGAGTCAATCAGAACAAGAAGGGTCTCGAATACCAATTTAAGAATCAAGTTGCATTTCATCACGCATGTGGTAGAGCTACTGGAGCCAGCAAGGAGAAAGGCAAATTAGGTTTGCTTCTCAGGAAGATTACTTTGCTCATCTTGGAGAAGATGAATTAAAATTAGGACGAGGCTAGAGGACAGAAGACCTGTCAGAAAGCTTGTCAGATGCATTCAGGTAAAGGATGATGACATTGTGTAGTTGAGTTATGGGAATGGAAAAGTGAGAATGAACTCAAGAGACTTTCAGGGGAACCCCATAATTGACTTGAAGAGAGGAAGTGTAGGATGACTTGATGATCTGTTTGGGTACTTAGGTAGGAGTTAGTACTCCTGGATAAATGAAAATACTCATAATGAGAAAATGATGAGTTTAAGTGGGCAGTGTTCATATTTGAGGTGTCTGTGGACATCCAGGTGGAGCTGAGCAGCCAGCTGGAAGGACATATGAGCTCCTCTGTACTGGAGTCTTATGGAGATACGAACACATCCATATAAATAGTTGAAATATAAGTAAGGTTACTCTGGACAAGGATATAGTGAGAAAAGAGAGGGAGAGACAGATCCCTGGGAAATACTGACATGGAAGGCTGTAGAGAAAAGAGTTTCAAGAATGAGTTTTATCAAGAGTGTTATATGCAGCAGCAAAGTCAAGGAAGATAAGCACTTAGAAACATCCGATGGATTTGGACAGTTTTAGTGCTGGGACAAAAACCCATCACTATAGCCAGAAGCATGAACGAGAAGTTAAAAACGTGGAAGTACCCAGTGCAGGTTACTTTTCCGGAAAATCATGGCTAAGAAGAGAAAGAGGACAGAGGATGCTAGCTAGAAGGAGAAACAGGAACAAAAGGAGTTTTGTTGTTATTGTTTTGTTTTTTATAAGAGTCATGAGAAAGACTTCACTATATTTATATATTAATGTGAAAAAATCTGGAAGAGAGGAAGAAGCTGAAGATACAGGTGTATATTATTATTCTTGAGGGACAATCTCACTCTGGCACCTGGGGTAGGATGCCATGGCATCACAACTCACAGCAACCTCAAACTCCTGGGTTCAAATGATCCTTTTGCCTCAACCTCCTGAGTAGCTGGGACTACAGGCACCTGCCACAACACCTGGCTAGTTTTTCTATTTTTGGTAGAGACAGGGTGTTGCTATTGCTCAGACTGGTCTTGAACTCTTGAGCTCAGGCAATCCACCAGCATCGGCCACCCAGAGTGCTAGAATTACAGGCGTAAGCCAGCCAGCTTGGCCAGGTATATATTATTTAAGGTCTAAGGACGAGAAAGAAATCTTGGCAGCACCTGTAGCTCAGTGAGTAGGGCCCCGGTCACGTACACCCAGGTTGGCAGGTTTGAGCCTGGCCTGGACCTGCTAAACAACAATGACAACTGCAACAACAACAACAACAAAAAATAGCCTGGCATAGTGGCAGGCACCTGTAGTCCCAGCTACTTGGGAGGCTGAGGCAGGAGAATCACTTAAGCCCAAGAGTTGGAGGTTGCTGGGAGCTGTGATGCCATAGCTGTCTACCGAGGGGGACAAATTGAAACTCTGTCTCAAAAAAAAGAGAAAGTGGCTCGGCGCCTATAGCTCAACCGGCTAAGGCGCCAGCCACGTACACCTAAGGTGGCGGGTTCGAATCCCCAGCCCGGGCCCGCCAAACAACAATGACGGCTGCAACCAAAAAATAGCCAGGCGTTGTGGCGGGCACCTGTGGTCCCAGCTACTTGGGAGGCGGAGGCAGGAGACTCGCTTGAGCCTAGGAGTTGGAGGTTGCTGTGAGCTGTAATGCCACAGCACTCTGCCCAGGGGGACAGCTTGAGGCCCTGTCTCAAAAAAAAAAAAAAAAAAAAAAAGAGAAAGAAATCCCACTTGATATTTGATCATAGGAAATTTAATATAAAGAAATGTTAAATATGTATAAAGCTGTTTATCAGGTAATTTAAAAGATGTGAAGCCAACACAGAGGTATATGAAAGTAGGGATTGTAAGAAGCATCTGGCGCTCTTCTCACGGGGGCACCAGCAGGGGCAGGTGAGAACTGAAGTTTGCAAAGTGTAAGCATTAGTGGGAGAGAATTTTAGCTCAAGGCAATCAAAGTGCATTTTGTCAAAATGGTATTTGATCTGGGCTTCATTAAGTAATGAAAGAACATGACCTGGAAAATAGGAGGTGCTTGTGAAATACTTGTCAAAAAATGAAACAACAAAGGAACAGAGGGAAGAAAAATGTACAGGTGAAAAGCATGAAAAATTTGGGAGAAACTGAGTTTGGCTGGGGTTTGGGTGGTAGACAGCAGTTGGAAATAAGGCTGCATAGATGGTTTAGGGATGGAGCAGACAGCCCAGAGAGTTGATCTTAGGAAGCCATTGACATCTGAGTAGGGAAGTGACAAAGCCTGGAACAATGACTTCTGGAAAGTTGATTTGTCTGTAGTAGAAAGAACTGGAAGGAGCAAGAAACTGAAGTTACTGGCTGGAAGGCCAAAACTGATGAGCTGGACTGAACTGACAGTAAGGATACAGGAGAGAGGAACAGACGGGGACAGATTGTAGGCAACCAAGAGATGACTTCAACGCTGACTTTGGTTGGGAGCAGGGAGGAGGAAGGAAACAGGTGCCTTCTGCATCTGGGCCATTAAGAAGAATGGGAAGAATTCTCTCCACTCCCCTTTGCAAACTTCAGCTCCCACCTGTCCCTGGTGGTCCCCAGCCCGAAGAGTGCTGAATGCTTATAATTACTACTTTCATATACTTTTGTGTTGTCTTCACATCTTTTAAATTACCCGATAAACAGCTTTATACATATTTAACATTTCTTTTTATTGAATTTCCTGTAGTCAAAAATCCGGTAGATTTGTCTCATTAGACCTTGAATAATAATATACACCTGTGTCTTCAGCGTCTCTTCCACGCTTTTCCCTGTTCGTATATGTAAGAGGAGCTTTTGAAGGGCCATGATAAGTTCTGTGGGGACAGACAGGACAGTCTAGCATGCGCAAAGTTGGCAATGCAGGTCTGCAGCTTGCGGAGTCCAGGCAGGAGGTGGCGGATTTGGGCGTCGTCTTCACAGAGATTCGGACCCAGGGCTGCAGGCTGCGGGAACACAGTAGGATCTCAGCCTGTCCTCGGGCCAGAGGCTGGGGCTGGACTGCCTCGTGATTTGCAGCTGTCACCTAGTTGAGCCTCATGAATAGCAAGAGGCGGATTCCCAGTTTATTCTGCTCCCTTGCGACGCGGGGAACCGAGGACTCACTCGGCTTCCCCAGCACTCAGCGCACCAGCCGGGGGCTGGATCCCGGGCGCCTGCGGCCCCGGGGCAGGTGCGCCAGGGCGGAGGCGCGCAGGCGCAGTTAGGCGCCGCATCGCTTAGCAACCAGGGACAACAAGCACTAGAAGGCGGGCTCCCGCGGCGGCGGCGGCAGCGGCGTAGCGTGCTGGGTCTGAGGAACCTCTGCTCCGCCCGACCGCCCCGGCAGGTAAAGGCCCACCCCGGGGGTGACAGGCTCAGGGCGAAACCTGGGGAAGGCGAAGATGCCGCACGGCTGGGGACTGCGGGGGCACTGAGAGAACAACTTGTTGGGGGCTGTCGGTTCCTGTCCCGCACCAGCAGGCCCAGGCAAGCGTCGGGGTGGCTTTCCCGAGCATCCTGCCCACCTCCCATTTAACAGGCGAGAAAACTGAGACCCGTAGAGGGCATGGAAGGGTAGTTGCTGTGAGCAACTCCAGTGGCCGCAATTTCTTAAAGCCAGTCTCTAGGAAATATTCAAATTGTGGGCTGAACGTTCACCAAGGAGTAATACAAATGATCAATAAACTTGTGTGTGGGGGGATGTGGCTCCAATAATCAAGAAGGTGCAAATTTAAAGCAGCCTTCTCCGCATATCCAGTACCCTGAACTTCGCAGCTTTTCACCCAGTTAATTTACTGCTTAGAGATTCATCTTAAAGATGAAAGTTTTATGTCCAGGGGTGTTCATTTCTGCTTTAGTCATAATTCCAGAAAGTTGGAAACAAATGTCCAATCATCAGAGGCTAGCTAGATGAATAATGGATTTTAAAATATTATTTTAAACGGAGAGTATGGTGCTCCAAATGGTGACTGAGATTTCGTGGACTAATTTAAAAATTAATTTAAAAATTCAGTAGGAAAATGGTCCTAGGAAGGGGAGGTGAGGGTAGAGGATAGAAATTCAGGCAGGATGGTAAAATCGCTTACAGAAAAAACGCTGGCGCGGTGGCCCACGCCTGTAATCCTAGCACTCTGGGAGGCCGAGGCGGGTGGATCTGAGCTCAGGAGGTGGACACCAGCCTGAGCAAAGAGAGACCTCATCTCCACTGAGTATAGGAAAACTAGCCGGGGCTTGTGGTGGACAACTATAGGCCCAGCTCCCAGGAGACTGAGACAAGAGGATCACCTGAGCCCAGGAATTTGAAATTGCTGAGAGCTATCATGCCACAACACTCACACTCTTATTTATCTAGGGCGACTGAGTGAGACAATGTCTCAGAAAGAAAGAAAGAAAACACACAAAAAGGAATTCTAGGGAGAGTATTTCTTTGATTTATTTTAATCGTTGTTTAATCTTTGTTTTCAAAATTCTCTACAATATATTGTAGATGAAATATATTATCTTTAGAAGGCAATGGAAGCATCTCTGAGGCTCATCACCCCTTGCCCACACTAGCTGTTACTCTTTCCCCCTCTAACTAGTATGCTTAATATGGTGATAAAACACACAGGCTTCTACCTTCACTGTTCTGCCTAGGACTAGCCCTGCACCCTTCATCATGTAATTACCCAAAAACCCTATCCTGAAATAGGAAAACTTAGTTTCCCAGTGAAAATTAGGTGATTTAAACAAGTTTATGCAGGTGTAATATAATTGCTTTTCGAATGTCATTCATAATTCTTTTATAAAAAGGCTGCTATATCTTGGAATTGGTTATAGAGAGTGATGGACTCATATTTTCCTAGAAATTAATGATAGGACTGATTCTCATTTGTCCAGAATAGTTTCTGTGTGTCTGCCTAAAATATTATAGGCAGAAGGTGGAGGGCCTGTTCACTTTTCAAGCACCTCTGAAAGCTGTTTGAGATTTAAAAAAAGAAATATTGGCTCTAAAATATAAAAAGAAAATAGAAAAATTAATGTTAATTGAATGTTTTTATTATTACATTTTTATTACATTTGAAAACAGTTTTCTCATTTTGCAAGAATTTCCAGGTGTGCATACTGATTGCTGAGTAATTTCAAATGCAAATTTCAAAATTTTTTATGGTGAAAGTTATATTTAATAGGGGAATGTGGGTATGTTTTCACATTTTAATGTATTGGGTATAGCATAATTAAGCTTGCCTGGTCTCTCAAAGATCTTAAAAGGAATGAGGTCTGAAGTTAGAAATCCAGAATAGATGACTTTCTGAAGTCCCAATGAGTTTCTACCAAAAAGTGGCTTTTTTTTTTTTTCTGAGACGGAGCCTCAAGCTATCCCCCTGGGTAGAGTGCCATGGCATCACGCTCACAGCAACCTCCAACTCCTGGGCTCAAGCGAGTCTCCTGCCTCAGCCTCCCAAGTAGCTGGGACCACAGGCGCCTGCCACAATGCCTGGCCATTTTTTGGTTGCAGCTATCATTGTTGTTTGGCGGGCCCGGGCTGGGGATTCGAACCCGCCACCTTAGGTGTATGTGGCTGGCGCCTTAGCCGCTTGAGTGGCTTTTTTAATGTATGTGATAATGTATCTGGTCAGTTTTGCTCATGGTAGGAGTTGCTTTTGACCCTCGACAAGCAATTTGAACTAACCCTGACATTGTAGATTCTCTGCAAGGGTTTTCTACTTCTCAGGGTTTCTCTTGAGGCTAAGGTAATTTCCTTGGGGCTAGAATAGATTATCTGAGATTTTTCTGATGCTAAACATAATCTCACAAACTCTCATTGGAGAAAACTAGAAAGATATCTGGGGTTATTCTAACAGGCATCCATATCTTGGAAAGTTCTTTGTACCCAGGTTGAGTTACTTTTGGTGAGTATGTCAACCCAGTATCCTTCCTTGGACTTTTTTAACTACAGAGACATGGACATATTAGAGGAGGCTAAAAAGGGTGTAACTTTGGTTTTCCCAAGTATGTCTCTTTAGATTCTCAATTGCTTTTGTATTGAGCTATGGATTATATTAGAAGCAACATTTTGTTATTTGGGAAAATGACAAACGTTGATTCAGATTTGGGATATCTTGTATACCATTCACAAAAAATTGTTACTCCCAGGAAAAAAAATTGAGTTGAAGATTTTGATAAATATTGAATTCCCACTGTGTACCAGGCACTGCTATAGGTGCTTAGGATAGGTCATTGTAAGAAAACAGACAACAATCCCTGGCTTTGTAGTGCAAATATTCTTGTGGATCTCAAAAGTAACTTGGGTTGAGTCTCTCAAGCTCAACCTAAGTGAGCTTAGGTAAAAGTTGCATCACTAATATATTCACCTCCTTTCCAAACTGAAAGCCAGGACTAATGTTCAACAATCTCGTCAATAAATTCCTTTGAAGTTGTAGCATTTGACATAGGGATATATGTAACATATTTGTACGTCTGCAAAAATTTCTATGGGTCTTGCATATCTTTTAAGAGATAAAAATATAAAGTGGGAAATAAACCTCCTCCAAGGGCATAGATAATGAGAGTTTGTACACAAAATATGCACAAATGACACTTTAACAAGTCATTGCATCTTCTTCCAGGATGGGTAAAAAGATAAAGAAGGAAGTAGAACCCCCTCCTAAGGATGTGGTAAGTTTCTGATTTGAATACTAGTAGCACTTTAACAACCAGTTTTATGAATAAACTGTTCACACTGTTTGGCATGTAGCAGTATATACATGAATACATAGTGGCAGAAGTCCAAAGTCTGACTAATGATAAGATTAGTCAGAGGAATCTAACATTATATAAACAAACATTTACAACATTGTCATTATATAATTAGCACAATTAGAGAGTCATTATTAGCTTTTCCAGTGTGTGGATGGCATGTTTATAGCCTAGTTAATGAATAAATAGTTTGTTAAATACTTCACATTTGCCAATCTCTCATTAATGTTAATTACCCAAGTGAATTTTCAAAAATAACTAGAAGTTATGCTATAAGCTATTACATATGTCTATGAGGTTGTCTGGTAATGACCGTTTGGACAGGAGAAGTCCTGTATTTTCCAGTTCTGTCAAGAGACTAGCCTGGGGACTTGGCACCTGTAGCTCAAGCAGCTAAGGCGCCAGCTACATACACCAGAGCTAGTGGGTTCAAATCCAGCCTGGGCCTGCCAAACAACAATGACAACTACAATCAAAACATAACTGGGAGTTGTGGCCTGTAGTCCCAGCTACTTGGGAGGCTGAGGCAAGAGAATCGCTTAAGCCCAGGAGTTGGAGGTTGCTGTGAGCTGTGATGCTACAGCACTCTACCCGGGGCAATAACTTGAGGCTCTGTCCAAAAAAAAAAAAAAGAAAAAGAGACAGAGAGAGACTAGCTTGGGAATCATCATATTTTTCCATTTCAATGCTAAGTAATGCATCCCCCACTACAGAAATTTCTTCCCTCTCTTTAAAAGCATGGTTTTATCTCCTCTCTTTAAAGTTTGTCAATTATTGAAAAATGATACTAAAAATGAAAAATGACCTTTGACAATTTTCAGTTTAGAATATTATTTTGAAATAGACATTTGGTGTTACTTTTTTGAGGCAAAATAAGAATAGAGAAGAAGTAAACATAGTCCACAGACTCACAGGATTTCAAGTTTGGAGGAAACCAAGTTTCCTGCAGAAATCTCCCCCACGGCCTTGGAGCATTGTGTTTAATGTGGGGCTTTGAGCCAGCTTCACCAACTATGTTATTTTGGCCAAGTTGTTCTATTTGGTCAAGTCATTTCAGTTTTTCTTTACCTCTTAAGTGGTAATTGTAATATCTGATTCATTTTGGTTGTTGTATGAATTAAAATAAATTACATGAAGTTATTAGTGCATGGCACATAATTAGCACTCTGTAAATAAGATCTATTATCATGGGAATGCTCTGGACTCTGTGTCAGATCCACTCACACACACACACCCCACACACCCCTAGGTATGCAACCACGGAGGTATGATACTTCCATACAGTTGGAAACAAAAGCTACTGAAGAGCCTGTCTGCCCAGGTCCAGGAAGGCTTTTCAGAGATTGCCATTGTGTCCTCATGATGCTTCATCGTTCTGGCTGCTTTCCTTTGGACGTATTCCTAAAATGTTACAGATTCTCTTATTAATATTTTTTCCATTGCATCGTAGTTTCACATTACCCCACTTTTTGCTGCCAAATAGCATTATTTGCATCTTATTAGCAGGAAGTGGACTCATGAACACAGGACTTGGCAAACACGTTCTGATTAAATTTAGAATTAAGGGACTAATAAACACTAGATATATTTATCTAATTTACTCTCTATAACCTTCCAATATCTTGCTGGTATTGCCCTCTATACTTCTAATCCTTGGGGACACAATGGAGAACTTGGGATGAGCAATCTTAGCATGAAAAAAATAACAGCACTGGCTTCCTGAGTTCATAGCAGCCTTGGAGGCAGCCAAAGCCCTGTGTAACCTTTAACCCCTTTAACCATGGTCCCTGACTATTGATGTTGCCTTTCACAAGAGCCTTTCATCTTTTCCTTATTCTTATTCTGACTTTATATTAGTAAAGCTGATGGAGTTATGTTAAAATAGCAAACCTCTTTTCCACCTTAAAAATTTTGTTATCTCAAAGCAGTATGCCACAATTTACAGTATCTTACAGTATCTTGGCACTTGTTCCAGGATATACCTCTTTAAAGTCTATGAAAAATTTGTTCTCTAAATTGTAAATTAAAACCAGATTTAAAGAAAGATATATAACTACTTAAGAAAATAAACTTTTCTCTGTCACTAATGGTAATTTGCAGCTTATGTTTCCTAGAAGTACTGTTTCCAAAGATTTTAATTTTTTTCTTTTCTTTTTTTTTTTGAGACAGGGTCTTGCTCTGTTGCCCCAGCTAGAGTGCAGTGGCATCGTCATAGCTCACAGCAACCTCAAACTCCTGGGCTCAGGTGATCCTACTGCCTTAGCCTCCTGAGTTGCTGGGATTACAGGCACAGGCCAACACACTTAGCTAATTTTTGTATTTATTGTAGAGATGGCCTCTTGCTCTCACTAAAGCTGGTCTTGAACTCCTGGCTTCAACTAATCTTCCTGCCTTGGCCTCCCAAAGTTCTAAGACTATAGGCATGAGCCATCATGCCTGCTCACATTTTAATTTTTATCAGTCTTTGGTCTACTGGTTAAAAAAGATAATTGAGACAGCAAGAGAAGTGTTTGGAAATAGGATTAAAACAAAAAGCTCCCTTTGCTTTCTGAATATTCTCCCTTGTTCTAACATACGTTTACATATGCATATATGGTTTATTGATCTATAGTTCCTTCTCATAAAAGACATGCTCTTTAAGAAGATGCTCAGTTGTAGAAAAGATAGGACTTGAATGACCAGTACAACTGTATCCTTCCTTTCCCAATCATTGCTGTGTCTTATCAAAAGGTCGTTATGTTTTGTTACAAGGCAGGCAGGCTTACTGTAGAATGATTGCATAAAAGGATTCCCGACAGAAATGACTCTTTTAGGCAATATTTTGTATAGGACAAGGTATCCAGTGACTAAGAGTGTTGGCTCTGGAGCTGTACTGCCCAGGTTGGAATCCACACTGGATTATCCACTTATCCATTATCCACTTATGCCTCTCTGACCTTGGGCAAATTTCCTAACCTCTGTGTATCACAGTGAAGACTTAATTCACAGGACTACCCATTCACAGCAGTGAGTAAGATACATAGAATAGTGCCTGGCACTAGGTAAGAACTTAGTAAATGTGAACATTAATGATGTGGTTGAGGGTACTGTTCATCCTTCCATGGAACCCGCAAGTCTGTATGAACTGTCGAGGGATACAGGGACTTCAGCTTCAGAAGACCTGCGGGCACTGAAGCTCCCAGAGATCTGGTGTGTGGCCATCATGATTTGTGGTCAGGTGTTTGAGTTTGCAAACATGGAAATGGTATCCTCTTAGTATTTCATAGGTGATTGAGCACCAGTGGATAAATCCACAGTATCTAAATCCATAAGAGATAGTGAGCTGGCCCTGGAATCTTAGTGATTAAGTATGAAGTTAACTGAACAGGTTTGTTAATGGATCATTACTTTCTATCCGTACTGAAGAGCACATGGGAAGTGGAGTATGGCGGGTAGTGAGCCAGGACAAGGCCGATAATAGAAACCTGGGTGACCAGTCTGATTACTTGAAGAGTGTGAATGTACCCTGAGGCTTGATTTTCCTCAATCTCAGAACTCAACCTTTAATTCTTTGTCATAGACCCATAACACTGTTATGGCCTTTTTTTTTTTTTTTAAATGATGAATCACCCTCAATAAATCCCCAACAATAAAAAAAGAAAAATAAAATGTAAAATCCTTTCTGGAAAGAAAAAATAAATAAAGGAAGAATCATAGGGACATCCCCCCCCCCCCGACATTCTCTTTTATCACAGATAAACAAAGTACCATGAATTAACTTAAAAATATAAATTTATGAATAATATACCTATATAAAATTGCGTGGATAATGGTCAGCTTGCTCATCTTACTCTGAAAGTTTGCTACTTGATTCAGGTTATTACATAAACTAAAGACCATTTTAGCTATTTTCATTTTAACCTTTAGACCTTTTAGCAGATTTTTAATAAAATGTCTGGGTATTCTCTGCTAAAAGTTTATATCACACGGATGTTCTCCACTTCTTCCTATGATCGATCTCTCTCTCTTTCTCATGATCTGAGATTACTGTTGTGGTAAACATATTCACTTAGAAATTTAAAAAAAGGCCAGTGCTGTGGCTCATGCCCATAATCCTAGCAATCTGGGAGGCCAAGAAGGGTAGGTTGCTTGAGCTCTGTAAAAACAAACAAACAAACAAACAAAAAACACCAAACCTTTTATTTGTACTTATTAGCACCATAAAAATCACTCATCTATCATGATCTGTTTACACTGAGTTCAACTTCATCATTTTGTATTTTTTTAGACCTGTGTTGTCTAAGATAGTAGCCGTTAGCCACATGTGGTTATTGAAATTTAGATTTATAATAATTAAAATTAATAATTAAAAAAGTAAGAAACTCAGTTTCTTAGTCATATCACTTACATTTCAAGAGCTCAGGAGCCCCTGGTGGCCTGTGACTACTGTACTGGACAGCGTAGAGCTAGAACATTTAAAATTTCTTTTTTTGGCCAGGGCTGGGTTTGAACCTGCCACCTCTGGTATATGGAGCTGGCGCCCTACTCCTTTGAGCCACAGGAGTCTCCCTAGAACATTTTTATCATTGAAATTCTATTGGACAGCACAATTCTTGACACTTTTATTTCCCTCCCAGAGATATAGAAATATCTCTGTAAGTCAATGGTCTCTCTAATTGGCTGAGCCTGAAATTCAAAGCATAGCCAAGATGCTTCCCCTTTCTTTCATTCTTTTGGGAAATAATTTTGTTTTATCATTCATTTTGGGCAGAGTGTGAAATTATAATTTCTCAACGAGCTTGTTGGTGACTGTGACTTCCTTGCGAGAAAGCAGATGGGATATGTAATTACAGTGCAGTATTATTTATTCAGTCATGAGGCATTCTGTTATAGCTATCATTGTATTCTCAGCGCCTTTTTTAATAAAAAATTACTATGATGCTGTGGGCTCTGTAGGAGAAACAAATGTTATGCCAAGTGTCTCTGTTCTCTGCCAAACGTTGGTATTTCTCCTCCGCTGGCAGCTGTTTAGACTGTGACTCTCACAGTCGCAGGCATCCCCTTTAAGCCTCTTGTGCCTCATATCCCTTTTTCTCCTTGATGAACAGGAGATATGGCAAAATATGGAGGTGTTTTCTAAATCATCGAAGAAAGATTAAGTAATATTTAAATGGTATTTTCATGTGCCCTACTCTTTTGAGACTTGTAGTCACTCTGTGGATATCACAACATACTTACACTTAACCCTGGTCTATTTATTCACACACTTGCACTATAATAAAATCAGCTTTATCAATACTGACACATTAGAGGTCTCTGATATTCTAAAATGGGAGGGAAATCGTTTCTGAATGTGGTTGGTAGAGAAGGTAACTGGCTGGAATGTTAGGGAAGCTTCTGTAAGCGGTAAAGATGATCTTTAAGGTTGGGGTTCTCCCTGGTTCCCTGGGGGCCAACCAGGGAGCCTTATGAAAATAGGATGGGAACTGTGGACCCTCTTCCTGTAAAAATGCACTCCAAATCTTTTATACAATTTCAAGGGGAGAATGCACCCCCGGAGCCTACTGATGTCTTCATCATCAACCTTAGGTTTAGAACCTTCTTTCTAGACATGAGTAGACAGTACACAGTTAAGGCCCACTGAGGCTGTAAGAATAAAAACAGTTTTCAGAGGCACTTTATTCCTTTCCAGGCATTTGTTGAGTACACCCAAATCCCAGGTATTGTTCTTAGGTAATAGAGATGGAGAATTAACATGGTCCTTTGCCTGGAGAAATCCATTCATCTATCGGACAAATATTGAATGCATACCATACACAAGTGGGCATTGGGATGGGGAGAAAACAAACATCAGGCACCAAGGCAGTCTGTAAAAGAAACAGCCAACTAACAAATAAGGATCTAAATCAAGCAGTGATAAGATCAGTGAAGAAAAATAAAGTGGGATGTGGTATGGAGAGTGACCCAGCTACTAAAGTCGACTCTAGGTCAGGGCAGGCCTTCCAGTGGGGTCACATTTGCAAACACTTCAGTGAAATGAAGCGTGTCCAGTGCAAGTGTGAACACGCCAGCTGGAGAACAGTAACTAAATCCTCAGCAAGCGGGCCAGGCACTGTGGCTCACGCCTGTAATCCGAGCTCTCTGGGAGGCCGAGGTGGGTGGATTGCCTGAACTCACAGGTTCGAGACCAGCCTGAGCTAGAACAAGACCCCTGTCTCTAAAAGTAGCTAGGTGTTGTGGCAGATGCCTGTAATCCCAGCTACATGGGAGGCTGAGGCAAGAGAATCGCTTAAGCTGAAGAGTTTGAGGTTGCTGTGAGCTATGACGCCACAGCACCCTACCAAGGGCAACAGCTTGAGACTCTGTCTCAAAAAAAAAAAAGGAATTAGATTATGGGCTTGGTGCCTTTAGGTCAGTGGTTAGAGCTCTGGCCTCATACACCGGGGCTGGCAGGTTCAAACCCAGTCCAGGCCTGTTAAATAACAATGACAATGATGACAACAACAAAAATAGCTGGGCACTGTGGTGGACACCTGTAGTCTCAGCTACTTGGGAGGTTGAGGCAAGAGAATCACTTAAGCCCAAGAGTTTGAGGTTTCTGTGAGCTGTGATGATGTAGCACTCTACCTAGGGTGCCATAGTGAGACTCTGTCTCAAGAAAAAAACAAAAAAAAAAGAATTGGATTATGATTCACCACATCATTATCAATATTTGTCAAGTTTAACAGTAAAGTTTATTGATCAGTAAACAGTAAAGTTTACTATGTTTATTGATCCACTGTTACTGTTTTTAAGTGTTGGTCCTCCCCAGTTTGGGCTAGAGATTTTGCATGAGTAATTTGTTTAGGAGTGAATGGTTGATATACTTTCTGATTTTGCGAATGCCTGAACATATGAATGATAACCCAGCCAGATATAAACTTCTAGGGTCATGATTCTTTTCCTTGAAGCTTTCTTAATTGTCCTCTGTAAAAAGTGAGAAAAGGTGTAGGTCATTTGCTGAAGTTTTATCTTTCCACACTATTCAGTATTACTCCTGCTTTGTACTGTAATTTTCTTTTTGGTCAAGCTAATATTTTATCCATCACAATTAAGCACTTTAAACTGTCCCAGTGTTATTTTCCCCATTTGAATATTCTTCCTCCCTATCTTAATCTATCCCATTTTACCTATTCTTCATATCATATCTGGAATTTTACCACCTCCACGGACCTTTCTGAATTTACCTCAGTTCAAATTAATTTGCCCTTCCTTATCACAATATTTATTGTCTCTGCCATATGTTTTACACTTCATAGAAATCTTAGAATTTTCTATCTGGAAGAGATATAAAATAATCCAGTTCCCTAATTTTTCAGATTAAAAAAGCCATGGTCGGGGAGACAATATGAGGTTTGGGGCATTGTGGGGCTACCTTTTAATACCAAATAAGGTGGTTCTCAAGCCCTGATCCCCAGGGTCTTTCAGAAGTCCTCTCTTAAGATTTCTGGGCTTGGCACCTGTGGCTCAAGTGGCTAAGGCGCCAGCCACATACACCTAAGGTGGCGGGTTCAAATCTCCGGCCCGGGCCTGACAGACAATGATGATGGCTGCAACCAAAAAATGGCCGGCGTTGTGGCGGGCGCCTGTGGTCTCAGCTGCTTAGGAGGCTGAGGCAGGAGACTTGCTTGAGCCCAGGAGTTGGAGGTTGCTGTGAGCTGTGATGCCATGGCACTCTACCCAGGGGGATAGCTTGAGCTCCGTCTCACAAAAAAAAAAAAAAAAAAAAAAGATTTCTGTGGATTTCCAGGACCTCACTCTCTCCTGATCAGTATTGCAGCCAGCGTCCCAGCCCTTGCTCTTGGCTCTGCTAGAGGAACCTTTTCTTACTGGGTCATGCCACTGGAAGCTCACCAGTGCCAGCAGCCTCATATATAAGGCAGACTTTTTTTTTTTTTTTTGAGACAGAGCCTCAAGCTGTCTCCCTGGGTAGAGTGCTATGGCTTTACTGCTCACAGCAACCTCCAACTCCTGGGCTCAAGCGAGTCTCCTGCCTCCGCCTCCCAAGTAGCTGGGACCACAGGTGCCCACCACAACGCCCGGCTGTTTTTTGGTTGCAGCCATTATTGTTGTTTGGCGGGTCCAGGCTGGATTCGAACCTGCCACCTTGGGTATACGTGGCTGGCGCCTTAGCCGCTTGAGCCACAGGCGCCGAGCCAATATAAAGCAGACTTTTACTGAAAACTTGTCTCTGCAGAAAGAGTGTAAGAGGCTTGAGAACAAACAAGACTTTTGTAACTTCTATAGCTTCTAGAATAGAGACAGACAAATAGCAACTTTAATTTGGATGTTAGACAATGTTGTCCTGAAATCCAGCAGCCGTTTTTCCTCCAGGGGAGTTTTTATTCTGGTTAAGTCCTTTCCGGTCATTCTTTACTGCCGTCTTCTCTTTTCCCTTCACTCTTTTGACGTCATCCAATTATATTTCCTTATGCGGACTAATCTCTCTCTCCATTCTCTACCTAAAACTAACCATCACATTTTAAAAAATGTCCTGTAACATAGTAAGATGTCCATATAGGAATAGCCAACAAAAAGGACAAGCAAAAGCTTTGAAATACAATTTTTTTCCTCTGTCATAAACAGAACTCACTCCTTTACCAGACTCTGGACATAGAAGAAAAATCATATTATTTATTTTCTCCTTGCCCACAGAAAGCCTTTAGTGGTTATTTGTCATTGTTCATTTGAGTTACCCATGAATTCCTAGGTCTCACGGTAGAGGTCTTCTCAGAGCCCTATACTTTTTATTTATATTATATTACTATTTTCCCTGTTCTGATTTTAATCCAGTTTAACATCTTATATGCTCTTTTCTATTCCTTTTTCATTATTTCACATGTGCAATCCCTGCTTTTCTAGAATCTAGTGGTTGGAAAGCAGATATTGATTATTGAGATGGTTAAGGCATCAAATATATGCAAGTGCTCAAGGATTCTTATGTACTGACTAAGAATTAGACTAATAAATGTTATTTACTGAATGTCTGTTATGTGCTAGACAAGGTGCAAAGTGCTGTACATAACCTGATCTTGAATCCTCTCCTTGATCCCCATTACACAGAAACCGACACTGACATTCAGGATGAGAAATTTGTTCAATTCCCTGCAGTTGAACTGAGAAACTAGATCTGTTAGGCTCCAAAACGTTCTGCTCTTCCCACCATATCCCAGGAATTCCAAGCCACCAGTGCTGACAGTTGCTTCTCTAACAATGATGTTTTTTAAAATAAAAATAATGTCCTTACAAGGAAATGACCACATTCTTTCTGCAAGACTGTGTTCTCTTTAAGTTTGAAGATGCCGTTCTTTTTTGATGTGCTTTTTAAAGCACGTACGTGAAGGTAATATTTTTCTTTCTGCCTTTCAGTTTGATCCATTAACAATCGAAAGCAAAAAAGCAGCGACCGTGGTGTTAATGCTTCAGTCTTCAGAAGAAGAAATTTTGGTTAAAGCATGTGAAGCCATTTATAAATTTGCATTAAAAGGTTTGGGTTTTTCCAGTTTTTTTTTCTGCTTCTTCAGTTTCTTAAAATATTTACTACATAGTGAGCACTCTTCTCACTTGTCTTTTACTTACTTCCTGTCAGATGAATTATTTAAGATGACCAGAATATCATGCTAGGCTTCCCCTGAAAGTAACATGTGGCCCTAATTGTCTAACTTCATCTGAAGAAGTAATTTAATCACTGGGTAGAAAAGTCACTTTGAAGATCTCATTGTAGCTTAAAAAGTTGTGAAGTGTCACAGAGCTCCCAGTGGTCAAAGCTGGAACAATCTGAGCAAGAAAAGAAAGTCGTATTGGATTGTAACCCGGGTAGAAAATATATATCCATGAGTCCATACCAATATGAATAAGTGGTTGAATACATAAAAAAGAGAAAAGGCAAATGTCCCATGAAGAAAAATTCCAAATAGTTTATGTAGATACTTTGCCCTCAAGGAGGTAAAATATAACTTCTCACTGTTTAGGTGTGGGGTGCACTTAGTGGCACCTTTCCAAAGAGTACAATATATTGGCCTGTTGTGGTGGCTCATGCCTGCAATCCCGGTACTCTGGGAGACCGAGGTGGGTGGATGGCTTGAGCTCATGAGTTCGAAAAAATCAGGCAAATCCCAACTCAGGGACATTCTACAAAATACCTGATCAATACTACTCAAAACTATCCTGGCTATCTAAAGTGAAAGTCAGAGAAACTGTCTCAGCCAACAGGAGCTAAGGGGACATTATGACTAGCTGATATAGGAAACCTGGACAGGCTCCTGAACGGAAGGAAGATGTTAGGTTAAAACTAAGGAAACCCAAGTAACTGTGGACTTAATAATATATCACTGGTTCACTATTTGTAAAAAATGTACCATACTAATGTGGAATATTAATAATAGGGAAAATTGGATCTGGGCTACCTGGGAATCTCTGCACTATCTTTGTGATTTTTCTGTAAAACTAATATGGTTCAAAATTATGTTAATTAGGAATTTATTAACATTAAAAATCAGTTTCTATGGAAAGGTTTTTCATAGAGAATTCCCACCATAAGTGGGTATTAAGAGTTCCCATATACCCCATCCCAGTTTGCCTTATTAGTATAATCTTTTATATTATATCACTACAGGCTCTATAGAGAAACTGAACAGTGGGTCATTTATAGATATATGTGAGGAGATTTATTATAGGTATTGGCTCACGTGATTTCAGAGGCTGTAAAGTCCCAGGGTATGCCATCAGCAAGCTGGAAAACAGGAAAGCCAGGGGTGTAATTTGGTCTGAGTCTAAAGGCCTGGGAACCCAAGCTGCTGGTGCAAGTCCTGGAGTCCTGAGGCCCCAAACAGAAAGAAGATAGATGTACCCACCCAAGAAGAGAGAATTTCTTTCTTTCATCTTTTGTTCTATTCAAGCCTTCAGCAAATTGGGGAGGGCACATCTTCTACTGATTAAAATGCTAATCTCTTCTAGAAACACCCTCCAAGGCACATTCAGAAATAATCTTCTAACCAGCTGTCTGGGCATCCCTTAACTCAGTCAAGTTGACACATAAATTAACCATATCATATATATATTGCATAGAAAATCCTACTGAATCTACACAAATCTAGAACTCATTAATTATGCAAGTGTTCATTAAGTTCCTATTACATAATCAGCACTGGCACCAAGGATATAGGGCAGGAGAGAACAGGGCAGGCAGAGTGTCCATCCTCATGGGATAGGGAAGCAAAACAGAGGTCAGTAAGTAGCATGATGAACATAAAGCAGGGTGAAGAGAGGTCAGAGAGACTTAGATGTGGGGGCAACATTTGACAGGGTGATCAGGAGAGACCCCTCTGAGCAGGTGCAGAGGGAGGTCGGAACTGGAGAAGAGATGAGACCAGCTTTGTAAGCACAAGGAGAAGAGTGAGCAGGAGATGTCCAGGCTACTGTGCCCTCCCTTTCTTCTGAGGGAAATATGAGTAGAAGCCAAGAGGAACATGAAAGGCAAACAGCAAGTAAATTTGAATTACATAGTGAAGAGTTTTGATAATGTCAGTGATATCCACACATGCTTTTATTTTACCTGTGGTGTCAGGTGAGGAAAATAAAGCAACCCTCCTTGAACTTGGAGCTGTGGAACCTTTAACTAAATTGCTTACCCATGAAGACAAAACCGTAAGAAGAAATGCTACTATGATATTTGGAATCCTGGCTTCTAATAGTAAGTATCGTTGTCTTAAAATAATCAAGTAATCTCGTGTAATGTATTATCTTTCTTTCAAATTTAATGTTAAGGGATTTGTTTTAATTGTATTTAAACTGACTTTAACAGAAAAGTTAAATCAGTGTAATGCAATACATGGATGCTTTTGTATTTTAAGGACAATTTTTAAAATATAAAAATATATACAAATATATCCATGAAGAAACTCCTCTCAAAGTTGGTGATGTAGTATGTTCCAGACTTAACAGTTGGGAGATCAGTCATTTTCTCTCAAAAGTAAAATAGCTTTTTCCTTGAGTTAATATGGTATTTACCTGCTTCTACTTCATATGAGCTTGGACAATTAAGTTTGCAAACTCAGCCTAGAAAAAGTGCTACATACAACTCATCCTAGACAAAGTGCCACATACCTCCTTGCTTAATATCACTGTAGTCACCTTGGAAGTACTTCCCCTGGAAAGGTACGCACTGATGCCAGTGCCTAGTCCAAGTTCTAGGATGAGTTTGCAAACTTAATTGTCTAACCTTGTATATGTATCATAGGGAATGAAGCCCAGAGTAAAGAGTTTTGATACATTGACTTTTTTTGAAATTGCAAACCACATTTTGCCAAAAATAAGTTTAGATACATATTTACTTTTTATTTTATTTTTTATTTTTTGAGACAGAGTCTCACTTTGTCGCCCTTGGTAGAGCAGTACACCTCTCAGCAACCTCAAACTCTTGGGCTCAAGGGATTCTCTTGTCTCATCCTCCCCAGTAGCTGGAACTACAGGTGCTCACCACAATGCCTGGCTATTTTTTAGAGACAGGGTCTCGCTTTTGTTCAGGCTGGTCTCAAACTCATGAGCTCAGGTAATCCACTTGCCTTGGCCTCCCAAAGTGTTAGGATTACAGGTGTGAGCCACCGTACCTGGTCCTTATATTCACTTTTTAAATGAGACCTATTACTTGTCTGGAATATTTTCATATATTTAATATGCTGTAATAGTTTTTGTTAAAATATGCTATTACATCTATTAGAATTTTACTTTGACTGGAAACCATGCCAATAAAGTCAGTCTCTGACTTAGGAACAGTGTATGTTTTCCTTGTTATTTCTGTATGTCATAATGGTAGATTTTGAGCCAACTGATAAAAGCTTTTCAACTTATAATAAATTTTAAATGACACTGTTAGTGGTGACTGATTTCTAGCATGAACCTCAGGCTTCCAGGGTAAACATATAATTATTATGGTGCATGATAATTCCACTCTCCCCATCTTACTATAGTGTAAATAAAATGTAAGCATAGATTCCTTCCCCTTCCCCTACTTCTACCACTTTTCCTAGACCATGGGTAATGACAGTGAGGTCTCTTTATTCCGTGGTGTCCAGCAGGGACTGTGGCATTAATGTCTTCAGAGACAGTTATGAATGCAGGAGGGTAGAGGAGAGGAAAGGGAGGTGTGTGGGTCTGTGACATTACAACCTCAGCTCCAGAGCCTGTGCCTGACAGTGCCTGCAATGCTGAGGGCAGAGGGGGCT
Organism: Otolemur garnettii; assembly: GCF_000181295.1. NCBI lineage: Eukaryota > Metazoa > Chordata > Mammalia > Primates > Galagidae > Otolemur > Otolemur garnettii. The sequence goes on along the minus strand of NW_003852414.1, from coordinate 11,530,735 downwards.
CTGTAGGGGTAGTTAGGGGAAGGCAGGAGCTCTGATGGTGGCTGTGTTGTAAGGCAGGAGCTCTGGGAATGTTTTATCTGGAGATAGCAGCAGGAGGAAGACAGTCATGGTGGGTGGATGTCCTACTAACTCAGATTATGATAATAATCCTAGTTAACACTTACATAGCACTCACACCATGCCAGGCACTGTTCTAACTGCTATTTATATGTTTAATAATTTAATCCTAAGGAACAGCTCTGTGAGCCAGATAGTATTATGATTTCCTTTACATTCAGGCAACTGAGGCATAGAGAAGTTGGATAAGGTGGTAATCATATAAATCATAAATTTATATCAAGGGCTGTCTATATAATAATTCCATATTAGAGCCATATTGACTGTATAACTATAAAACAAAAACAGGGAAAATTTTCGACCAAAAAAGGGGAGGATTTTAAAATTTCTTATGTTATATAATGAATTTGAGAAACAAAGGTACTCTGTAATACCTCTTGTGGAACTCATTTTAAAAACAGGAAAGACACCTCAAAGGGTTCGGTGACTTGCCCCAAGTCATGCAGGTGGCTAGTAGCGGAACTGAGGTCAGAGCCTGGCACCTTGGCATACCCGTCTAACCTCAATTAGACTAATATCAATAGGACAAAAGTGTGCTTTTGAAAAAGTCAATAAACTTATTTTTAAGCATTTTTATCATTTGTAATATTCAAAAGGAATGTAAACAATCATGTATTAGTTCAAACAACCTGGATTGATTCTTATCTGCATTCCCTACCAGTTTTATTAAAATCAAAATTAAAGAAAAATGCTCCCAGCAAAACCAACCAACAAACAAAAATATTTATATAATAAAGAAGGGTAGGGCACAGTAACTCAACTTTTGTAACTGTGTTCTAGGTGTGTTTTGCACATTTATGGTTATTGTTCCCAGTGTTTTGGAAGGTACTAGGTATAGCTCAAGATCGAGGAGTACAGGTTAGGGTTTGTGTGGGGTCAGACTGACCTTGACCGAAACCTGTGCCCCACCACTTAATGTGTGATTTTGAGCTTCAATTTTCTTACCCATAAAATTAGATATTAATAATATTACCTATCTCATGAGGGAGTGTTCAATAGCTGTTGCCATTATAATTATTAATAAACATTAATATTCTGTTTCTGCCTTTGTAGATGAGGTTAAAAAATTGTTAAGGGAGTTAGATGTCATGAGTGCTGTCATCGCCCAGCTGGCTCCTGAAGGTAACTCTGCGTCCCACATCTGTTTCAAAAAAAAAAGGAACTGGTTTATTTTTTACATTTGATTAAATTACACATTGAAAATAGTTCGTGAACTATGAATTATAAATTGTCACTCAAATCTCTCAAACACAGCTCAATTTTGAGTTTATAAAAAATAGGTAAGCTCTAAGCAAGGTATGATTTGTAGAGCTATGGCTTTTCAAACATTTGAAGTAGCGGTTGAATAAGCATCTATCATGCAGTGTTATTTATATTTGCTATACAGAAGAAATAGTTATCCACGAGTTTGCTAGTCTTTGCCTGGCAAACATGTCTGCAGAGTACACCAGCAAAATGCAAATATTTGAACAAGGCGGACTAGAGCCTCTCATCAGGCTGCTGGGCAGCCCCGACCCGGATGTAAAGAAGAATTCTATTGAATGTATTTACAACTTGGTACAGGTAAGATTAATTTCTAGAAAGTGTTTTGACAAAATCTGACTACAGAATTTATTTTCCTGTTAAAAAGAAAAAGAAGAGCTTTAAAAAACTCACCTGTTTTGTATCATCAGATCTTCTTGGCTTGTATAAATACCTCTCAATTTTCACATTTTTTTTTTTTTTGAGACAGAGCCTCAAGCTGTCCCCCTGGGCAGAGTGCCGTGGCATTACAGCTCACAGCAACCTCCAGCTCCTGGGCTCAAGCGAGTCTCCTGCCTCCGCCTCCCAAGTAGCTGGGACCACAGGCGCCCGCCACAACGCCCGGCTATTTTTTGGTTGCAGCCGTCATTGTTGTTTGGCGGGTCAGGCTGGGGATTCGAACCCACCACCTTAGGTGTACGTGGCTGGCGCCTTAGCCGGTTGAGCTATAGGCGTCGAGCCAATTTTCACATTTTTAAAAAAAAATTTTTTTTTTGAGACAGAGTCTTACTACTGCACCCTCAGGAGAGTGCCGTGGTATCACAGCTCACAGCAACCTCAAACTCTTGGGCTTAAGTGATTCTCTTGTCTCAGTCTCCCAAGCAACTGGGACTACAGGCACTGGTCACAATGCCTGGCTTTTTTTTTGTTAATAGTTGTCATTGTTGTTTGGCAGGCCTCAGGCTGGGCTCGAACCCACCAGCCCCTATGTATGTGGCCTGCACCCTAGCCACTGAGCTCTAGGCGTCAAGCCTCAATTTCCACATTTTAGAAAGTAATTGTCTCCCATGAAAAAGTATTTTAGAACTGTATTTCTACTTAAAAAAAAAACAGAATGGCAAGCAAATTAAGGTGGGATTAGACTAGACAAAATGTACTTCTTCTGAAACAGGAAATCTAACATTCAAATTGATCATGGGCAGCTACATATTATCAATCTACCTGGTGATCTGAGCACACTGGATGTAATATATGCCCTAGTCAGTGTACCAAGATTTTGGATTAGACTCATTATTTATTGGTTAAAAAAACCTAGTGATTTGAGTATACTCAACAGAATCCAGTGTTTGCAATAGGAAGCTGTTACCTCCCTGTGCTGTTTTCCTTTGTGAGAAACTGCCTGCTTTCCCCTCCCTCACAGGCTGTCCTCCCCCCTGCCACCCTCCAACACTGCACACCCTCCCACCCCCAGCTTCCCTGACACTCAGGGTGGCCTTCCCTGCTGCTTTTCCTGCTCAGGTTCCTCACCAATGACCACATGTGTTTGATAAGCTTTAGACTGAGCAGCTGAAAATACCAAAACACCATTTTAACTAGCTCTATATTTTTCTTAAATGAAAATAATTACCATCCACAATTTTTAGTGACAGAAGCACTAAGCTAATTACAGTATATTAGTTTCCTAGGGCTAACAAAGTACTCTGTACTAACAAAGCACTACAAAGTACTTCAAACTGAGTGGCTTCAAATTATAGACAGTCACAGTGCTGGAGGCGAGAAGTCCAAGGTCAAGGTGTCTACCCAGGACACTGAGTGGAATCTTTCTTTCACCCGTGCCCAGACTCTGGTGGTGGCCGTCAATCCTTGGCCTTGGCTTATGGCTGTTTCCTGACAATCTCTTGCTCTATCACCTCTCTTCTTATGAGGGCACCAGTCTTCTAAGGACACCATGAAGTGTCCACCCTCACCTGGGGCCATCACCTCATCTTAATAAAGTATATCTGCCAAGACCTTGTTTCCAGCAACCTCACATTCTGAGGCACTGAGGTTAGGACTCCAACATATATTTTGTGGTGGTGGGAACACTGTTCGACGCATAAGAAAAAGCAACCTACAACATTTATGTTTAAAGGAAGCTAAATAGTGGAGATCAGTTGGAGGATGAGCAGGGTAAAGCTACGTTGTAAGGGGCCTTTTCCACATTCATTGCTATTTTATGTTTACCACAGTTTGATTAAAGATGTCACGACTTAAGAGTCAGAGTTGGGAGTTTTTTTTATGGCTTCTTGGCTTGTTTTCTCTACTGCTTACTGATCCTGACCACCCACCTCCTCACTCTCACTCATGCGTCATAGACACACATGCAAAACTACTTGTCTAAACTAATGATGCTTTGATATTGTAAATGTCTTAAATCAAGGTCACGTATCTGAACTAAACCTGTTATAGATTTGCATATACAGGGCCTGCCAACAGCACTGCATGCAGAGAGGTACATCATAAACAATCCATTTGAATGAAGATAATAAGGAATCAGTGCCATCATTTTATCCTATCAAATACTATTTGAAACAGTATATCAGAGTGTGAAAGAATTCCATTATGCATAGATTTCATTGTAATGCTATTTATAGGAATAGGGATTTGCTATACAATAAAGAAACAATGGATATTGCCAAAGTTGTAGGTTAGGTATGTTTCCTGTTTTGAAAACATCTGTAGTGTTAAAATGAATATTTTTGTGTTCTCAGCTGAAAGTCTGTTTAGTTTTGTTTGTGAGTTATTTTGGAGGGGAACCTGTAATAAAAGATGGGAAAATTATAATATTTTCTTTGTTAGAAAATAGAATTTCTCCATTTTTAAGATTGGATTTTGCTTAAAATCACTAATTTGATCGTTTGTGTTTCCTGGCAGGATTTTCAGTGTCGAATTACACTTCAAGAACTAAATGGAACCCCTCCTATATTGGAGCTCTTGAAGTCAGAATATCCAATTATTCAGTTGTTGGCTCTTAAAACCTTAGGTATTATTACAATTGATAAGGAGTTCCGGATCATGCTAAGGGACAATCAAGGACTGGACCACCTTCTTAAGATCCTGGAAACCAAGGTATTTTCAACATTCACTCAACTCTCTGAGGAAATGTATGTCTCATAAATATTGTTATAAAATGTGAATTGCAGAATGTTTTTTAAGGCTCGGCCCCTGTAGCTCAGCAGCTAGGATGCCAGCCACATACACCGGGGCTGGTGAGTTCAAACCTGGCCCAGGGCCTGCCAAATAACAATGACAACTACAACAACAACAACAAAAAATAGCTGGGTGTTGTGGTGGTTGCCTATAGTCTCAGCTACTTGGAAGGCTAAGGCAAGAGAATTGCTTAAGCCCAGGAGTTTGAGGTTGCTGTGAACTGTGATGGCACAGCACTCTACTGAGGGTGACATAGTGAGACTCTGTCTCAAAAAAAAAAAAAATTTTTTTTAAAGTGAGAGTTCATTATATTTAAGCATGGTGTACTAAGTATAATGAATTAATTTGCTTATTGCCACATAAAGTTAATTTACCTGATTTAATCAGATTAATTATAGAGGCATTGTAAACTAATTTTATCTTCTGATTAAGAAGATTTAAGATTTTTAAATTGTTGTCTTTGGTCTTCCTTCTGATTTCCTGAAACATTTAGAGGGAGTCAGTCTTTCAACCTTGGTCTATCATGATTTTTTCTGGGATAAAGCGAGAAGAGCATTGACCTTCTAGATACATCTTGATAAACAGTCAAGCTAAATTTCCATATAGCTGCTAGTATGTAATGAATTACATACTTTAGAATATGTATGCATTTGAGTATTTCCTGTTACAAAAATTAATCTAGCAATTTATTGAATACCATTTAATTGACTTGAAGCAATTCAGATAGCTTCTAAAGTACCCATCATCTTAAATGCATCAAGCAGATTGCAGGTCTATTGTTCTTACTTTAATATTTAGTAAATTAAATTTAGTAACAGAAATCTATTCTTGGTACCTCTTTGAAATTCAGGAGACAAGCACAGATTGAAGGAGTAACAAATTTGTATTAAGTTTCATACTTATTAAGTCTTTTTTTTATTTTTTTGAGACAGTCTCACTTTGTCGCCCTCAGTAGAATGTCATGGTGTCATAGATCACAGCAAACTCAAACTTTTGGGCTCAAGTGATCCTCTTGCCTCAGCCTGCCGAGTAGCTGGGACTGTAGGCACCTGCCACAATGTCTGGCATTTTTAGGGATGGGGTCTCGTTCTTGCTTAGGCTGGTCTCGAACCTGTGAGCTCAGGCAGTCCATCTGCCTTGGCCTCCCAAAGTACTAGGATTACAGGCATGAGACACCACGCCCGGCTGCTTTACTTATTCAATCTTTACCTTTTTTTTTTCCTATAAAACCAAACCTCAGAGCTTAATAGACTAGGGAAAGTTAAGTACAATATGAAAGAACAGTAATGGCACATGTGCATTCCCAGCCACGAAACCCACCTGCCTTTGACTTGTTGAACCCATATGTGATATCATATCATTACATTAGTGGTACACAATTCTTTTTTTTTTTTTTTTTTGAGACAGAGCCTCAAGCTATCCCCCTGGGTAGAGTGCCGTGGCATTACAGCTCACAGCAACCTCCAACTCCTGGGTTCAAGCAAGTCTCCTGCCTCCGCCTCCCAAGTAGCCGAGACTACAGGCGCCCGCCACAATGCCCAGCTATTTTTTGGTTGCAACCGTCATTGTTGTTTGGCGGGTCTGGGCTAGGGATTCGAACCCGCCACCTTAGGTGTACGTGGCTGGCACCTTAGCCAGTTGAGCTATAGGCGCCGAGCCAGTGGTACACAATTCTAATAGCACTATATAACAAATATTTAATCCTGTTTTTAAAAATGGAAGCTGAAATGAGAGATGGGATTTAATTTGCCCTATGTCACATAGGTAGGACGTGATTAACCACAGGGATGAACCTAGGTTTGTCTGGGGTATCACAGGACTCTCCCTTGCCTGATATTTCCCCTGTCTTTTAATCAGGAAAAGGGATGGAAACTTCTACTATGTGGGCAGGAATTATATGCATATGTCATATATGTGATTTTACTAAATTTGTTATTCTTGAGTGTGATAACATTTTCATTTGTGAAATGAAAAGAATGATCGTGATCATCTCATTATACATATGATCAGTAGAATAGAATTTTAATATCAGTCATATCGGCTCAGCGCCTGTGGCTCAAGTGGCTAAGGCGCCAGCCACATATACCTAAGGTGGCGGGTTCGACTCCAGCCCGGGCCCGCTAAACAACAATGATGGCTGCAACCAAAAAAAATAGCCAGGTGTTATGGCGGACGCCTGTAGTCCCAGCTACTTGGGAGGCTGAGGCAGGAGACTCGCTTGAGCCCAGGAGTTGGAGGTTGCTGTGAGTGTGATGCCACGACATTCTACCCACGGCGACAGCTTGAGGCTGTGTCTCAAAAAAAAAAATATCAGTCATATCAATCTCATCTTATAAATGAGAAAAAGTGAGGCCCAGAGAATAACTTGAGGTTGAATAACTTGCCTATGGTCAGAACTAGGAACTATATGAGAATTTTTTCTCAAAACACATTTACCTATATTCTAGTGGGAGAAATTCGAAGAATACAAAAAGATACTGAGGGTGAAATTAAAGTGCTTCTCTTATCCTCACCTAAGATTGAGTTGTTCTTTTTAATTTTGCACTTTTCAAGTCTAAAATCTCCATTTTTGAAGTCTCATTTCTCTGGTGAGCTTTCCTCTGTGAACGTATTTATAATAGCTGCTTTGAAGTCTTTAACTACTTAATCCAGCATCTGGCCCTGTTCAGAGTGGGTTTCTACTGACTGCCTTTTGTTTCTGAGTTAGAGTCACACTCCCCTATTTCTTTGCGTGTCTGGTACGTTTTGGTGAGGAATGAACACTGTAGACAATTCTAGTGATTCCAGATTCTGTTGTGTTCTTCCGAGGATTGTTGACAGTTTGTTCTAGGAGGCAGTGAGCTATAAATTCTTTTTCTCTCATAATGTGGCAACAGCCGGTATATCTGCTCACTTCTTCCAGTTTCTAGTTGCCGCTGGTTTCAGCCTGACTCCCTAGAGGTGTCCCCAGAGCCGCGTCTGTGGTTTGGTGGTCAGCCTCGGCTCCTCTGTCAGCCTCAGCCTCTGACCTCTGACACTTCAGGCTACTAAGGCTTCAGCTTTCTGCCAGCTAAGCTGTGCCTGGCTTGGGGAATGCACTCTATTTAAAAAGCAGTAAATTAAACAACTCACCTAGTACAGCTCTTTCTTTCAAGGACAAGATATATTACTTTCTAGTCCCTGCCTGTTTATCTTCACGAGGGTCCCTGGAGTCCCCTCCGTGCATATATAGTCTGGTGAACCGGAGATCTGAGCAATTCAGAGCACAGATAGCTTCCTAGAGAACCTTGCCCCAGCCCTACAAGGCACGTAGTATTTTAACCCTGTGCTGTACCTGAGTCTTCAAAAGGCCATTCTATCAAGCAGGCTGCTTCAGGAAGGCGGGGAAATGGTAAACCAGTGAATGCCGTGAACATGAGCCCATTGCTACAATTTTTTTGCAGTGAAGTGAGTTCTTTGGTGAGAAGCAATGCTGTGTGGTTCGAGTGGGTCATCCTTTCTGTACTTCTCCCACTTTCTGAATTTTTCCCTTAAATTCCTGGCTGTTTAAGTAAGGCTATGGCTGTCCACTGTTGCTGGGCTCAGGCAAGAAAGCCACAAACTCACAATACTTCCCAGTTGTAAATTTTAAGAAATATATTTTCATCAGCTTCTGTTTGCTTTTCAAAAAATACTTTGTGCAGATTTTAAAATTGTTTTTGGTAGAAGTTTATAGGAACAACTTCATTGGCTACTATTATTGGAAGTATTCTCTTAAGCATTATTTGGTTTCCCATAAAACATTTTGTTTATTTATTTATTTATTTATTTAGAGGCAGAGTCTCACCATGTTACTCTCAGTAGAGTGCTGTGGCATCACAGCTCACAGCAATCTCCAACTCCTGGGCTTAAGTGATTCTCCTGCCTCAGTCTCCCAAGTACTTGGGACTATAGGCGACCATCACAACACCTGGCTATTTTTTTTGTTTTGGTTTTGGTTGTAGTTGTCATTGTTGTTTGGCAGGCCCGGGCTGGGTTTGAACCCGCCAGCTTTGGTGTATGTGGCTGGTGCCCTAGCTGCTGAGCTACAGGCACTGAGTCATGGCTTCCATAAAACATTTTGGAGTAAGGGAAATGAGAAAAGGTGAGGCAAATGGTTAGGAAGAGTGATATTACTTTGATAAACAAAACTCTGAGGCCTCGGTCACAGCAAAATTAATTATATTATGTCTCTCTTGTAGTAAAATTTGGGAAGCATAAATTTCTTTTAGTATAGCTTTTTAAAGTTGTATTGACTTTTATTAGGAGTTGAATGACCTTCATGTAGAAGCACTTTCAGTGATAGCCAATTGCCTTGAAGATTTGGATACTATGGTGATGATCCAGCAGACAGGGAATCTTAAAAAGCTCCTGTCATTTGCAGAAAACTCTACAATTCCTGATGTGCAGAAGAATGCAGCCAAAGCAATCACTAAAGCAGCTTATGATGGTACATCTCATTTTATATAAACTAAGTACACGTATTTCCTCTTGTATTCTTAATTTTGACCAGTATAACAAATGCTGAAGTATTTGCTTTAAATAACTATTTAAGAATTGTTCTGTACTTCTGAAGGCCAAACTCATCTCACTTCTCATGAGTTAATGTGGAAATTGCTTTGTCAGGGATATAATAAATTCCATATGATTTAATTATAATCTTATTTTAAAAAAACATATTCTTAAATTAAGTTTTAAGCCTTTCTTTTTCTTGAACTTGTGGGATTATATAGAATGTATGCATTGTTTCTGAGCCTGAAGGTATTGTTTGAAGAAATTCACATTCAGAATGATACCTATAAAGTCATTTTCAAGTTTCAGCCAGAGCCTAGTAGGGCTATGTTTTATAGCTCTGAAAAGTAATACACTCATACTATATACATAATGCAATTTCCACTTCGGTGACAAGCTATGTTGACATAAATCTGTAAACTATGAGAGATTAATTACATCAGGAACACTGAAGATGAAATTATAGTTTTAATTTATGTATATTTGGAGTCTTTTATTTAATAAAAGATGTGATTTTATTTTTCCCCTTCCACATCACTACTCTTACAAATGATGACAGTGTTAACTATTTTAGGTGATTGATATTCTCGGTGTGTGTACTCACATCTGTATGTATGCCTATGAGGATGGGATATACTTCCTTCCCAGCTCCTCCTGGATTTCCCCAAGGCAAAGCTTTAAATCGTTCAGCAGAACTTTACTATCCTGCATGTAGTAGGCACAGGGGGGCCTCCGGAGTCACAGTATAAATGTCCAATCGAAAGACAGGTTGTGAAATTAAGGTTTTTAATATTGGCAAAAGTTCGTTTATTCAGTATTCTGTCCAATGGAATTTAGACATTCCTAGAGCTGGCCAGTTGTGTTTTCTTTCTATTCCAGCCCTTCTTTAGCTAATGGAGACTCAAGGAGAGGTGTAACAGGAAGATACGGGCAACATCAAGCCCACAGTTTTGGCGTATCTCAGCTTCTCTTTGGAGAATCTTTATGTGTGTCAGCATGGTCGGGTCCTTCTGAGTCTGTTTCAGCCCTTCTTGGGCTCCTGTGATGTCTCCTCTCATTGCCATGGTGTTGGCAGGTGCACCAGCCAAAGTTCCTCCTGGTGGTTGGGTCCTTGTGCTAGTTCCACACCTGACACTGTCATGACCCAGTTATGTGAGCCTAAACCAGTTATGAAGTACAGCCTGTCCAGACCCGTTTGTTTATTCAGTTGTTAATGGCTTGTTGGGCTCCAACCCAGAACAGTCAAGTAAACAGACCAGCACACTGCAGTGTTAAAAGAATTGAATGAAAGAAACAGAAGATTCCCCCAGGAAGGCTGCCCCATACAAGCTTGGGTCAGAGAAGTCTTTCTATGTGCTGGGACTTGGAGTGAAGCATACAAAGTGGCTGGGCAAAGAGGGTCCAGGTAGGATAGAGGGGGACCAGAAGTTCTCTAAGAAGGAACAGTGTGTAAAGGTCAGGGGAGAGAGAGAACCTGGTCAGTTCCACAACTGAAAGTTTTCAGAATGGCAGGTGTGTAGGATGTGGAAACCTGAGAGTTCAGGCTGTTGAGGCAGTGAGGGGCCGAATGCTGCAGGGGGCTATAGGCCAAGTGAAGGACTTTGGACTTTACTGGGAACAAAGAGCCATTGGAATGGCTTAGAGAAGGGAGGAACATTACAGATTTTGACTTTTTAAAGAAAGCACTTTTGCAACAAAGTGGAGAAGAGGTTTGAAGCTTGTAGGACCAGACAGAGACGACTAGGAAGGGGTTGCCGTGCTAATCTGGGTGAGACACGAAGGTGCCTGAAGCAGAGATGTGTGGTCATGGTGGGCTCCAGGCCTTTTGCAAGGAGAACCTCCAGCACAGCGCTGGCCACACTGAGGGGTCTCTGAGGATTTGTTGAACCTGCGTGGGTTAAGGGTGGAAGTGGATAATGTCGAGGGTGAAGCTAAGTTTCTGGTTTGGACAACTGGGAGTAAAATGGAGCGACTCACAGAAATGGAAATTGAAGAAGCAGGTTGTGGTTGGAGAAAAGGAAATGAGTTCCATAAAAACAAAATCATGGTAAAATATACATAATGTAAAATTTATGGCCATTATAACGATTTGTAAGTGTGCAGTGGCATTAAATACATTCACATTTTTGTACTACTGTCCTCTGTCCTTCCACGGGACTCTTTGTGTATAGCAAAAAGTAAAACTTTATACTTGTTAAATAGTAACTTCCCTCTTCTCTCCTCCCCCCAGCTCTTGGCAACCACGATTCTACTTCCTATTTCTATAAATTGAATTACTCTAGATGGCTCATATACATAAAATCACACAATACATGGCCTTTTGTGAGTGTAAAGCAGTTAGCATGACGTCTTCAAGATTCATCCACTTATAGCAGGTGTTAGAATTTTCTACCTTTTTAAGGCTGAAAAATATCCTATTTATGAGTCTGTACACACAAATCCATTCACCCATTGATGGACAGTTGGGTTGCTTTGGCCTTTTGGCTGTTGTGAATAATGCTGCTATGAACGTAGATGTACAAACACCTCTTTGAGTCTCCACTTTCTTTTGGACATGTGCCTAGAATTGCTGAACCATATGGTAATAGTCTTTTTAATATTTTAAGGAACTGCCATATTGTTTTCCATAGCAGCTGCACCATGTTACATTCGACCCACAGAGCACAGAGTTGTAATTTCTCCATATCCTATCTGACACTTGTTATGCTCTGCATTTCTTTTTTTTTTTTTTTAGTTTTTAGTTTTTAAATTTCAGATTAGTAAGGGGGTGCATATGTTTTGTTTACATTCTTTGTATTCATACAGACTGGGTCAAAATTATACGTGTTCCCTTCACCTGGATAGTGGGCACTATACTCAACAGGTGTAAATATGCTATTCTCAGTTTTTATTTTTTCGCAGTAGCCATCCTGATGGATGTGAGGTTGTGTTTCACTCTTGTCTTGATTTGCATTTCCCTAATGATTAGTGATGTTGAGCATCTTTTTCATGTTCTTATTGGCCACTTGTATATCTTTTTTGGAGATGTTTATTTAAGTTCTTTACCCATTTTTAATCAAATTGTTTTTATGATGTTGAGTTGTAGGATTCTTTGTATATTCTGGATATTAACCCCTGATCAAAATATGTGACCTGAAAATATTTTCTTTCACTCCATGGGTTGTCTTTTCACTCTGTTGATTGTGTCCCTTGATGCACAAAAGATTTTAATTTTGATATAGTCCAATATATCTATTTTTTTCTTTTGTTGTCTATGCTTTTGATGTCATATCTAAGAACTCATTATCAGATCCAGGTCATAAATATTTTCCCCTATGTTTTCTTCTAAGAGTTTTATAGTTTTAGCTCTTACGTTAGGTCTTGATCCATTTTGAGTTAATTTTCGTATATGGTATAAAATAATCATCCAACTTCATTCTTTTCCGTGTAGACATCCAATTTTCCTAGCATCAGTCTGTTAAAATCCACTCTTTTTATGTACTGCAAAGGAAGTCAAGCAGACAGTCTTTAAGTCCCTTCTGGCACTGACGTTTTCTGATTATACTTCCTTATGCTAGTTCTAAAATAACCACATTTCAATTTCAAGTCGTGTCTCCTCAGTCTTTATTTTGGAATTGAATGACTAAATCTGCCTGTACTTCACTTGTGTCATTTGTGACTGTACAGCGTTCCCTTCAGCTGTCCCTTTTCCAGACTGAAAAATCCACATTTTGTTTAGTCTCTCCCTACACACCGTGTTCTCAGGCTATCCCGTGATCATTCTCTTACCTCTTTGGGACTTTCTCTATTTTATGATACCCTCCTTGAAGTGTGTTTCATAAGTATTATGAAAAGTACTTAAAAAATATGCATCATCAGGCAGTGCCTGTGGCTCAAAAGGATGGGGTGCTGGCCCCATATGCTGGAGGCGGCGGGTTCAAACCCAGCCCCGGCCAAAAAAAAATATATGCACATCACTGTATATAATATAAAGAGAAGTTATTTATGATTATTTTCAATTTCAATCTTATGCAGTTTTGGGCCAAGGCTGGGTTTGAACCTGCCACCTCTGACATATGGGGCCAGCACTCTGCTCCTTTGAGCCACAGGCACCACTCACAGTCTTATGAATTTTAGTCATTCTCTTAACTACATTGGCATACTTGGCCAGCCCTTCAAGGGAACACTCTACAGTGAACCTCAGGTCCTTTTTCTTAGGACCTAGAGCTCAAACATCTTTCATTTTAAATGCTAACATTTCTGATTTCTAGTTTTTAAATGCAAATGTTGCTTCAAGTCTAGTATTATATTTTCTTTAAAGCCTAGTCAAAGACCAATGTATACAAGTATTCTATTAAATCTTAGAAAGCTGCACTCTGCTTATGATTTAACGACCATTTATTATGTGTGTGCTGTATGTAAGGCACTGTCCTAGAAGATAAGGATAGACAGTGAAGGAGCCGAATAAACATATGTTGAATTGACAAAAAAAAGATGTATTTCCTGTAGAATACAGAGTTTGATATTTATCTTTAGGCCAACTTTATAAATTACATTGTGCAGTTCTTTTTGTCTTTACTCTTTTATCTACTTGATATACCATATATGAGTGATACGTTAGACATTCTCCTTGTTATTTTTGTCGATTTTCTCTTATAATTTTACTTTAAGCAACTTTGCTTTATTTGATGTTGTTTAATATCCATTATTATGTTTTTAAAAAAATCTCACTTGCCACTCTTTACCTTTAAATTCTAATTGATTGTAAGATTGTTATGTATTATCCAGCATGGTCTCGGCAGAAAAAGAGTTGTGCAAACTCCAGATGGCATAACTAGAGATGAAAGAAGGAACTACTTTCAGAAGTATAGTTGGGGTGAGGACGACACACAGGGGATGATGAGGTAGCCACAGATTAGCAATGCTGGGAAACCTTCACTAGCACTAACTAGGTCCAAAGGGCAAGGCAAAGAAATATTTTTAGATTTGTATTTATAACTACTATATTTGGCCTTATTCTAATTTCATGTTTTAAGCTTTTGCTCTTTTATTTCTTAAGCTGTTTGCTTTACCTCTTACATATTTAAAAAATTCTTAAAATGTTTTAAAGATAAAGTTGTATAGTTGTTTAAGATACTTAGTAATTTTGCTTCTACAACTCTTTCTGATATTTATAAATTTAACAGGAGGTTATAGATCAAGGGTCCTCAAACTTTTTAAACAGGGGTCCAGTTCACTGTCCCTCAGACCGTTGGAGGGCCGGACTGTGGGCCAGGACGAGTCAGCTGCTAAGGCGGCAAAAACACCCTGCGGGCTGGATAAATGTCTTAGGTGAGCCACATGTGGCCCACGGGCCACAGTTGGAGGACGCCTGTTATAGATTCTCCTCTCAAATCTATAAACCTCTCTTTTATAGGACTCACTTTGCCATTGCATTCAATTTTATCCACATTTGTGATTTAGAATTATGTACACATTGAATCTGTTTCTCTGTACATCGTTAATTTCTCATAATAAAGCTTATCTATTCTTAAAACTTTATTTTAGATTGATTTCTCAAAGTATATTTTTTCAGTAAAATAATCTTTTTTCAAATATTCAAGAATGGTGTGATTTTGAGATCTCATCTTCTGAATAAATTTATTGCCTTCAAACATATATGACAATTTAACTGGGTTTGGAATTCTTGTGTCAAAATATTTTTTCCTTAAATATCTGTAAATCTTGCTTGCGTAGAGTCCAAGTCTGAGGCCAGCCTGATTTCAATTTGTTTTGTATAGGTGGCGGTTTTTTCCCCCTTATATTGGGGTAGATTTTTTTTATCTTGTGAGTTCAAAAATTTTGCCAAAATGTGTCTGAGTTCCCCCTCCAGGGTGTTCAACACAGTGAAGCCTTTTGATCTGCAGACTTTTCCCCTAACTCAGGAAAGTGTATTTTTCTATTGTATTCTTAACTGTTATAGTTCCATTTAATCTTTTCCCCAGGAATACTTGTTATATTCAAACCGTCTCTGCTCTCTGTCTTTCATCCTGTTTTGTAGTCTTTCCTAATTTCGGCTATCAGTGTTCACAACACAATACAGAGTGCTCTGTCTAGGCCTGGCTCTGATGAAAGACAAGGCTTACAGGTGCCTTCTCCCCCTTCTCCCCATCAACTGAGGTGGCAATGGAATCCTGTAGCCCAGTTTTGGATGATGATGAGACTTTTCTCTGGTATAATGTTGCAACACCAAAGTTCTGTCTTCTCCACATGCCACTGGTCACACAGGAGGAGGTTAATAGAAGTTTGGAACATTCTGCGAGGCCCGTAATTGTTTGTTGACCAGGGGTGAGTTATAGAAATTTCTTTCTTCTTCTCTTGCCCTTGCCCCAGGGTCCTCTTTTTCTTCTTTTCGTTTCAGTCAGCCTCTTTGACAGACCAGTAGGTTTTAAACAGCCCAACCTCTTCCTCTCATTTCCATGGCTTAACCTATATGACTTGTGCTTCCATCATTCTGCCAAAATAGTCCTTGTAGAATTTGACATTGACCTCCCAGCTCCTAAATCCTACAGGGCTCTTTCACTTGATCTCTGTGTGGTGTTCCTCACCGCTGATTGCCCCTTCTTCCTCAAAGCTCTTCATTCTTTGGCTGCCCAAACACCTCTCTCTCCTGATTGTTCTCCTGCTTATCAGACCATCCCTTCAGCTTTGCCGGCTTCCTCTCCTCTGCTCACCATTTCATTGTTAAACTTGCCTTCCTGTTCCCTGTCTTGTTCTCTTTTAAATCTCCCCAAGCAATCTCACTTCTGACTAATGTTTCAGCTGCCTCCTTATTTGCTGTGGAATTGTTTCTAATTCTGACCTGTCTCCTGAGTTCCTGCCTGCATTTTTGGCAGCTTCCGATCCCGTCCAACTGCATTTCCCAGACTCATCTTTGAGGAGTCTTGAATTCCTTTGACAATCTGTACAAAGTGTAACCTTCCCAAAATAAACATATGCACAACATTCTGTGTATAATTCAGGGAGTTCATGGACTGCTCGAAGCCCTTCTGTGTTTTCTGGATCCTTGAGCCCTAAGAATTAAGAACTATTTGCCACTTGAACTAGAATAATGAGGATCAAGTCCAGATGTGCTCACTGGCTACTGGAGAGTCTCCCATTTTATATTAATGCAACCACACGGCCATTGATTATTAGTTTGTTCTTGCTCGGGCAGCCTCCATCGTGTTCTCGAGCATGTAACGTAGGCTAGACCATAATTTTGTACTCCTTTGCTCTGGTTTAGGCCCTTTGTCTGGATTTTGATTTTGGAAATCCTGTTTTGACCTTTTGGTATCCGTGCTCCTACATTGGCAAGATTTAGAGGGGAAATCAAATTTTCTAATCATGTTCATTTTCAAGGTGTCAATAACATCACTGTGTTCTCCTTCTGACCTTAAGAAATTAGAAAATGTAATTTCTCCCGCTTTAACCTGGTCTAGCCTGCTGTGAGTTAAATGTGCTGTCAGTTTCTTCACACCAGACTTTCATCTGACTCTATTATGGAAGATTAAAGCAACAACCTGTGCATGAACTAAGGTAACCTGACCCTGCTACTTTAGAAGACCAGGCAAGCACAGCGTAAAAGTTAACTTCTGTTGGTTAGCGGAATCTCCATTTTCCAGATGGGAGAGATTAACATCCACCCTAACATCACTCAACCAGCTGACCATGTGTATCACAGGAGGGCTCACTCACCACTGTCTTGCAGATTTCACCTTACTATGCCTAAGGCTTGTATGTTATAATTTGACTCCCTCCAGTAGTAACTTGTAGTAACTTTCCTCCATCCACTTCGGCAGAGTCTCCTTTCTCCCTAAATTGTTTCCACCTTTGGTGTTTGTACAAACTCACTGGAAAAATACGTCAAATCCAATGGGGCCAGAGGTGGTTTGATTTTCATATATCCTTGACACAGCTGTTCTAAACCTTGATTCTAGGAATCTCTAGACCAGCAGTTCTCAACCTATGGGTCGTGACCCCTTTGGGGGTTGAATGACCCTTTCACAGGGGTTGCCTAACACCATCAGAAAACACATATTTCAGTTATGAAGTAGCAATGAAAGTAATAATAATTTTGTGGTTGGGGGGGTCACCACAACATGAGGAACTATATTAAAGGGTTGTGGCATTAGGATGGCTGAGAACCACTGCAAAGATATATGATTCCTTAAAGATTAAAGCTTTCTCTCTGTCCATATATCCATCCTAGTAGATCCTTAAGAGTGAACCCTCTTCTGGTTGGAAGCACAGATCTCTTGAGAAAATCTCTTCCTTCCAGAACAGAATTCCCCTAAGGATCTGAAGGCCCTTGTGGGTGGAACTGCCCACTTCTGATCAGAACATGATAGTAGGCCAGAAGCGACATCCGTGGGCCAGTGCTAGAGGATAGCTTCCTCAATTGCCTGATTATTCTCTTTTTTTTGTTGATTTATTTACCTCTTTACTGTGTTTCCCTGGTCAGATCCACCATCGCCATCTCTTCTTCCCTCTCCTAACCTGGATTCTAGACTATGCCTTCTCTTTGTATTTCTTGTCTAATCTTTTGTATAATCCACCATATGACCCCTACCTGCCAGATGCCGTCAGCTTAACCCTACGTGTCTTATTTTCTATTAGTTACAATGGTGAACTCTAAAAGCTTAACAAGAATTAACAAAGTATTTCTATATTGAATGTAAATAATCTTAGAGGAGTCTTAAAAATTTCTCCCAGTTGGAAAACTCCACTCATAAGTAGATTTTGGCATTGTTCCTTACAGTGTTAAGAACAAGATACCTATCAATATTAATTTATAACTTTTTGTTACTCTTTATCATCATAAGAATTCTTTTTAGATGAGGTCGTGCACTGTCACTAGCACAAAACACAGTCTCCGAGTTTTGTTTGTTGTGTAAAGCTTTAACATGCATCCCCCCTGTGGGAAGTCCAAATCCATATGCCTTTGACCTGGCACCAGTAGGAGGAAGGTGTTAATTACTATGTTGCTATGAGGTTTATGAACTGGCATTAACATCTCAGCAGGAGCAAAGGTGGCACAATAGCAACTACTGAGAATGGGTGAAGAAAAGCATCATTACATACAGATTTATTTTCAGTAATGAAGCCTCATGCTTTTTATTTTAGTGATAGGGAACAAATATTATTGTTAAAGACCATCATTCGATTAGTACCATAACTATGTTGCCATCTTTATGATCTGCGTAATTAAAACACAAATACTTTACTTCTTGGTGTAGTAATTCAATGAAAGTACTTGGTTTATAAGTTAATTCATCTTGTAAATCTATTATAGCCACGCTGCAGTCAGCACATTTGAGGTTTAGCAAACCCAGCTGGATTTTGAGAGCCCTCCCAGCAGGGTTGAGAAACTAATTGCCTACAGTAATTTATTTACATTATTTAAAAAAAAAATCTTTCCAATAATTGCATATATATTGTTTTTTGAATGCAACAACTATACACTCCAAAGTTAGTCTTTACAGATTAATTATTTTGGCTGATTTTTCTGATGGAATCCATGCTAAGAGTACTGTTTAGGAACTCTGGTTTAGAGCCATCTGGGAAGCCTTAATGATAAATCTAAACATTTTACACCAGAGACTCTAGCAAAATTTCAGATATTATATCTTTAGTGAAAAATAATAAAGATTACATATATTTTAAAATGTTTTAGGAGCCACATACTTGAGATTTAAGGTACTAAATGCAGCTTTTTTTAATGAAACACAGTCATGCCTGAATTCTAATGTTAAATGAAAATAGCAAGGAATTAAAATGATAGGATTATAGTGTGGCTCCCGATTGGTTTAAGAAGAATGAGCAGAAGTGTTAGTAACAGCCTGTGCCAGTTTTGGCCAGATTGCTTAGTATACATCTGTGTATCTGATGAACAAAGACCAAAGGTATTTGCAAATATGGTGCCATCTGAATATAATTCTGCTTCTATGAAAAAGGGCTATTTTTTGGAATCGTTGTTATGGAAGGAAGAAATAACAACTTTAAAGTGGAAAGTTAATTGCTATTAATTACTGAAAATAGCCTTGGAAAAAAGTTAATTCAGATGTGTATAAGAAATAAAGACATTCCACATGAGATGGTGTAATCTAAATTATCAACATTTTTTTGCAGAGATTCTTATTCTAATAGAATATTCTTCTCTCAAATATTAATGTCCTAAGAGCACATATCACACGTTCTTCTATTTTAATCATGAAAATTGACTTTCTAAAGGTTAATTTTATAAACTTTATAAATGTTATTAACGGAGAATCAAATCTGCGGCAAAGTTTTTGAAGTAACTATAAATAATTTAGCAAGGAGTTATTTGTAAATTCCTTTTTTCATACTAGTCTCTGGTACCTCTTTATGGCATTAAAACCAAGTTTGGATTGCTGGTATACATTCTAATAAATAATAACTTCTTTAGAATTAACCAGGCCACAAAATAGTAAATAAAAAATTATTTCAAATAATGCAACACAAAACCAAAAATAGGTTTTCATATTCTAATTCAGTTTAATGCAATATCTATGGTAGTATAGTAATGAATTTGTTTTGTTTTGTTTTTGAGACAGTTTTGCTTTGTCACCCTTGGTAGAATGCCCTAGCGTCCTCAAATTCTTGGGCTCAAGTGATTCTCTTGCCTCAGCTTCCCTTGTAGCTGGGACTACAGGCACCTGCCTCAACAACCAGCTAGTTTTAGAGACAGGGTCTTGCTCTTGCTCAGGCTGGTCTTGAACCCATGAGCTCAGACAATCCACCCTCCTTGGCCTCCTAGAGAGTAATGAATTTGTTATGTATAAAATATCAAACTAAATTAAGAGAAAAAATGTTTAGGGAACAAAAGAACATTAGAAATACATTGGCCAGACACGATGTCTCATGCCTATAATCCTAACACTTTGGGAGGCCGAGGAGGGTGGATTGCTTGAATTTGGAGTTCAAGACCAGCCTGAGCAAGAGCAAAACCCTGTTTCTATTAAAAATGGAAAAACTGAGGCAAGAGGATGACTTGAGCCCAAGAGTTGGAGGTTGCTGTAAGCTATGACAGCATGGCACTCTACCCAGGGAGACAGCTTAAGAGTCTGTCTAAAAAGAAAAAAGAAAAAAAAATACTTCAGTTTCAAATATAATATTTTAAAGAAGGTAAATATCATGGTACATACTTTGTTTTCAAATAAGGAAACCATTCTAATGTATTTTTACATTATATTTATGATAATTTATCAATTAAATAATTATTTTTATTTTTTCTACTTAAGCATGGAGTACAATCAGAGATGAAAGCTCCTAAAGCCTTGGGTTCTTACTATTCAGTTTTACTTTCTCTTGAAGTAAAGTAAGACTTCTCTTACTCTTTACTCTTCTGAAGTAAAGTTCTTTTCACGGCGTCTTAAGTATCCAGCTCACCAATTTGCTCATCTTAGGCATTCTTCAAATATGGGGGGTTTTGTTTCAATAACAATCAATGAAATCACTTTGGGTCCTTAATCACAGGGTCGCCTGTGTGAACACTTTGTGCCAGGCCAAACACAAGACTGGTGTTAATTCAGTGCTTGCTAAATCTGAATTTAGTATCTTTATTATTACAGAATTTTCTTTGCCATAATGCCGATATTATATATAAGAAACAGGAAAAAAATGCAGCACCCATGATTCATCTTGCATGATGGCTGTGTTCTAAAGGTTAAATAGACATATAGTTTGTCTAGTTCCAGTTTAGACTCCAGTATTAAAGCTAGCAAATGATTGGAGTTCACGTTCTGCTTTTGCTGGGTTAAGTAGTAATCCTCACACAGTTTTGGCATCAAAATTCTGAATGATTTTTCTTCTTGTTGATGAAAGCTGAAAACAGAAAACTTTTTCACGAACAAGAGGTCGAAAAGTGCCTTGTCACCCTTTTGGGTTCTGAAAGTGATGGAACTAAGATTGCAGCTTCCCAAGCGATTTCGGCCATGTCTGAGAATTCAGCCAGCAAGGATTTTTTCAATAACCAGGGTAAGCAAGCTGGAAGCAAATTCTGTGAACAGTTTTAGGGTACCATGCGTTAGTGTACATGGGCCTTATCAGAGTCACCTTTCTCTTTCGGTAGGGATTCCACAGTTAATTCAGTTGCTAAAAGGTGACAGTGAAGAAGTGCGGGAAGCTGCCGCCCTGGCCCTGGCAAACTTGACCACCAGCAATCCTGCTAATGTGAAGTAAGTTCAAAACCCCTTACCCAACGCCGACTAGTCGGATAATTCACAGTCCAAAATGTTCTATTTTTAATATTTTGGCTTTCAAGATAGTTCGTGCATTTATTCAGATGATCTTTCTTGGATTATGAGTCATCAGATTAGCCTCTTTTCCAAAGATATTACAAAATCTTGACTGTTTCTGAGTTTGTTTGGAAAACATACCAGCCATTTGATTCAGGCAACAGGCTAACTCTTCTAGAAGCTTCAAATACAAATAAGACTGGATAAAGTTGGAACTATTAAAGATAGCATTATGTAAACATTTGACAAATTTAGAAAAATTATAAAAGATCCATTTTAAAGGGTTGTAAACTTTATATATATATACACACACACATATAATTATAAAATACACATATATAATGTTTACAGCTCTTAAAAGCCCTTTGTGTGTGTATGTGTATTTTATATATAAAACACACACACAAACGTTTTTTAAAGTCAATTAAAAGCAACATCTTGGCTTGGTGCCTGTAGCTCAGGGGCTAGGGCGCTAGCCACATGCACCTGGGCTGCCAAACAACAATGACAACTACAACAAAAAAAATTAGCCAGGCACTGCGATGGGCATCTGTAGTCCCAGCTACTTGGGAGGCTGAGGCAAGAGAATCGCTTAAGCCTAAGAGTTCGGGGTTTCTGTGAGCTGTGATGCCACAGCACTCTACCAAGGGTGACATAGTGAGAATCTGTCTCAAAACAAAGAGCAACATCTTACGGTCAAATACTATGAAGAGACGTTAAAGGATAGGAATGCCTTCAAGAACTCTAGTTTGTGATTAATCTTCATTGGAAAATTAATTATCAGAATAATCTGCCAGCAATTTAGGAAACAGAGACTCTGCAAGGTTACCTAATTTTCCTGGGCACATCTATTTATTAAAATAGCTGAGCTGGAAATTCAACCCAGGTCTGTTAGACCCCCAAGTTTGTGTTCTTTCCTCTACAGAAGGTTAAGACTTCCTTATAAAACACTGAGAATTTCTTTAAGCCAACTTTCTTTTTTTTTTTTTTTTTTTTTGAGACAGAGCCTCAAGCTGTCCCCCTGGGCAGAGTGCCGTGGCATTACAGCTCACAGCAACCTCCAACTCCTGGGCTCAAGCGAGTCTCCTGCCTCCGCCTCCCAAGTAGCTGGGACCACAGGCGCCCGCCACAACGCCCGGCTATTTTTTGGTTGCAGCCATCATTGTTGTTTGGCGGGTCCAGGCTGGGGATTCGAACCCACCACCTTAGGTGTACGTGGCTGGCGCCTTAGCCGGTTGAGCTATAGGCGCCGAGCCAAGCCAACTTTCAAAAATAAAATAACTACTTGCCCTCCCTGCATCTCATTTGGTATATTAGTTAACTTTCATCTATTATATTATTGTTTTGTGACATCATGGCTAAAATTACCATTTTCTTTTTTTCTTTTTTGCAGTTTTTGGCCGGGGCTGGGTTTGAACCTGCCACCTCCAGCATATGGGGCCGGCACCCTACCCCTTTGAATCACAGGCACTGCCCCAAATTGCCATTTTCTAACTGGAAATAAATCCTCTTTTGCACCCATCATATGCTTAAACTATATCTTAATCTTTCTTTCCTCTTCCTGACTCCCACATGTTTTATAAGGACTTAATGACTAAAAATCTAACAATAACTGATAAAAACTTAAAAGAAATGCATAAGCATCAAAACAAAACTTTGCTCCTTTAACAGCTATGATCTCTGACATTGTAATTTTCTAAATTAAGGTTATCATTATCTCTATGAAGGCACACAAAGATCTGAAATATTGAGTCATAGTCAGTAGCAATTTGAAAAAAGCCTGTTCAGTGATTTTTTTCCAGTACAGTCAAATGGTGCAAAAAATCATAGCCACAACACTAAATGACTTCTCTCTCCAGTTCAATTAGATTTATACATTATCTGAAATACTTAGTTAGGCCTCCTTGATTTAATATGAATTTGAGTGGCTTATACTATGTATCGTTTCACAGTTTTATATAAAATCATAGAAAATTAGGATGGTAAGTAGGATGGTAAGGGGCTGCCTTCAGACTTCCTCTTTTAATATGTTTTACACATTTTTGTCTTCTGATTCTATAGTTCCATTTTGTCCACATACTACATTGAAAGATCAGTTAAGACTAAATGATGCCTGGTTTCCTCCCTCCTGCAACTTTTGTAATTTAATTTAATTTTTGTAAATATTTTTCTTTTTTTTTTGAGACAGAGTCTTATTATGCTACCCTCGGTAGAGTGCTGTGGCATCACAGTTCACAGCAACCTCAAACTCTTGGGCTTAAGCGATTCTCTTGCCTTAGCCTCCCTAGTAGCTGGGAGGTGCCCACCACAATGCCTGGCTATTTTTTGTTGCAGTTGTCATTGTTGTTTAGCAGGCCTTGGGCTGGGTTCCAACCCGCCAGCCCCATTATGTGTGGCTGGCGCCCTAACCGCTAAGCTACAGGTGCTGAGCCTCTTGTAAAAATTTAATTGTAGTTATTTCTTTAACCTATTAGATACTGTCCATTCTATTTTTTTATATTTCTATTTGATAAGAGAAATGATACATTTGTGAGAGTGGTTTTCTGGGCATTCTTTGAGGTCTATATAATCTTTACTTTGGACTTTCTGAGTTAAAAAATATTGAGAATAAATGTTTTTGATGAGGATATGGAATTAGATTTCATATATTTGTGCTGAAGACCGGAGTTGAAACAGATTCTACAGTCAATCAAAAGGCATGAACACAAATAAGTTATGTTGTCAGTCCTTCTAGCAAGCCTCTTAGAGTATTAGTTACTAACACCAAACATAACAGATGTGACAATAGAGACAATGGGTTGCTCTTAATAAAGAATGTTTTCTACTCAGGGCAGCTTTAAAAAATTGTAGCTTAAATTTAGCACTGCTGAGTGTCTCTAGCCTCATGTTTAGGAGCAGTACATTTGATCATCTCTCCTGCTTCTGGGGTGGTTGGAATCACTTGCTCTTCTGTCACACCTAAGTAGTAAGGAAAAGAAGCTAAGACCCGGAGCTGAAGTCCTCCAGGTGGGTTTGGTAGCTTGGTAGCTGTTTGGGTATCTGATCTAGCCTAGCCAAAAAAACCCCCAAAATGAATTTTGTGTATATTAAAGTGTAACCCCTTCTCCTACATTCATGTCTTAATGTGCCAAAAATAAACTAATTCTTAAACTCAGGGCGTCTTTTGGTGTAGGAGGCTCATTTCAGGCAGTAAGTAACCCCTGGTGTTGTTTGGTAACATACGATGTTGGTGCAGTTTCCTTTATGTAGTGGATTTTTGCCTGGAAAGTTGTGGGTAAATTAAAGGAAATAATCAACCAGGGGAAGGCGAAACATACTTTGTGTTGACTCTTTTGTAAAACTGACAAATGCCTTCTGTAGTAAGACATTTTTATAACCTAAAAATAGTTTTATAATCCACTTGTAAATTAATTTATTTTTATTTTTTTTTTTTTTTTTGAGACAGAGCCTCAAGCTGTCCCCCTGGGTAGAGTGCCATGGCATTACAGCTCACAG
>NW_003852414.1:11504066-11505541 GCF_000181295.1 Otolemur garnettii | reverse complement strand
GCAGTTTTTGGCCAGGGCTGGGTTTGAACCCACCACCTCCAGCATATGGGGCCAGCGCCCTACCCCTTTGAGCCACAGGCACTGCTTGGAAGATTTTTAACTTTAAAATAATTTGAGCATTACCTTAACTGGTGCCAAGAGATCTTGCCTATTTGGTAATCTTTGTGAATGAGGCTCCTGGATACTCAAGTTTTTTTGGTAGTTCAAAATTTACTTCTTTTTTTTTATTTTGCAGTTTTTGGCCAGGGCTGGGTTTGAACCCACCACTTCCAGTAGGCTGCTGCCCTACTCCTTTGAGCCACAGGTGCTGCCCCCAAATTTACTTCTTTAATTAATAAAACTTTAAAGAAAATTGTGATGAGTTTGATTAAAACTTAAAATCCTTCCCTCTCGACGTTCTGAACTGGTCACACTGTTACTGAAGTTTGGTGGGGAGGGTTGTGGTTGTCATTTTGAGTAAGTGGCTGTCACCTGCTCCTGGTGTTTTCAGGGTTACCTGCCCCACTCACTGAGCATAGCTTCTGGGTGGCACTTCCTCTGGGCTTGGATACATTTTGTTGACCCCTCGTTAGACTCCTATGAACTATCAGATGTTAATTCCCACTGTCATTGGGTGTGATTGGCAGGGGCTCTAACTTCCTTCTTGCCAAATTTCCTTTCAGCTCTCTTCCTTTCTCACTAAAATACTGGATACCAGGTAACCCAGCCTATCAAATTTGACATAAAGCCCTAAGAGAGCCTGAGGCCTTTTCTGTAAGGATGTATTTTGGCTTCTCAGAGGCCATATCTTCTTTTCTTTTTTCTCCCTGATAATTCTCATGTATATTCTGGATAAGTGATGTTTCCAGGTATTTGAGTTACAATAAGGGAGATTATAGTTTCAAAATTATTAGCAAACATGGATCATTGTACTCAAATAAGCTAGTGTTGTGGAGTAAAATGATAAAGAGTAAAATTGACCATAAAATATATTCCAGAAGCATCTTCAAGTTCCAGAGGTATTTTGCCTTAGGGCTTTTGTAGTGAGCACTGTCTGACCTGGGATGCTTTTTTCCAGCATGTGGCTCACTCCTGCAGTCCCTTCAAGTCCTTGTCCCCATGTCACCTCTCCAAAGGGACCATCGCTACACTGTTTAAAATTGTACCCCCCACACCCATATTCTCAACCCTCTCTCCTGGCTTCCCTTTTCACATAATTTATTATTTTCTAGCATAGTATAGAACTCATCTGTTATGTTTATTATTTATGATTTATTTTCTGTTCCATCACCAACAGCAGCAGCCATCAAGGTAGCAACCTTTTCTATTTAATTTGCTGATTCATCCAGGCATCTAGAACAGCGCCCACCCCATAGTAGGCATTCAGGAGAAAATAGGCGAACATGGCTTGGTTCCAGTAGCTCAGTGGTTAGGGTGCTGGCAGGTTCAAACCCAGCCTAGGCCTGCTAACCAACAATGACAACTACAAAAAAAAA
>NW_003852414.1:11423811-11504021 GCF_000181295.1 Otolemur garnettii | reverse complement strand
GGAGGCTGAGGCAAGACAATCACTTAAACCCAAGAGTTTGAGGTTGCTGTGAGCTGTGATGCCATTGCACTCTAGCCAGGGTGATATGGTGAAACGTAGTGAAAAAAAAAAAAAAAAAAAAAGAAAAGAAAGAAAGAAAATAGATGAAGATCAAATAGACAAGCAAAGCAAAAGGGCAATGAGAAAACCACTGTCTTTTTGAGATCAACCAAGGAGCATAACTTAAAACCAAAAGCAATCATCAGTGTTGTTTTGTTTATTTTTATACTAGAACTTGGATCACAGAAGTAAGACTGGATGCTTACCCGGAAAAGCCTTCTACTGGTACTTTTCACTCTATTATCTGGAGAATGTGTGCAAAGGCTAAAATGGGTAAAAATATGAAAAGACAATAAATAAGAATAAAAAAAAAATCTATTTGAAGGCATAGTAAAAAAGGAGGGCCAGACTCAGTTATTAGAAGTGAAAGAAGGAGAAAAAGTAAATTTATATTCCAGCGAATAATAAAAAGTGAGGAAGCTAAAACTATACCCATATAAAGGATTAAATAACAATGGAAACCAAGAAGTAAAAATGAATTTGATATAGAAATGTAATCCATCAGATAATGTGGACACAGATATCCTTTCTTGGTACACTGCTAATCTCTTTGGCAATTCTCAATTTGTAATACTTTTTGGAAATGAGAAAGCTGAGAATTTTTGAAATAGGAACTATTATTTTTAGCTAGATTTTGTGTTATATTTATCCTGTATGCTTCCATCCAATTAGTCATATCAAAATTCTACATTATTTATGCAAGTACAGAGAGAGTTATTCTTGGTTGATAATCTTCTAAGGAGGAGATCCTACCTATTATAAGAATATTTTAATCTATTAATTTATAACATCACTGCCATCTGTTGGATCTGATCAGAACTAGAGTGTAAGTTATCCCAAGAATAAAAAGGGTTCAATGTTTCTCATTTCCCTATGGCAATGGTAACTAAATTGTGCCATTGATAAACTATGAAAATACTAGAAAATTAGTATAAATATTGGCTAGATGTTTTTCAAAACATATAATTCTTGTAGGAAATAAAACTCAATGAATGTAATAAAAATATAGAAAGTAATAACTGTGATTATTTTATTAATGTTATCTAGAGATAAGTGAAAACTGTGATTTTGCTAAGGAACAAATGTATGACCAAGTCTCCATGGTTTTACACACAGCTTATACCCTGATTCTCCATACTTAGTACTTTGTAATTCTTAGAGATCCTTTATCTCCATTTCTTTTTTATTTCTTTTTTTTTTTTTTGAGACGGAACCTCAAGCTATCCCCCTGGGCAGAGTGCCATGGCATCATGCTCACAGCAACCTCCAACTCCTGGGCTCAAGCGAGTCTCCTGCCTCAGCCTCCCAAGTAGCTGGGACTACGGGTGCCCGCCACAACGCCCGGCCATTTTTTGGTTGCAGCCATCATTGTTTGGCGGGTCCGGGCTGGGGATTCGAACCCGCCACCTTAGGTGTATGTGGCTGGCGCCTCAGCTGCTTGAGCCACAGGCGCTGAGCCTCTTTTTTAATTTCTTATAGTTCTTTTTGACTTCTCACAACAGCAGAGACCCAAGAAAGTTCTAAATGGTAGCACATACAGTGGTTACTTAAAAAAAAAAAAAATCGCTGGGCCACTGTCAGCCTCCACAGTACCCCAGAGACCTCTTCTGTAGAGACGGTCTTGCCGTTGTGTGACCTCTGGTCAGGGCCACACAAGGGAAATGATGAACCGAGTAAGGAGCACAGCCCAAAGGGACTCCCAGAAAGAGACAGAATGCTCCAAAATTATACAAATGTGCATTTGAGGGCCATGGGAACTTCCGAAGGTCCTCATTATGTATGAATGACCTATCATTTTGTATTGACAGTATTAAAAATTCCTTTCACTAACATAGAAATAAAGCCTTGGCTAAATAATTTATTAAAATTATAATAATCCTGGGATTATTTATGAAGTATCATGCCTAAGAAAGCCAAACAATCTGTAAAGAAAAAATTTAAAATCTCACCACAGTCAGAATTTCATACAGTATTTCAAGCAAAGTCAGTACTTTATCTAATGTGTCAAGAAAAAAAGCAGTACTGCATTTAGTCCGTGGCCTAAGTCCTTACCAGCCATTTCAGCATTACCAGAGAGGGGCATGATCTTAAGTGATTTGAGCGTCAAATCTCATTAGCATGTATAGAAAACACTTTTCAAGCCTTATGTTTAATTCCCATCCATTAAATAAAGTGGGTGGAAGGCAGTATATTTGTATACTTATTTTCACCGTTACTTTTCTCTTTTTTATTCTGTAGATTTTAGGCTAACGCTTATTCCCTTATTCCGTAGAGTTACCTGTATTTTATTGTGGAATGAAGGAGCGCGGTAAAGGATGGCGGTCATGGGGGTGGGTGGGGCCGAAGAACTCTCTTTGAAAGTTAGCAAAATGCCACAAGCTTCACTTCTCCCTCTCCATCCCTTTGCAGAAGAGATGGCCAGGCACGTGTACTGTCACCCTTTGAAAAACAGATTTTTAGCATCCTGCTCCCCGATCAGACTCGCTGGCCAAAATTCAGAAATTTGCTTAGAATATGTAATCTTGTCGCTTAGAACACTTTTCATTAAGGAAACGTTTGGCCATAGTAGTCTCATGTTATAGACTTGATGTATAGGACACACTTAATAATGCTAAAGTTACATAGTTGGCTTTGTCTCCGTACGGTTTTTCACAAGGAAAACGTTTTCAGCGAGTTCCATTTTCCCGGCCCACAATGAGAGGAACCGCGTCTTCATACTGACCCCTAGTGGCAGTTTGGAGGGAGTTGGGGGAGGGGCAAAAAGGTAACGGAATGATTGCTGTGTAATTTAAAGGAACACAGACTAGCTGAATTTGAAACGCTTTCCGGTGTCCCTAAAATAGTATTTTAAGCCATTTTAAAAACATCGTGATCTGGAAAGCATGTATATGTGCTCTTTCTCTTTCGAGAGAGAGAATGTTCTACTGCTAAATATGTATTTCATAGATGCTTGGATTTGTTTTGGCCCCTTTTAAGGTGCAGTTGTTTAAAAATGTTTTGAGACATTCATTGTACAGATAGCTGGAAATCTGTGTTCTATAACCATACAGAATATATGCAGTACACTGAGGAAGATAAAGTAACCATCTCATTGCTATTGTAGCTTCTGTAGTTGATTTTTTGTTCTTGACTTTGCATAATTATTTTGTTTTAAAGTTCTTATTTATGTCACTTTATTGTATACTTCTAGATACTTCAAATTAGAATGTTTGCAGTGTGAGTATCTTGCAAGACAACTTGAGCTAGATTCATAACTTTTTAGGAGATTCAATTTTGTATTAAGGATGATCCCTTAAAAAACTAATTATTTAAAGTATAATACTTTTTTAAGGCCTCTGAAATTAATAGCTAACATAGATGCGATGAGTCTTCAGTGTAAAGTTGAAAATGATCCCCGTATTATTTCCATCCAAGTTTGCTAAGCAGTTTCTACCCTCTTAGAGAGCCTAGATACCTCTCCAATTGATGGAATGTTGTTCAAGTGTTGGTTATGGGCAACTGGAAAAATCGTACTGGATTTGAACAAAATATAGAATGAAAAGCTGAATTTTGCAACAAAACAAGTTGATTCCACACCCCATTTTATGTTGGTTGATGTTTACTCAATCTTGGCAAACTGTTTGAATTTGGTTAGCTACCGGTTTTGTGAGGCTACATGAGTCCCCTAGAAGGCCCAACTAGAAAATTATCCATGCCACTTCTATTGCCTCCAAAGCAGAGACTAACACTTGTATGACCTCATTTAAAGTTGCTAATAATTTTCAGGTTTAATATTTAACACTACTGATTTTCAGATGGAATTATCAAACAATTTGAATATTGTCATTTTTTTCTCTTTCATTTTGAAACACACTTAAACCTATGTCAGTTTTCTTAATATAAGTTATTTTTTCTAACCCTTGATTTTTTACATTGAGCATTTTTCATGACTTTTTATTCACTCTAGAAATGGAACTTATTGCTCACTGATTATACCTACAGACAAAGATTTGGGTGAGATCCTGAGGAATATGCTCCAGGAATTCCTCCAGACCAAGCGGGCAGCCTGCTTGCATTCCTGTGGGCACCCTTGAGGCCAGTTTCATCCCTCCCTTCCCTTTTCTCCCTGGTTCCTTTTCCCCACCTCTTCTCTCCTCTCTCTTTCTGCCCCCTTCTCGTGTCTCATTCCCTGAGGAATGACATAGCAAAGCAAGTGGATTCTGTTGTTTGATTCTGAAAACTTGGTACTTTATAAGCTTAAAAAATTGGTGAATATAGAAAGTTAACAGACTAAAAGTCAGAAGACCACGTTTTTACTCCTGTGTCTGTTGATTAACTTGCTTGTGAGCAAGTCTTAGTGTCTCTGAACGCTCTTTTTTGGCTATGAAACTACCAACAATGAACATAGATAGTCTACTATATCTTGTGCATCTAAGTGATTACCCTCTATCCAGGATCACAGGGGGTCTGGAGCCCAACTTCCACTAGGGCGGTATTTCCAACCTTTCAAAATCTCATGGCATGTTTGAACCTATCCTTAAACTTCAGTGGCACACTTAAATTATGTTGATCAAAAAAAAAAAAAAAGAGTAAAAGAAAGAATATACTTACTGTGCTTTCAACTTCTCTCAAAAATAATTTAATTAATGATCTTTAAACATTTTCACAGCACACTGGTTGAAAATCATTGTGCTGGGGGCTAAATGGGATCCCTCCTTACAGCTTGTATTGTTTTATCCCCAAAGCTAAGGATGTTGTCATCTTGAATTTAGGTTTCTTTTGCAATTAATCTACCATTATTTGGGTGGGTGTTCTTTATGTGCTAAGAGCTGTGCTATGCTGTAGGGATATGGTAGGGAAGGAGACGAAGGTTTTCTGAAGCTGCTCACATCAAGCTTACATTTTGATCAGAGGGACAGCCAATACATAAGCAATATTAGAAAATTTTAGTGATTGCAGAAATGAAGAAGTATAAATTAAAAGAGAGCACAATGGGCTCGGCGCCTGTGGCTCAAGCGGCTAAAGTGCCAGCCACATACACCTAAGGTGGCGGGTACGAATCCCCAGCCGGGGCCCGCCAAACAACAATGGCTGCAACCAAAAAATGGCCAGGCGCTGTGGCGGGCGCCTATGGTCCCAGCTACTTGGGAGGCTGAGGCAGGAGACTCACTTGAGCCCAGGAGTTGGAGGTTGCTGTGAGCATGATGCCTTGGCACTCTACCCAGGGAGATAGCTTGAGGCTCCGTCTCAAAAAAAAACAAAAAAAAAAAACAAAAAAAACACAATGTCATAGGGAGGGGCATGACCACAGGGCCATGAAAGGGGCCTAAGGAATAATAAATGGCTTGTTAAGGAAGGCCTCTCTGAGAAGTGACATCTGAGCTGATGAGAATAAGCCAGTCCTGGCAAGTCCCAGACATTTTTTATTTGCTGTCACACTAGCACAGTCAGCATCCTTATTATTTAGTTAAGAAAATCAACAGTGTGGTATCTCTAATTACTTTGGGACTGTGTCCCTTGTCATCGACAGATATATAAATAGACTGATTTCCACGCTAAACAAACATTTGGTAACTGCAAAAGTCATTTGTTATGAATATCCTAACTCCTTGACCATGATTCCAATTTTTATAGGAGACAAGTCAGCCATGCTGAATGAAGAGAGCTGTTCTTGGCTGATGGCAGGTCCTTCATTACTGGCAGGGGATCCTGACTTTTGAAACAGAAGGTGCCATGTATGGCAGTGGAGTATTGTGATTGAACAGATAGGTCGATAAAGTCTCTGTGTCATTTGTAAGAAAATTACATTTGATTTCCTCAGACGTGGATTGACTGTCTCAAAATCGGTAACCCAAACGTGTGTGTTTGTGAGAGTGCGGGGTTGCATGCACCATTCTCTTTGTGGTTATTTAGTTCTCTTCAAGAAACCATAATGTCACAGCAGTTTTAGCATAAAAACACATTCTGAGTCTCCAAATGATACTGGCTAAGGCACATCAGTACAACAGTACCAGTTTGGTTTCACATATTTCTTAGCTTTCCCTCCCCCAATTTAAAAAACATTTTCCTACAGGATGCAAAACAATTTTTTTTTTTTTTTTTGGTCTCTGGGTATTACTTCAATAATCATATGTTACCTTAACCCTTCATTTTAAGCATTTGCCTGCAATTGATTGTGACTCTCTTCCTTAGTGAAAAGCTTTCTTTGTTTAATTTCAGATCAGTGTGAGAGTATAAACAATTAGGTTATGGTGTTTCTATTTGTTAGGTAAAGTCCCTGTTGCAGTTGTGTCCTGCACCCAAAAGGCGTGCCATATACCCTTGCATTGTGCTCATTAAGTGGGAGCACAACCATCCCCCTCTCTCCTCCCCTGCTCCCCTCCCTTCTGCACCCTCTCCCCAACTTAAATGGAATTGAGTTGTTCTCTTAGATGAGTGTGTATTAGATCGTTTACTGGATCATATTAGTATTGAGTACATTGGAAACTTGCTTGAAACGCTTCTTTAAGTAATACTCCTTTAAAAGGAAAAAGAAATTCTCTTGGCTAGTTTTGTCAATGCTGGAGCTCAGCCAGAGCTTGGGGGCACATCTCCCAGCATTCTGCAGCTGTGGGGCTGCAGTGGGGTGATCGTTGTTTTGGACTTAGAAATGTACTAATTTACAGAACATACTCCACTTCTTGGATCATTACCTTTGTTGAAAAACTGGTTGGAACAAGAGTCAGGAATTCCGTTTACAGCATTCCAAATCTGGCTGTGATGACCAGGAGACATGTTTATCGTAGGGGCCAGCGTTCCACCTGTACAGATTTAGTGCTGGCCTGCAAGGCTTCAAAGTGCCAACCCTGAGCTTGCTGCTGCCTGTGCACCTCCCCTGACCACTTGCAGTGTGTCTGCCGCCAATATGCCTTCCTCCCTGTGACAAAACTCACAGAGACATATGAAAAGTCATGCTGGTGGGAATGGTTGTAATCACTGTTAACAAACAAGGTTCTTATTGCCAATATTACCATCTGTTCCATCGGGTTCTGCATATTACCCTGTATGTGGGCTCTGTTAAACAGATTTCTGTACTGCCCAAGGTCACCCTTGATTCATGTAACCAGACTCCGCAGATGGGTTGAATGTGAATCTCAAACTGCAGCAAGGATCCAATTCTGAAAGGTACCAAATGGTGTCATCTGGTACCCACTCAAAAAGAGTCAACAATGTCTGCAACAACAAAAAGAGACTACCCCGGATGTAGGAAATGGGCATATCCCTAAGAAATTGTCCAAAGTGCAAAACTGTATTTATTGAACTCTGTCTAGAAATTACCACTCTCTATAATTGGAGAAGCACTGGGCCTGGGGGAGGAAATGAATTGATTTCAAGAGCAGCTTTGTAAGTGATAAAATTGGAAATCCCAAGTTGTTGGATCCTAACTCTTCTTGCAAACTTAAAGCAGAGCTAAGCTCCTTCTTCCTCCTTCTCAACACCTGCAGAGGCTGGCTCCACTCACCTTCAGTTGATTCGAAGCAACTAAAAGATATTGATCTTCCTAAGTAAGACTCAGGTAGCACCTCTACAAAGGACATGCCAGGTGTAGACACAGCACAGAGGACATGGTGATTAGCAGAGAGGAATAGCGATGGTCATGGATGCCTTTGCAGAGGAAAAGGCAGGTGAGCAGGTAGTAAAGAGTCACTGGAGTTCTCCGGGCAGAAGAGCAGGTGGCACAGGGAACAGTGTTGGGGGCAAAGGGAACACCAGTGGGAAAACACAGACATGAATATTTATTTTTCAGTGACCCATCAATAAACACTATTTGTGTGTTTGAATTTTTCCTCAGCCATGTTCTTCATACTCTTTCTGTAAGTCATTTTTCATTGCCACGTGTGGGGACCTACATGAAACACTGTTGTGGATTCCATTCTGTAACAAGTGCTGCAAAACTGACATTTAAAATTGTCACTTTGTGAACATTTGCACCAAAATGTCATTTTTAAAAACAAACAAGAAAATAATGCATATATTTATCACATGAATACTCTGTGCTTATGTACAAAAGAGACCAAGTTTTGGGATCAAGAAATGCTTTAGTGAGGAAAAGACCTTTGTGTTGAATGATGCAAGATGACTGGGAATTATCCAGGGGCAGGAGTGTGTAGGGAATTGGGAGAAGCAGAAGGAAATGCCCTGAGATGGAAAGGTTGCCACAGAGGCCTAGGGTACACACAGAGAAACGGAAAGAGGCAGATGGTGGACAGGGGGCCACGGCAGAAATTTGGGGCTTTATCCTGAGCAGTGGGAAACCATGAGAGTTTTAAGTAGAGGAACGATATGATTATATTTGAAAAAATCATTTTAGCTGTAAGGTGGAGAAAGGATCGGGAGGGGAGAGGCAAGACCTGTTAGAGGCCTGGGTACGCTTTATGTTTTACTTATATCCATTTACTAGAAAGGTTGTTGGTTTGGATTCAGTAGAAGGATGAGGAGAAGGGAGAGATTTGAAAATATGGAAGAGAAAAATAGTCAGACTTGGTAATAGGTTGAATACACACGATATGCCAAACTTCACCTCTGTTTAACCTATGTCAAATGATATCAACTGATGTTTTATACATTCCAATATTTGTTTTTCAGTTTGTGTTTTTTTCCAGTTTACAATGTAGACTCTTACTTGATTCAACGCCAACTAGATGGAGTAAATATCAGAAAATATTTTCAAATTATTGTGATGACATATGGGCCTATAATTCTGGATTTTGTAACAAAGCAGTTTGACGTCCATCCCATTCATTTGGATAACATGATACTATTTAGGAAATTGAAATGTGTTTTTAAAATATGACAGGCTTCAGCTTGTGCACGTATTAGACACGGAAAAATAAAACAGATTGCCCCGGGTTCGAAAGAAACAGAATTAATGCAATCCTTTTTTTAATTGTTGTTAAAATAATTATAAATTCTGCACTCTGTTTCTGTAAATGAAATTAGCTTTTTTTTTTTTTTTTTGAGACAAAGTCTCATTTTGTTGCTCTTGGTAGAGTGCTGTAGCATCATAGCTCACAGCAACCTCCAGCTCTTGGGCTTAGGCAATTCTCTTGCCTTGGCCTCCCGAGTAGCTGGGACTGGGACTACAGGCACCCACCACAATGCCTGGCTATTTTTTTGTTGCAGTTTGGCAGGGGCTGGGTTCGAACCCACCACCCTCAGTATATGGGGCAAGCGCCCTACCTACTGAGCCACGGGTGCCACCCAATTATTATTTTTTTTTAGGTAAGAATAATAGTTTGATTTTTCCACCATAATAAGTTAATCTCAGTTATTCTTTTTAGACATAAACAGAGCTGCACACAGCAAATTACAGGCAGATTCGTACATATAATGCAAGTTGTTCCTCCCAGCTGTGCATACGTGATCTGTCTCCCCGTGCTGACGTTTATGTTCAATTTAGTAAAAGCTGTATTCCACTGTGTACAAGAATCTTGGGATTTTTAAACAGCTAGGTTTTTACGTATTTCCCTTTACTATCTCCGTAAAGAGCAAAGAAAAGAGCAGAAGGTGGGAGGAGTAAATATGCCTTTGTACAGGAGAGAGAGAAGCAAAATCCAAATAGAAAGGCCAAGTGCTTAGGTGTGGCTGGTGTATCTCAGTGACTTGATATTTCTTTGTTCAAGAGAAACTAAAATACCGATGTATATGGCTTGGCGCCATAAGCTCAGTGGTCGGGCCACATACACTGGGGCTGGGGGGTTTGAACCCGGCCTGGGCCTGGAGCCTGCTAAACAACAATGACAACTACAAAAAAAAAAAATGCGTGATCCTATGTATGGTTTAATTTTCCCAAACTCCCTGAAAACCTTTGATAACTGATTGGCGTGCTTTTGTTTCAAATACTCTAGCTTCTATCCATGGCTACCGCTGAAGTATCTTCACTGTGTACTCTTTCTTTCTTTCTTTCTTTTTTTTTTTTTGGAAAGTAAATTTATTTCAGGTTAATGTGAGAGTACAAACAACTGGGTCAAAACATTTGATTTTGCCAGGTAGAATCCCTCTTGTGGTTATGACCCACACACAAAAGGTGTCCAAACACCCCCACCCTGTGTCCATTCAGTGAGAGTACCCCAACCCCCCTCTTCCCTCATTACCCTTCCCCCCAGCTGGAACTGAAATGAGTTTGAGTTTTTCTCCCATGTGGGCATGCATTAGATCGGCTACTGGCTTCATATTAGTATTGAGTACATTGGATATTTGCTTTTTTTTTTTTTTGAGACGGAGCCTCAAGCTATCCCCCTGGGTAGAGTGCTGTGGCATCATGCTCACAGCAACCTCCAACTCCTGGGCTCAAGCGAGTCTCTTGCCTCAGCCTCCCAAGTAGCTGGGACTACAGGCGCCTACCACAATGCCTGGCCATTTTTTGGTTGCAGCCATCATTGTTGTTTGGCGGGCCCGGGCTGGGGATTCGAACCCGCCACCTTAGGTGTATGTGGCTGGTGCCTTAGCCGCTTGAGCCACAGGCACCGAGCCGGATATTTGCTTTTACATTCTTGTGATACTTTACTAAGAAGAATGTGTTTTAACTCCATCCAGGATATTACAATAGATGGGAAGTCACCATCTTTTTTATGGTTGAATAGTAATTCCATATTGTGCATGTACCACAATTTGTTAATCCATTCCTGAGTTGATGAGCATTTAGGTTGTTTCCATGTCCTGGCAATTGTAAATTGAGCTGCGATAAACAATCTAGTGCAAATGTCCTTATGATAAAATGATATTTTTTCTTCTGGGAAGATGCCTAGCAATAAGATTGCAGGATCAAATGGGAGGTCTAATTCGTATTCTTTGAGGAGTCTCCATACTTCCCTCCAAAGAGGCTGCACTAGTTTGCAGTGCCACCATGTATGCTCTTTCTTAACTCTCCAAGATGTTTTAAAAAGTGAACATTGTCAAAGGGAAAATCACTAAGTGACAAAGAAATCATGTATTTTGGCTAAGGAATTTTATGATGACTAAAAAATACAAAATATTTGATTTAAGAGACTGGTTACATCAAATGCCTGAAAAATAAGTTAAAGGAAAAAAATTTCTCAGTGTGATCTGTTTGATGGGGGGGGGGGAAGGTGGCTCTTCACCGTCAACACCAACTGAGCCCTTCAAGGTCATTCTCCACAGCCACCTCCTCTGCTCCCCTCATTCCTGTCCCATCCCTGTGGTCCAGTTTCCTTCAGACCCAGTTTGTGCCTCAATCACAGGACCTCCTTGCCCACAGGCCTAGGAGGCTCCTGAATGAGATTGTATTTATCTCCTCTTTGCTGGACAGTTGTCATGTCTATCCAGTTACCAGTCCTCCTTCACACTCAGGTGACAGAACTAAATTGGATTTAACTCATCAGAATACAGAGTGCTGGGCCATATCATGTAGCCTGATTTGTTTGTTTCAGTTTTGGTTACTATATGATCCTAAATGAAAAAAAGATGTCAAATAGAAACTTAAAAGAGATTTTCATATTATTGGAGGGAACCTCAAGTATGTTTTTTATTGTCTTAATGATCTCCATTATCAGGGTGATAGCATAGTGATTTAAATAGATTTTTAACATGTAATTTTGGATCTTCTTTTAAAATCAAAATGCACTGTGTGTCTTGTTGTTTAGAATACCTCCTTTTAAAAGCAATTCCAGACATTGAGGAACATGATTAAATTGTCTGCCATTTATTAAAATACTCTAGTTTTTGTTTTTACTATTAGGAGTTTTAAAAGTGATTAAAAAACTAGGACTATGGAAAGTACTGTGTTTTTTTGTTTGTTTGTTTGTTTGTTTTTTTAAAGAGACAGAGCCTCACTTTGTCACCCTTGGTAGAGTGCCGCATGGCATCACAGCTCATAGCAACCTCCAGCTTCTTGGGCTTAGGTGATTCTCTTGCCCCAGCCTCCTAAGTAGTTGGGATTACAGGCACTGGCCACAACTCCTGGCTATTTTTTTGTTGCAGTTTGGCCAGGGCTGGGTTTGAACCCACCACCCTCGGTATATGGGTATATGGGGCTGGCGTACTACTCACTGAGCCGCAGGTGCCGCCCAAGTACTGTGTTCTTAAAAAAGAAGATTTAGGCTTTCTGTTTATGAAAACAATAACTGTAGTCTTTCTATACTAGAAATAGGATATTTAACTGAATATGCCTACATTACTGAAATTATTTATATCAATATCATGACTTTCATCTTTGATGTTTAATTTGTACAAGCAGCATTCACATGCAGAATGATTTGCTGATTTCATACATGTTAACCTCTGCCTATAATTAACAATCTAATTTGAAGAAAG
Organism: Otolemur garnettii; assembly: GCF_000181295.1. NCBI lineage: Eukaryota > Metazoa > Chordata > Mammalia > Primates > Galagidae > Otolemur > Otolemur garnettii. The sequence goes on along the minus strand of NW_003852414.1, from coordinate 11,491,631 downwards.
GGGACAGGAGCTAAAGAATTTTCACTTAGATCAAGAATTTCCATACTTGCTCATTCCTCCTATTTAAGACTTTATTTTCTTTCTTTTTTTTTTTTTTTGTGAGACAGAGCCTCAAGCTGTCCCCCTGGGTAGAATGCCGTGGCACCACAGCTCACAGCAACCTCCAACTCCTGGGCTCAAGCGAGTCTCCTGCCTCTGCCTCCCACGCAGCTGGGACCACAGGCGCCCGCCACAACGCCCGGCCATTTTTTGGTTGCAGCCGTCATTGTTGCCTGGCGGTCCGGGCTGGGGATCCGAACCCGCCACCCTAGGTGTACGTGGCTGGCGCCTTAGCCGGCTGAGCCATAGGCACCGAGCCAAGACTTTATTTTCTTAATGATTGGGAATATTTTAATGGAATTTCCAAGTCTCATAAGTATAACTAAGTAAAAAAAAAAAAAGCACTTGGACCCTAGTAGAATTTCTAAGTAGTAGTTAGCATATTTTTCTATTACCACCAGAAGTTGTAGGAGTAGGAAAGGGATAATTGAAATTCATTCATACCTGAAACTTTCCCAGACTCCACTTAAGTCACTGGCACTCAATTCTGGGTTCATCACATGGCAAATTAATTTATTTCTAAAATTGTTCATTTCTGTACTCATTTGTTTTATAAGCTTAGTTGCATGCTCCGAGGATAATTTCTTGAGCTCAGATGAATCCCATTCATTTCTCCTTCATTTACTCAGGGCTACCGCGGAAGCCGATGGTATTGATCCGTTAATAAATCTCCTGTCTAGCAAACGAGATGGAGCCATCGCCAACGCCGCGACGGTGCTAACAAACATGGCCATGCAGGAGCCGCTGCGCGCCACCATCCAGAGTCGCGGCATCATGCTCGCCATCATCGCCCCGCTGCATTCTGCGAACACCGTCGTGCAGAGCAAAGCCGCTCTCACCGTGGCGGCAATCGCGTGCGATGTCGAGGCCCGGACGGAGGTGAGAGCTTTAACAATATTCCTTCTCTCCTGTTTTTCGTGGATTCATCTGAAACATTTTCACGTGTTGGAAACCTACTGGTCATTTAAGTCCTTCACAACTGGTACAACACTTTGGAAAACATACTGGCATTCTTTTTTTCTTTTAGCCCAGTAGATGAGCATACCATAGGTATAACCTAGCAATTCCGTTTCTAGATATGTACCTAAGAGAATCTCTCGCCTAGGGGTACCAGGAAACATTATTTTAGTGTCTAAACAACTGGAAATGAACCAATTGTCGAACTGTTAAGAGAATGATGACTTAATTGTGCTGTATTCATGAAATGGAATCTCCTGTCAGTGAAAATGAATGAACTACAGTCACATACATGAACAGGGATGAAATTCACAAGCTGAACCAAAACAAGTTGTAGAAAAAATACATGCTTATGATTCCATTTTTATAACATTCAGAAATATGTAAAATTAAGCAATATGTTGTTTCGGCATACATACATATACGTTAAAGCTATAAAGGAAAGCAAGGGAATGATGAATCCCAAATTTAAGAGAGTGGGTGCTTCTAGGGGGAATAAGGACAGAAGGCAACTGACACAGGGATTCAGTGTCATTGAAATGTGCCATTTCTTAATCCGGGTGGTAGACAGACAGACATGCCTTTTACTAGGATTCTTTAAATGAACGGTTCTCAACCTGTGGGTCATGACCCCTTTTTAATAATGAAAATACACTGCGGCATTAGGAAGGTTGAGAACCACTGCTTTAGATTTGAATATGGGTTATACATATACTTGTATTTCTCATATATTTCATAATTTTAAAGCACAATTGCATATTTTTTGAAAGTTCATAGAGTTAGAGACCAGCCTGAGCCAGAGTGAGACCCCATCTCTACTAAAAATAGAAAATATTAGCTGGGCATTGTGCCAGGTGCCTATGGTCCCAGCTACTCAGGAAGCTGAAGTGGGAGGATTGCTTGAGCCTAGGAATTGGGAGCTACAGTGAGCTATGAGGATACAACCACACTCCAGCCTGGGAACAGAGTGAGACCCTGTCTCCAAAAAAAATAAAAATAAAAATAAAATAAAAGGAGACAGAGAGCCAGGAAATGGCAGGTTCCGAGTCCAGAGCCCAAGCTTCAAACTCTGCTGCTTGCCCAGACAGCATAGCATCTCTTCCGTCTCTTAGATCCCTGTTCTATCTCCCTTCCCCCTTCCCATTGACTTGGTTCATTTGCACTTGTCCATTCAGGGAGGAGGATGGCACCAGATGTGTCTTTACCATCTTCTACATGCCAGGAACTCTGTGAGGCATCGGGAGCACAGTGACAAACAGTGTCCCAGTCATACCCTCACACAGCTTGCAGAGGAGTCTGTCTAGTTCCTGGAATCCTCAGGGCTTCGGGGCTTCCCTTCTGCTTCCTCCTACTCCCTTTACTGCCTCCAGGCCCTCATCACACCATCCCATCTCCCCAGGGGCCTGCCTTTACCTGCTGGTAAAGTTAAGCTGCTCTTAGCCTTATGCAAGAGCCCCATGACATGCACCTGCCTAGTAACCACCACTGCTCCCTCCCTGCACAGTGGAACTCCCCACTCCAGAAGCACCTTTACCTGTGATTCTCTCTCCTTGCTTTCTTTTTTCCACCTGGTGAATTCCCAGCTAACCACCCTTCCCTCCATAAGGCCTTTCTTCAGTATTTGAAATTGGGCCCACCTTCCTCTCTGCTCCTCTTACACTTATGGTCACCCCTTTGTCTTCTTTTTTCACATTTTATGACTCTTGTATGAAAGACTGTGAGCTCCTTGAGGCCTTAGGAACGGAAACTGAGAGGTTTTTCCCTGCAGCCATTTTAATAACATATACCTGGCACATAAGGTATGGTGAATAAACAGTTGTAAATGAAGGAAGGAAGGAGTGAATGGAGAAATAAATGAATAAATTAGATCCTTGCCAGAAGAGCAGGTGGAATTAGATTACTATCTTACAACCAGAAATAAAGATGTTCAGAAATCTGGCTTGCGAAGCATAGCAAACTTTTCTATGCTTCCCGCACGTGTGCTCACCTGTGAGCCCCGCCAGAGTCCCTGTGTTTGAGATGAGAATGACAACGTGAGCCCTATCCCACATGGCTCTTATCTGCAGATACTACTCATACAGACTGGTAGAATAGTCTTTCTGTCCTCCAGGCTCAGATAATACAATATTGCATTTCACATATGAGACAAGAGCTTTGTCAGATCTTTGTTCTTTCCCTGATTGGAATAGTTTCATACATGAGTAATTTCTTTTAATGATATAATTAATGTAGTTCCCTCCATGCTCTTTTTCTTCACTCCTTGGGGAAAGGAATAGAAGACACTGTATAAGGGTAGCAAAGTTGCGTCTTTTTCTAGAGAATTGCTTGGGTATCGCTCTGCCCCCCTGCTGACTTGGAGGCTGTGTCCGGTGATGTGGTGCGGCCTGCCCCCATTGGTTCCTCTGCCACAGCTTAGGGACCATGTTAGTTTTCTATTGCTGCTGTAAGAAATTACCACTGCTTAGTGGCTTAAAGCAAGCAAATCTATTAATTATCTCCAGCCTGGGAGATCAGAAGTCCCAATGTAGGTCTGTGAACTAAAATCAAGGTGCTGACAGGGATTCATTCCTTCTGGAAGCTGTAGGGGGGAATCTATTTCCTCGCCCTTGCAAGCTTTTGGAGGCTGCTGTTTTGCTTGGTTGGTGACCCTTCTTGGATCTGCAAAGCATGTCACTCCAGCCTCTGCCTCCACCGTATTTTCTTTTCCCAGAACTCTCGTCTCCTTCATAAAGATCCTTGTGGCCGGTGGCGCCTGTGGCTCAAAAGGGTAGGGCACCGACCCCATATGCCGGAGGTGGCGAGTTCAAACCCAGCCCCAGCAAAAACTGAAAAAAAAAAAAATCTTAGGCTCGGCGCCTGTAGCTCAAGCAGCTAAGGCGCCAGCCACATACACCTAAGGTGGCGGGTTCGAATCTCCAGCCCAGGCCCACCAAACAACAATGATGGCTGCAACCAAAAAAAAAAATGGCCAGGCCTTGTGGTGGGCGATTGTGGTCCCAGCTACTTGGGAGGCTGAGGCAGGAGAGTCGCTTGAGCCCAGGAGTTGGAGGTTGCTATGAGCTGTGATGCCATGACACTCTACCCAGGGGGATAGCTTGAGGCTCTGTCTCAAAAAAAAAAAAAATAGATTCTTGTGGTCACATCACATCCACCTGCTAATCCAGGAGAATCTCCCCATCTCAAGATCCTTAACTTAATCATCTCTGCAAAGTCCCTGCCAGAGATGAGGACATCTTTGAGAGACCCTTACTTTGTCTAGCAAAGGGCCAAATGAGCATTCAGCACCCAGGTGCAGAGTAAATACACACAGGGCAGTGAACATAGGCAGTGAGAAGACAGGCTCCTGCCCCATCCCTGTCCCATGTACACACAGGATGACCTCCCTCTGTTACTGTACTAGGGGCAGAAAACTGGGCTCCTTCACGTAAGGGTTTTGCAATAGATTTTTTCCCCCTCGAATTTTATAAAGGTAAATATAGACACTTCCTAAAAGGTTTTTACATAGTTAAAACTTTTTGGCAATCAAATAATGAGATATTGAAAAACCTAAATATTTAGAGTCTGTATTTTCAATGGGTAAAATTTCAATGCTGCTTTTAGTTAAGAAATGCCGGCGGGTTGGAGCCCCTGGTGGATCTCCTGCGCTCCAAGAACGATGAAGTTAGGAAGCACGCCAGCTGGGCTGTGGCAGTGTGCGCCAGCGACGAGCTGACAGCCACCGAGTTGTCCAAGCTCGGGTGAGTGGATGCCGTCTCAAGCTCCTCTTTCACTTCCCTCTGCCATTGCCAAATAAATCCTACTTGCCTTTCAACTTTCAGTGTGAAATTAACATGGGCGAGCCAAGACTACCATTTCTATTTTTCTTCTCCACTCATCCATGCATTTTCACCAGAATTCCCGATTTAACCACCCTCACCAAACTGGTTCTCCTTACCCTGAGTAGAAAAGTTAGTTGCCTTTAGCATATCTGCAAATAGGGTTTTTATTATTTATTTATTTAGAGACAGAGTCTTACCCTATTGCCCTGGGTAGAATGCCCCGGCATCATACCTCAGAGCAACCTCAAACTCTTGGGTTCAAGTGAGTGATCCTCTTGCCTCAGCCTTGAGAGTAGCTGGGACTACAGGCGCCTGCCATGATGCTCAGCTAGTTTTTTCTATTTTTAGTAGAGATGGGGTCTCACTCTTGCAGGTCGGTCTTGAACTCTTAAGCTCAAGAAATCTACCTGCCTCGGCCTCCCAGAGCCAATAGGGTTTTAAAGTTCCATATTCAGAACTAATAATTTCTATAATCAGTCTATTAGTTTCTTTGTTTCTTTTCTTTTCTTTCTTTTTCTGAGTCTCACTATGTTGCCCTCAGTAGAGTGCTGTGGCATCACAGCTCAGCTCACAGCAACCTCAAACTCTTGGGCTCAAGAGAGTGATCCTCTTGCCTCTGCCTCCCAAGTAGTTGGGACTAGAGGAGCCCGCCATGATGCTCAGCTAGGTTTTTTTTTTTTTGCAGTTTTTGGCCAGGGCCGGGTTTGGACCCACCACCTCTGGTATATGGGGCTGGTGCCCTCCTCCTTTGAGCCATAGGCACCGCCTGCTCAGCTAGTTTTTTCTGGTTTTAGTAGAGATGGGGCTTACTCTTGCAGGCTGGTCTTGAATTATTGAGCTCAAGAAATCCACCCTCTTTGGCCTCCCAGAGCAAGTAGGGTTTTAATGTTTTGTAGTCAGAACTACTAATTTCTTTCTTTCTTTTTTTTTTTTTTGAGACAGAGCCTCAAGCTATCCCCCTGGGTAGAGTGCCATGGCATCACAGCTCACAGCAACCTCCAGCTCCTGGGCTCAAACGAGTCTCCTGCCTCAGCCTCCCAAGTAGCTGGGACTACAGGCGCCCGCCACAACGCCTGGCCATTTTTTGGTTGCAGCCGTCATTGTTGTTTGGCGGGCCCGGGCTGGGGATTCGAACCCGCCACCTTAGGTGTATGTGGCTGGCGCCTTAGCCGCTTGAGCTACAGGCGCCGAGCCAGAACTACAAATTTCTATAGTCAGTCTATTAATTTCTTTTTTTCTTTTTGTTTCTTGAAACAGAGTCTCACTTTGTAGCTCTTGGTAGAGTGCCGCAGCATCACAGCTCACAGCAACCTCAAACTTTTGAGCTCAAGTGATCCCCTTGCCTCAACCTCCCGAATAGCTGGGACTATAGGCACCTGCCACAATTCCCAGCTACTTTCAGAGACAAGGTCTTGCTCTGGCTCAGGCGGGTCTCTAACCTGTGTGCTCAGGCAATCTACCTGCCTCAGCCTCCCAGAGTGCTGGGATTACAGGCGTGAGCCACTGTACCAGGTTCTAAACATGGATTTCTTTACATTTGTTGCCTATTTAGCTGAAAATGTTGGGATCCAATACTAATTTTGCTTTAAGTAAACAAAGAGCTTTTTTCCCACCAAACATGTCTTTTTCAACTATTTGAATGAGTTACTACATGGCAGACATGTATACCCATAAGAAGGACAGATTTGGGGAGGCCTTCCATCTCAGTCCATACTTCTAAATCATAAGCAGGTGTGTAAGTGGGAGCTCACTCTTGGATTGCTTGTGTAAAGCAAACAATGCTTTTTGTTTTTATTGACAGGGCTTTAGATATCCTTGATGAAGTTAACCTATCAGGAAATCGAAAAAATAAATTCAGCGAGACAGCTTATAACAAATTGCTCAACAACAATCTTCCCCTGAAATATAGCCAGACTGGCTATTTATCATCAAGTAACATAATTAGTGATGGCTTCTATGATTATGGCCGGGTAAGTGGCAGCACATTATTTGTCTTTTAGTGTGTAAGATAATCCTATTTTCTTTAATCATGATGCCATTACATTATAATTTTGTAAGCACCTAATATAATTTGTATTTTAACAGACAGAAATCTGGAAATCAGCAGTTCATCCTTAACTTTGTCTGGTTATAGGATTCTGTGGTTTTATAGAGTTTTAAGTGGAACCTGATTACTTATAGTCAAACTAGCTTGGTGATGCCAGTCTCAAGTTTCAGATGTAGAAGAAAAGCCAGGTGTGGTGGCCTGCTCCTATAGTGTTAGCTATGTGGGAGACTGACGCAGGAGGATTGCTTGAGCCCGGGAGTTCTAAACTGTAGTGCATGCTATGATGGTGCCTGTGAAAGCCACTGCACTCCAGCCTGGACAACTCTGTGAGACCCTGTCTCAATTTTTTGAAAAAGAAGACATAAAAGAAGGAACATTTTTATTTTTTTGAGGCAGAGTCTCACTATGTCACCCTTAGTAGAGTACTGTGGTGTCACAGCTCACAGCAACCTCAAACTCTCGGTTTTAAGCCATTCTCTTGCCTCAGCCTCTCAAGTAACTGAGACTACAGGTGTCCGCCACAATGCCCAGCTATTTTTTGTTGCAGTTGTCATTGTTGATTTTAGCTGGCCCAGGCAGGATTCGAACCCGCCGGCCTTGGTGTATGTGGCTGGCACCCTACCCACTGAGTACCAGCACTGCCTGAGAAGGAACGTTTTTAATTTTGAGGTTCTATTACATCTATAGCTTAGTATAAATGATAAGTATACAAGTCTAAGTTTTTTATTTTATTAATTACAATATGGTTGTAATTAAACAAATTTTAACACTGGATTTAAAAATGTAACAAAGAAGAATATTGTTTTTTTTGTCTTTTTTTCTTTGGAGACAGCGTCCCACTATGTCACCTGCAGTAGAGTGCTGTGGCATCACAGCCCACAGCAACCTCAAACTCTTAGACTTAGGTGATTCTCTTGCCTCAGCCTCCCAAATAGCTGGCACTATAGGCACCTGCCACAATACCGGGCTTTTTTGTTTTTATTGTTGTCATTGTTGTTTAGCAGGCCCTGGTGGGTTCAAACCCACCAGCCCTGGTGCATGTGGTCAGCGCCCTAACCACTGAGCTATGGGCGCCGAGCCTGAAGAATATTGTTTTACTTAACTACATTTATAATCACAATTTTAAAACAATGTATCATGTAATTTAGTGAGAATTCTGAGAGAAGTGGGAAACTAAAAATTAAAATTGAGAGGACTGGAAGGGTGCCTGTAGCTCAGTGGTTAAGGGTGCCAGCCACATGCATTGGGACTGATGGGTTCAAACCCAGCCCAGGACCACTAAAAAAAATAGCCAGGCATTATGGCAGGTGCCTGTAGTCCCAGCTACTTGGGAGGATGAGGCAAAAGAATTGCTTGAGCCCAAGAGTTGGAGGTTGCTGTGAACTATGATGCCAAAGTGCTCTACCAAGGACAACAAAGTGAGACTCTGTCTCAATTTAAAAAATAAAAAATTGAGAGGACTTATTGCCATGGTTGGTTAAGTCAGCATTTTCTACTTCTTTTGGAAACCAAAAACAGTAAGGATAATGGGGAAAATATTTAAACCCCACAAATCCCATTTTAGGCAAAACTAGGAAGCAGATTTGATCTACAGACATCAAAAAATTTTAAGGAGCCACGCATTGTGGCACACACCTATAATCCCAGCACTTACACTGAAACAGGAGGATCACTTGAGCCCAGGAGTTCGAGACCAGCCTAGGCAACATAGCAAGATTCCATCTCTTAAAAAAAAAAAAACATTAAACATTAGAAGAGCATGGTGGCACATGCCTGTAATCTCAGGTACTAGGGAGACTGAGGCAGGAGTATTACTTGAGTCCAGGAGTTTGAGCTATGCTGACACCACTGCACTCCATCCTGGAGAACAGAGGGAGGCCCTGTCTCAAAAAAAAAAAAAAGAGTTGGAGTTTTCCAAAGTCTCTTAGATCAGGTTGAAGGTGTTCAGAAGGGAAGAAAATCACAGAAATAAGAGTGCTATAGATGGCAGATCTCAGAAAGCACCATCAAAAATACATGCTTCCTCAAGTTATAGGAGCACTCAGAAGTGTATAGACAGCTCTGTGCATTGTCAGATAGGTGCAGAAGCTCAGGCCGGGAGGGTACGGCTGAAGGCAGGAGCCCTCATGGACCAATGTCGTTCCAAAGAGCAGTGAGGACAAGGTCATAGAAGAGTCACATAGCAGAGCTGTACTTGGCGGGAGCACCTAATCATGGCAGTAGAGAATTAGAGAGATCTTGAATAACGAAAAAGAGCAAGCCTAGAACTTTCCTCTGGCTCTTTCTTCTTCTTCCCCTGCCCACTGCTCCTGCTGCCACCATACCCCATAAGCAGTGGTCCTCAATTTTTTTGGCACCAGGGACTAGTTTCATGGAAGACAATTTTTCCACAGACCAGTGTGTATGGGGGTTGTTTTTGATATGATTCTATAAGCAATTGATTTATTATGGTCTCTGTGCAGACAAACCTCTCTGCCAATCACAACCTGTATTTGCATCTGCCCCCCCCCCCCGCCCCGTGCTAGCATCACCATCCCAGTTTCATCTCAGATTATCAGGCTCTAGATTCTCACAAGAGCCCACAGCCTAGATCCCTTGCATGCAAGTTTGTAGTAGGGTTTGTGCTTCTATGAGAATCTAACGCTGCTGCTGATCTGATAGGAGGCAGAGCTCAGGCAATGATGTGAGTGATGGGGCGTTACAGTCTGGCTGTAAGCACAGATGAAGCTTCACTTACCTCCTGCTGTGCAGCCCGGTTCCTAACAAGGCCACAGACCTATACAGTTCTGGAACCCGTGGGTCGAAGACCACAGCCCTGTAGCACCCTGTAACACACATAGATCTCTGGGAAATTGCTCCTAGAAGGCATTCAATGATGATTAGTTTTAAAAGAACCAATACTAATATCAACACAAAGAGGCTTTAAGAAAACTGAGGAAAACAGCACCCTCACCCTCCCCCCCAAAAAACCCAACACAGAACACTTACCAGGAAAATATTAAGATAGAGCCAATAAAGTTGTGACAAAATGTATTTGGTCATAAGATTAAAAAAAATTCATGAGATGACATTCTCTATAAAAGAGAATGCTCTGATTCGTTCATTTGGTAAATGTTAAATTTCTGATATTGGAGGCTTTGAAAATGCCAGTAAACAAAAGAGATGAAGGTCTCTGCTCCCAGGTACTAGTGGGAGGAGCAGGCAGTAAAATAAACATGATAAATGAATAAATGGGTCCCATGGTGGAAACGAGAAGAACCGCAGGGGAGGGAAGAGATCCGTAGTGCTGGGAAGATGGGGGCGGGTGGTCTTGCAGGAGGTAAGGGACTTAGCCGTGGGGATATCTGAGGGAAGACCTCTCTAGGCAAAGGAAACAACCAGTGCAAAAGCCTGAAGGTCCAAATATGCTTGGCAAGCGTAAGAAACAGCAAGAAGCCAATGCAGCTGGAGCTGAGAAAACAACCGGAGATCAGAGAGTCAAAGAGAGGCCAGGTCAGCTGGCTCTTGGTGACCATTGGAAGGATGCAGATCTTGCTTTGAATGGGATGAGAAACTGTGGCAGGGTCCCAGGCAGAAGAATGATAGAATCTGTCTTATTTTTTAAAGGATCCCTTTGCTTTAATTTAAAAGGATCATGAAAAAGTATCTTGGATGAGAAAAGGATCTAATTATGATAGGAAAAATATCTAGAAAGGTGTCCAGTCTGCTATCAGGCTGGTAAAATTGCCTGCACGGGGCTTTATCTATCCTGTTTTTAGAAATCCTCACAACACAGTTAATAATCTGTTTCCGCACTTAGTTGCTTTTATAGACAGTAAATTCTCCCTTAGGTTTTTTTTTTTTTGAGACAGAGTCTCACTTTGTTGCCCTCAGTAGAATGCTATGGCATCACAACAACCTCAAACTCTTGAGCTCAAGCGATGCTCTTGCCTCAGCCTCCCAGGTAGCTGGAATTACAGGTGCCTGCCCCTGCACTGGGCTATTTTTGAGAGACAGGGTCTTACTCTCACTCAGGCTGGTCTCAAACTCCTTTGCTCAAGGGATCCATCTGCCTCCGCCTCCCAGACTGCTAGGATTACAGGCATGAGCCACTGCGCCCGGCCTCCTTAGGTATATATTGATAGATGGATTTGCAAACTCAAATACTTTCAGGGGACAAGATGACAATTATGGGGTGAAACAGCAAAGTGTAAAGCAGTAAAGATTATGGGGAATTGGATATACCCTGCCCCAAGGCAAGACCATCCACGAGTTTCAGGTTCCTATTTCTAATTTTTTATATATCGTATATGTATATTAACGTGTGTGTGTGTAAAATAGCACACATCAAAGAGTTGAGAACATATCTATCAGTATTCACTTACAAAAATATCTTTTATAGATAAATCCTGGCACCAAACTTTTGCCTTTGAAGGAGCTCTGCTTACAAGAACCAAGTGACTTACGGGCTGTGCTCTTAATCAACAGTAAATCCGATGTGTGAGTCCTTGAGGGGAGGGTGGGATACAGGGAAGAACAATGTTTTTTTTTCTGTTTGCCCATGAGCAAGTAAATATATAAAGATTTCCAGATTCTAGTCTCCTGTATCTAACACCACCATGAAAATAAACACCATCCCATAAACCTAGATCCTGACACAGAATAATCCTCACCACAAATCAATGTGCTTGCTCTTCTTTTAACTTGACTCGTATTTCCAGTCAGTTCCAAATATATCTTTGCAGTCAGGGCCTCTTACTCAAGGACTGATTAAAAAATGTATAAATTGGGGCAATCCGAGATGAATGACGTTCACTAGTCTCCAGAACTGTGTGCTGGCGCGTTATCTACTGCCCAATATCTTTCTTTTAAATAAGAAGTAAATGGTAGCACTGAAACCCAAAGCACCCACATTCTTCTTTAAAATGCTAATATCCGTATACACCTACTATCTACATAGTGCTCATGTGATGCATTTTATACAAATATTTTCTGTTGTAGCTTATGAAAAGCTTTATAATGTGTTTTTTTTTTTTTGTCTGATAACTTCTCTTTTATGCTTTAAAATAATATGTCACTGTTACAAGTCAGCTCCCAATATGACTTTTAGGGGGAAAAATCTGTTTTGTAGAATAAAGCCGATCGCCACAAATACATTATTTTAATTCATATGTAATTTCAAATATGTAAAATTTTAGTTCTCCACCTGCCTCTACGGAAGATAAATCATCAGACATTGGTTATGGGAGAAGTATTTCTTCTTCATCTTCCTTGAGAAGAGCAAGTAAAGACAAGACCATGTAAGGAAATGATGTTTTCTCTGTTTTCAAACAACTCTCCCCTCAATGTGGTAGTGAAAAATGTTTTAGATTGTAGATTTTGGCAACTTGATTTTTCTTCTTCTGATGGTAATACAATTGCATCCTTGCTTTTTAAATTGCTGTGGAAAAGATCTCGGCAAAGGGGGCCAGGAAACCTGGTTTTGCATTCTGCATGCTGTGGCCCTACAGTGATTTGAGACATGACTGGTGCTTGTTAGCAGATTTGTTTCCACAGCTACAGAGGAAACGACACCTGATCTCCCACTTCATAACAGCAAAAAGAATCAAATTGTAGGATGAAGTGACAGTGCCTTATAAACTTATAAAATGCCTTGCAAATGTAACATACTTATCATTTTTTGTATGATTGAACCTGGTTATGGTTTTTATTCGAATGACAAAAAAAAATATTAGTTCTCATTTTAGGACTGGATTTGGATCTCCCACAGAAGACAAATCAGAACCTACGTCGGGACGGAATACTGCTCTTAGCAAAAGTGGCACTAAAGAAAAAGGAGCCAGGTAGGACACATGTCATTGCTTTCCTGATTACTCAGCAAGGGTGGTAAGAGGGAGGGGTGGCTCTTAAGTAGAGTTTTTCTTCTAAAATCAGTTATGTTGAACTAGGTACAACTCATAAGATATACTTTAAAAGTTGTTTTTGTTTCTCACAATCTCTTTTAAATTTTCTCAGAGCAAAATTCTTTCCCTGCCTCAGGATGAGAACGCAGGACACTCTGATTACTTTTGGGAACCATAAAGTCCTACAGTCACTTTAATTCATAACAACAGGAGGCCAGCAGAGCTGGCTCCCACCTGTAATCCCAGCACCCTGGGAGACTGAGGCAGGAAGATCACTTGATGCCACCAGTTTTGAGACCAGCCTGAGCCAGAGTGAAAGCATGTCTCTGTAAAAAATATAAAACGCAGCCGGGTGTGGTAGGTACCACACAACTATAGTCCCAGTTACTTGGGAGGCTGAGGCAGGAGATTAGCTTGAGCCCAGATGTTGAGGTTACTGTGAGCTCTGATGCTGCCATTGTACTCTAGCCTGGGTGACAGAGTGTAATCCTGTCTCAAAAAACAAAAAAAACAACAAAAAGACCCCAAACCAACAACAAATCAACAGTCTTTAGTCAGTCATTTGAAAACCCCACCCCAGTAGTAATCACCTTTCCTGCCTTTTGTTGGTGGAGCTCCCACCCGGCATGTTGTCCAGCTCTTCTTCTCTGCCTTTGCTTCCTCTCCCCTCCTGCTTTGCTCACCAAGTCTCTGACCCTTCTGGTATAAGGAACAAGAAAGAGGTAGACACGGGAACAAGGAAAAGCTCTTACTTGGGTGGTGCAATCGTACTGTGCTTTTGAGCTTTTTAGGCCTGGCATATTTTAAAGTACTTTCTCCTACATGTTTGCATATATTTCTTCTCTTGTGAGAACTTGCCTAGATTCTTAAGTAAAACCATTTGGCCTTCCTGCCTCACTCCATGATGCTTTAATTATGATGGACGTAAGCCCTCGAAGGCCACTGTGGTATTGGAGGCTACATAGAACACAGACTTGCTCCGAGGCCTCCTCAGATGTAGGTGGGGGGTCTTCTCCTCTCCTCTGATCTCTTTAATTTTCTCCTCTGACTTTATTTTCTGTTGTCAGAGCCTCTCCCTTTGCCTAATATTCTGATTACCGCTCCTAATCTGCTCCCTTTATTCCAGGCCGCATGCACGCCTCCCTCCCTTCCCTGCTCTCCGCTTCCCTGTGCTGCCCTTTGTCCTCTCTGAGAATCTCTCCTACTTGCCTGAAACTTGCTTGAGACTGACACCAAGACCCTGTTCTTTCTTGCACGAATAACTTCTTTCTGTGCCCTATTTTTAGCACAGCTTTTGGTTGACATACATAGGCATTCACGTTTATTCAAAAGAACAGAAATCCAAACTCTTATAGGAAAAGGTTATTTTGGACAAGTCGCACACTCACAAACTGTGTCTTGAGCAAATAGGTTATCTTCTCCTCGCCTGAGTTTCCTCACCGGCAAAATGGAAATAAGAAACAGTATGCTTCATGGCCCTTCTCACTAATGTTGTTGTAATAAATGGTTGCAAGGAGGCAAACCCCACTCAGACCTTGCAAGAATATGAAGGAATCCCCAGAACCTAATGCAAGAGTGTGTCCTCAAGAGAACAGCGGTAGGGACAGCGGCTACTCCTGCACGGATTTCTGTCCCTCTTCCTCTCTCTGTCTCTCCATTTGCATGGTTTCTTGTTTATAATTGCTTCATTATTGTCCTTGCTTTCTTTTTGTTATTTCATCACCCATAACTGTAGCATGCACGGACTTTGATTTGAGATGGGGCCAGATTTGGCACCTATTTTGAATTAGGCTTTTGGTGTAACACATAAACTGCCATGTGAGTTGTGAGCCCTGGGGCTCGTGAAACATATACAACTCACACATCTCTTTGACCTGTCTTGACCTAATAAATCACCATGGCCCTAAGAAAAAAATGTTTTCTAGTGTGGAGCCAGTGTGTCAAAGGCCCAATAACAAGTCCAATCTCTGTGTCTCTTTGTGCATTTTCATGAGAGGCGATCTTATTTTCACAAAATATTGGCTACCTTCGAGGCAGGTGTCTCCCTTTTTTTTTTTTGAGACAGAGTCTCACTATGGCACTGTGGGTGGAGTGCTGTGGTGTCACAGCTCACAGCAACCTCTAATTCTTGGGCTAAAGCAATTCTCTTGCCTCAGCCTCCCAAGGAGCTGGGACTCCAGGCAGCGCCACAACACCTGGCTATATTTTTGTTGCAGTTGTTTAGTTGGCCCAGGCTGGGTTCGAAACTACCACTTTTGGTGTATGTGGCTGGCACCGTAGCCACTGTGCTAAGGGTGCTAAGCCAGGTGTCTCCCTTTAGTCTACCCAGCTGTGGCCTTGGCGGGAGACTCAGCCCTCTGCCCCCTCACTGAAGGGGCACAGGCCCCTTGCCTGCTGAGTGAGCACCGGCCCCATTGTGTGCTCAGTTCTTCCATCAAAGCTCACACAGATCAGTCAGCCTGTCAGCTTTAACTTTTGGTTCTTCTGCTGTTCTTAGGTGGCTTTTGTTTTTGTTTTCATTACCTTCTTTTTCTTAAAGCTCACCCTGGTTCTTAAGCTTACATCTTTTCGGTAGTGTTTTGGGGTTGAAATTCAACCCCCAGTTGATTTGTAACTATCAAAATGCTGATCTTTAGACAGCCTTGGTTTGCTTTACTGTGATAAATGACATTGCTATTTTTTTTTTTTTTCTGTAACTTCTCTGGGCACTCACATCTTTATCTCATTTGATCCATGTCGGGTTGATCTATGCATACAGCCCTTCTTTTCTGGCCCTGTTACTGCCTCATCCTTTGTGGTACCTTAAATCTCAGATTCTCTAGACTCTCCCTCTGCACCTTTTCTTACTCTCCCAAGTTTTAGCTACTGCTCAGCTTCATTTGCCAGCACAGAGCTCTGCCCTAAGTCTGGATCTGTGTATCCAGGGGCCTGTGGAGTTCTCTGCACTGTCCCTCTGGAGGCACCTCAAGCCTGACCTAAAATCCCTGTTCTCCCAATTCCCAGCCCCCATCGTCCTCTATTCCCTGTGTTGACTCATGTTAACCATATCCCCATACCATTGTCCAAGCTTGGGAACTGCCTAAAAGTCCTTCTTCCCCTTTGTCCTCTATACCAAATGACTTTCTTAGTCTTAACCACTGTGCCTTCCTCACCTCCCTCTTAAATCTATTCCTTCCCTTCCTGTTTTCTTTTACTTCCCTAGTCCAGGCCTGCGTGTTGCATGCCAATCACAGCAGCCGCCCTGTTGCTCTGGAGCCCCTGCCCTCTGAGTCGTCCTCCACAGAGCCAGCCTCCGTGCTCCCCTAGAGTTGCCTTTTTCAGATGACAGTCCAGTCATATTACTGTGCCCCAAACAATGGTTCTCTATCATCTTCCAGATGAAGCCCAAACTCTACCCATGGCCCTCCGTATTTCCCACCTTGCTTCCAGGCCGTCATCTCTGGCCTCTTTTTACATTTATAACATATACCTTCATATTTCTGCTACTCAGATAATCTCGGTCCTGGTGATAATGGTTTCCCCCAAATTTTTGTTTTTAAAATAATTTCCAGCAAACTCCCCTTTTACCCTTTAACTGTTTTTGTGTCTTCCCCAGAGCCTTGACTAATGAGAAAAGCCTTTCAGAAACAGGTATAGTCTGATAGTCACCTTTTAATAATATTGTCCCTTTCCTTTCTTGAATATATTAATTCATTTAACAAATATTTTCTAGGCACTGCTATGTGCCTGGAATTGTCCCAGGGTTGGAGAAAGAGCGATAAACAAAATCCTTTGCCCTCACAGAAGTCATATCCTACTGGAGAGACAGACAAGAAACAAAATAAAACATACACACACACACACACACGCACAAACACACACACACACACATAACGCAGAACAAATCCTCTCTCCACTTGCAACCATGCCCTCTTCTTTCCTATGCTTTTGGAACAGATTGGTTAGAGTTGGACATCCAATGGAACAGATTCCTTTTAGCACTGAATTCCTTGACTTTCTCATCTTTGCCTCTCATGTGGAATCTATCCTATGCCGACTGGCACTGTGATAATTCCCCACATACCACAATCTTCCCGCTTAAACTGAAACCCCAAGTGGGCTGAGTTAATGACTTTTATTTTTTTTTACCAGCCTCGTCCTATAATTTATATATCTAAAAACCTGAGGGTATTAGAAAGGAGTGCGTGGTTTGAAAGTGTCCATACACAATTTAGAGCCAGCCAAATATTCTGTATATTCACCTGTTCCTCCTGTTCATCCACCCATGAGTGTAGGAAAATATCCACCGGGTTTTGGATCCCACAGTAAATCCCTGTTTTCTGAGGTAGTTCTGCTAAAGCTTCTGTAGGAAGGGCAAGAGTTCTACTTTCTTTAATCATAAACTGATACTCTCTCCGCAGATTAATTTTACAGGAGTTAATTTTCTAATTTCCAAATGTCTGTTTCCATCTGCATTTAGAAATGAAATTCATTTAATTATTGAAGCCCTTATTGATACAACCTGGCAGCCTTCCTAGGGAAAAAGTCCAAAAGAAATGCTTCTATTTATAGCAGCAGGAAACAACAATTCAGGAGTTTCATTAAATTATCTGTTTTTAATCACTCAAGAAGATCGCCCTCCCCTGAAGGCATACCAGATATTAGCTCCCACATGCTAAATGATTTTTTTCTTTTGACTTCAGGCAGCACACTCAGCAAGAAATACTCCCGCTTCTGTTTTGTAGGTGGCCACGGAATTGGGTGTTCCAGTTTCAGAAAACAGGCAAACCTGTCTGTGCTTCTGGCAGTTTTAATCAATGTTCCTAGTGTTGGTTTCTAATTTACTAAAAACTATGTATGTGAAGATGTCCAATATATCCTTTAAAAAAAAAAAGAGGGTTAAGATAATCTATCTGGGAAATATTAAGTTTTGTTTTAGAGATTTTATTGTAACGTAGGATTGGTGTATTTACTAATACATGATTGAACTCCATTCTTAGCTGCGGCAAATACAATATTTAATTAGGAAACAGAAAACTTGTAGTACTGGTTATAGTTAATAGAGTTTGTAATTTTCAAATAGCAGTTGATAGCATTCGTTTTCTATTTTTTCCTCAAAATAAGTTAAAAAGAAAACTCATGTGGACTTCAGTTGATCTGTCCCTCCCACCCTGTGCTTCAAGTACTACTTACAGATGAATAACTCCCTCCCCTAATAATCTGTTGGAGGAACAGATGCTCAATGCTTGTGAGTGCATAACTTAGGGGGTTCGCCTGCCTGCCCTGGCCTAACCTCACTTTCTTGACCCTGTGACAGATTTGTTGTTTTGAGTTCCTTGTTCTCAGCGAGGTAACAAGGGGCTGCAATAGCAGCTGCTCTGATATCATCAGCTCCTATCACAATAAACAAGGTGTGTAAGGAAATCTGCCCTCAAAAAGGAGACAGATGTCACTGAGAGCATCGTACGTAAGGAGAGAGTGGGGTAGATATTAGGTAAAGCAACAATTCTTTCTAATCACAAACTTGAGTGTTTATTTGCATGTCAGTAGTTAAGTGACAAAATTCTGCTGGAAAAACTGAAATGTAGAGCTAAGGCCGGTCAGAATGTGCTGGCTGAACCAGCAGGGGTACTGCCTGTGAGTCTGGAACCAGAAGCAGTATTATCCCTTGTAAAGGGACAAAAGTCCCCCCCATGTTATGTCCCACCCTGGCCTGTTCTGGAGATGGCATGCTGAAGAGCTGGGCTTGGCAGGGGAGGAGGTCTGTGATTGCAGCTGGGATCATGGAGCAGCCCCCTAGCCCATACCAGCGTCCTCCAGACAGCCTGAACTCCTGGGAACTTACAGACTCCATTCATTCTTAGAACCACTGTTCAAGGTCATGTTTGGCCATAGGTTGCTGCCTCTTGATCTGTTCCTGTGTGACTGTGGGTAAGCCAAGAACTTGTCTATTTCAAAGACAGAAAGGTCATTTATTAGATACTTGAGCCTTGGTAATTATTCAGAAAAAACAGCAAAAGCTAAAAAATGTGGAAAGGGACAGGCTGAGCCGCTGCCCAGCCAAGAAGTGAGAAGACTGACTCCCCTGGCCCTTGCACCTTCCCTTTTAAGTTTCTGCAAATTCTTCATGAAGCTGCTCTAACAGGGGGCTCAGGAAGTCCTCCCCACTTCCTCCCAGAGGATTGCCAGTACTGGCTCCCAGCTGGTGGTGAAAAGTCAAGAAAGTAATCTGTACTGAGGGACAAAAGACAGATATGCATTATCTATCAGCCCAGAGATGATTTCAACACAGTAATGATTGTGACCTTTGGTACTGAAAATGTTCAAGTCTGTGGCCACTTGTGGAGAGCAGGAAGTGGAGGTTGCTCACTGGGTCCCAGCAGCAGTGCCCCAGGTGAGCTCCACTAAGTAAGAGCAACTGTCCATCTACAGTGGTTAAAATATAATTTGTGTAAAAGTAAAATTGTAACCCTCATACACATATAAAATGGAAACATGGCAAGGTCTGTTCTAATTTTTAAATTAACCATAAAATGGACTTTTGTATATAATTCTATGAGTTTTAACAGAAGTGGAGATGTGTGTGCCTGTCCTTACAATCAGGATATGAAACAGTTCTGTCACCCGAGAACCCTAAGCCCTGCTCCCCCCGACCTGCTCTCTGGTACTATGGTTTGGTCTTTTGGGGAATGCGATGTGAGTGGGATCGTACATGATGACTTTTTCCACTCAGCATAATGCCTTTGAGATTCTTCTAATTGTTTTTGTATCATTATTTTATTTCTTTTTATTCTCGAGTGGTATTTCATTATATGGATAGGCTTGTTGAAGGGCATATGAGTTGTTTCCAGTTTCTGGTGATTGTGAATAGAGCTACTATAATTATTCATATATAGGTTTTTGCATAAATGTAAGCTTTAATTTCTCCACAGCAAATACCTGGGAGTGGGATTTCTGGGTCACGTCATAACTGGTTGTTTAACTTTATAAGACACTACCAGACTCTTTTAGTGTGGCCATAGCATTCTGCCTTCTCACCAGCAATGTCTAAGAGTTCCAAGTGTTCCACATACTTGTCAGCATTTGGTATTGTTGGGGCTTTTTAGCCATTTGATATGTAAATAGTGGTATCTCATCATGGTTTTACTTGGCATTTCCCTAATAGCTAACGATGTTGAGCATTTACTTGTGTGCTTATTTGCCGTCCTTCTATCCTCTTTGGTGAAATGTCTGTTCAAATCTTTTGCCCATTTTCTGCATTGGGCTGTTGGGTTTTTTACTATTCAGTCTTTTTTTGTTTGTTGTTGTTGCAGTTGTCATTGTTGTTTAGCTGGCCCAAGCCAGGTTTAAACCCGCCAGCCTCAGTGTACACGGCTGGGGCCCTACCCAGAGCTACAGGTGCCCCGTTGTGTGTTGATCTTACATCCTGAGACTTCGATGAACTCATTTGTGAGTCCTGGAATTTTTTTGGGCAGATTCCTTGGGATTTTCTGTGTTGACAGCCATGTCATCTGATTTGTTTTTAATTCTCAGTAGTTTCATTTTGATGTGTCTAGGAGTGGATTTCTTTGGGTTTGCCGTATGGGCATTCATAAAATTTCTCGGCTATGTGAATTTGTTTTTGATCAAATTGAGGATGCCATACCAGCCCTTATTTATTCAATATATCTTTTCCATACTGTGCCCCTTTTCCTCTTCTGAGACTTTTGTGACAACAAAAGGTCCCTGAAAGTCTGTCAAGTTTTTTCAACCTTTTGTTCTCCACATTTCTCAAATAATTTTTTATCATTCTGCCTTAAACTGCACTAGTTTTTTCTCTGTTATCTCCATTCGTCTATTAAACCCATTCATATAATTATGCCCTTTTAAAATTTGTCACTGTATTTTTTCGTTCCAAAATAATATTTTTATATTTTCTTGTTGTCTAAGACTGAACTCTCTATTTATTTCAAGAGTGTTTAGCCTTATGTTTTATTTTTAAAAGTTTTAAAAGTTTAAAAGTTTTTGTGAAAAAACATCTATGTCATTTAGCTTTTGTGTCTTTTGATTGCCTTTTCCCAGGAGTTAAGATTTTCCTGGTTCTTCATCTGTAGTCTTATTTACATTTCACAGATATTCCTTTTGTATGTATGTTTTAGCAGGTAATTGATCCAGTTGAGTTTCGGCTTCAAATTTTAGGCAGCCTTCTGTGGATTATCATTCCATGTCAGTCCACTTTTCAAAGTCTTTACAGGGCTTTTAAATCAGTCCTACATGTAGGACAACCAGTGTGTACCATGGGACTTGGGTTTGGTTCTTAAAGTCTGTGTTCCTACCATTTGGCATGTACAGCTCATGATAAACCTAAGAATTTATAAACAATTTTACAGGATTGCTTTCCTGAGTAAGGCATTTCCTTACCATCTCTTTTGTCTTTTCTGGTTCCTTGGCGCTTCCCTTAAGGTGCTCCAACCAGGAAAGTTTATTGACCCTGCTTGCTGCACTCTTGCTGTGACTACACTCATATCTATTGCCAAAGAGCAGAAGGACTGGATGGCTATACGGCGTTTCAGGTTCTGTTGGGATTCCATTGCCACCTAAAGAATCAGAGGATTCTTTAGGAGCTAGGGTACACAAGAATGGAAAAGAATAAGGAAAAAGCACGCCATGGGAGGAGGAAGGTGGCTCACACCTGTAATCCTAGCCCTCTGGGAGGCCAAGGCAGGTGGATTACCTGTGCACAGACGTTTGAGACCAGCCTGAACAAGAGCAAGACCTCGTCTCTACAAAAAAATGGAAAAACTAGGCATGCAAGGTGGTGCACACTTGTAGTCCCAGCTACTTGGGAGGCTGAGACAAGACGATCACTTGAGCCCAGGAGTATGAGGTTGCCGTGAGCTATGATGACAGTACAGCACTCTACCTAGGGTAACACAGTGAGAGTCTGTCTCAAAACCAAATTTAAAGTATTAAAATTAAATTTTTAAAAAATGGAAAAAGCAGAAACAAAAGCAAGAGCTTTCTTCTCCTTTCTTGCTTCTAAGATCTGTCTTTGCCGATGCTCACTTCCAGTTATTGGGCTAGGTTTAGTGGGAAAAAAATAAAAGGATAAGCTTACCATTAGCTCAGCAGTAATTCACATTTTATTCTCTGATCTTGCTGCTACTTTCCGGGGTCCTCAAATAGCATTTGCATGCCTCCTGCGCAGCTTTTGCGACTGTATTCAATGGGAGAGACAAGGCGAAGTGTGCTTATTCCACAGTACTTGGAATGAGAACCCGTGTCAGTGTTTTTGTTCTACTCATTAATCTATGAAAAAAACCAGTAAGATGTTAATACTGGTTCAAAGAACATTTGAGGTGCAAGATATTTATATTTATATTCAACTTTAAGGAATGTGATACAAAGAATCTTAAGTTACATACCAAAATGGTTAACATCTTACAGAACAACAAACTGTAACCTTTGAGAATATCTTTTCCACTGGACAGAAATTATTTGCATTTCTATTAGACAAAAATATACATGTTAGCTAGTAATTCTCTAAATCCAGAATTTTTAGTTAGTAGTAAACAATATTCTTTTTGTTGTTGTTGTTGCAGTTTTTGGCTGGGGCTGGGTTTGAACCCACCACCTCCAGTGTATGGGGCCGGGGCCAGCGCACTACTCCTTGGCCACAGGCACTGCTCCCTCCCCCCATTTTTTGAGACAGAGTCTTACTATGTTGCCCTCAGTAGAGTTCTGTGGCATCACAGCTCACAGCAACCTCAAACTCTTGGGCTTAAGCCTTTCTCTTGCCTTAGCCTCCCAAGTAGCTGGGATGACAGGTGCCTGCCACAATGCCTGGCTATTTTTTGTTGTTGTTGTTGCGGTTGTCATAGTTGTTTAGCCGGCCCAGGCTGGGTTGGAACCCACCAGCCTCAGTGCATGTGGTTGGTGCCATAATCACTGTACTATGGGCACTAAGCCAGTAGTAAACAATATTCTTACTATCTACTAGGTAAATTCCATTTTCACCAAGTACAGAACTAAATATGTTTCCCTAGATAAACCTCAGATGAATCTTTGCTCCTATTTGACATGGAAATTATGAGCCATTTTAATTTTGGTTCTTTTTATTGCTTTATTTTCACATTTTAGATAATTTTTCTTAAAATCAGTAGTTGAAAGTCTTCTCCTTTTTTTTTTTTTTTCCTGAGACAGAGTCTCCCTCTGGTGCCCTGACTAGAGTGCTGTGGCATTATAGTTCACAGCAATCTCAAGTTCTTGGGCTCAAGTGATCCTCTTGCTTCCGTTTTTCTATTTTTTAGTAGAGACAGGGACTTGCTATTGCTCAGGCTAGTCTTGAACTCCTGAGCTAAAATAATCCACCTGCTTCAGCTTCCCAGAGTGCTAGGATTATAGGCATGAGCCACTGTGCCTGGCCAATCCAAATTATTCTTGAAACAGCGGTTCTTAACCTGTGGGTTGTGACCCATAGGAACTGTATTAAAGGGCCGTGGCATTAGGAAGGTTAAGAACCACTACTTGAAGAGGATCTTAACTGAAGTGAGAGATAAGACTGGCTTAGCCTCTTTGAGGAGGCAACCTCATTTTTTCCAATTTTTAAAGTATTTATCTTATGCCTACTTTGTGCCAGACACCTTGCTAGGCAACTGTGCAGAAGTCCAATATATGATTTTCATAAAATAATATCAGTTATATAGTGTTCTCATTAGTTTATTCTGCATAATATAGACTTAAAACTCAACTGTTGTCATTGAAAATTTGAAAACTATGTATGTTGATGTATAAAATATAGTCATTGCTTCATATCTGTGAGGGATTGGTCCCAGGAAGCCACACAGATACCAAAATCCTACATACTTAAATACCGCAGTCATCCCTGCAGAACCTATATATAGAAAAATGGGCCCTCTCTATCTGTGGGTTCCACCTCCATGGATTCTACAACCCTAGAATATTATATTTTCCATCTACATTTGTTGTAGATGCAGAACCAGTGAATACAGAAGGCCAACTATATTTTTTTAAAATGTGTACATCAGTGAATCCACAGAGTTCAAATTCATAGCAACTGTACCTGATGTTTCTGATGCTCTTTAAAACAACACAGACCATAGTTGATGTTCGTTCATGTGTTTAGCTGACGATGTGGTTTTAATTGCTGTTGTTAACTCTCAAAGGAAAGGCAGAGGAAAAAAAGAAGAGGAAAAACTGAAAGAGGAGGAAGAGATTCTAGCGGCACCAAAATTGGTCAGCGATGGAAGCCCTGAGAAAGAGTGGTACCCTCCCTTTGACCCTAATTTCTTAATGTACATACATGAGGTGAACAAATCAATACTGCCTATAACCAATATTAAGGAACAAATTGAGATTCTTGCAAAGTAAGTTGACCATGTATACGTTTTTAATTTCTGAAAAAAATTTATTGGTATACATATTTCAGCCAATTTTCAGACACATATACCATAATAAAATTATGCTCTGTCTCCGAAGTAGAAAAAAAGTGAATTGAAAAAAATCCTCAATTTCTATTTTAGGTCATATTTCTACCCCAAATCAGAGCTAGAAGCTGGAAACTGCTTAGAGAAAAAAAAAAGCCTGTTAGGTTTTTCTGCTAAACTATTAAAAGTGTTTTTTGGTGTGATCCTAAAGAAGTTATGAATGGGGTGGTTCCTGTGGCTCAAGGAGTAGGGCACCAGCCCCATACACTGGAGATGGTGGGTTCAAAACTGGTCCTGGCCAAAAACTACAAAAGGAAAAAAAAATGTTATGAATGAATCAAAAGTTTGCCATGAAACCATAGGTGTACTCAGTTTACAGGAACCCTACTGTGCACCATTTATAAACTCACAAGTTATTTTCTAATACAAATAGCCAAACTCTACGTCTCTGTGGCCTATCTGATACTCAGTGTTTTCTGCTGCTCTAAGATGGGGTGTGAACATTCTAAGTGATGTCTGCTGGAGCAGGCTCAGGGCTAATCTATCCTCTTCATTGGAGTGTTTAATCTAAATTCCACTACAGGAAGCCTGGGAATTTAAGTCAGTGGCTGTGAGGGATCAGGACTCACTGAGGGTGGAGGATAGGCTTCCAGACTCCCCGGTAGGTAAGCTGCTGGCTTGCTCAACAGCTGCAGTCTCCATGGGAGCTTGTATCTGCTCCAAATAGCTGTGAGTTGCAGTCATCAAACCTGGACGTGACAACTGCAAGTAACACAGCTGCCAGATCATTGACTTCTTGTCAGCTAGAGCTGGAAGAGAACACTTTTGGCTACTGAAGTTTTCCCGATGCCCTTGAGAAGTGATGGCTTAAGCAGAACTCTGCTGCAGCTCTCGCCTCATCCTTCGTTCCTATCAGAAACACTGTATCCATCCCAAATAAGTGTCTTTTTTAACCCAAGACCCACCAAGCTAGAGAGAGATGTAGAGATGCGTCCCCGCGGCTTGGGTTCCTTGGCATTCATTGGAGCAGCCCTGGCTGGGTGGAACTGTAGGCAGTTCTGCAGCTTCTGCCCCAACTCTGTCTCTCTCTTTCCCTCTCTCTCTCTTTTTAAAAACCATTCACTTGGTTTCACATACAAAAGGAAAGTATTTCTTTAAAACGTACAGTACTCCCTTTACTCCAAGAGTGTGGTGGCCTTGGGTGACCAAGGATTTTGCACACGTGCTTATCGATGTCTTTGGTGACAGCCTAATATGAGGAGAAACCCACAAGCAAACGGTGCCACATTCATCCTGCCTCACCCAGTAACCTGCCACCTTATTGTCCTTTTTGCCTATTTTTCCCTTCTCCTCTTTCTCTAAATTGAAAAGAGATAAATTTTAAAAGAAAAATAATAAATTTTTTAAACTTGGAAATGTTTGGGAAAGTAGTAGGAAAATTTTCTGTGTGTTTGTCTTGTCTTTAAGTTTGAATTCCTTGACAGAATAACCATGTATTAAAGCAATGCTTTGGGCTTGGTGCCTGTGGCTCAAGTGGCTAAGGCGCCAGCCACATACACCTAAGGTGGCGGGTTCGAATCCAGCCTGGGCCCACCAAACAACAATGATGGCTGCAACCAAAAAAAAAAAAAAAATAGCCGGGTGTTATGGTGGGCGCCTGTGGTCCCAGCTACTTGGGAGGCTGAGGCAGGAGACTCACTTGAGCCCAGGAGTTGGAGGTTGCTATGAGCTGTGATGCCACAGCACTCTACCCAGAGGGACAGCTTGATGCTCTGTCTCAAAAAAAAAAAAAAAATGCAATGCTTTGGATTTCAGATAAAACATTTTTAAATGCTCTTGAAGAGTAAGATAAAAGGTTCAAACTGCAGTCATATGTAGTGTGATATTTATTTGAACCTTGTTATAGATATTCATTCATTTATTTTCTTTGTGTTGAATGAAATTGCTAGAATTTCAGTTTGTATGTGATGGTTTGAATACAGTAAACATGTTCATATACTTATTGCAAAGTGTACTTTTAAAAGTAAAACAATAAAAATTGCAGGGAATGTAGTTTTTACACATCTGTGTGTAATGTAATTCTATTCAAATCATCCACGATATTAACTTGATGTTGATCTTGATGTAATTGACACAGGTATGTGGCAGAAAAAATGGGTGGTAAGATTTCAAAAGATAAAATGCCTGATTTCAGCTGGGAACTTCACATAAGTGAACTAAAATTTCAACTTAAATCCAACGTTATACCCATTGGAAGTATCCAAAAAGGAACCTTCTACCATCGAGCTTTGCTTTTCAAGGTATTTGAGATATTTTGCTTCATTTGCCCTCTGTCTTTATATATTGAAATGAGCCAGTTGCTAACATTTAATGGGATAATATTAATTCTACCATTCAGATCTAATTATATTGGACATAATGTATATGTAAATATGCATATACATATATGTACACATACGTACACAGTAGAACCTCCATAGTTGACCACCTCCCTATTTTGATCACTTCCTTAAGTTGACCTAATTTTCATAGACCCACATGCACCACATGTATGTATCAGTACCGTAGAACTAGTTCCTTGTGTTGTCACCTCAACATGGTGACCAGTTTGTTATAGTCCCTTAGGTGGTCAACTTACAGAGGTTGTACTGTGTGTGTCTATACACACACACACACACATGTTTGCATGTTCTGTATATTCACCAGACTACTTGAAGTGTATTTATTCAACATTTATCATACACTTATTATTGGCCAGGGCTTTGACTGAGAGTGTAGAGATACTAAAGTCACAGTCTCTGCACTCAAGTCTGGTACCTTAGCCAGACTTGCAGCTTTCAAGGTGATGTCAAGGAAGGTTTCAGAGAAGGAAATGACACATAGCCCAAGTATGAGAGGCCACAGAAGATTTCATCGGGGAATGAAGGAGAACAAGAATTTTGCAAATATCTTATGCAAAATAACAGGTCTGCAAGTCAGTGGTCCCTCGGGGGAGGGTAGAATAGTTTGGATGAAGAAGAGAGGAGGAGGGCTGACGCCAGATCATAAAGCACATGAGTTTGCACTGATCCTAAAATGTAACAGTAGCTACTGGAAGTTGTCAAGGGGAAAGTGGTGCATGATTTTGAAAGACCATTGGGTAACAGAGTGGAAAATGGATTTGGGCAGGGGCAAGACTAGAGACAGGAAAAGCAGCCAGAAGATGCCTGAGCAGGAAGCCTGGGTGACCACAGCGAAGGCCATGTCACATGGTTATGTGAGATTTATAGGGAGGGAGACCGAGGAGATGGAACCAAAGGCGTTTGTGACTGTCTAGGTGTGATGTGAGAGATCACTCATGAAGAACAAAATAATTTCGGCACTCTGGGTGGGGCAACTGGGTATGATGGCATTATTTCTTGAGATGGGACCCCAGAAAGAGGGGCAATCTTTTGTTCCATCACATTCAATGTCTGGCATATAAATAGGATCTGAGAAGATGTTTTCCAGACTGTGGACTGCATGTATACAATTCCTACCATCTCCCAAATACCTCTAAACCTCACTGCATCCACATGTCTCGTCATCCAGTTCCAAGCTAATTCTATTTACAATCCAAGTGGCAGCCTTTCCTGGTCCTTTGAATCCTTGCTTCAGCAGTTCTTCCTTCTCATCTGTCTTCTCTCTCTTTCTCGCTATTATTTGTTTTTCCTTTAAAATCCGAACATGCCTAAGTTTGCATTATATCAAGATAAAATATAGATCTTTTCTCATATCTACCATTCATGTAACACAGTACTTATTACCATGACTTTTATCATTTTGAGCTATGTATCAGGCACCTGGTAAATATAATTGTGGAGCGTCTCAAAAGAGCCAAAGATTAAAATTACTACCCGGTCTTTAAGTACAAGAAAACTGATACTTGGAAAAATTATTTACCCACGTCAACCAGAAGTGGGGCTGGAATTTGAACCCATGCCTATCTTAACCAAAAACCTGGCACACCACTAATACCCATAGATAATTCTCATTCCAGGTCAAAAGTCTGAGTCATCTCAGACCCTTGTCACTCCTTGGCAAACCTCCAAGTTTCTCCTAACTCACTGCCATCTGGTCCTTGCTCCCACCCTCTCAGTAAGGACCACTGTGGTCTCCTCATTGTGCTTAATACACCAAATAATTTGTCTTTGACCGTTTTCTTTCTTGGATACTTCCTTTTTTACTTTTATCCTTTCTTACCATTTCATCTCAATCTTTGGAGGTCTGCAGAGGAGACCCTTCCACCTCTATTTTTCCAACCTCTCTTACGTATTTGGCTTCCCCAAAGTTCTGATCCAGATACACTTCTGTTCCCCTCTCTGCACTTCTCAGGGTGAGGTCTTCCTTCACACAGCCTTAGATAGAACCTGAATGCCTGAGGTTTACAGGTCCTGTCCTCCTTCATCATACCTCTGTGTCCAGATATGAGGATCTGATTGTATGAGTGTCCCATAGGCACTGTATCAATCAACTTGGGCTGCTGTGACAAAATACCATAAATGGGGTGACTTAAACATCAACACTTATTCTTCACAGTTCTGGAGGCTGAGTAGTTCAGGATCAAGGTGTCAGCAGATTCAGAGTCTGCTGAGGGCCCTCGTCTTAGTTGGCTTCTTTCCCTGTCCTCACGTGGTAGAGACAGAGAGAGGGCTCTGGTCTCTTTCTCTTCTTAAAAAGGCACAAATCCCATCACCAGGTTCCATCTTCGCCATCCCATCTAAACCTAATCCCCTTCGAAAGGCCCTACCACCAAATGCCATCACTTTGGGGATTAGGGCTTCAGCATATGCATTTTGAGGGGACACAGACATTCAGTCCACAGCAGGCACCTTAAGCTCATTAAGCAAACTGAATTCAATACTCTCGTGCTGCAACTGAGTCACCTGACTCATTACCCAGAACTCGCCCACCACTGAAATCCTGAAATACTTGATGATAAAATCTCTTATCCTTCCTCACCTCTGAAATCTTTGTCTCTTGTATATATTCTCTATTTCCCATTTTCTTCCAGTTTTTTGGAATCTGTTTGACATTACCTTCTCCAACTACCTTCCCCATATTGGGCTAATATAGTGTGCCAGCCTCAAAAATGTCACTTCCCAGTAGGACCTCCACAGAGATTTGGAGTCCACAGAATCTTGAGGAACAAGGGAGAGGGAGCTTATCATATTTGACTGGCTCCTGTCACCACAGTCCAGGCGTGCAGCCTGCTATCTGAGCATTTCTTTACAAGAGTTGTGTATTCCTTCCAACCCAGGTGTGTTTTCAGCTAGGATTCCCCCTGCCCGACACACCTCTCTCATTACCCCGGTCCATCTCTTGTCTCTCCTGCAGGCTCTGGCTGACAGAATTGGCCTCGGCTGCTCCCTAGTTCGAGGGGAGTATGGCAGAGCATGGAACGAAGTTACCCTGGTACACGACCGGAAGGGGGTGATTGGGGGCCTCTCCCCTCCCGACATATACATTGTAGACCTCATGTTCCATCCGGGGATGCTGATGAAGTTAAAAAGTCGAGAGGCTGATCTTTACAGATTCCTTTAAACTATCCAGCACTTGAGAGTTCCAACAAGAAACTGGCTCTCTACACTTTCCAAGTTTACCAGTTGATCTGATTTATTTAAATAAAAGTATTAGAAATGTTCTGTGTGTAGCAAGAAGGAAAAGTTGGAGTGAACTCTGCTGTGCTTTTGATTTCAAGCTGTTGGCAAGAGCTCACGGTCTTATTAGGTCATCTTACACTCACTGACCTTCATGTAATGCTTATTATTGTTGAAATTAATCCAACCCTCTGCTTGCTAAGGAATATCTGTGTGGTTTAAGAATCATACCTATCACTCAGCCGCTGCTCCCAGGACAACACAGTGGCCTCACAACTGTCCTTCCTCATGTCCAGAAGGCTCAGAGACACTCAGTTAAACAATTCAATGGCTTTTTAATGTCATTAGTCACTTGGTCTCACTTTCATTAAGTAAAATTTTGATAGTATATTTATATAAATCTATTTCAGTATTTATAAATTCCTTAAAATTTTTTTTTTGTTTATAGTTTTCAAAGCATCATTATTAAACATTTTTTTTTTTTTTCGCAATTTTTGGTTAGGGCCAGGTTTGAGCCCACCACCTCCAGTATATGGGGCTAGGGCCCTAGTCCTTTGGGCTACAGGTGCCACCCCGCTAAATTAAAATATTTCTAGAAAATATTTCCAGAAAACATCTTTGCCTTGTCTATGTGAACTTGGAAATATGCCTTCAGTTAAAAACAATTTGATTTGCTCTTATGCATTGTAATTTTGGGCCACCAGAATATTATTTTAAATTTATAGAACTTAAAAAGTTTTAGTTTTTAGAAAACATAGGAATATAAAAATAGAGCAAATCTTTGCTGAGAAATTGTGTTTTCAGCAGTGAGCACAAAATGGGGAGTAAATACACATTTCAAATAGTTAAGACAAATAAAAACTAGCAATATGATGTATCTCATGAAGTGTTTATTTCCTAATCAGGCTTTAAGTCTGAAGTTTACCCACATAATCATTTTCCTAGAAGGTGTTCTGAAGTGAATTTGATTTTGGGAATTAAAGCTAAAATTGTTTTGTGTGAGTCAATCTATAATTTCTAAGCCTATAATTCTTTATTTCAGAATAAAATTCTTTATTTCAAAGAGTATAGTAGTTAAATTTATCATACAATTTCATAAAGTTAGAGCATGGATTATAAGGATACAAACCCGTCTTAGCATTTTGAAGTCTGTTTTGATCCAGAAAGCATCTAAAGTACATTACAAAGACCTGTAAGACATAACTAAAATAAAATAAAAACAGGCATACGTACTGGGGGAAAAGTTTAACAAGGCCAGGAATGAGCTTAGAATTCAAAATGCATTCATAAAAATGAATGCTGTACATTTGTTAGAGATTAAAGAAAATTTGACTTTAAACTCTCTGGCTACCAGGCAGAGGGAAATGTTATTTGTTATGTGATTTATATTAGGGTCTAGGAGATACCAGCACAGGGCCGTTTCTTAGGAAGAATAAAGACTAGGGGAATTTCTCTTTGGGAGGTTCATAGAGACAGAAAAATGTAAGGTAGAAAAATAGCATCTTCAAATAGCAACCTCCTACTACGTTCTGAAAAGAATTTTCATAGGCCAATGTCCTAACATCAAAAGTTCTATGCAGAGCCACTGGAATAGGGCCCCCCAGGTAGACACCACTTTTTTAATCTGGTGCATGATAAAGACCCTTTTTTCCTTGCCTTTTCTTTTTGCATCTTTGAGATGATTCTGTATTATATCTCTCTCAACTAGATTCTAAATAATTATTGAATAAGAATAGTTTAAGTTTTATTCTCACAAAGGTCTTTGAGGTTCATCTATTCTGTTTTACTATTCAAGTATAGAACCATAAAATTTAATAATCAGCCAACTATAAAAAGAAAATACATTTGCAATAGCAACAAAAATTATAAAATATCTAGAAATAAATCTGGTTCACGCTGCTGTATCTGTTTCCTCATCAGCATCTCCAAGTGGAATGCAAACTCTTCACAGGCTCGCCTCATCCCTTGCCCCTTGCTTTTGTTCTGTCACCCCCTTGTAGTGTGGCGAACACTAGGAGATAGATATTCAGATATTCAGTTTCTGGAACCACCTTATATATGCACTCACAAATAAATGCTCTGCCTAGGTAATAACATGCGACAGTCTTTGGGGAGCTTTGGAGTCCAATTTATATGGGTGTGAGATTTCCTCTTTCACTGACCAGTTGGGTGGTTTGAGAACAAAATACATCATAGCTCACAGCAACCTCACACCCTTGGGCTCAAGCCATCCTCTTGCCTCAACCACAATGCACAGCTATTTTCTTAGAGACAAGGTCTCGTGCTCAGTCTGGTTTCAAACTCCTGAGCTCAAGCAATCTACCTGCCTTGGCCTCCCAGAGTGCTAGTATTACAGGTATGAGCCACTGTGCGCTGCCCATACTATTTGTTCTTAAACTTGACCAAATACTGGAAGTAGGACAAACTGACTAAAGGCTATATAGCAAATAGAAAATATGACTGTTCTAGGTATAGAATCATACAATAGTATCAAGTCACTTATTTGGGGGTTAATATTTAAATGTACATTCTTTACAATGACTTGAGTATTATTACATAGATCACTAGCAAAAGCTTTGCTTGAGCTTACCATTTTAAAGCCATGAATATAATTAGCTTAATAATAAAAGTGGACTTCAAAGGGCAATCCTCAAAGTGTCAAGCATCATTACGTTAAAATCATGAATTCAAATAATCCTGTGGAACTCACAGAGACCTGTAGGACCTGCCCATAAAAAACCCACAAATCACACCTGGAAAACTAAAAAGCCTTGTTGGAAAAAGTAAAGAAATTTTATTATGGTGATTTAACTTAGAAATTCAATAAGCCTTCATTATTGAAGCAATATAACAGCAACGATAAAAAGCCTAGGTTTTGGAATTAGAGTTGAGATTAAGTCTTATCTCCCCCTCTGTCCTTGTGCGACCTTGAGAAAATTACTTAACCTCTCTGTCCCTCAGTTAACTCTTCTGGAAAGTGGGAGAAAATAATAAGAGCAAATATTTAAATATTTGTCAGGCTGTTCTATGCAGTTTTAACTCTTTCAGTAACCCTTGATGCAGAGGTAGCCTTACAGTTAACAAGTGAGAAAACTGGGGCATAGAGATGTTGAATAATTTACCCAGGATCACTCTGCTAATAAGTGACAAAGCTTTAAATTTAAATTTAGTTTGGCTCCAGAGGCTATGATCCCTATGTGTCTTATAAGGCTACTTGAGACTGAAATGAGACTGTGTGTGTGAATGATGGTGGGGAGTGTGTGCATATGTGTGTGCGTGTGTAGCTCTGTATTCTACGCTCACATAATGTCCCGTTCCGTTTGCTTCAACATAATCAGAGGGAATTCTTTATCCTTTATGTGTCTGTCCCTTCCTTTAGATCTTTGTATAGGGCAAGATAGTAAATATTTTAGGGTTTCTAGGCCCTACAGTCTGCATCGCAGCCACTCAACTCTACTATTACTGTAGCACCATGGCAGCCACAGATAACACCTGGACAATGAAACCATATTTACTAAAACAGGAGTATGTCAGATTGCGCTGGTGGGCCATGGCTGGTCATGAGCATTTTGAGGATATGGACTTGCAAAGGGCTTCACTTTTCTTAACTTGGCACCAGGGAGCTTTAAGTAAGTGATCAGGGGAGACTCCCACCCTGGCATTTTGTCTTTCTAGGGCTCTCTGGGCTCTAATATTGATCTACTTGATATTAGTCCAACGGATGCCAATGTAGATGACTTGAGAAGGGGCATGAAGAAAGGGGCTTCCAGGGGGATGGAAGGGAAGCCTGGCCTGCTAAACAAGGAAGTTTGGAGAGCCCACAGGAACATTCACCACTCAGCAGTTCCCACCAATAAAAGGAAAAGAATGTGGGCATGACGTAACCTAGGTAACCAATGACCAATAGAAAAAGACAATAATCAGTGACCAATAGAACAGGGCAATGATGCCTTGAGGTGCAGAGAGGCCAATGAAAGAGTTGCAACCAATTGCAAGTAGAGAGGAAGAGGTATTTATACCACTGCACTGCCTTTGCCATCTCAGTCTCTCTCACCTCTCCTTCACGAGAGGGATCCACTTCCAGCTCTCTCTGGAAGTGCTCTAAGCTTTCTCTTTGTTCTTAAATAAAATTTCTCTTTGTTACACTGAAACTTGTGCTTTGTATTCACAATGCCTATGTTGCTCCAGTTTTATTTTCAGTTTCCACCATGACTGTTGAACTCTCTAGCACAGCTGAGTAATCGAACCAGGTCAGCTGGGTTCAGGGAACTGAGAACTCCCCGCCCCTCAAACTTCCTTACTTTTTAGTAAGAACAAGAACAAATTTGACCCATCTCCATAGGAAGATAAACCTCCCTGTCTTCTGGTACTTCTGTCAAGAGCTGTGACGGGAATGAGATTTTACCCTACTTGCAAGCTGGTAATAACTGCCACAGTTTCCTGGTTGCTGGCATAAAATATGAGAAGTACTCCACTTGGCCATCTGGTGACCACAGTGACATTCAGCAATGAGGTAGGGAGCACTTTTTCTGGGATGAGTTCACAAACTTTATCATCTGACCTTGCTTTGTATTGTCTTTGGAGTTAGAGAAACTTGGATTTGAGTTCTATTTCAGCCATTCTCACCTGTAGGATCTTTAGCAAATGTCTTGCTTTCCTCATCTCTGAAATGAGGATGTAGTAACAGTAGCCACTTCCTAAGGTTGCTCTCAGGAATAATTAAGGTAGTGCACCTGGTGTCAAAAATACAATCAGATCAAGTGAGAATTTAAAGAGTGTGTGGGCTCGGCGCCTATAGCTCAACCGGCTAAGGCGCCAGCCACGTACACCTAAGGTGGCGGGTTCGAATCCCCAGCCCGGACCCGCCAAACAACAATGACGGCTGCAACCAAAAAGCCGGGCGTTGTGGCGGGCGCCTGTGGTCCCAGCTACTTGGGAGGCGGAGGCAGGAGACTCGCTTGAGCCCAGGAGTTGGAGGTTGCTGTGAGCTGTAATGCCATGGCACTCTACCCAGGGGGACAGCTTGAGGCTCTGTAAAAAAAAAAAAAAAAGAGTGTGTGACCCATACAGAAGAAAAGTTTATAAACTGGTAGACAATGTTGCTACCATACAGCAGAAACATCAGGTTTACAGAACGTAAAGGAGGAAGTGTTTTGATCTCCTTCTGTAATTGGCTGTCTTGTATTCTTCTAAAGCCAAAGCTGTGGTTCATTGATAGCTGATTGGTTTAATTTCATTGAATCATGCTGATAAGGACAAAATGCTTACATAGGTGTGTTGCTTATTTTTAGGGCAAGAGTTTGGAGGCAAATCAGGATGACTTAAGTTTTAGTTACTCGGCTATGGGAAGTTGGCTTATGGGTT
This sequence comes from Otolemur garnettii, assembly GCF_000181295.1. Classification (NCBI taxonomy): domain Eukaryota; kingdom Metazoa; phylum Chordata; class Mammalia; order Primates; family Galagidae; genus Otolemur; species Otolemur garnettii. The sequence goes on along the minus strand of NW_003852414.1, from coordinate 11,456,441 downwards.
TACCTAAAATGTGGCTTCTATTTTTATTTTTCTTTAACAATAATTAGCATTTGACAGCTGTCAGCTGTTATGCTTTGATCTCTCCCCTCCCCCCACCATGAGAAAGCAAGCTGTTTCATATCAGGCTTACAAATTATTTTCAGAGTTACTAGCACAGGGATAACTTCAACAATATTTGTTGACCTTCTTTATGCCATAAGCTAGCTGATCTTAAAGACTAGAATAAGATTTTAATTAGTTAATTTTCATTCAGATCCTTTTGAAAGTAGTCGGGTGGTAAAGAAAAATCCCTCCCATCTGTGATTAGGTACTGATTTCCTGTTGCCTTTCAGTGTAACAGATACAATGAATACACAGCTACTTTTTAAACCTGACTGAAAAGATGTGAAAATGCAGAAATTCCTGCTCCTTGGGCACACTATCTGAAATCATTCCCCACAGTATGTATCTGGTCATTCCCCTCCACCAACACCTCGCCAACCTGTGTGGGTTTGGTAGGAGGGATAGAACATTACTTCCCCTGGTTTTATGAGTTAGCATTTCTGCTTGGGGGCCAGAGCTGGTCTGAGCTTTTGAGTAACTCCCCTTGCATACTCACCTGTTAAAGTATCATTTTTGTGTGCAGTTAAGACTATTGAGGTTCTTATTAATGCACTAACCATGCATAAAGCTCCATGTTGGCTAAATTCTTTCCATCAACCAGAGCCTGGACAGGAGCAGGCCCTCGTGTTTACATGTCCTCCGTCAGTAGCATCTGCTTTAGGTACATTTCAGTCGTGAATCTCTGGGTCTGACCTCGGAGAGATGAGCTAAGGGTCATTAATTTCCTTTTCCAGGTCTTAGGTATCAAGCCCACAAATACTGCAGACAGTCAGACTCTGATTATCTTGAGAAAGCCCCAGTTTGCTTTACACCAGAACAGCTGGCTTACAAATGGAGGCAGGCGCTTTTAAGTAGTCGTTAATCATACCAATGAGAACAGCTGAAACAAACAGTCGTCCCTGTAAGTACTCAGTATCTGACATACACATCAAGTGATAGTCCAATTAGTTTATTTATAGGTTCCTTTCTTTGAAAAATCTGAATTAGTGCCTATCTTTCCTTTTGATTCCATAGTCTTTACTTTTAGAAAAAACTTTGAAAAACCCAGATGAATGCATTTATATCTGCATTATCAAGTCATTTATCTAACTCATTGATCGTCATTATCTGCATACACAATTTTCTAGCTCTGTGATTTCATTTATTTAGCTTTCCAGAAAATGGATTTTTTAAAAGTCTCATTTTATTAATACAAATGAGGGAGAGACAGAAAGATAAATATGCTGGTCCCTTACACTCTCACAGAATAGAGAGTTCAGCTCGTATTCCTCACATGCAATTATTTACTCCTTTGAGGATTAGGATGAGAGGGAAAAATTAACTGTTGAATGAGATGAGGAGATATTCCTTAGCCGTTATTATTTTCCTTAGCTAAGGAGGACAATAATAAAATAAGGAATAAAAAGGAAGCTAAGAATTGGCAGAAATAGACTTCAGAGTCCCACTCAGAAGTAATCAGATGAAACTAATCCTAGCTGGCTTCAACACAGCAACAGTAAACCCTCACCATGCCCAGGAGCCATGATTACTAGCCACATAAACATTATTGGTGAATTTAAAAACATTTATGGGATAATTAAAATGCTCCCTTCTCACATGTGTTCTTTACAGAATGAGTGCCCTAAATCCAGGTTTGTTGTGTCTGGTGCTGCTACCCAACTTCATTCACAGAATATCCTCACTAATACCAAATCTCACAGAAAGGAAATCCAGAAATGTTGAAGGCCTTGGTAAATGAGTTAGCATCATCACCCATCTGATTTCTTTTAGGACTAGTTTTAGTCTCACTGTCAAGTTATTGGCATAGTTATAAAATGCAAGTTTCCACTCTCTTCAAAGGCCCCAAATCCCAGTAGGGCAGGAGCATGGGAATGGTTTCTGGGTAATAACCCCTGTCTGAGCCTTAATGGAAATCACTCCCGGAGAGGAGTCAAATCTTGCCCTCAGCTTATCACTGCTTGAGCCTCAGAGTCAGAGACCTGGGAACGAGCATGCTCCCCTGAGGACATGGTCTACCATTTTTCATGTTCAGTTGGCATGTCTGTCAAAAACACCACACAGAAGGGATGCAAAAGCCCATAGTCCATGCAAAGATGTGGACTTGGAACTTCCATAGAGAAGGTCAGAGTGGCTCTTGGCAGGTACTCTATCTGTTAGGAAACTCTTCCTCTTCCTCTTAGATTAGGTAATTGGGGGGGTGGTGAGGGGCTGAAAATTAAACTGACAAGAAAACAGATTAGCCGAGAAGAGATAGATTTAATTGCATAGTTTTGGGAGCGCAGAGAAAAATGTCCCTCAAACATATGGTTAGAAATTGGAGCTTAAACAACAGTAATCTGCATACTTATACAAAAACATGGAAAATAAATAACCTTATGCTGAACAATAGCTGGGTCATAGACGAGATTAAGAAGGTAATTACCAAATTTTTTAAACAAAATGATAATGAAGATATGAATTACCAGAACCTCTGGGATACCGCAAAGGCAGTCCTAAGAGGGAAATTTATAGCACTGCAAGCCTTCCTCAAGAGAACGGAAAGAGAGGAAGTTAACAACTTGATGGGACATCTCAAGCAACTGGAAAGGGAAGAACATTCCAATCCCAAACCCAGCAGAAGAAAAGAAATAACCCAATTAGAGCAGAGATAAATGAAATTGAAAACAAAAGAATTATACAACAGATTAATAAATCAAACAGTTGGTTTTTTGAAAAGGTCAACAAAATAGATAAACCTTTGGCTAACCTAACCAGGAAAAAAGAGTAAAATCTCCAATTTCATCCATCAGAAATGGCAAAGATGAAATAACAACAGACTCCTCAGGAATTCAAAAAATCCTTAATGAATATTACAAGAAACTCTATTCTCAGAAATATGAAAATTTGAAGGAAATAGACCAATACTTGGAAGCACGCCACCTTCCTAGAGTTAGCCAGAATGAAGTGGAAATGTTGAACAGGTCCATATCAAGTTCTGAAATAGCATCAACTATACAAAATCTCCCTAAAAAGAAAAGCCTGGGACCAGATGGCTTTACATCAGAATTCTACCAAACCTTTAAAGAGGAACTAGTACCTATATTATTTAACCTTTTCCAAAATATAGAAAAAGAAGGAATACTACCCAACACACTCTATGAAGCAAACATCACCTTGATCCCCACACCAGGAAAAGACCCAACAAGAAAAGAAAATTATAGACCAATATCATTAATGAATATTGATGCAAAAATATTCAACAAGCAAACAGAATCCAGCAACACATCAAACAAATTATAAACCATGACCAAGTGGGTTTTATACTAGGGTCTCAAGGCTGGTTCAATATACATAAATCTATAAATGTAATTCATCACATAAAATAAAAAACAAAGACTATATGCTTCTCTCAATTGATGTAGAAAAAGCTATTGATAATATCCAGCATCCTTTCATGATCAGAACACTTAAGAAAATTGGCATAGAAGGGACATTTCTTAAACTGATAGAGGCCATCTACAGCAAACCCACAGCCAATATCACATTGAATGGAATTAAATTGAAATCATTTCCACTCAGATCAGGAATGAGGCAAGGTTGCCTATTGTCTCCACTGCTTTTCAACACTGTAATGGAAGTATTAGCCATCACAATTAGGGAAGAAAAGGCGATCAAGGGTATCCATATAGAGGCAGAGCAGATCAAACTTTCACTCTTCACAGATGATATGATTATATATTTGGAAAACAACAGGGATTCTACTACAAAACTCTTAGAAAATCGACACTCATAAATCTGTAGCTTTTGTATATACCAATAATAGTAAAGCTAAAAAAACAGTCAAGGACTCTATCCCTTGCACAGTAGTGCCAAAGAAGATGAAATGTTTGGGAGTTTACCTAACAAAGGACGTGAAAGATCTCTATAAAGAGAACTATGAACCTCTAAGAAAAGAAATAGCTGAAGATGTTAAAAAATGGAAAAATATACCATGCTCATGGCTGGGAAGAATTAACATTGTTAAAATGTCCACATTACCCAAAGCAATATGCAATTTTAATGCAATCCCTATTAAAGATCCACTGTCATACTTTAAAGGTCTTGAAAAAAATAATACTTCATTTTATATGGAATCAGAAAAAACCTTGAATAGCCAAGACATTACTCAGAAATAAGAACAAAGCAGGAGGAATCATGCTACCAGACCTCAGATTATACTATAAATCAATAGTGATCAAAACTGCATGGTATTGGCACAAAAACAGAGAGGTAGATGTATGAAACAGAATAGAGAACCAAGAGATAAACCCAGCTACTTACTGTTACTTGATCTTTGATAAACCAATTAAAAACATTCAGTGGGGAAAAGATTTCCTATTTAACAAATGGTTCTGGGTGAACTGGCTGGTGACCTGTAGAAGACTGAAACTGGACCCACACCTTTCACCATTAACTAACATAGACTCACTAGATTAAAGATTTAAACTTAAGACATGAAACTATAAAAATATGAGAAGAGGGGCAGCACCTGTGGTTCAAAGGAGTAGGGCACCAGGCCCATATGCTGGAGGTGGCAGCTTCAAACCCAGCCCTGGCCAAAAACTGCAAAAAAAAAAAAAAAAAAAAAATTACGAGAAGAAAGTGCAGGAAAAACACTTGAAGAAATCGGCTTGGGTAAATATTTTATGTGGAAGACCCCCCTGGGCAATTGAAGCAACACCAAAAATACATTACTGGGATCTGATCAAACTAAAAAGCTTCCACATAGCCAAGAACACAGTAAGTAAAGCAAGGAGACTGCCCTCAGAATGGGAGAGGATATTTGCAGGTTATGTCTCCAACAAAGGTTTAACAACCAGAATCCACAGAGAACTCAAATGTATTAACAATAGAAGAACAAATGATCCCATCTCAGGATGGGCAAGGGACTTAAAAAGGAATTTCTCTGAAGAAGACAGGTACATGGCCTACAGACACATGAAAAAATGCTCATCATCCTTAAGCATCAGAGAAATGCATATTAAAACCACTTTGAGATATCATCTAACTCCAGTAAGATTAGCCCACATCACAAAATCCCAAAACCAGAGATGTTGGCATGGATGTGGAAAAAAGGGAACACTTCCGCACTGCTGGTGGGAATGCAAACTAATACATTCCTTTTTGGAACGATGTTTGGAGATCACTTAGGGATCTAAAAATAGACCTGCCATTTGATCCTGCAATTCCTCTAGTAGGTATATATCCAGAAGACTAAAAATCACTTTATAACAAAGATATTTGCACCAGAATGTTTATTGCAGCCCAATTCATAATTGCTAAGTCATGGAAGAAGTCCAAGTGCCCATTGACCCATGAATGGATTAATAAATTGTGGTCTATGTACACCATGGAATATTATGCAGCCTTAAGGAAAGATGGAGAGTTTACCTCCTTCATGTTCATATGGATGGAGCTGGAACATATTCTTCTTAGTGAAGTATCTCAAGAATGGAAGAAAAAGTATCCAATGTACTCAGTCCTACTATGAAACCAATTTATAGCTTGCATATAAAAACTATAACCCAATCATAGCCCAAGAAGAAGGGGAAAGAAGAGAGGGAGGGGAGGGAGGAGGTTGAGTGGAGGGAGGATAATTGGTGGGAACACATCTACAGTGCATTTTACAAGGGTACATGTTAAATTTACTAAGTGTAGAGTATAAATGTCTTAACACAATAAGAAAATGCGGTGAAGGCTATGCTAGCCATTTTGATGAAAATATTTCAAATGATATATAAAACCAGCACATTTTACCCCATAATTGCATTAATGTACACAGCTATATTTTTTTTTTTTTTTAGAGACAGACCCTCAAGCTGTCCCCCTGGGCAGAGGGCCGTGGCATTACAGCTCACAGCAACCTCCAACTCCTGGGCTCAAGTGAGTCTCCTGCCTCTGCCTCCCAAGTAGCTGGGACCACAGGCGCCCGCCACAACGCCTGGCTATTTTTTGGTTGCAGCCGTCATTGTTGTTTGGCGGGTCCGGGCTGGGGATTCGAACCTGCCACCTTAGGTGTACGTGGCTGGCGCCTTAGCCGGTTGAGCTATAGGCACCGAGCCTACACAGCTATAATTTAATAAAAGGAAAAAAAAAAAGAAAGAAAAGAAATTGAGCTTATATACCAGTGGTTCTCAACCTTCCCAATGCTGCGACCCTTTAATACAGTTTCTGTGGGTCTTGACCCACAGGTTAAAAACTGCTGTTATATAACATCTTAACAGGGGATGCAGAAGCTGAGAAAAACACTTAGGGAAAACAAAACTTTTTGGAAAGACATATGGCCCTGAAGTTAATAGATGGGAGACACGATACTTTTCCTGACATCATCTGTTTAGGTGCTGTGCTGACTTCTCAACTCCAATAATGAGTCAGTTTTCCTTGGTTGCTCTTAGGAAGGAAATTTTTGACAATTGAGGGTTTTTGAGCTCTCTTGGGTGGTTCTGCTTTTAGGAAGGTAAGAGATTTCAGGAACTCAGATGCCATTTGCTCAAGATTGTTTCTATGCTACAATAACACATTCTCTTCAGCTTCAAAATACTCCCTCAGGTCAGGTGTCTTTGCAAATCAGTGCTTGAATTAAGGTCTCAATATCTATTCATACAATTAACCTTGGCTTTGAAATTGCTTTTCAACAGTTAAAAAAACTATCAAAACTAAACTTCTTAAGAGTGAGTGTATTTCTATAAAAAAGGCAATAAAATACATGAGGTAAATTTTCTAGAATGTTTGAGATCCATCTTGTACTGAATGACCTGGCTTCAAGATGCCATTGACTTCTAAGTTTTGCCCTTCCAGTCTTGTTTGCAGAAAAGGGAACAGGCTTGAGTTGGTTGTCCAATCTCGTTGTCTTTATGCATTTATACTATTGGAATAGTCACTAAAATCCTAGGGCCCTGAAAACAATGAGATACTGGGTTCCCTTTGGACACTAGTACCTGTGGGTATGCCCTTTTTTTATTCTTGAGACAAGAGGATTCTCTTCTCTCTCCTCCCTCTCCTCTCTCTTCTCTCTCTCCTCTTTTCTTTTCTCTTTTCTCTCCTCCTTAATGCCTTTGCAACATCCCTCTCCTGCCAATGAGGACCTTTCATATAAGCCTTAGTGGTCTGTGAGATCTCTGCTGGTCGAGTGCCGCCCTTTCACTTTCTTTCTTTTTTTTTATTTTTCTTTTTTGAGACAGAGTCTCACATGGTCACTCTGGGTAGAATGTGTCTGCCACTCTTTCTTGCATCTAAAAACAAGAGTAGCCAGCCATGAAAAGGAATAAAATAATGTCTTCTGCAGCAGTTGGAGGGAACTGGAGGCCATTATCCTAGGTGAAGTACCTCAAGGAGTGGAAAACCCAACACAGCACATGCTCTCACTAATACGCAGGGCTAAAGGATGGGCACACCCTGTCACAGAGAGGTGTAAATTGATGAGGGTGGGAATGGGGAGTGAGAGATAAACATTTCCCTACTGGGAACAATAAACATTTTTCTGGGGATGGGCACACCAAAAGCTCTGACTTAAGCATTATACAAGGTGGCCACGTAGCAAAAACAGAGAAATCAAAGACTGAAAATAAAAGATTCTGAAATGTGAATAAAAGGAAACAGAGTCCAGGTTCTGTGTGGGCAACTTCGCCCTATATTTCTACCTGGGTATGGGTGAGCTGAGCTAGAGGAGGAAGTCAGCATGTGGGTTAAGGTGGATGGGGGTTTCAGGGGTCAGAAGGGTGGGGGTGGACGCATTCTCTCTTCCTTGAATGAGACATCCTATTTGGGCAGGTTGCTTGTATCTGGGTGGGTTGGTTCTATTTGGGTGGGTCTCTCCATTTGACTCTATCAAAAACATTCGTACCCCCTTTATATTAAAAAACAACCCCCCCCCAAAACCAAGAGTAGAAAAACCTGCCCAAAGGGGATCTGGCCACTTGTCACTGTCAACCAATCTACAGAGATGGGGATGGGTCCACCAAGCTTTGTCAGAAAGCTAGAGATTCTGGAGAATAAATAGTGAGAGTAGCCTCTCTACTACTGTTCTTCCATTTCCAAAACCACAGTTTTATATATAATGGTTCACAGCAAAGACCAAATTAACTCTTACTTTAAATAATAAACAGCACAGGCTTGGCGCCTATAGCTCAACCGGCTAAGGTGCCAGCTACATACACCTAAGGTGGCGGGTTTGAATCCCCAGCCTGGGCCCGCCAAACAACAATGATGGCTGCAACCAAAAAATAGCCGGGCGTTGTGGCGGGCACCTGTGGTCCCAGCTACTTGGGAGGCGGAGGCAGGAGACTCGCTTGAGCCCAGGAGTTGGAGGTTGCTGTGAGCTGTAATGCCACGGCTCTCTACCCAGGGGGACAGCTTGAGGCTCTGTCTCAAAAAAAAAAAAAAAATAATAATAATAATAATAAACAGCACAACTCAAGGACAATCTATGGGTAGGTAACATTTCTGATTCAAAAATTAATTTCCTAAATCAAGCAAAGACTACAGTAACCCTTATTTTAAATAGCAATCAGCATAACTCAGTGACAATCTATTAAAACATTTCTAATTCGAAAGATAATTTCCTAAACTATTCAAGATAGGCATCTTCAGGGTGGGAGCTAAATTTACAAAACAGTAAGAATGGGAAGCAGAATGGGAAGGTCCCTTGGGACCTAGCCCGACCGGATCAGCTGTGTCATGTTGGCCCTAGCCTGACTGACTCCATCTTATTTTTATCACATGCACTCTTTCTGTGGCTCTAGGAGTGTGATAAGGGCTTCTTTTTTTCTTAAAAGAACAATCATGCTTAATCACTCAGAGTCAGGAAGCACCCAGAAATTCCTGCTTCCTTTTCTTTTCCCACAGAAGGAGGAGGGAGGCTGAGTGGGAGCTCAGGACTTGAGCCCTAGAAACTCAGGGCAAGCTTTAAGGGCAAGCCAGGGAAGATCCAACCTGATTTCCAAGGTTGCAGACAACAGCTGGGCTTTCCAGGAATTCAAGTATTGCTCAGCAGGGAGGGTTTGGGGAAGGAGGAGATGTTCTTCAAGTTTGTAACGTGCTGAATCACTAGGTTCTACCCCTTGCAAACTCTGTGATGGAGGCAAAGTGGTTTCCCAACTCACCTTCCAGCCAACCTGCCTGCAATGTCCTCCTGCACACAGCGGGGCCTGCAATGTCCTCCTGTACACAGCGAGGCCTGCTGTCAAGAGTCCACTGGTTCCAAGCTTTAATTCTGGAAGGATGAACTCTCCCAACCTGTGACTGTAACAGATATCTTGTAAGAGAATTTGCAAATTGAAAGTCTAAAAAATGTGAAGCTAAATGACTGACGTTTTCATTGTGGAAGTTTGTATCACTGAACATATTTGAAATGTCTTATTTTGTTTTGAGAGATACCTGCTCGTTACAGACAATACAGAAACTATAGCAAAGAGGGAAGAGTTTTTCTATCAAGACAGAGTATAGTATTTGTGTTGTGATCTATTTCTTTCCAGTCTACTCATTGGAACTTAAAAAAAAAAATTAATGGCTCATTGAGTTTGCAGATTTTATTCCTGTCTTGAGCATCGCACACAGGCATTTATTTATGAAGGATGTTTCAGGAGAAGGGCTGGGGACATGGAGGACCTTCCATTGTCTGGAAGTCACACCACCATCAGCACCTGCTGTCCCAGCATCCCAACCACTCTCTTGCCTTGTTCAAAGGAAAGCTGAGAAAAGAGGAAAGAACTGGACCTGGTACATTGTGGACTGTCCTCTCTCTGTGCTTTGAGTCACTGGTCCTTTCACAAAGGCCTTGGCTTTGTAGAATAGCAGCCATGAGCTGTGACAAGCTGGGTGATAAATAGGATATTGATGGGCAATTACCTGACACCAAATAGCTCCATAAATCAATGTGCTAGGAGCTGGTACCACAGTCAAGGACGGCTCTAAGGAACTCGTTGCAGCCCTGTGAGGTGAGGGTAGGGGGCAGAGGCGGCCCTTCACAGCACCTCGCAGAGAATGGAGGTTTTTCTGCCTCGGTCTGGGCAGCCACGCAGAAGGCAGGTGGCTGTGGTGCAGGGCTGTGGAGTTAAGGGCAGGGTTCCAGCAGAAATGGGGTTCTGATCAATGGGCCATTGATACTTCCTGACCTCCTCCAGAATAGGAAGCTTTAAAAATAACCAGTGTTTTAGGATTCTAAAAGTAATACAGCGTTATTATAGAGGATTTCTAAAATGTAGAGAGATATATAAAGAAGGCTTGGTGCCCATAGCTCAGTGAGTAGGGTGCTGGCCACATACACTGAGGCTGGTGGGTCCCAGACTGGCCCCAACCAGCTAAACTGCAATGACAACTACAACCAAAAATAGCCGGGTCTTGTGGCGGGCGCCTATAGTCCCAGCTACTCTGAAGGCTGAGGGAAGAGATTCACTGAAGCCCAAGAGTTTGAGGTTGCTGTGACCTGTGACATTATAGCACTCAACCAAGGGTGACATAGTGATGCTTTGTCTCAAAAAAAAGAAATGTATAAAGAAGCAAATAACCCATATCCATGAGCACAGCAGAGGGAAATAGCATTCCCCCCCCATGGGCTTTAAAAAAAAAAAAGTACCCAGAGTTGGGTACTTTTTCCCCCCATGAGCTTAAATAAATGGAATAAATAAATGAACCAACCCCTCTGAAATCCAGAGAAATCTGGTCTTAAAAACATACATTTTGGGCACTCCAAGCAGACCTGTTTAATAAAGAAGAATGGCAAGCCAGAAATCATTTCCGACTACTGAGTAAACCTTTACTGCCCTGTCTCCAGGCAAGGAGAAAAGGAGGTAGAAACAAAAGCCTCCTCTCTTATTCTAAAGGGACTCATATTTAGAAATAACAAATACAGCTGAGTTTGTATGACATAATAAACTCCTTTGATACAGTTGTTTTGTGCATAGGCACTGAAACTTTTCAAAAAATTCCTTTATAACCTTTTAAATATATGAAAAATAGAATTGCTCAAAATTAATATTCCTCAACATGCCCTGAGTTTTTAGCCAGTATCTGGAGACCAATCCAGAGCACAGATTTTATTTATTTGTTTGTTTTTTTACTTGCTATGGTGAGACATCTCATTTCATGTGTGATTCCTTATCAATTACTGCCTAGATGGAATTTAATCTTTGTGTTCATAGTCACACAAGCATGTCTAAATGAAAAACACACCTTCTCAAGGCGTGTTTTGTTGTTGGAGGCAACAAAATCAATTCCTCAGCAGGAGAGGTGAAATCCTGCCTATGACGGTGCATTGAAATGTACATTTGTATGCAAATTACCCAGGAAGCTCCTCCCATTCAGTGTTACATGGGAATGCGCGGCTAGAATTCCAGAAGCTTCAGGGAGCACTTTGTTGCCCACTTAGGGGAACAGGCAGGGAATGAGGATGGTTTAGGTGGAAGCAACAAGATAGACTCTCTTTTAAAGTCATTTTAAAATCCACTTTAGCTGAACTAGTCACGGGACATCAAGCAGAGAAAGTGCTCTTGGAGTTGCTCTGGCTGTGATATCAAGAGCAAAGAGCTTAACTTTTTCTGTACAGTTTAAGGTGAGGCCTTTTCACTCAGGTTCTAACATCTCTCTGCGTGAATACGAGGAAATACTCCAGAAGAAAAGGAAATTCAGTAGAACTTCTTTAAGTTGACCCCCAAGGGTTTGAAACAAACTGGTCACCATACAGAGGTGGTCAACACAAGGAACTAGGCTTCCTTTACTGATATGTACACATGGTGCATGTCTGGCCTATGAAAATTAGGTCAAATTAAGGAGGTGGTCAGTGTAGGGAGGTGGGCAGCTATGAGGTTCTACTGTATTTCTATTCCCCACGGCTGGGCTCATGGCTGAGGCTCTTTTAACAAAAGAAAAACATACAACTTTACTTAATGTAAATTTTATGTAGCACAGGAACCTTCATAAGGAAATGAAAACCCAAAGACACAGAGAAGCCTGTGTATTCTTTGGCTAAGTTTGATGAAGTCAATAGTTGTGGACAGGTGTGATTGGAGAAAGGGAGAATGATCTGCTTGTGAGAAACTAGAAGAAAAGCTTAGCAAGGCCCATTTGCTCCAAGTCTTCCCTGAGTCCTCAGGGGTAAGGATGGATATAAAGGTATAGGGTGAGAACCTCTCACAGTGTTACCACCCAGCTAGATTCTTTGCTTGATGCCGAGGAAAAAACCAATGCACCAAGAGGGCAGGTGCTGAGGCAGAGAAAATGTTTACTATCACAGTTTCTCAAACCCATGTCCCCCAGAATTTTGGATGGGGCCAACTAACGGTAGTTTGGCAGACAAAGGGCCAAGTAATTAGGTCTGCTGATTGGCTAAAAATGAACTCAGAGGGTTGGGAAGCAGAAGTTGTCTTTTTTGTGCTGAGACATCTCCTGGGTTTCAGGACCTCTTGAGTCAGTTCCTGCATGTGGCCACTGGTCCAGCTGGTATCAGTCGGTCCGCTGAATGCAGAGTGATTGACACCATCTCAAAGACCAGTCCTGGATTTTACAATTGCAGGGGTTGCAACCCGAGAGCAGGGTCTACGAAGACCTGTGGAACTGGCTGTGATCTACTGAAGAAACAGTGAGAGGCTCAGCGCCTGTGGCTTAAGTGGCTAAGGCGCCAGCCACATACACCTAAGGTGGTGGGTTTGAATCCAGTCCGGGCCCGCCAAACAACAATGATGGTTGCAACCAAAAAATAGCCGGGCGTTGTGGTGGGCACCTGTGGTCCCAGCTACTTGGGAGGCGGAGGCAGGAGACTCGCTTGAGCCCAGGAGTTGGAGGTTGCTGTGAGCAGTGAAGCCATGGCACTCTACCCAGGGGGACAGCTTGAGGCTCTGTCTCAAAAAAAAAAAAAAGAAAAAGAAACAGTGAGAGACAAAGAGACAAGACACCCAGTATTTTCAAAGGTGGGAGCACAGGGGACCACTGCCCATTTGTGGGGGCCACTTTTATTGAAAGCTATTTGTTCATTAGCCCAGAAGGTAAGCTGAGGAAGGGAACAAAGATGTCCGCAGTTTCTCTGGGCAAGCATATCAGCTCCTATTGTTTCTATAATCATTAACTTTAAGTGTCTGAGTGGTCTTGAGAAATCTGGAACGTGAGCCTTGTGTGGGGGCAGCCTCCTGCCCGTGCTCACTCAAACAGATTCTTAGAGGGCTGTTCATCCCACTAGTTCACTGTGGAGTAAAACTCCACTGGCACTGTCAATCTCCTCTGAAGAATTGGTAGGAAAGAGGAATTTTCCTCTCATCCCCACCACAGAAGGTCTTCATCTGCGATAAGGGATATAAGCCCTCCTACCAATATTTCAGGGCTTGGGCTTTTCCCTTGCTCTCTGCCCCAGTCAAATACAAATCTCCACAATGGGTATTTGCTTTGACTATTAACTGGGCAGGAAATGGCCTAGTTAATGTTTCTTGCTAGGCCTTACACACAGCTTCCTCTGTAGCCATTATTCCTTCAATAGTGTTCACAGACCCAGCTGGGGAGTTAGCAAGCCCTATAAGCCAGGCTTCCAGGAAACTGTTCAGATAAGAAATGTAGCAGTCGCTGGTTTAAAGGTAAACTATCTGACTTTTCTTTGTTCTGCCTTGCTCAGCTTATTTATTCATCTCTCCCTTTTTCTTTTTTTCTTCTTCCTCTTTTTTTTTCATTAAATCATAGCTGTGAACATTAATGCATTTATGGGGTATAATGTGCTGATTTTATACACAATTTGAAATGCTTATATCAAACTGGTTACCATAGCCGTCACCTCACTTAATTATTGTGTTAAGACATTTACACCCTATACTTAGCAGATTTGACGTGTACACTTGTAAAATGCACCATAGGTGTGGTCCAACCAATTCCCCCTCCCTCCACTCATCCTCTCCCCTCCCTTCCTCCTGCTCCCTGCTCCTCTTTCCCCTTCATTCTGAGTTGTATTTGGGTTATAGCTTTCATATGGAAGTGTGGGTGCTTGCATATTGGTTTCACAGTAGAGCTGAATACGTTGGGTACTTTTTCTTCCATTCTTGAGATTCTTTGCTAAGAAGAATATGTTCTAGCTCCATCCATGTAAACATAAAAGAGGTAAAATCTCTGTCTTTTTTTAAGACACATCTCTCCCTTTTTTGAGGGTGCTTTCCCTTGCCAAGAATGGGGTCTTTGGTCCCCATTCTGCCTGCAACATAAATAATGTTATCAATAGAAGCAACTGAGGAAATTGCAGATCTTGCACTCAAGAATACACCACTCTTAAGAAGTAAGCAATTAGAGGAAGGCAAGGTATGAAACGATTGCTGGTTGACTTTTAGCTATGTCTGTTCTTCTGTAGAAGTCAGACTTTTACCATCATTCTTCCCTTATAGCCTTGGATAACCTTAATATTTCAACACACAGGTCTTATGACCTTGCTTCAAGGAACAAGGGTGAGGGACAGGTGTGGTGGCTCACTCCTATAATCCTAGCACTCTGGAGGGTGCTGAGGTGGGAGGATTGCTTGAGTCAGGAGTTAGAGACCAGCCTGAGAAAGAGTACTAGTTCATCAGGAGGTTGAGGCAGGAGGATCAGTTGAACCAGGAATTTGAGGTTGCTGTGAGCTAAGCTGATGCCATGACACTCTAGCCCAGATGACAAAGCAAGACTTTGTTTAAAAAAAAAAAAAAAGAATGAATGAAAAAAGAAATAAGGGTGAGGAAGAGAGAAAAGAGATCTGCTGTTTTCTCAAATGCCAAGGTACCATATTCTGAGAAAGCATGTCCTGAATTTCATCAATACAAACGTCAAAACGCATGGACTGCTCCACAAACCACTTCATCACAGCCCTAACAGTTCTGTTGAATAGGTAGAAATATATTGTCTTCAAGTAGGGCCATAACTGAAAAGAATTCTCATCTGATAGATTTTACTGAATAGAGATAGTTTCCTTTGACTCTATCTGTGAGTCCAATTTGAAAACTTTCTTTCTTTCTTTTTTTTTTTTTTTTTGAGACAGTCTCAAGCTGTCACCCTGGGTAGAGTGCTGTGGCGTCACAGCTCACAGCAACCTCAAATTCTTGGGCTTAAGTGATTCTCTTGCCTCAGCCTCCCAAGTAGCTGGGACTACAGGTGCCTGCCACAACGCCCGGCTATTTTTCTATTGCAGTTGTCATTGTCGTGTAGCTGGTCCAGGCTGGGTTTGAACCCTCCAGCCCCAGTGTATGTGGCTGGCCCCCTACCCACTGAGCTATGGGTGCTGCCTTGAGAACTGCTTTCTTCCACTAAAAACAGCAAGGTAGAAATGGGGCACCTACCTTTACCCACGTATATACACAAGAACTAAAAAGCTCTTTGGTTTTCTTAACATTCTCTATTTTCTACATGTGGGGATGAGTGGCCGACATGTTTTCCTTTTTTCCTATTAAGGAAGATGCTGTTTCTTTAGTTTTGCCATTTTTTCCATTTTGTTTCTGAAAGGTTTTGAAACCCTAAAGATGCCAAACAGAAGTGGACATTTTTCTTCCTGTTTCCCAGACGTTTGAGCGGTGGTGTTTTAGGTTCTCATTTCTTTTTCCTTTTTCCATTTTCCTTTCCTTTCTTTTGTGCATATTCTGAATGTTCTCTGACCCACCTGTGATCCCAGAGATTCTGTGCACCTCAAGGCGGTGTTACCATATTAACCAGAAACTGGAAATCAGGTCTAAGTCATCCCTACCTAATCCCTAGGGCCCAGGGTCCTGCAAGGGGTGGGGGGACAGGTAATAACAGACACCCTCTTTGCTGTCCTCTCAGTTCAAAATCTCTCTTAAAATTATTTGCACTTTCAAATCTTGAATTAAAAATACAGTAGAACCTCTGTAAGGTGACTCCCCAAAGGACTGTAACAAACTGGCCAACATATGGAGGTGGTCAACATAAGGAACTAGGCCTACTGTGCTGATATGTAGATGTGGTCCATGTCCAGTCCTTGAAAATTAGATCAACTTAAGGACGTGGTCAGTGTAGGGAGGTGGTCAGGTATGGAGGTTCTGCTAGAGTTGATCCAGACTCACAAAAACGTGCTCTTCTATTTGAACTGTAGACGCTATCGCTGGGCTTCCGGGACAGGATTCTAAGTTTGCACGGAGTTGGAGTAGTAAGAAATCTAGAAAGAGTAAGCAGGAGGGTGGGGTTTGAAAACATGCAGTGTCGACAACATGAGCTATGGGGCTTACTGAGCCTGGGCTGGGCACAAGTGAACAGTGAATGGGATTAGGAAAACTTTTTCTTATGCAAAATGACAGAGCTGTGAGTGATGCAAGAAGCATCATCTTTACATGTGAAACATTACATGATGGCAGCTAAGTTTTATAAAGTTTAGCCTGGTGTAGGTGGTTGACTCAGATGTCTTTTCTTTTCTTTCTTTCTTTTTTTTTTTATGGAGACCCAGCCAGTTGCCCTCATGGGTCTAGTTTCCCCACCTAGGAAAAGAAAGGTTGGTTCAGAGAGCTCACACTCCTTCAAGTGCTTCTAGTTTATCTGTGAAGCATTGTCATGTCCAGATAGGATCCACATCATGGTCATGGAGACCAGGGAGGCAGAGCAGGTGCCACCCCATCCCACCACACCTACAAGAAGTGAGACTGGGGTGGGGGGGGTGTTACCTGCTCTCCTTTTGCAGAACTACTGAGAGACAAAGCACAGCAGGAATCTAGAGGCAGCTCCCACCTGGTGCTGCTGCTGCAGACAATTCCTAAGGTCTTCTTTAATTGGAGGTAGAAGGTAAAGAAGGAGGAGGGGAGGAAAAGGAGGTCGAATCTATGGCTTTGTGTGTTCATGGGTCCTTATACGTCTCCTCACTGTGATCATTGACAATAAACTATTGAGGAGAGAAACAGTATCTTTTTCCTCCACCCTGTTAGGTTCATGGCCCTTGCAACAAAGGACAGATTAACCAGACAGAGGAAAAAATCACAAATTTATGTAATTAAGTTTTATATGACATAGGAGCCTTCATAAGGAAATGAAGACCCAAAGAAATAATTAAACCTGGGTAATTTTTCCTTGAGATAGAGTCTTACTCTGTTGCCCCAGGCTAGAGTGGGGCATCATCATAGCTCACAGCAACCTCAAACTCTTGGGTTCAAGAAATCCTCTTGTTTCAGTCTTTTGAGTAGCTAGGAGTATAGGTGCCCGCCACAACACCCAGCTAGTTTTTCCATTTTAAGTAGGGATGGGGTCTTAGTCTTGCTTAGGCTGGTCTGAAACTCCTGAGCTCAAGTAATCCATCCATCTTGGCCTCCCAGAGTCCTAGGATTACAGGTGTGAGCCACCTTGCCCAGCCAAACGTGAGTATTTTTATGCCACATTTAATGAAAAGTCCATAGTTATGGAGGAATAGGATAGGACAAAAGGGGTATGAATCTAATGGAGATGAACTGGGGAAAACCTAGCGGGACCAGCTTGTCCAGATTCTTCTCTGTGACCCTGTGTCTTCAGAGACAAGCACCATCCTTTCCTCCAGGTATAGGGAGGGCACCCGTCATGGGAGGGTCTTATGAGCTGCTTCAGGGGACAAGAGTGAGAGGATGGTCAGAGACACTTTCCTGCTTCTGCTATGTTCTCAAACTCCTTCAACTAAAATATTCAATATATCAAGTTTCATATTTTAGTGTTGTCTGTCCTAAACTCCATTACCCTCATCATTGTACCACTGGTATAGCTGAAAACACAGTAGAGCCTCCATACTTGACCCCCTCTCTACACTACTCCTTAGGGTGACCTAGTTTTCATAGACCAGATATGCACCACATGTACGTATCAGTAGAGTAGGCCTGGCTCCTTATGCTGACCAGTTTGGTATGGTCCCTCAGGTGCTCAACTCACGGAGGTCCTACTGTAATTTATATTACAGTTAGACTCGTAGTACTATGTTCACACTGTGTATTTCCTCCAGGAATTGAAATAGTCTAGAAACCATGGCAGACTTGGCCTTGAACCATAACCACAGAGGCCAGCCTCTTCCTTGTCAGAAGCAGATGGGGGCTTGTCTCATCCTTGGGGCAAGCTCCTCTGCTTGGAGACTTTATAGCAATTCTCCCATAGTCAGGTCAGCTCAGAAACTGGCTGCGAGGAGACAGCCCTTTCCACACAGGGAGAGAGCAATTTCTCTCTGACTGCAGTGCATAAAACGTGCCCATACGACACAAAGGAGCTCTTAAATCACTTATATTTTCCTTTTTTATGACGCCATTGCAAATTAGCTTTTTCTTTCTTTTTTTTTTTTTTTTTTGCATTTGTAATTAGAGTCCAGAACAGATGGGGAGGTTGTAGTTGGGGAGATAAATTTGCAGTAACGGGGCTGTGGGGTGGGCAGCCCAGCGGCTGCTCAGAACCCCCTGCTGTGACACCCCCCCCAATTCATCCCGTGCCTCCCACAAAGCCAAGGCACTGGGACCACCCTCTGGGCCAGCTTCTCCTTTCACAGTTGGGGAGGCTCCTCCTTCCCAATTATTGAGGGAAAACATCAAAAGTAGAAGCTGCATTTCTCACACATTCCCTCGGGCCACCCCTCCCCATCCTTTTGGGAATGAATCACAAGAACTGTGTCCATCATAAATAAAACACTGCACACTGGTCTAAAAGTCACAGAAGGAAGCATTTGCCAATGGAATTGAGCTTAAGAGCTGATCTTAAGTCAAGAAGCAATTTGGAGAGAGGTCAGGCTTGCGGCTAATTTATTGCTTGGAAAATATTCTGAAAAAAACAATTGGCAAAAGTGTCCCCAGCACCAACCATTGTGTCTGCCACATAGTAGGCACTTGATAGATACTCAGGATTCTTGGCTGGGGGGGATAAAATATACAGGAGCTGAAAGGTCTTTTTTTTTTTTTGGATGCTGATACTCCTGGAGATCTGATTAGTCCAGGGCGCTGCCATCTTCAGTGGGGCCCTGGAGCCAGCCCTCAGCTGGGCTGGCAACAGGCACCCCCTTCTTTCCCCAGGGAAGCTCATCTATTCTGAGAACACATCCAGCTGCAACCAAGAAATTGGAGGAAGTCAGCAAATGAAAGGTAAACTTTCCAAAGGGCTCGGCTCCTTTTTCAACCCTGCGGGAGGAGGCTTAGGGTTGGGATACTGGATAGCAGTTCGGGCCCAGTTAACACATCTCTCCCACCACAAATCACCCTGCTACATTCTCACATGACACTGGCCAAACAAGTGGTGGGTTTGCAAGCCACCACCTTGTGCTGAAATGTAAAACGCGGGCCAGGAAACGGGATATATGGCATCGGCATGACAATCCTGCACGGTCCCCAGATCCACTTGGAATCCTGCTTCTGTTCATCCTGCCGTGAAAATACAATTCTGATGACAGGGCGTGTGGGTGAGACCACACGGCCGTCCCTAACTGCCATTCCTGTCTGCAAAAAGGTGCTGACAGCCGACAGGTGTTTCCACGCTGACATCTCGGGTGGGTTAGGCGGCTCTCTTGGTAAACTAAAACTTTACATTTGGTACCATGTGGAGAAAACAGAGGAAACAGTATTAGAAGGAATGAGTTTCGAAGAAAAAAGGAACCCATTCTCTAGAACTGGTTTAAATTTTTTAAGAATATTCATCATGATATCCAGAATAGCAAGGGAAATAAATTACATTTGCCACTTATCATTTGGTATTTCTTTTGGGGTGATTCTGTCTAGGTAAATGATCAAGGTGGCAGACCCCTTCCACCCGCTTTCTCCCCATGGTGGATTCTGGTTACCCCTGGGCTGCAGGTCCTGCGAGGAGACCCTGGTGGGGAGATGCTGGCAGCTGGCTTTTTCTTAAGAAGGGATGAACTCTAACCTGGGCACTATGGTCCCAGCCATTTCTCTCTGGCCACAAATTCTGTGTGTTTTCTGGCTACTTGGGTCTAACCCCAGTCAGCCCACTGACCCTCTGCCTGGGGCAGGCGGTGAGTTCTCTATCCTCTACAAACTCTAGGAAGGATGTGGGGAGCCAGGAGTACAAAATACTACATGCCACTGGCCCGGAAGCCTCTCCCTGCCAAAGCTCCAGGACTGTTCTCTGGTGTGTTGAGATGGCCCTGAGTAAAAGGTGGGTATCCCATGGTGCCCTGGGAGCCACAGAGCTGACCTGCCACAGGGACACACGCGCGACGAGGAACCGTTGGCCAGGAATTACCGCCAGGCAGCTGATCTTTTCTAGGTTGCCTTTTCTTCCCCTTCTCCGAGCCGCACACGCTTACACCCAGCTCTCTCCAACCCAAAGTTCAAGAGTAAGTGGCTGCATCCTCCCCTGGTATTAAATAGGCAGGTGTGGACTGGCGGCACTCGGAGGGACACAAGGATGACCACCTCACTCTGTGGGCAATTTAATGCAGATTTAGGACAAAGCAGCGAGGCCTAACTCTGGCTCCTGGTAAAGGAAACACAATGTATGTACATAGGGTACTTGGCTTTACTACTAATAATCTAGAATGTGCTCTGAGCTCTGTGCTGTCCACTGATGTCTAGAAATACGTAGTCAAGGGTCACCTACACCCGCTCTGGGAATTGGGGCAGCCTGAAGATTCCCTGCTATGATTTTAAAGGCACTTTTAAATTGCTGCAATTTGAGGTTAGTATTTCAGTGTCTGGAATTCATAGTCTTTCTAGGAAGCTAGAACAATATACAAAATATTTCCTGGTGGCTTCCTCTCAGGTGGTGGAATTTCAGGCGATGTTTGTTTTTTGTCTTTTCTTAGTGCTTTTCTGTAGAAAACAACATTACACTTAACGTTTAGCAGAAAATGGAAATGTAGTTTTCTTCTTGGTAATTTGGTTAT
This sequence comes from Otolemur garnettii, assembly GCF_000181295.1. Taxonomy (NCBI): domain Eukaryota; kingdom Metazoa; phylum Chordata; class Mammalia; order Primates; family Galagidae; genus Otolemur; species Otolemur garnettii. Next base: position 11,435,554 of record NW_003852414.1, on the reverse strand, counting down.
TATTTTGAAAATAGACACGTTTTCATAAAGATGTTATTTATGTTTACATGGTATGGGTTTATTACTGTTATTTTGAAATTAATTAAGAAATGTTTAAGTTTCTGTTTTTTTTTTTTTTTTTAATTGTTGGGGAATCATTGAAGGTACAAAAAACCGGGTCACACAGCTTGCATTTGTTAGGTAAAGTCCCTCTTATAATCATGTCCACCCTAAGAGGTGTGTCATACACAGTTACGGCCCCCTTCCCCAGCCTCCTTCCCTCTCTCCACTCCCCCTTCCCCTACTCCTGGCCATATACTAGCATCAATTGTCCTCATATCAGAATTGAGTACATTAGATTCTTGCTTCTCCATTCTTACGATGCTTTACTAACAAGAATGTGTTTCAATTCCATCCCGGTTAATACAAAAGATGTAAAGTCTCCACCTTTATAATGGCTGAATAGTATTCCATGGCATACACACACCACAGCTCCTTAGTCTATTTATTCCTGGGTTGGTGGGAATTTGGGTTGTTTCCACAATTTGGTGATTGTAAATTGAGCAGCAATAAACAGTCTAGTGCAAATGTCCTTATGATAAAATGATTTTTTTTTTCTTCTGGGTAAATAAGTATTAATTTATAATACAGTGAATGGCCACAGACTTACAGAAACAATATTCTTTAGAGTCTTCAATAATTAGAGTATAAAGAGGTCCCGATTCCTTCTCTATGTATTTATGAAAAAAATAAAAGGCCAGTCTCTGTGGCTCATGCCTATAATCCCAGCACTTTGGGAGACCACAGTGGGAAGACTGCTTGTGGCCAGGGGTTCAGGACCAGCCAAGATAGTTAAGACGCCATTACTAGACAAAAATAAAAAAGTTAGCTGAGCATGGTGGCTCACACCTATAATCTCAGCTACTTTGGAGGCTGAGGCAGGAGAATTGCTTGAGCCCAGAAGTTCAAAGTTATAGTGAGCTGTGATTGCACCACTGGACTCTAACCCGAGAAACAGAGTAAGGGTCAGTCTCAAAGAAAAAAAAATTAAGAACAGTCGTGTACAGAATATAAGGAGTTCTGTCACTTAACAGACAATAATGTTAGTTAAGTTACCTAATGTAGGCTGTCTGGCTTCATAATTCTTGCTTTGCTGCTTGGTCGTGGTGCCACTGTGGGAGTCATGTCACCTCTGTCAATAGGGACAATTATAGCCCCTACTTCACCAGGCTGCCATGAGCCTTAAACAGCTTTAGATTTTGAAACGCTTAAAGCTGTACCTAGCGCACAGTGCTCAGTAAACATCAATAGCTATTACTAGTCGGAGACATTTTTAAATGGGAAATAGTTCCTCCCTTTTAAATCATCTGATGGTTCAAAACCGTCAAAAGTTGGCTCGGCGCCTGTGGCTCAAGCAGCTAAGGCGCCAGCCACATACACCTAAGGTGGCAGGTTCGAATCCAGCTGGGCCCGCCAAACAACAATGATGGCTGCAACCAAAAAATGGCCGGGCGTTGTGGTGGGCGCCTGTAGTCCCAGCTACTTGGGAGGCTGAGGCAGGAGACTCGCTTGAGCCCAGGAGATGGAGGTTGCTGTGAGCTGTGATGCCACAGCACTCTACCCAGGGGGATAGCTTGAGGCTCTGTCTCAAAAAAAAAAAAAAAAAAACCGTCAAAAGTCAAGTGTGGCTCTAAAGGGCTGGGAGCCATAACCAAACCCGCCTCTCCATCCTCACCTCCTGTTTCCCCCGGGAGGTGCTGGCATCAACTCGGCTCATTTTGTTGTTTTCTAGAAGGACATCGTGAGCAAGGTGAGTTGTGACTCCAGAGCAAAGGAAAAATTACGACGGTGGCACAAGGGTCCATGGAGACGCTGGGGAGACCCAAACGGCCAGGCCTGCGGGAAATCCAAGACCCCCAGACCTGGGAGCACCCTGTGTGCCCTAATGAGGCCCAAACCCGGCTCCTCTTCCTGTCCCCAGCCACACCATATGGTGCACAAAATCACCGCATTCCAGCGTCTCTGGAGCAGCTCCCGGGTCCTAAAAAGGGCGACATTCCCTTCCCCTCCTCTCTCCCTCCGTCACCAGTTTCCTCTTGCCCCCCTTCAATCTCTTGCCTTTTCCGCGACAGCCCACTTCACCCTCCCATCTCCGTCCACCCGCAAAGGCAGAGAAAGGCCCTCCGAGGACCCGTGCAGAGCCCTGGCTGGCTGCGCGCCCCGCTCTGGGCAAAGCCGGACTATTCTGGGGCGCAGGGCGCCCCCTAGTGGGCCCTGGGTTAAGCCAAATCCCGCAGGCACAGCAACTTCGGTGGGTGGGGAGGAAGGTGCCTTTAGTTAGGGTAAATGGAGGTGGAGACAATAAATGGTTTGTCCTGATAATGCACCCAACCCGCAGAAGCTTGCTGTGATCCCATCACTCTCCAAGACTTTTTTAAAATAAGAAGACAGAGTAAAAGGGACATTGTTAAGCACAGAGCCACTGCGCTTTACAGCGTTTGATTTATCTAGAGCTCCCAGAAAGGTTCACCAAGTCAAAAGCGCAGCTGGACAGACTGTGGAGTCTACAGTGACACAGACGTACGTAATCAGAGCAAGCAAAGGGCAGAAGAGACGTTGATCCAGCAATAGCTGAGGCTGGGCACAGCTTTGCATCTGCTGGTTTATGCTTGACTGAGACGCACCCGGGTGAATCTCTCCACTCCCAGCATGAAACCCTTCTCTCTGGAGAGCCGCACGGCGCCAGGCCAGGTAGGCCCCCGGGACAAGTCCCACAGAGACCCCGTTCTCTTAAACAGCTGAAAAATCTCTTCTGTGCAGTAAGGCCAGGAAGCAGGCAGATTGCTTTAACTTGTAACTTTGAAAGTCAAGTTGTCATAATCTAGAACTCTGAGAAGCATGACAATGAAATCCTAAAAGCTTGTGCTTGGCTAAAGCGGTATGTTCTTGTATCAATAATTCATGCAATCCTGTACAAGTGCAATTTTAACGGATGTCAGTACATACATGAGCTGGTACAGCATTTCCATTAATAACTGTCTGCTTGTTCTGGGGGCTGGGGAGACCACTCCTCAGCTGCAGGCTTAAGTTCAGGTTTGGCTGGAGATACAATTTCCATTTAGACATTTTAAAAGGTAACAGGAGTAGAGACTTGAAAGTTCCTGACAAATGGCAGGACGTAAATAATGCGACCAGGGAGATGTTTTCAATGGATTCTCGCGGGCATTTATTTCTCCTCGGATTTATTTGATACATGCTAATTCCTACCTTGTTCAAATTGATTTGATTTGAGGCCCCTGGGTCTCACGGTGACTACAGGGAAAGCTAAAAGGAATAGCAACGTTTTCCAAGAAAGAACAACTTTTCTCACATGTGCCCAAGAAGAACTGGCCATGGTTGGGGCAGAGGGGTGGTGGCTGCTACAGGTATGGGGAAAAAAGCAGGGCTGTTGGGCAGAAGCTTCGATGCTCCAGCACCAACCTTTTCCTTGGCAGTTGCCCATCTCATTAGAAGCACAAAGCTTAAGGAGGAGAAAAAACTCCTTCCTGGTCCTACTCTTCTAGCTACACCTGGAGGTTGAGACCCAGAAAGCTCTATTAAGCACCCTTATGCCAGTGCTTATGTCTTAATTGCATGTTCCGATGTAACATTCCTATTACAATTTTAGAGCAACTGTTGTAAAATGCAGGCACAGTCATACACTTGAAATGAGGGTCATAGAAGCTATGATGAAAGCACAAGAGAAATAGGAGATAGAAATTGGGTGAGTCAAATGCTAATACACTTCTGCCTGGAGCTTGCTTCAGTTTAAGAACTAATGTATCCTATGATATCTGGTGATTTGCCGCTGATGTGCACTTCATCGTGGTCGGGTAATCAGGTGCAGGCTGTGCCCATGTTTGGGTGTGTCTCCAGAAGCCTGGCTACTAACCACCTAATTTGTTGATATCATTGTCTAATCGTAAACAGTCAAGTAATTATTGACCCCATTAACTAAGGCCAAGGAGTTATGTCTTTAAAACCAAAAGCCACTTTAAAAGAAAAATGGTTCTCCACTATGGACTACTATCTTGCATTAGCTAAACCTGGATAGATCCTGGTACGAGAAGTTAAAGTGTGTTCGCCTCATTGGTAGCATGATTTGATTCAAGGCATCTGTTCTGGACTGATAGAGCAATGGTTCTCAGATATTAACAAGCATCAAAATCAACTGGAAACTGGTGATTCCTGGGCCCTCCCAGTTACCAAGCCAATAGTCTAGGGTGAGACCTGAGAACCTGCATTTGGAACAAATTCCCAGGTGATCCTGACTCTGCTGGTCTGGGACCACCGGTTGAGAGCCATTGATCTAGAATCTGAAAAACTCTCCTGCTTAGGATTTCTTTTCTAATATTTTTGTACCAAGAAATGCCACTCATGCTACTCAATTCTGAAAAGTTAACTGTCACTTTGACTTAAAACTGAGGGAGCTGTGCATTTTTGAGGATTTCTGAATTAATATCTCTTCAGTAATAACCCATCAGATTTCCATTTTAGCCTTCTAAATGCCCTGAAGACATTATGGCTATAGGCAATGAAAACACTAAATTGAGAAATAGATCACCTTCCCGTGGCAGCTTCTACCACATTGAGGGCAGCTGAGCCAAATAAAAGTACATTCGACTACCTGTTTCTCTCATCCTGTACTCTAAATGCATAGTATATTCAGTTGGCAGAATCTCTAAGATAAAGACCTGAAAGAAAATCGTTAAGGGTTAAGATCTAAATGTAACAATTCAAATGTAAGAAAAAGACATACAGGCAGGTGATAGCTTTATCAATCCAAATGGCCCATTTTAGCACAGGATTTTCAAATGGGGAAAAAAGAGAGCAAATTCTACTTATATCTGTATCAAGGCAGCTGCCTCCTCCATTCACCCACTGCTCCCTGACCCTACAGCTTTATACGTTGATAATATAAGTGGGCAGCTGTGTAATTCCTTGTGTGTGCTCAGGGTGCCAGCTTACCGATACCTTTGGTTTCAGGAAGATGCCTTCATCTATGAGTTCTGCAGTCAGGGTCTTAGAGGTTTGGCCCCCTTAGCAAAGTGCTTAGCACCAACCTGGAATCATTCACTGATTACTTTTTACTTTCATAATTAATGATGGCCATGATATACCAATGACCGTTTTCATGACTGCCTAGGTATTACTCTTAGTTCACAGGATTATTTTTTATAAAATGACAGGTCACACATCCAAATTCAGTTGTAGGCATAACTTGTGTCTTTTAAAAATTCTATCATGCTATTTCATAATTAAACTTTATGTTGTCCAAAACACTGCACTGATGTCATGTGCTTCATGATGTCATGGGGAGATGAATTTTTATAAAGCCATAGCTGTTGAGTTTCAAGACTGTAGATACCGTACGCTAGAGAGGTTATAAAGTATGGAGCCCTGGCTCTTTAAAACTCAAGGGACAAAGGGGAGAGAAGAAGTCTTGGGATTCCAAAAGCAAATGAACAGAGCTCTGAGCTGGCATCTCAGCCAGCACAGACTGGCCAGGGACTAGAAAAAAGGTGTAGATCATAGATTCATAGATCAAACAACTCTCTACAGCCGGGATGTTTCTTCCCCCTGTAGTGGAGTTAGTTGGAAATTCCAGACTTACACCTCTTCCCCAGGGGAATTTTCTCTGTGATGAAGGGACTATGCTTTCCCTCCCTCTTGATGCCCATGGTGGCACTGCGCTCTCAGCACTCAATACAAAGTTGTCTTTGTAATAATGAGATGTTTGCCAGGAACTGATGCTTGAATGCTTTGCAACATCGCTATATATAGCCAGTTACTCATTCAAGTGCAGGTAAAAAAGATGGATGGTTAAGTATTGTTTTACAGGACTCCCAATGATACATAGGTCCGCCTCCAGAAACCTCAAGCTGTCAAATGTCACATATTGGCTTTTTTTCATTGTTCCTGTATTTATATCCCACCTTCTTCTACAAATAATTTGAAGAGACTGATGATATGCATGCCACTTTAAAATAACAAAGTGTAAATAAAAGTCAAGGTGATAGATAATATGAGTAGAATGGGAAAATACATGTAGGACCAGAAAATTATGTGCAATTTGCTAAATTAGAGACTAGTCTGGAAAGTGGGCCCTGGGCTTTGCAGGAGTCAAAACAAATTAGGAGAAATGCAGAATTTATATTGCCTGTCAAAAGAAAGCAGGTCCTTTCATCAGAGAAAGCCTGTTCGCAATTCATGGGTCAAAGTAACTTTCACACATTCCCTTGGCCCTGCTGGGCTAACCCCATCCTTTCCAGTTCAGTCCATGAGGGAAAGTTGGCATCAGAAGACCTGGGTTTGAGTGTTGGCTCCAGTTAGGTGATCTTGGATTAGTCACTCACTTCTTATAAAGTAGCAAAATATACTTCACAGCTAGCATGAGAATTAAGGTGGAATAAATGAAGATTGCAAAGAGCTACTCAAAGGTAAGGCTTTTAAAAAATTATGATTCCTTTATCATTGTTTCAGCCTTCCTTGCTCTAAAAATCACGCCCTGCCACATAGCCTCCTGGGTGTCAGTGGTCCACAAGTGTGCTGTAGATATTTGGATTCACAAATCAGCCTCATCCTACACAGCTGATTTACACAGGGGGTGGGGGTGGGGGCACTGCTCTCGTAATCAGCACCTGTGAACAGACTCTGATTTATAACAGCTCTTCTCAAGTTCAATCTCTTGATCAGTGAGTCAGAGATTAATCTGAAAAACCCTACTCATGTGTTCATTCATCACAATTCCTACTTTGGTCCAGCCCACTCCCACTCTTCATATCGTGGCCTAGCACAACGTTCCATGAGGGCTCTATACACATAGCCAGGTCTAAGGCAGAAAACTGACCATGAAGGTTCATGCAACACTGTATTCAGTATATCCAGTTTTTTAAAAGTTCCTTTATTCCTTAAGCCACATGGAGATGGCATCAATGGTTTATTTTGAATGGTTTGATAGAACAAAAAGATTATAAAAATCTTGAAAAAAGTGAGATGAAAATTTTAACAAATGAAATTCAAAAACAGAGACTCAGACTTACAAACAATATGGCAACATCAGCTGGAATTTGTCTATTTTTACTTTGGTCTTGGTAGTAGTGACCAGGCTTCTTAAGATGAGAAAATCGCTTTATCAAATGGGTTTTTTGTTTCTATAATTTATCAACAACTCTGCTTCCTCTTCTCTGACACCTGGGCATGGACTCTTCAGGTAAGAGGAGTTCGTGGTTTTTTTTTTTTTTTTTTTTTAGACGGAGCCTCAAGCTATCCCCCTGGGTAGAGTGCCATGGGCTCACAGCTCACAGCAACCTCCAACTCCTGGGCTCAAGCGAGTCTCCTGCCTCGGCCTCCCAAGTAGCTGGGATTACAGGCGCCCGCCACAGCGCCAGCCATTTTTTGGTTGCAGCCATTATTGTTGTTTGGAGGGCCCGGGCTGGGGATTCGAACCCACCACCTTAGGTGTATGTGGCTGGTGCCTTAGCTGATTGAGCCACAGGCGCTGAGCCAGGAGTTCGTGTTTTAAGATACATGAGTGCATTTTGTGCATGAGGTCACCATCTGGAAAACTGCTGTCACAGGCACTGACCACAGATGAGTGGAAGTGGTACTTTATTTATACTCAAAGAGATAAGATGTCTCTTGCTTAAGGAATTTCTTCTATTTATGACAGTTTTCTTCCTGGAATCCAGAATTTTCCTCTATTATTTTTGAAGGACAGAGAATAGACAATATACCGATACCCTACATATCTGAAAAATCAGAAAATGTGCTGATATCCTACACAACTGAAAAAATTGTGGAAGGTCATAAATTAGTTTTGTGGGTAGAAGAACCTTGCTTCTTTAAAATACCAAATTTACTGTAATCCTTGCACTCTGGGAGGTCAACAGGGGTGGATTCCTGAGCTCGTGAGTTCGAGACCAGCCTGAGCAAAAGTGAGACCCCTCGTATGATAAAATGATTTTTTTTTCTTCTAGGTAGAACCTAGTAATGGAATTGCAGGATCAAATAGAAGGTCGGTTTTGAGTTCTTTAAGGATTCTCCATACTTCTTTCCAAAGAGTCTGTATTAGTTTGCAGTCTCACCAACAGTATAAAAGTGTTCTGTTCTCTCCAAATCCACATCAGCATCTGCAGCTTTGCAACTTTGTGATGTGGGCTATTCTCATTGGGGTGAGGTGATATCTCGGGGTGGTTTTGATTTTCATTTCTCTGATGATTAGGGACGATGAGCATTTTTTCATATGTTTGTTAGCTTTTCATTCGTCTTCTTCAGACAAAACTCTGTTCATATCTCTTTCCTGGTGACAGATGGGATCGTTTGCTCCTTTTTTTGTTGATTAATTTGAACCCTGTTGATTCTAGTTATCAACCCTTTGTCAGATTTGTAACATGCAAATATCTTTTCCTATTCTGAAGGTTGTCTATTTGCTTTAATTGTTGTGTCCTTAGCTGTACAGAAATAAGGAGATTGAATTTGATGACCTCTAAGTCTCCTTCTTCTCTGCTATTCAACATAGTATTTGCATAGCCTGGGAAAGATAAACTCCTATTATGCTATGTGATCAGTTCTTAATTATGAATGTTAAGATTATGGCATCTTTAAAACATTGTCATTTCATGAATCTGTAATGGGTTGACTCCTCTCTAGCTTATGGGGTGATGTGAATTGGGTTGAAAGTGAAATTTTCCTTTAATCATAACTAAAATTGCAGTCATGACTAAAGTTGCGGTATAGACTATAAAAGCTCTACTATTCACATGGGAACAAGTCACTTTCCCAGACTACAAAATGAATCAGAAGATGAGGGGAAATTAGGAAGCTTGAGTTGGATTCCATGGCCTTGTCTGAGGAAATAAGAAGTTTTTGAGTCCACTTTTGAATAATGAGAAATCAGACTGTGCTCATACAGACGTAAGCATGACTCCGGGGGAAATAAGGCAAGCACATTTCATGAAAACTATGTTTTCTAAAACTGTTTATATGCTTCAGTTACGTAAGTCCCTGTCTGATTCCTGGTAAGTAAAATTCTAGTATATGCATATTTACTACAGTATAAAACGTTTCTGTAGTTGCCAAAATGTGTTTGCATGTAAGCAAACCTTGCGTCACCCCTATTAAGGATAATTACAAAAAGAAGGAATTGGATATAGAAAAGTGGAAAGAAGAAAACAATGAAAGCAATAGACAGTTTTTTTCAGTGCTACCTTAGGAAAACAAATAAAAATATAATAGTTTCGCCCCCAAACACGAAGTTTTATAATCCTAAAAACTCCTGATCTGACTTTCAGTTCTGGTCATGATGAAGTAATATCATCCTCCCCAGATAAACACTGGACAAAATATAGGAAGCAAGAGTTTTCAGTCAGTAGATAACAGACAGCACAGGGACCGTCATCTTTTACAAAATGGAAACCGTAATTTGTCCTGGCATTCTACCTAGGGGCACTTTACAAACTGTGAAGAAAAATGAAGCCAAAACAGATGGCAGTAGTCTCACTGGGCTGAGGCTACAGAGATTTTGTTCGTGGCTATTTAGGCAGCTAGAATTTGAGAGTTAGAGTTAGAACACTACAGAGGAGGGAGCTTCTCAGAGAAGGAGCTACAGAAATCTTGGATTCTCAAAGGATCCTTTAAGCCCTTGAGTCTTTCGCGGAAGACTAAACTGTTAATGTAACTTGAGACCCTGTAGGTCCAAGAACAGCTACTGCAGGGATCTGAGCAGACAGAGGATCCAGAAGTCATGTAGGGCTGGAGATGTTGCAGTTCCGACCAGCCAGAATGGAGAGAATTTACTGAATTCCTTGGATAGTCAGTTGAAAGCCTAGAAAGGCCACACTTACAAGGAGTATCTAAGACCCGCCTTAACAAAGCCCAAAACAAGTCTCAGCAAAATCAAACCTATTCATCAGCACATTAATTGGACATCAGAAGGGAGCTCCACACACTTTAAAGAAAAATATCAAAATCCACCACTAAGCAGCGTTCTCAAAGTTCAGCACTCAATCAAAAAGTATCAGATATGACAAGAAGTAGGAAAAAGTAGACCATGATCCTAAGGAAACAAAGTTAAGAGAAACAGATCTAAAGATGACATATGCTGGAATTATTAGACAAGACTTTAAAACAGCTATGATACATTTGCTCAAGGATTTAAAGGAAAAGATGAACATAAGGTGTTAATAGACGTGGCATCTCAACCAAGAAAGGAAAAGCATTTAGAAAAAGGAACAAAAAGGAAATTATAGAACTGAAAAATAAAATATATAAAACATAAAATTTTACTAGATTGAGTTAACCATCATTTAGACATTTCACAAGAAAAACCAGTGATCTTGTAAACAGAATAATAGAAATATCAAAACTGAAGCACAGAGAGAAAAAAGGACTAAAAAACATGGGCAGAGCCTCTGTGCCCTGTGAACAGTAGCAAGTAATCCAATAAACATAGAACTAGAATCACAGAGAAGAAAGAAAGAGAGATTGAGGAAGAAAAAAATATTTGAAGAAATAATGCTTGAAAAAATTACAAACTTCTGGAAATTTTTTATTTTATTTTTATTTTTTTTTTGAGACAGAGTCTCACTGTTACCCTCAGTAGAGTGCTATGGCATCACAGCCCACAGCAACCTCAAACTCTTGGACTTAAGCAATTCTCTTGTCTCAACCTCCCAAGTAGCTGAGACTCCAGGCACCTGACACAGCCCCAGCTATTTTTTTGTTGCAGTTGTCATTGTTGTTTTTTAGCTGGCCCAGGCCAGGTTTGAACCCACCAGCCTTGGTGTATGTGGCCGGTGCCCTAACCACTGAACTACAGGTGCCACCTCTTTTTAAAAAAAATTTCTTTACAGATAAATTAACCGTTAAAAGAAACCTAAAACAATGTGTTGTGGGGTTTATAGTATATGCCAAAGTAAGATTAAAACAACAGTAACACAAAGATGAGAAAGGGGTTAGTGGATGTGCCCTTATCCCTAGGAGTCACTGGGAGTTGGTTCCAGGACCCCCAGATCTGTAGATGCTCAAATCCCTTACAGGAAATAGCATAGTATTTGCATATAACCTCCTCACACTCTTCTGTATACTTCTGTATACATTTCTAGATTACTTATAATACCTAATACAATGTACATGCAATATAAATAATTGTTATCCTGTGTTATTATTTTTCTTGTTGTATTGTTATTTTATGGGACTTAAAAAAATATTTAATCCATGTTTATTGAGGCTGCAGATGTGGAACCCACAAATATTACCCTACTATGTTCTGTTTAAGATTTTATATGGGAAGTGGCATATAAATGTGACAAGGATGTAATGATAATCTTTGTAGTAACTATTAAAAACAAAAACAGATATAACTCCAAAATCCAACTCAGGGAAAGATGGAATACCAAACAAAAAAAGTCAATTAATCAAAAAAAAAAAAAAAGGAAATGACTTAAAAAAAAGGGAAAACGGAAAAACACTGATGAACATACCCCTGAGCCAAGTGATATAAACAATAGGTACAAAATCCATCGCCAAGCAGACAGGAGTCCCCTCCCCCAAGAGAACAGCTCACAGTATACTTTGTACAAACAAGTGAGCAGAGTTCAAACATCCGCCCATTTTATCCCACAGGAGAGACCCTCTAAAAACCAGACCTCCTTCCCCTACTAGGGTGCCATGGCACTCTCCTGCCAGGCATAAAACTGTATAAAACTGTACATATTCTCTACCT
>NW_003852414.1:11405322-11423791 GCF_000181295.1 Otolemur garnettii | reverse complement strand
CCAAAATCCAACTCAGGGAAAGATGGAATACCAAACAAAAAAAGTCAATTAATCAAAAAAAAAAAAAGGGAATGACATTAAAAAAAAGGGACAAATGGAAAATAATTAGCAAACATACCCCTGAGCCAAGTGTAACAGCGTCTGAGGGAACTCAGTTCCTGTGGAAAATGCCCTTATAAATATCGTGCTAGTTACTAAATCACATAATCGGAACAATATTACCTATGATAATTTATACATATAAAATTAGTATAAGTGGTTATCAATAATTTCCATTTACTATTTTGTTCTCCAAAGAAATTTTTAGGACTTTCTTAACTCAGCAGTTTCAGCAAGAATCTTGGAAATTCTGCTTTGCTGCAGATAAAATATATCAGAAAACTAAGAATTATTTTCCCCATGATGGAGAGATTTCTGATTCAGCTTTTCTGTGACTGCTTTAGACAACAGGCTTTGGGTCCACAGACTTTGATTTAAGTTACCAAGCAAGAGATTCTGCGTACCTGCTGCCCTGGCCTCCTGAAGGAGGCGGTGGGAGAGCTGTTTAGCAAACAGATGTTCCGTGGGAGTGTTGAAAAGTCCTCCGCATGGACCTGGGGTCAGCCAGCTGCTGGACGGCAGAGAAAGACGATGAGCCAGGTGCAAATGTCCCCCACTAATGTGGGAGGGTGACCCAAAGGTTGACAGATGGCCAGACTGAGAAACAGATCATGGGTGTTGTAGACACAAGTAACCCGAGCCTCAAAGCAGGAATTTGTTTATGGTAGATCCGGAATTCCAGAGGCCACTCCGGAAAAGGGCATGAGGAAGGGAAGGCGTGGGAGGAAGGGTGACTCTGGGGTACAATAAAATCAGACTATGGAAGAGGATAAAGATGAGTGGAGAAGGCGGAATTCTCTGTTTATTTCCTTCGGATTTTCCTTTTGCATTGACTTGCAGTCTTTAGGGATGGTCAGTCCGCCTGGGCTGTGCCCAGGGGAACACGGTATATATATATTATTATTATTATTTTTAAAGCGGATCAGGACACTGGATGTCTATTGCTCCACAGGGGGAGGCAACGCCTGATGGGAGAGAATCAAGACCCGAGTGTGGACCCTCCAGTTTAAGAAATGTCCCTTCTGGAACACATATTTGAAGAGCTCCGGATTTCATGTATGGAGGCAGCTTCTTTCTTTACAGACGATGTCTGTAAAGATTGAATTCCATCACTGCTGTTGTAATGTGAGCATGGGCCACTTAACCCCCACGTGGTTCCTTTTCTCTATTCTATAAACTGGGGAATAGGATATTTACAATGTACCCAACTGACCGGAGTCTCATAAAACAAAGTAATGACAAAGACTTTTATGTCGTGCATGTGTGATAAAATAAAATTGACTCCATTTGCCCGCCTTGAAAACAATGTGTAATGAAGTCAACGTGCTACTTACGAGGACTAATGAAATCTAATTTAAATGCAGACTTCAGTAATTCATAAAAGTGGGGGAGGAGGGAATGCCATGGACTCGGTATTTTTACTTTAGTTAAAACACACCAGTGTTGTTTTGTTTCCCAAAGACTTCTGGATAGTCATAAAGCCAAGATATTGCCTACCAAAAATTGTGTAGGTCTATAAAGTTTCTAGAAGTTATTTTTCACTCTATCATCTTAGCAGTATTTCTAAAGAGGAATTAAATACAAGGGTTAGCCTCTCCTATGTCTAATTTCTTTTGTTTCCAGTGAATTTAGAAAACGTCACTTTTTTAAATTAATGTCACCATAGCACCATCAGATTTAAAAACATATATATTTGTTCAACTCCTAATTTTTTCTGAGTAAAACTCCCTCTCCAGTTCTGGTGTATAAATTGGACTTTTATGACTTGTTGATCACAAATTGTGATCAAGTAGTTGTGCCTATAAGGAGCTTCAGAACCATCTTGCTTCATATGGCCAGTCAAACAGGCAAAGGCAAGTCCAGTTATATGATTATTTTCCAAACCTCATGTTTGGTTGCTTTGTTTTACTTTTAAAGGTGGCCAGTTTCAAATGCCTCTGGGCTCATGAGTAATGTTAAAACAAATTCGTACATGAATGGAAAGCAGCAGGCAGCCTCTCTCCTAGGCAATCAGGCTTCAGCTGTCTGCATGGCAAAGGTCCGAAAATTTTTTTTTCTTTGCACAAAGCTTTTGAGGTCAAGAAACCCAAGCTATGTAGAATAATTTGCTCTTACTTCTTTTTGGGGGGGGTTCTGGTTTTTGGGTATAGGGGATTATCCATTGCCTATAGCTCATTAATCAAGGTAGCTTTTGATTATGAGAAGTGCTATCCAAAAAATAGTACTCTGAGGACTTGGCAGGGAGGTACCGTGCCCATCCCTGGGACGAGCCAGAACACCCTGAACTCTGCCAACTATGATTACACTTGACATTCATTGAAGATGCAGAGAGATATAAGCCTTCCTAAGTTTAGCCACCTGGAGCAGATTAAAATCTGGGTCCTGCCGGTGAGGAGGTCTGAGGGATTGGGAATACAAGGCTGTTTTAATCTTTTCCAAGTCAGGCTGTTTAGAAATATCCATATATCAAATGTTCATGGATCTCATACAATTACCCTCTCAGGGGAGAATTCAATTGCCAGTAACATGAAGGGGGATTAACTTGTTGTGGTGAGCCATCTGGAGAGAGAAGACGCACTGTTCCCTGTAAATATGTTCAGAGATTTGCCACCATGGTTGTGAAGAACTAGCTGAAGGTGTTCAAAGGCACAAAGGATGAAAGCCTTGCTCAGTGGGCCCAGTGAAATTAAAATGCAGCTAGGGGAGAATTTAGCTCCCCTCTGTGCTGAGATATATTTTTCTGGCACGAGATGGTGATATTGGATTTCAGGGACCAGCCTGAGTGCTTGTAAAGAAAAAAAAATTAAAATATTAAGAAAAAAAAGGCCAGTGGAAACTGTCCTGAAACTGTGTGGCATGAAGTACAGAGAGTGCATGGAATAAAAGTGGGTAGAGTTAGAATTCGACTCTCTGGATTTATTCTAGAACGCTGGATAAAAGCTGGCTCCATTGAGGAGCAAAGGAATGAATTTAGATCAGATCTGGAAAGTGGAGGACCCAGAGGAGCACTTAGAGGTAGAGAAAGTCTTTACATTTTAATGAAAAAAAAATTAATTGGCTGAGTCTGGAGATAGATACAAGATGGTCCAGATATGAAGAGCTCAGAAGACCAATGGCCAAAGTCAGAGTTCCCTGGCACCAAACTCAAGTTCATCCTGAAATGATGGCAGTCTGTAGAGCAGTAAAGATGCCAGGCCTCTGCAGGGGGTACACTAACCTCTACTAAAAAATAAGTGATAGCCATAACAATTTGTCCTGACAGCCGCTGTGATATGAGGACAGAACCAGATAGATCAGAAAAATAAAAGATTACTTTAAAATTAGGTTTAGTAAATTCCACCATCTTTGCAATCAAAAGAACTAACAAACTATATACAAAGTATCTTCTTCCATTTATAAATTAATTATGATATATTCAAACAATAGGGAAGCCATTACAATTATGACACGTAGCTCCACTGGTTGATTTTGAGCAATAGACAAGCTTTCTAAATGCATTCGATGAGGCTAGGATAAGCTTGATATTAAAACAAGGCAACGGCAAGAAATGAGAAAGGAAAATTATAAACTAATGTCAGTTTTGAACATAGACTCAAAAATCCTAAATAAGATATTGGCAGACAAAATCTAAAATTGTGTTAAAAAGAAAAACAAAAACAGCAGACCATGACCAAATAGGGTTGATCTCAAAGTTTCAATGATGGGTTTGCATTAGTAGAAAATCTATTTATGTGATACCCTTTTACATTAACAGAGCAAAAGAAAGGTCAAATCATCTCATTGGAGCAGGAAAGTCAAAATAAAATTCAACCCTGTAGCTCATTAAGCAAAGTAAGCTTTTGAAAACTCTTAGTGAATGGCCAGTGCAGTGGCTCATGCCTAGAACTCTGGGAGGCTAACACGGGTGGATCACTTGAGCTCAGGCATTCCAGACCAGTTTGAGCAAGAGTAAGACCCCATGTCTAAAAGTAGCCGGTGTTGTGGCTAGAGACTGTAGTCCCACCTACTTGGGAGGCTTGAGGCAAGAAGATCACTTAAGTCCAAGAGTTTGAGGTTGCTGTGAGCTATGACACCACAGTACTCTACCTAGGGCCACAAAATGAGACTGTCTCAGAAAAAAAGAAGAAGAAAGAAAGAAGAAGAAAGCAAACTCTTAGTGAACTAGGAACAGAAGGGAACTTCTCTATCCTAACAAAGATTAACTACCAAAAATCTACAACAAACATCTATGCTATGTATTGGGGGAAAATTAGAAGCATTTCCTTTAGAGTCAGGAGCAAAACTAGACCACCTGCTGTCACTACCTCTATTCAACATTGATTGGAGAGCCAAGCTAGCACAACAAGAAATGTGTAGGACAGAAAAGGAAGAGATAATGTGATAAGATTGTTTTCATAGGAAATTTAGGAAACTCATGTACCAAAAATATCATGAGTGAAATAAAAATTCAATCCATATAATGAGAGAAAATTACTGAAACTCATGCATTCAATCAATAATTGGCATGCACCATAAAGAATTCCAACAAAGCTATAGTAAAGGAGAAAGAATCGAAAGGAAAAAGAGATAAGATGCTCACAATTCACAGGGAGAAAACCCTAGTGGCTAGCAAATATCTGAAAAGATTCTAATCCCATTAACAATCAGGAAGTTGAAAATTAAAAATAAATGATACCCCATATTGTAGCTATTATATTGGTCAAAAACTAGTAAATTTCATAACATCAATTAGTGAAGCGGTTGGGAAAGGGGGACTCACATACTTTCTTGGAAAAACCACTTGGAAGAGCAAGTCTGCGTTAGAGAAATCTTGCATGCCCACGAAGGTGTGTACAAAGTTGTTGATTGTCAAATGGTTTGTCATAGCTAAAGTGTGAAAATATCTTACCGTCTCTAGGATAACAGATATCCTCTGGTTTACTAATACGATGGATTCTAGTCAGCAGTTAAAAGGAACTCAATCTCCCTCTCTCACACACAATAAATCTTTAAAAAACATAATGCTGAATGATAAACTCAAGTTGCAAAAATGTTTTAAAAGACACTAAATGATGGTTTAAATTGTTTTAACATGCGGTCATCTGTTATAAAAGTATAAAAACACATGCAGACGAGAAAAGAAAGAAACGGAAAAGAGAAAATGGGGAATGAGAACTTAGATGTGTTGTCATGTGAATTTCTCACGAAAGAGAGATGGGACAATGCGGGGATGACAGAATCCCAAGCAAATATAAAAAACTTTTAACATCTGTACATTAATATATTCTGCTAGTTACATATATATATATATATCTGTTACACGGTAGCCCTTATTTTCTGGATTTTAAATATCTCATAATTACACAATAAATTTTAAAAGATACTCCTGGAACATTAAGTGAAAAATGTAAATGTTTCAGTTAGACCTATTATAGGTGCTAAAGATGACTCATTTCAAATTGGCTTTTAGAAAATGATGTAGGAATGAAGTAAATGAGAAGTCAAGATATAACCAGCAGGTGAGTTTCAGCATCTCGAACGATGTCACCAGTGGCTCAGATTCTCCAGATCTCCCCGTTGTTTTCCAAATTACTTCACTGTTGGTTCTACACAATCTCCCCAACCTGCCTCCCAGCATTACAGACTCTCCTTTGTGATTCTTCCAGATTTCAATTCTCATTCTCACAATATACTGTGCAGGGAAAGAAAGACAAAGCTGGCTCTTCCCCTTGGGCTCACAGTGGTTCTGTCTGAGTTATGTGCTCATCTTTGATCTGATCCTTGGGGTTAATAATATGGAATCAGTTAAGTGGCCTAAGTTAGTCAGGGTGTATGTCTAGGCCAGTGGTTCTCACCAAGGGTGATTTTGTCCCCTGGGGGATATTTGGCAATTATCTGGAGACATGCTTGGTTGTCCTACTGGAGAAGGATGCTACTGGCATCTGGTGGATAGAGACCAGGAATGGTGCTGAACGTCCTACTATGTGCTGGGCAGTCACAACTTACTCCCCCTACCCCCTACACACATGCAAGTGCACACCAAAGAATTATTTGGCTCAAAATGTCTGTAGTGCAGAGGTAATCAAATCCCACTGTAGACCCATCCTATCCAAATCTAACTACTGAGAATGGGTGGTGGGAATGCTCCTTGAAGAAAAATCAGAGTCTAATTCAGAATGAAGGGTAAGTCATTAAAACACTACTTACTGTACAAAGGGTAGGCATAAAGTTTGTGTGCAACTCAAAATAGTTTAACCTAGTAAATTGTACAAGAAGTTTATGGACACCCTGTCTATGAAAAAAATAGATAGACTATATACATCACAATAATATCAGTAATGATTTCTGAGGTTGTGTGCAAGAATTTTTTGTACTTCCATTTTATTTATTTTTATTTCAATTTAATATGAGGGTATACATTTTTAGGTTACTTTATTTTTAATTCTTAGGTAAAGTTCAAGTTGTAGTTGAGCTTGACCCAGGGGCATGGTGAACATGCTCACATTGTGTGCTTTAGGCGAGATTCACCAATCACCCTCCTCCTTTCCTCCTCCCCTCTCTCTCTTCTCCCCTCTCCCTGTCACTAGACTACATTTGTGTTTTATCATTCATATGGGTGCTTAGTTACTTATATATTGGTTTCATATTAGTATTGAGTACATTAGATATTTTTTCCATTCTTGAAATACGTTTTAGGAGTGGACTTCTATTTTCTAGCTTATCTAAAATGAATACGAAGTTTTGTGAAATTTAAAAAATCATTTTAAGGCTTGGCACCCATAGTATAGTGGTTGCGGCGCCAGTGACATGCACCAAGGGTGGCGGGTTCGAACCCGGCTCGGGCCAGCTAAAACAATGACAATTGCAACAAAAAAAATAGGCAGGTGTTGTGGTGGTTGCCTGTAGTCCCAGCGACCTTTTTCTTCCTGAGGCAAGAAAATCGCTTAAGTTCAAGAGTTGGAGGTTGCTGTGAGCTGAGATGCCACAGCACTCTACTGAGGGTGACGTAGTGAGATTCTGTCTCCAAAAAAAAAAAAAAAAAAAATCATTTTAAGAGAAAAGTACCAAAAAATTATCTTTTCACCAAACAATACTGACTTTTTCCAGAATTGTATGCCTCAGGACAGATCCATTTTATAGTGCCTGCTTTTACATACTGTTATGGTTAAGTATTTGTTACAGTACATACAGTACAATGGCATCATCAGAATTCACTGCCACCTCAAACTCCTGGGCTCAAGTGATCCTTCTGCCTCAGCCTCCCGATTACTGGGACTATAGGCACGTACCACCATGCCCAGCTAATTTTTTATATTTTTAGTAGAAATGGGGTCTTACTCTTGCTCAGGCTGCTCTTAAACTCCTGACCTCAAGGAATCCTCCCACCTCAGCCTCCCAGAGTGCTAGGATTACAGGCATGAGGCACCACACCTGGCCTTCCTTGACATTGTTCCATGTTGGCCATTCCATAAATCCAGATAGTCTTCATGTTGACATTTCAATGGTTATATCATGTTTTATTATATTACTATGTCAGGATTTACTTAGCTATTTCCTGACCATTAAAGGTTTTGGATTCATCTGCTATCACGAAAAGCATAGCTGTAAACTTCTTTGCAAAACTCGGGTTTTCCTCCCTATGGAGTTCTTTCCTTGGAATTTGCTCCTCAAAGGCAATTTGCCAAATTGAGGGAGATAATGAGTTTTGTAGTCTTTGGTAAATGTTATCAAATTTATTCCCAGAAAAAAATGATGCACTGTTTCTATAGGCAATGTATGAGCACATCTGAGTCCCCAAAGCTTTGTTAGCTTTCGTTTTTAAAAGATCTATTATTAATAATTCAATGTGTAGAAGGTAATACAATGGGCTACTTTAATTTTTAATTCTTTAGTTGTTGTGGAAGCTAAACATTTCCCCAGGTGTTTGTTTGCTATTTGTACTTTCCCTTGTGCAAACCATCTGTTCGTATGCTCTAACCATCTGTCCAGCCAGACCCAAATATTGCCCATATAGATAACATTAATTTCCCTAATATACCTAATAATAAATGTTTTTATGTTTATTACAGTGCTCTCATGTTGCTATGTTTTTATTTTTTCAACATGGAACCAATCATTTTTTATTCTTCATTTTATAATATGTATGTATGTACTTAAATTTCATGCACCTGAACCTGTCAGTGGTTCACTGGTAATTGTTCTAATTGTTTCCATCATCAAAAAAGGCCTTTTTATTACAAAATGAATTTGTACCGCATTGTTCTATTTCATATGTTTTTATGGATATGTGTGTGTGTGTGTGTTGCAGGGAAGTTTAATAGTTCCCTCTGATGGTTTGATAATTGAGTCATTCTGATTAAATAACCTGACAGTGGATCAGCAGGAAAAAAAGGCATGCAAGTTTATTAACGTGTATGGACATGAACTTGGCAGTCCTGCAAATGCAAAACTCATAGAAAAGCCAGATGGTTGAAACTTATATTTTCTCCTCAGAAGGGAGAGAGAGATGGGGGACATGTAGGCAATTTTGAGGGATTGTAAATGATATTTAGAGAAACTGAATCATCTCAAAGCATAAACAATAGTTTGTAAATGATTCTCTTTGGACGAAGAACAGGACCAGTAAGTTACAGGAAAGGAAGAGGCAGAACTATACTATGAACAAAGGTTGTCTGACTATGCCTATAAGGTCTCTCAGGTCATCCCTTAGAGCTGACCTCAGATGAAGGTCTGCATGTGATGAAAGGCTTTTAGTCTTTTCTCTGGTGGTTAATCTTGCCTGTTTATTTGATGAGATTTCTAGGGAGGGAGCATTAAAACAATTTCATTTGTTTCGGAAGAATTTTTCCTTAGATAATGGAACTTCCAGAGACAGCCCCTTCCTCGCACTGGTGCTGGGAAACAAAACTTCAGAAGGACCTTGGTCTGAGGCAGCTTCTAAGGCCTTCCAATTGTCTTTAATTCAAAATGACTCAGCGCGCAAGCCACCCTACTTTGGGGGATCATACTCTGAGTCTCAACCCTATGCACATATATACACATATATTTAACTCAGAGATTAATTATTTTGGTTAAGGTGAGCTATAGATCTAAGCCTCAGACTCTAAGGTTATTTTCCCTGTATAGATACTTTTTCCCAAAATATATATTGAATCATTTTATATCCCTTTGATTATAATAGATTAAGTATGTATTAGGGAAAATGCATACTTAATCTATTATAAAATTTAGGGAATCTCTATTTTATTTTCTTGGCCTATTTTTTGGCTATTATTCCAATCAGAACACTGTTTTGATACTTACCGTTCCTTGATAAGATACTTCAATATGCAGCAAAACCACTTCTCCAATATTATTTTTATTATAAAAATATACTTTTTAATCTACACTTATTTTAGTTGTTATTTTGTCATATTCTATAAAGTAATGCAGTGGTATCTAAATGATATTGCCTAAATCTGTACATTGATAGGGTCAAACCCCGCCCCCCCATAGAGTGGACCCGCCTAAAAGAATCAACCCCCTACCCTCTCCCACCAGATGTCCCACCTAGGAAAGGTAAATGGGCCAATCCCTTACAACAGATGTCTAACCCAGGAAAGGGAATGTCCCAACCCCTACCTTCCTGACCTTTAAAACCCCCATCTGCCATTACCCACGTATGGATTTTTTCCTAGTTGGAAATCTTACTCCACCTGCACCCAGGTAGAATAAAGCTATTTTAATTGGGCCTCTGTTTTCCTTTCGTCTTGTACTTTGGAATAATCTTTCAACTTTGGCTCCGTAACCCTTCATACATTAACTTAAACATTATTTTAGTCTTCAGTATTTTAGCTCTCTGGTCAATAGGAGGGTACACCATTCCATTTTTCACCACAAGTTGTATACATTTAAACAAGAGACTTGAATATCATTTTAGTACTAGTTCCAGGCCATCCTCTCTGTACTCATACAATTTTCCAGATGATTAAACCAAGGCCCAGAGACTCATTTGTCCAAAATCCTGTATCTAGTTAGGGGAACAGCTAAACAGAGAAATTGGAGCTTACCTCATGCTATATTTTTCCTATCAAATCATTTCTTCAAGTCTTCATTCATTGCCTTTAAAGCTTTAAAACTATATTTTATACATATTAGTTAGATCTATCCTGATCTGGTTAGTTTCTAGGAATTTTCCAGATTATGGTAGAGCAAGAATGAGGATTAATATTGAAGTTTGGGCAGATGGGAGCAGAGTGGGTTTCTGCAGTGGGGAGAAATTGTGCAAAGCTTATTCTAGTCCATCATCCTCTCTCTAATGGTTTGTTTTTTTCTTTTATTTATTTGTTTGTTTGTTTATTTTTGAGACAGAGCTTTAAGCTATTGCCCTAGGTAGAGTGCCATGGCGTCACAGCTCATAGCAACCTATACCTCCTTGGCTCAAGTGATTCTCCTGCCTCTGCCTCCAAAGTAGCTGGAACTATAAGCAACCGCCACAACACCTGGCTGTTTTTTTTGGGGGGGGGAGGGTTGCAGCCGTCATTGTTGTTTGGTGGGCCTGGGCTGGATTTGAACCCACCAGCTCAGGTGTATGTGGCTGGTGCCTCAGCCGCTCGAGCCACAGGTGCCAAGCCTTTTCTCTTTTTTTCTGAGACAGAGTCTCACTCTGTTGCTCTGGGGAGAGTGCCATGGCATCATCATAACTCAGCCTCAAACTACTGGGCTCAAGTGACCCTCTTGCCTCAGCCCTCTGAGTAGCTGGGCTACAGGTGCCCACTACGACTTCTGGCTAGTTTTCCTTTATTTTTTCTTGAGACAGCATGTCACTATGTCACCCTTGGTAGAGTACCGTGGCATCACAGCTCACAGCAACCTCAACCTCAACCTCAACCTCTTGGGCTTAAGCTATTCTCTTGCCTCAGCCTCCCACCGCAATGCCACAATGCCCAGCTTATTTTTTTATTGCAGTTGTCATTGTGGTTTAGCTGGCCCGGTCTGGGTTTGATCCCACCAGCCTCGATGCATGTGGCTGGTGCCAGAACCACTGAACTACTTCTGTTTAACATTGTATAGTCAGTAGCCAGTGCAATAAGGCAAGAAGATGAAATCAAAGACATCTGCATTAAAAAGAGAAACTCTTTTTTCACACATGACATGATTGTCTCTGTAGAAAATCTGATACAACCCATAAACATGTTACTAGTACTAATAAATAAATTTAGCAAGATTGCAGAACACAAGACCAATAAAGAAAATTTACTTACTAGCAATAAATAATCATAAATTGAAATTCATAAAACAGAACCACAGAATCAAAATGAATTTAGCAAGATTGCAGAACACAAGATCAACATAGAAAATTTACTTACTAGCCATAAACAATTGCAGAAATTGAAATTAATAAAACTGCCACAGAATCAAAAATATGAAATGCTTTAGGATAAAGACATGTACATCTGTCAAAAGATGTGTAAAACTTATACATAGAGTTACAGAACTTTAATGATAGATATTAAAGATGATCTAAATAAATAGAAAGGCATATCTTATTTAAGGATCAGGAGATTTGATATTGTTATGATATCAATTCTCTCCAAACTTATGCACAGTTAATATAATTCCAATATAAATTTAAATAAGCTTATTTGTAGAAATTGAGAAGCTTCATCTAAGACTTATGTTGAAGTACAAAACACCTAAAGTAGCCAAAACAGCTTAATAAAGAATACAAGTACAGGGGAGACGCCTGTGGCTCAAAGGAGTAGGGTACCGGCCCCATATGCTGAAGGCGGTAAGTTCAAACCCAGCCCCAGCCAAAAACTGCAAAAAAAAAAAAAAAAGAAAAATCTTAGGATCTCCTAAGGGGGGAGGAATACAAGTATAGCATTACTGCTAGCTGATTCCAAGTCCAGGGATCAGGACATTATAGTATTGATGTAAAAACAGACAAATTGATTGGTTGAGGTGCAGAATAGAAAGTCTGGAAATAGACTAAATATTGAGGAAAAACTGATTTTTGATGTAGATTCAAGACAGTTCAGTGGAGAAAGGGTCATCTTTTCAACAAATGGTGCTGAACCAATTGGATAGTGATTAAAAAAAGAAAGAAAAAGAAGAAAAAACATTTTGCCACTTACAAAAATTAACTCAAAATGGGTAATAAATATAAATGTAAAACTTAAAACTATACAACTTTTAGAACAAAGGACAGGAGAAAATTTTTGTGATTCTGAGTTATGCAAAGATTCTTTTTGATACCAAAATAACATAATCCATAACAACAAAATTGATAATTGGACTTGATCAAAATTAAAAACTTCTGTTCTTCTTAAGGCACTATTAGAAGTTAGAAAAGACAAACCACAGACTTGGGAAAAAAATCTTTGTAAAGTATAATTTGATAAAAGATGTATATCCAGAATATATATAGAATGTTCAAAACTCAAAAATAACAACCCAAATAACAAATGGGCAAAAGATTTGAAAGGACACTTCACCAAACAAGACATATTTATCACAGATAGCACGTGTAAAGAAGCTCAACATCATTAAATGCAAAATAAAGCCACAATGAGATATTATTACACACTTACAGAATGGTTACAATTTAACAATCTGGACGTACAGAGAAACTGGACTCTCCTATACCACTAGTGGGAATGTGAAGAAAACCACGGCTTTCCAAAGTGGTTTAGAATTTTTTCTTAAAATGTCACACCCATTACTTTATAATCAAGCCATTCCATTTCGATATTTATCCTAGAGAAAACACAAATTTTTTTATACGAAGATTTGTAAGGGATGTTCCTAGCAGCTTTAGTCCTAATAATGCAAAATTGGGAGCAGCCTAAATCAACTGGTGACTAGATAAATCCATGGTGATGTATTCACAAGTGGAATACTACTCAACTCTAAGGAGGAATGAACAATTGTTACATGCAAAAATAATTACAATGCGTGAAAGAAGCCAGGAATCATACAATATGTCGTAACTTAATATTGTATGATTCCATTTACTCTAGAAAACGCAAACTATAGTAAAAAAGATCTGTGTTTGGGAAAGGGATGAGCGGAGTGTAGCTGGGCACAGGAGGGAGGACAAGGCTGCGGAAGCTGAGAGAGGTGAGGGCGGGACTGAAGCGAAGGGGGCGGGGTTTAGACGGAGGGGCGGGGCTGGGACCGGGGGCGGGGGTATAGGCGGAGCGAAGTTCAAGAGGCAGGAAGGAGGGGCGGAAGGGGGCCGGGGAAGGCCAAAGGCAGGGAAGGGAGCAGGCGAAGTGTGGGTGGGGGAGGAGGCGCGCGGAAGGGGCGGGGCTGCGCCGTGGAGCGGGTCCCAGCACCATGTCGCGCCTCCTCCGAGCCCTCCCGGGCCTGCTGTTCCGAGAGGCTCCCCGGCGGGCGGTGCTGGGCCGAGCAGGCGGCGGTGGCGGGCCCGGTGCGGGGACCGGACACGGGGACGCAGGTAGGACGCGGGCCTAGCAGGCCCGGCCGCCTCCTGGTGGCTGTCGGTTTCACGTCCCTCTCGGCGACCTGCAGCCGAGCGCGGGTCCAGGCTGGGCGCTTTTCTCTCCTCTGAGACTTCCTCCAATGCGCCCTTGTCCCACTCCCCGTAAAGCGGGGAGGCACGTACCCCTGTGTGCACACAGTTTTTTCCTTTGGCCAAAACTGTGGGGCTCAGCGGCCGCTGACGCTTACCCAGAGCGCGTTGTCCTGCGAGGGCTGCTCGTCTGTCACCCTGTCGCATCTGAGAAGCTGGCAGTTTAGGATTGCCCTGTGTTATTTTCACGCGTCCATGTGGGGCCCAGGGATACTAGGCTAATCATTCGTTCCCTCCTTAAAGTGACATTGTTAATGGTTCTGAGATGGGACCAAGGTCAAGGGTGTGTGTGAGTATGTATGTTTCCTGCTAAATTCTTTTGGCTCCCCTCCCTTGGATTGGGGCACAGTTACATTTCAACAACAAGCTGGGTGGTTTGGTGCCCCTGTGTGTTGGCTTCGCTCAACTGGCCCACCTCTGCATCCAATTTTATATGTGCCCGTTGAAGACATTTAGAGATACCTAACTGGTGGAAATGTCCCAGTTTATTTGGAACTCTCTTTATGCCCGGACATTTTCAAAATGTAGTGTTAAAGAAATAAATAACGACAGGGTGTCCAAAAGGTCGCCATACATACATACATATATACATAAGGAAAATGGGAAATTGTAGCTAAATATACCTTTATTTACCAGACAGTCGTTACAAAATTTCACAAAATATTTACGCAGTATTTCTGTATGTTCATGAAATTTACACAATATTTCTCTATGTGCTGATATATAAATATAAAAAATATGAGTTTTTAAATTTTCCCTGTGTATGGCAACCTTTGGGACACCTTTTAGATAAAAGCACTTACTGTATCCTTCGTAACCCCTGGTATCTCTAGTCAACCTGCTGTGTGCCCTGAACATTGTTTTTGGCTGAGAACCACAGGTGGAGGAAACATCTCAACTGAGGACTAGAGCTCTCCTTATCCCCATTAGATGGGATTGTGGTTTTTGCGAATCCTCATGGCTGTACATGGTGCTGTCAGAAGCAGCCTCATGAATCGCCTTGGGATCTGAAGTTCTTCCCCAACATTACAATTTGGCCAGACACCAATACCTGACAGGAGCTAGGTAACTTATCAGATACCCCTCCTGGGAATGTATTCAAAGGAAATAATTCAAAAGAAGAACAGAGCTTATATGTGCAAAGATGTTTTTAACAACACCACTCTTATGAACCGGAAACTGGCTAGAACCCAAATCAGTTAAGGAATACTTAAGTAAATCATGGAAGATCAATTCAAGGCATCCATTAAAAATGATAAACAGGTAATAACTCTGTGGTGAAGGGTTGGGCATCAAGAGACACTGCCTCTGTGTCTGAGCTCAGGCTATTACAGAACACTGTAAATAGGGTCGCTTAAACAACATGAGAACTCTAAGATCAAGGGGCTGGGGAATCTAAGATCAAGGTGGCAACAGATTCTGTTTTTGATGTGGACCTCTTTATGTGCACAGGGAGAAAACAAATGCTCAGGTCCTTTCTCCTTAGAAGAACACTAATTCTCTCACGGGAGCCCTATCCTCACTACCTATTCTAACTCTAATCATCTTCTGAAGACCTTACCTCCAAATAACATCACATTGAGGGTTAGGGCTTCCACATATGGATTTTTGGGGGAGGGCTCAGGAAGAACACAAATATTCAGGTCACAACAGTGTCTTTGGACACATTTCTTTAGCTCAGTAAGATAAAAGCACTTACTGTATGACCTTTGTAACTCCTGGTATCTCTAAACCTGCTGGTGACCTATGGCGACCTTTAGGACACCCTGTAGTTATTTCTTTCTTAAACCCCAGGGTTTCTTTTTATTTTATAAAATCAAGATAATGATAATAGTAGGGTTGTACAGAGTAAAAATTTTTAAAAAATATTGTATCACAAAGCTTGGCATTTAGTAAGCACATAATAAATGTCAGTTATAATTGCATAGATAATTATGGAAAGGGCAAAAATGTAGCTACATTTAACCTACCTCATGAGCTTCAGAATGCTCCCATGTCATTTTGGTATCTTCCCATTTCCCCCAATTTATTTCTCTTTTGAAATTGGGGGAAATGGGAAGATACTGAAATGACTTAGGAGCATTCTCCAGTGCTGAGATTTCTGATACGCCCAGAGGCAAGGCTCCTGTGATTGATTCTGTCATCCAGATTGACAAAGAGCAAGTTGGAAGAGGAAAGAAAGAAATGTCCTGGTGAAAACTGTTGTTTCAGAAAAACATCCTTTCTAGAGGTGTCTTTGGTGGGAAACCATCCTGGGTGTAAGGTTACAGCAGTCCTGTCTTTGTGGTGGGAGTGCCCACTGCAGATTCGACTGGGCTGGGCGTTCTCTGTATACCAGTTTATAATGGGTTCCTTTCAGTTTGATAGGCATTTGTTGAGATAAGTCTGGCTTACGTGGGGTAATCAGCAGCATAGCACCTGCTAATTGACCAGAAAGGTTAGTAAAACCCAAGGAAGGCGACCAGTGGGTCCAAGAGTGGGTTTCCTTAGGGATGCGAAAATCAAGGCCCTCCCCATGGGAACCTATGACCAAGAAGGTACATGGCCTGTACAAATCATAGCATAGAGAGAGAAAACGCTAATTCAGGGTAAAACTGTGTAGCTATCTAGTACAATACCAGCTGCAGCCAAACTTTTTGGTAGTTAAGTTAGCAAGAGACTCAGAAAAGAATAGCAAGAGGGAATCTGGGAAACATGGGGTCCCCAAAAGACCAACACATTGGAAGACAATTTTTCCACAGATTGGGGTGGGGGGAGACTGGGGATGATTGAAGCCCATTACATCTGCACCTCAGATCATCAGGCAGTAGATTCTTATAAGGAGCACGCAACCTAGATCCCTCGCATGCACCCTGTACAGTAGGGTTCATGCTTCTATGAGAATCTAATGCTGGGGCTGATCTGGTGGGAGGTGGAGCTCAGGCGGTGATGCGAGTCATGGGGAGCGGCTGTGAACACAGATGAAGCTTTGCTCACTTGCTTGCCACTCCTACTGTGCGGCCTCTTCCTGACAGTCCTCAGCTCAGGGGTTGGGAACCACAGGTACAGAGGACAGAAAATACTTGCACACACAGAAGGACAAGAAGCCCAGCATCAAAACCTCTCTCTAGCCACTGGTGCCCAGAAGACTACTCATTCCCAAATGAGAGGCCTCATGGGGCATTGTATGTACATGTGCCTAAATTGCCAGTTTGACAAAACTGCACAGAATTTGCTCTTAATGCAATTTTCATTTAGACTTTGGTTGTTTCCTAAGGCTACTGCATATTTGTTTGCTAGGGCTGGTATTTTGCTACAACAGACTGGATGACTTAAGTGAATTTAATTTTGTATAATTCTGGAGGCTAGAAATTCAGTGGGCCTCAGGGTTGCTTTCTCCTGAGGCCTCTCTCCTTGGCTTGGGGATGGTCACCTTCTTACTGTGTCCTCCTGTGGCCTTAATTCTGCACAGGCTCGTCCCTGATGTCTTTTTCTCTTTTTATTCTTTTTTTTTTGAGACAGAGTCTCACTATGTCATCTTTGGTAGAGTGCCATGGTGTCACAGCTCACAGTAGCCTTAAACTCTTTGGCTTAAGTGATTCTCTTAAGTGATTCTCCCAAGTAGCTAGGACTACAGGTGCCGGTCACAATGCCAGGCCCTTTTTTTGTTGCAGTTGTTATTGTTTAGCAGGCCCTGGTTGAGTTCAAACCCACCAGCCCCAATGCATGTGGCCGGTGCCCTAACCACTGAGTGACACGCCCTGAGCCTCTTCCTCTTCTTATGAGGACCGGCATTATTGGATTAGGAACCCCTCTTAGTGGCTTAACACAATCACCTCTTCAAAGGCCCTATCTCCCAATGCAGTCACGTTCTAAGGTACTGAAAAGACTTCAGCGTATGAATGTTTAAACAGGAGTGGGGGGCGGACGTCACATTCAGTCCCTAACACCCAGGTCAAAGAAACCTCTTAAAGTGAAGCAGACCACATGTATCCCGACCTGAGCACACCCAACCAAGCATTTGTCATTGCACTAGTAAGGCAGTGTCTGTCTGCCTTTAACCAAGTCTTCATAGACTGGAAGATTTGCAGCTAAGTGTTCTATAATCGGTGCTTCAACAAAAGCTAGTCTGAACATTGTTGCTGCCCACTAAGCCTTTCACACACAATAATAGTGTAAAAGGTACATGTAGTTAAGGATTAAAAGAACCATGAAAAATGCATTTTTGTGTTGAATTTAGACGAAGGAATTCTTTAACACTTTGAATCGTATACATTTTAAAACTAAAAAGAAAACATTAAGACTAGGCACAGTGGCACATACCCATAGTCCCAGCTCCTTGGGGGGAGGATCACTTGAGCCCAGGAGTTCAAGGCGGCAGTGAACTGTCATTGTACCTGGGAACAGCTGCTGGGCTTCCCAGACTGGGCAACACAGAAAGGACCAGTTAAGAAATGAAGTCACAGGGGAAGAGTCATAGATGTTGGCCCAGGTTTCTGGCTTGAAACATGGTGTTGGTGAACCTGAGCCTGCAAGAGGAAGATCAGATTGGGGTGTGGTCAGGAGATACACAAAGTTCTTTTGTGTGTGTAGATGGAGGTGGGACGTCCAAATGAGAATATCCAGGTGGCGATTGTGTATGGGCTTGGCACTCAGCAGAGAAATCCAGGATGGAGGGAAAATGGACTTGGGAGTCCTCATCATGTGGATCAGTGATTTTCAACTGGTGTGCCCATGAGAGGATCTCAGGTGTGCAATGGAGATTTTAAAAGATCATTAATTATTTTCAAAAGAAGTTCAAAGCACAGTAAGTTTTTAACCTTTTTTTTTTTTTTT
>NW_003852414.1:11386760-11405197 GCF_000181295.1 Otolemur garnettii | reverse complement strand
CGCCACAACGCCTGGCCATTTTTTGGTTGCAGCCATCGTTGTTTGGCGGGCCCGGGCTGGGGATTCGAACCCGCCACCTTAGGTGTATGTGGCTGATGCCTTAGCCACTTGAGCCACAGGCGCTGAGCCAACCTTTTTTTGATCAACATAATTTAAGTGTGTTGTGGAAGTTTAACTACAGGTGCAAGTGTGCTGTGAGATAAGAAAGGTTGAAAAACATGGATGTAGATGGTACTTTAAGCTACTAAGTGGATATCATCCACATGGCGGGTCCAGAGTGATGACAGAAGAAAGCCTAGGAAGAACACAATTATTCAGGGAATGGCTTGAGAAAGGAGAGTGAGGGAGAACACGGGCAGGGGTAACAGCAGAGCTGAGAGAGTTTGGTGTCACAGAGCCAGTGGAATGGAACATACCATAAAAGAGAGAATGCCTAGGGCTGGGCAAGATGGCTCACGCCTGTAATCCTAGCACTCTGGGAGGCTGAGGAGGGTGGTTTGCTTGAGTTCACAGGTTCGAGACCAGCCTGAGCCAGAGGGAGACCCCCATCTCTAAAAATAGCCAGGTATTGTGGTAGATGCCTGTAGTTCCAGCTACTTAGGAGGCTGAGGCAAGGGGATCACTTGAGCCCAAGAGTTTGAGGTTGCTGTGAGCTGTGATGCCACGGCACTCTACCAAGGGCGACAAAATGAGACTCTGTCTCCAAAAGAATGCTGGTAGTGCCAAATACTGTCAGGGGCCCATAAGTAAGGATGGAGCCATCACTGGTTTTCCTAAGAGAGTGGTTAGTGAACTCTCTTGGGGACAGATTCCTGCAGTCAAGGGGTAGGTGCTGAGGTTTGGAGGAGTGACTGAGAGGGGTGCGGAGGTATAGACAACCCTTTTAAGAAATTCGGTTGTGAAGGAGACAAGAAAAAGAACAGTATCTGGGAGATGGGGGCCGTGTGAGGAAAATGAGGTTTGTGTTACTTTTCTTACTTTGAAAGACTCAGCATATCTGGATGCAAATGGCAAGAGCCAGTGGAGTGTGAGAAGTTGATAATTCAGTTACAGTGAGACAATCTATGAGTCTCGATCTTTAGAGAGGACAAGGGAGATAGGATCATGAGCAGAGGTGGCAAAACAAAGAAACCAAACAGACAGACATGGATAGGAGGACTCTGTCACTTGTTTCCCTGGGACCAGATGGAAAGAGGAAGGGTAAGTGTAGGTAAAGGCGATGGTTTGGTAGCCCAAAGTGGAGGGATTTCTTTTGTGGGGGCTTTTGATTTCTCAAAAGTGAACTCATCTGTTGAGAGGAAGGTGGGAGGTGGTAGAGACCAGGGTTTGCAGAGAACACAAAAAGGTTGAAAGACCCATGGTGAAGGAATGGAAAGAACTAACCGAAGCAATGTAATAATCACCATGGTACTTTGAGACCTCCGGGGAATTAGTAATTTTGGCTTTTTGTTTATTCATTTTCCTGGGCCTCATGGGCTAGAAGAGATTAGTAACTTTGTGTTTATAATGAAGACTGTCTCTAGTCTGGGGATTTTGTACAGTAGTGCTTAACTTAATGGTATAGGGCTAGACATCCAAAAGATAATTTCTAAAATAAGCTTTCTTATTTCAGAAAAGGTTTAGCTTTACACACACTCACATTTAATTATATGTTTATCTTGCTGAACCCTTTGAGCGTCACTTGCCAACCTTGTAACACTTTACCCTCAAATGTTTCAGCATGTCTCCTAAGACCAAAGAGATTTATTTTAACCAAAATCACAAGATAGGTTTCCTACTCAGGAAATTGAACATCCTTGTCTAATATAGAGTTCATATTCAAATTTCCCCAGTATATCAGTAATGTCTTTTTAAGCTGTGTTTCCCGCCCCCAACCCAAAGGATCACATATTGTATTTAGTTGTGGAGAGCAGTTGTTTTGCAGAATTGCCCTCCGTTTTCACTTATGTGATTGTTTCTTCATGATTATACACAGATTAAAAGCTTTTGGCAGCAAAACTCTCCCGGTCCTGTTGTGCCCTCCTCAGAGCATCACATCAGGACAGAACGAGGCTCACTATTGGTGAACTTTACTTAGTTAAGGTGGAAACTTCTGGATTTCTCCATTATAAAGGCAGATTTTCTTCTTTGTAATTAATAACCCTTGGGATACAGTTTTTTTGTTTTATTTATTTATTTTTTGAGACTGAGTTTTGCTCTGTTACCCTGAATAGAGTGCAGTGTAGCTCACAGTAACCTTGAACTCCTGGGTTCAAGCAGTCCTCCTGCCTCAGCCTCCTGAGTAGCTGGGACTACAGATGTGTCCTACTGTGGCTGGCTAATTTTTCTATTTTTGGTAGAAATTTTTAGAGACAGCGTCTTGCTGTTGCTCAAACTGAACTCAAGTGATCTTTCCCGCTTTGGCCTCCCCAAGTGCTAGAATTGCAGGTTTGAGCCATTGCATCTCAATGGCCCCTTTGGGTCATACTTTGAGGTGTGACTATTCACGCCCAGTGGTCTTTCACCCAGGGGTTTTAGAATCCTCTGATGACTCTTACTTGAATCAGTTATTATTTTGGTGGTTGCAGAAATGGGGATTTTTAAAAATCTGTACTTCCTTCTGCCTTTATTACTTGGCATTCTGCATGATAACTCTGCAGCCGCTGCGCAGGAATAATTATCACATAAATACACTGCTCAAAGTGATGAGTTCCTGAAAAAGTGTGTGTTAACTGAGATCTCTGTCCACAGGAAAATTTCAGAGCTACATTTCCATAGTAAAGAGAAATCCCTGTAGCCCTATAAAAAATACATTTAAGACAACTTTTAATATGTTTTAACAGGTAAAATCCCTTTTAGTAAATTGTAAACAATTACAACAGAATACAACATTGCAAATATAATATTGTACAGTATTTTTTGGGGGGGGCAGGGCCAGGTTTGAACCTGCCACCTCTGGTATATGGGGCCAGCGCCCTACCCTTTTGAGCCACAGGTAGCCCTGATATTATACAGTATTAAAACCAGTGATGAAGATAAGTCTTTTCCTGCCGAAGTATTGTTTAGGACTTTATTTTATTGAAACCAAAAATGAATTTCAGCTGTAACTTCTGACGTGTTTGAGACCTAGCTGCTGACATCACAGGGGTTTAACATTTCATTTTGAATGTTATGGTCGGATTACTAACCGTTTGAGCTTCTCTTTTCTAATGTGTAAATTGAGGAGCTGGTCAGATTATACAGTCCTTTCAAATCCTTAATGTTGGCTGATTAAAACATTTATTATAGAAGTTGGACTCCCTGCCCCCTTTGGCTAAAGAGAGCATTGTTCAGTTACGTTGTTTACACTTACCCAAATGAAAACTGGTCATGTAGACGCCAAAGGGAGCTGGAAAAAAGGAAAATAAAATATGGACAAAACCCACAAAGCATAATAATAAGTTATAGTATTTCTGTTTCCATTGCAATAATAGGATTCTCTTTTTTTTCCATCCAAAAAAAATTTTTTTTAATAAAGACCTCTCTTGACAAACAAAATTGGAGATATCTTTATAAACCAGCAAGGGAGGAGAGTTTAATAACTTACTAGCTGGAGGTTCTTTTCATTCAGTCCCTCAAGGGTGCTCAGCTGGAGCCTGCCCGGAGCTGCTCCCCTAAAGTAGTGGGAAGAGGATTAGTTTCCACTCTTAGGCACCTGAGGGCAATTTATTCTGCCATCTTGCCTCTTTCAGCTGCCTCTTTAGCTTCTGTGCCCCAGGAGGATGAGAAAAGCTGCTCTCTACTTATTACTAATTTCTTATTAAATTAAATAGTCAATGAAGGCCTTTTGTACCCAAGATATCTGGTCCCTGTGAAGAATGAAGCCCCTGTGGTGGGGGGACTGGACTATTCCATTGGGCAATAGCACACTTTAGGAGTAAGACCAGGGAAGAAAAGTTCATCGCATTTTTTGTTTTAATAAAAAAAATTCCTTTTAATAATGCAGGGTCTCTTACAAAGTGTGAGCCATCCCTCACCAAGAGCGAATGGCAGAAGAAACTGACGCCAGAGCAATTCTACGTCACGAGAGAAAAAGGAACAGAACCGGTAAGCTGAAGTGGTTCACAGTCTTCTGCTTAGATGTTCCAGGGGTGAGGGGGAGATTGGAATAGATCGGTCTACCAAACCTACTCCTGGCCGTCCAGCTGTAGATCCGGTCTTCCTCCTGGGCTCCCATTCCTGGTGACTTCATATCCATAGAGGTGTAGAAACCTGAAACTTCCTCCTGCCACGTGGCTCCCATCACCTCTGTTCTGCCTTCTAAATAACCTTCCAGTCAGTTCACTTCCCTCCAATGCTCTCACCTCCCTGCTGGGCCAGGTCACCTTCCCATTAGGTCAGGTCACCTCCCCACACCCAGCCATCCTTGCTCCAGCCAACCCATTCTCATCCGCAGCCAAAGAGGTCTTGGAAAGATTCGAATCTGACCGCAGTACTCCCCAGGCCAGAATCCTCCAGTGGCTGCTCGCAGCTTCCAAGGAGAGAGAAAAACAGTAAATGGCTAAAAAGGTCCCAATGGCTCCCTGCCACCACATCCTGAAATCCTGCGTCTTTCCTCTCGATGCTTTGTTCTGTCGGCAATGTCCCTTGGGCTCTCACACACCCTGGGCTCCCTTCTCTTCCAGGGCTCTTGCACCCCACATTCCTTCCCCTTTCCCACCACCTTTCCCTCTGACTAGTTCACACCTACCTTGCAGCGCTCAGCCCCCAAGCCTCACTTTCTCAGGGAAGCCTCTTCCCGGTCCTGAGCCAGGTTTGCTTTCCCAAGACGCCCTCCACAGCAGCCCCCATCGCTCTGATAGGCCCTGGCACCTAACACGCTACGGCTACCGTTGATACTCAGAAAATCAATTGCATTCATCAGTTTCATGTATTTCCAGAGAGAACAACCCTCAGTGGTTTCTTCTTATCATGCCATTTTTTTTTTTTTTTACAATCTTGCATTTCTTAACAAGGATTCTTAGATCTTAATATAGCCGCTGGAATTTAGCTATTGAACTTTGTTATTAGACATTTTTATCTGTTAAGTGGATCACAGGGCAGTGGTTTTGCCAAGTTGTAAAGGACTTATATTTTTCCTTTGTCATTCCCTGCAGAATTAAGGTAGCTGTCCATGTGTGCGTGGCCTTATAATCATGGTCGTACTCTCAGTTTCTCGGATGCTAAAGTTGTCAGACAAGCCAGCACATCCCAAAAGAGTTTTGTGAAATGCTGGTATTTTTTAAAACTTCCTGTGGGTGAGATTTTCATAAAGCCTTCACTGGGGGAGAGACCACATTAGCCGTACTTGGGGATAGCACAAGGGAATCTCACGTGATAGATAGCCTGGGCGTCACTATTGTGTGTGTTCCCAGAATATTCGGAGGCAGCCCTAATTCTCAGGTACAGAGCCAGGCAGCGTTGGGTGTATACACAAGGCCTAGAAGTTGAGCTCCAGATGTTTAGGAGAATAAATCTGTGAGCTTTGCAAACAGATGGTGCAATATACTTTGTGCATTTGACTATTTTACAAAATGAGCACCATCCATTATTTTAACTAATGTTATAAATCCCTTTCTGTTAGCCTGTTTCCACTTAGAACACTGCAGAACTGTTCTTCATTAGGCTGAGAGAAGAAAACTAAAACGTGGAAGACTTCCCTTTGGTGGCTCCGAATTAAAATTCAGTTGCACATGTTTTTATCCAGAAACAGTGACAGACACTTTGCTCGGCCAGGGGAAGGATTTACAGCCTGACTGAGCAGTAACTGAAAGTTGGGTATCGTTAGAAGGGAGGTTTCATCCAGGTCATTCTCTGTCCGGCCCCCAGACCCACTGTCCCCGGGCCTCTCTCTGCTCTGAGCTCTGGAAAGAGTGACCAGCCCCCTTTCCCTCTGGCTACCAGTGTGGTTTAGCCAGTGGGAAACACCAGCAAGATCAAAGGGTAGGGTGGAGAAATCACTGGGTCCCCAGGGGCCTCTGTAGGGTGCAGGCCAGCAGTGCTGTTCCTCTCCTACAGGTGGCAGCCCCCACCTGCAGGTGCAGCCACACTGGGTCTTGGTCGCTTCCCTCTCCTTCCTTTGTCACATAGGCCTAGTGGGGTCCCTTGTTGGTTTCCATTGGCTCTGTCCCCACCTTTGTAATGGTTTCATGTGAAATTATCTGCAGTCATTCATTCCAAATAGTCCAGACAGACCTTGAAATCCCAGGGGAGTCTCAAATGTCACTCTGTCTCTAACCCCAGCCCCTCTCTCTATAGCCGGTCATTTCAGTTCGTTCTTCTACAATTATTTCTGACTCTCTTTCTTTTGTTTCCATTGCTTTGCCTGAGCAGGACCGGTCTCCAGGTCTGTGAGTGACCAAGGTGGCATTACTCTCTGCCTCCAGCATCTTCCTGTCCCCTCTCCAATCTGTTCTTCACCTGGATGTCAAATGAGCTTTCTAAAAATTATCTCTGTCCTATTTCCTACTAATTGAGGTTAAATTATATATGTGTGTGTGTGTGCGCGCGCGTGCGCGTGTATTTATTTATTTATTAAACCCATCTCTGGTCAGGTGTACACCCCGATTACAGGTTTCCAGTAGCTTTGCATTTGGGATAGGACTGAGTTTAGGCCCTTCACTGTCGGCTAACCTGGTCTGGCCCCTCCTGCCTTTCCAGCACTGTCTCTGCCCTGTCTCTTCCTCGGCCTTTTCCCCACGTGCGGCCTTGCCCAAGCTGTTCTGCTGGCCAGAAATACTCTTCCATTTCTTCATCTGACTAACTCTTACTCATCCCTCAAAACCCAGATGAGTGTTTTGAAAATTTTCTATAATAAACATCAATCAGCTCTGCATTAAAAAATAATAGTAATAAAAGGTTAAGGGGAGAAAAAGACATCCCTGCCACCATCTCCGTGAGTATCTAGCGCAGAAAACCTTCACGGAAACTCCCTTCATAGGGAAAGATACGATGTTACCCAACTGTATGTCATTTCTGTCATGGCTGTCACCACCTGTCTCTTTCCCTCTAGGTGGCAAGTTCCATGAGTGCAGGAACTGTGGGTTTGTTCCCCACTCCCTGCCATAGCTGGAGTCTTAGTACCCAGCTCAGCTCTGGGGTGGAAATGCTGGAACACACATGAGCTAGAAGCAGATTTTGGCTCTAAAGAGATAGTAAAGACCTGTCTAAAATTGGGGAGCGGGGAGGGGACACAGTAGGAAGCTTGGCAAGGAGGGAGCAGCTAGGTATCATTTTGTAAAGTATGTTGGCCAAAAATTCTTTTTCATTTGAATTCTTTATTTTTATTATTACTTTTTTTTTTTTATTGTGATAGCAATTCCCTGTCACTTTCTCTGCCCAGCTGCCCCCTACAAAGATGCAATTATATTTTGACACTTACCAGGCTACCTGGATCCTATGAATAGGTTTTCTAGATCAGCCTTGGGACTGGCTGCCATTTTCCCTGGGTCCATCCTCAGCTCAGGGGGAGGATGGGCAACCCACTTGATTAAACATGCCCATCAGTGCCAGTGTTGGGATCAGGCATTCAACAAAACTGGCCATAAAAGACCAGCTCAGTACTGCTTGGATTTCTGCCGCTAAGTCTGGGGTTTTTAAAGAGGGAAAACCTCCAAGTGTGCCCAGATGGTAGGCTCAGTAGGTTAATTTGAAATTGTCTGTTATGCCACTTGCTGAAAATGTGCTGTTAATAACTACCACGGGGAATTTCGATGTACAACCTGTGAATTTTTGGAGTTGAGGAATCTGGAGAGGGCAAAAGGGTCCCGGTGATTTCCTGAGTCAGCTTTGTCACTTGTGAACCTCTCTGTGCTTTAGCTTCTCCTACAGCCTATAAAGCGGGATAAGAGCTCGTCACCAGGCGCGGAGACCATGGGTCTTTGTACTTACCTTGTGCAAGTGTTTATCTATCTTTAATTTTCTTCAAAAAGGAGAAGGCAAAAGGAATTGGCAAAAATGGCCTTTTTTAACAAAAAAGAGGAGGCATCCCGTTTGTAAAATAACATTTTAAAAAATCCTGACTCAGGTGGCACCTGTGGCTCAAGGGAGTAGGGCGCCAGCCCCATATGCCAGAGGTGGCAGGTTCAAACCTAGCCCCGGCCAAAAACTGGAAAAAAATAAAAATAAAAAATCCTAACTGAGCCAGGATTTAAGTCTGCCTGCCTTCCTCTTAAAATACCTTTGCAGACTTTCAAACTCTTTAAGCCACAACTAGTGTAGTAATTTCATCTAAGTAGGATCCTAGGCACCAAGGGGCTCTAGCTCATTATTTAACATTTATTGTATATGCAGTGTGCTGGCTGGGCGCTGTGGCTCATGCCTGCCATCCTAGCACTCTGGGAGGTTGAGGCGGGTGGATTGCTTGAGCTCAGAAGTTCGAGACCAGCCTAAGCAAGAGTGAGACCCTGTCTCTAAAACTAGCTGGGCGTCAGGGCCGGCTCCTGTAGTCCCAGCTACTCTTAGGCTTAAGCAAGAGGATTGCTCAAGCCTAAGAGTTTGAGGTTGCTGTGAGCTATAATGCCATAGCTATAATGCCACTCTACCAAGGGCAACAAAATCAAACTGTCTCAAAAAAAAAAAATTCAGTGGACTAAATACCATGGGAAGCTTACTAAAGGCACAACCCCTGACCTCGCTGAACTCTGCTTTCTGTGTATCTGTATTCTCTCTTTCACTGGAGATTTCAAAATGTGTTAGTGGACTAGGTTCCTGTTATAGTAACTGTTTTGTTTATGAAGTCTTAACACGATCCCAAAAGACAAGACTCTGCTCTCTGGCTTTTTCACTGGCTTTGCTATTCTTGGATGAAAGGTGCTATATAAATACAAAGCATGATTAATGTCATAATACGAATATTTGGCACAATAAAAGCCGGCTGTAAATAAGCCTGCAGGCTGCTTCATCGGTGCATTCTAATTTTCTGTCTAGTAGTATTTGCACTTTGTCAAATTAATACAGAAATTCCTTGCTATGGAGGCTCATCTAGGATTCAGATCTGCTCTCTCATCTCCTGCTGGTAGTGTGAGAAACTGAACACGACGTATTTGTTTCTCTTTCAGCCTTTCAGTGGGCTCTACCTGAATAACGAGGAGGCAGGAATGTATCATTGCGTGTGCTGTGATAGTCCACTCTTCAGGTAAGCTGGGGAACCAAGAACTGTGGCAGGCGAACAGACCTCCAGGTACATTTGGCTCTATCTCACTCAGGGCTTTGGATAAATAAATGCTCGTAATTCTCATATTGCTTTTAACTGCCCTTCTCATTTGGCATTTTTGACATAAGGAGAGCTGTTCACACAAGTACAAGATACTTTCCTGCCTTGATTTTTTTTCCCTCTCATTTAGAGCTGGTCCCAAGACTTCTTAGCTTATATTCTTCCTTTATCCCTGAGAAATACCAAACAAATAAAACTTGGTGGTCATCTTAATGATAAAGCTATTAGAATATTATAGAGGGAAAGTATTTAAAGAAGCCTAAGCCATAATTGTATTTGCTGGGCCATGCGATTAAGACTGTCTCTCTCCCAGGGAAAATGGGTTTATAACTTAATTTAGGAAATGTAGAATTTTATGAGGAGAGATTCCCCACGATGCTTGACAGTAGTGAATACCATGCCCTCTTCTATGTAGCTGAAAGTAAATTTAATTGTCCCTTGATTTCAAAGCCTCTTTTAAGTCAATCAGGACCTGAAATCTCTCAACAAATGCTTTTCTGTTTAGACATGCAGGAAACAGACTAAAAACAGGGAATTCAATGAAGAAGAAAGGAAAACATCTTTGAAGTCCTGTTTTTCAGAACTTCAAAGATGTTTTTCTTTCTTTTGCATCAACCCCAAATTGGTTTGGAATAAAATATAAATCAAGCCAGCTCTGTGGATCGTCCATTAGGCAGCGCTTCCCTCTGTCCTCTGGGTGTGAGGGGCCCGGGCTGTCCTGGCCGGCTGGCTGCTAATGTGCGCTGCGCTAGCAAACCAGACCTGCCCGCCAGAACGAGGAGCGATTAGCATTAATTTTCCTCCATGCTCACGGAAGGGCAGGGCTTTGTGGCACAGGGGAAACTAGAAGGTAAATTTTTATACAGTAAAGTGCGTAACTCATATTTCTGAGATAATACTTATTTCTTGACATAGGTAGGGCTTTGAGATGGCCAGTGTGCTTTCAGCCCAAGAACCATGTTGTCAAGGTGTCAGAGACCACCTCACTACTGTGCACTCACCTTGTTCTGTTCCCATCCGGGACTGAAGACAGATGAGAAGCCATCCTTGTAAGGAGGTGCTTTTAAGTTGGAGTTTTAACTCTGTGACTTCCTTGGCATTCCAGTTTCTGTACCTATAAAGAGGGGGCCTCCTTACCACCTGGTGCACTCTGGCCCCTCACCACGCAGTCATGGTGTCAGGGCCTGGGAGCTGCAAGGGTCCTGAGCCAGCAGAGCAGAAAGCTCTATCCAGTGGTGGTGAAAATGTCTCTGTCTGCCTGGCCGTTGTGGTGGCCACTTAAGATGTGGTTAAAGTAGCTAAGAAGCCAAAGTTTTCATTTCAAAGGCCACACGTGGCTAGTAGCTACCGTATTAGCACAATGCTAGCTCAAATTAAGGAAGTTCCGTGACCAAGCCTGGGTCATAGAGTTCCTGAAATGGCCAAGATTCATTAATAGGAGAACCAGCCAATTCTCCAAAAGTCCATTTACCAAGTGACTAGTTTATTCAACTGCTAATTCACCAACCTTATTTCTTTTTAACCCTTTAGTTTGAGCTGAAAAGTTTCTGTTTTCCTGTCTTAAGGACTTTTGAATTTGTTTCTGTTCCATTTTCCTGTTACTACTATTGCAGCCAAGACTGAGGGAAATAAGAATATATTCCATCAGAATCATTTGTGTTGTAGAATATCGCCTTAAAGATGCATTCATTTATGGGAGAGCCAGTATAGTAGAGTAATTAAAGCAGCTAGGTGTTCATACGGTACTAACCTCTCTGTACCTCCCATTTCCTCACCTAAAATAAGGATAATAGGACTTTATTTGTACAGTTGGTGGGAGAGTATCTGATATACTTGGCACATGCCAGGCACTCAGTGCAAATTACAATGATATTTTCTTAGAGATGTCTTAGAGCTGTGTACATGAACATGTGTCTGATAAGGAGGAATTCCAGAGAAGACAGTCCATCCAGTTAATGGGAACAGGCAAATGATTATATTCCAGAGTATTCGTCCCATTCCCGAAGATAGTTTTAGGGATACATTCTTGTTTTACCTATCATTTCCCTCCTCTCTCTGTCTATAGCCTCTATGTTAGGAAACAGGGGTTT
Organism: Otolemur garnettii; assembly: GCF_000181295.1. Taxonomy (NCBI): domain Eukaryota; kingdom Metazoa; phylum Chordata; class Mammalia; order Primates; family Galagidae; genus Otolemur; species Otolemur garnettii. The sequence continues at coordinate 11,393,896 of NW_003852414.1, read as the reverse complement.
GGAAAAAATAATTCCTTAACTGCTTGTGTAGAGTCAAACTGAAGTGAAGGGCTAGAGAGTTATTTAATAGCAAATGAGGGCCCACTGCCTCCTTGCTTCCTACCCCTGCTGGGCGGCTTCCTACCTGCCTCCAGCCCCCTCCTGTGGTATGCTCTTTTAACTTCCACTTGTTGAATCCTAAATTTCTTCATGAAACTTTCTCCGATAGTAGGCACTGTGGGTTTTTCTTTCTTCTGTTTCAAATTCTTATTAGTTTGAGGCTGGACGCCGTGGCTCATACCTATAATCCCAGCACTCTGAAAGGCAGAGGCAGGTGGATTGCCTGAACAAGAGTGACACCCTGTCTCTAAAAATAGCTGGGTGTTGTGGCGGGCTCCTGTAGTCCCAGCTGCTTAGGAGGCTAAGGCAAGAGGATTGCTTAAGCCCAAGAGTTTGAGGTTGCTGTGAGCTATGACACCGTGGCATTCTACCTAGGATGACAAAGTGAGACTCTGTTTAAAAAAAAACAACAACAATTCCTATTACTTTGTCATTACCACAAAATTTAGGATTTAATTGTTTTTTTCTACTGGCTCAAATATTTTATTTAGTTGGGGAGATAAACTGATGAGCTCCTTGAGTTCCCTGACCATCTTATACAGGGGTCCTCAAACTTTTAAAACAGGGGGCCAGTTCACTGTCCCACAGACTGTTGGAGGGCCGGACTGCAGGCCCTGGGATGAGTCGGCTGCCAAGCAGGACAGGCAGTGATGGCAAAAACACCTGGTGGGCTGCATGTGGCCCGCGGGCCATAGTCTGAGGACACCTGATAGACCTTAGGGGGGTTGTTAGGGATTGAATTGTCTCGTCAAATGATTTGCTGATGCCCTAATCCCCAAAACCTGTGAATGTGACTATTTGGCAGTAGGGTCGTTGCAGATGTAATTAGTTAAAGTAAGCTCATGCTGGAGTAGGGCAGGCCCTTAATTCTTTATCACTACTGTACTGAGAAGGTGGCCAGGCAGAGAGAAGGCTGTGTGACATGGAAGCAGAGATCGGTGTTACTCAGCCACAGATCAGGGATTGCCAGCATCCTCCAGGAGCTAGGAAGAGGCAGAGAGGGTGCCCTAACCCCTTCAGAGGCACCACGGCACTGCTTACGCCTTGATTTTGGGCTTCCAGCCTCCAGAACTGTGAGATAGTACCGCCCACTTTCTGTAATTTGTTATAATCACCCTTGAAAATCCATAGAGAAGTGCTCAACAAGTACGTACTTCTTGGCTGAGCGATAATGTCTGTTCTGCTGCTTACCTGCAGTGGCTATACCATGACTATCAGAGGAAGTTACGGTTTTGCAGTCACCATGGAAATATAAGGGAAGTAATTCTAGCTGCCTGCTTCCCTTCCTTCCTTCCTCCTTTTTCTCCATCCATAAACCTGCTCTGGCAGTGTTTACTAAAACCTAATGTTGGATCACACATTTGTCATAAGTCTTAAAAGAGGAAGAAACAGTGCCTGGTACTAATTCACAAGTTACTTAACACTCTGATATCCTACATGTCGTGAGTAACTAAGTAATATTGTTTAAAAACCTGGGTGTGCCCCATTCCCCCAAATGAATGGCAATTCTTCTAAAAGGTTAGGGTTGTCACTTATTACCGGGTGCCTCTGCTATTGGTTTGGGGGCAGTGAAATTTCCAGACATGAAGGAAAACCAAAGCAAATGAACACAGAAGACTAAACAAAAGAAAAACCTCTAACAGTATGTGATCCCGAATGGCTTTAATTTTTCAAGGATAAGCCTTGTAATCTGCTAATTATTTAAATTATGTATATTGGGATTTATGATTGGGCTTTAAAATTTAGGATCCCAGTCTTAAACTATATATGTTGGGGCTCTCATATTACTTAGTAAAATCTCCAGATTCTGCTAATTGCATCAATAAAGGTTTATTGTTTCCCATAAAATCTTTTAATGCATTTTTATTAGTCTTAGATTCATTCATTTAAAGAATGTTATTGTGTTCATAATTCTCCATCAAAATTCCTTTTATGATCTCTAGTTTATGTATAATGTTGAGGATGGAAAGGCTGTGATTAAAAGATATTCAATGATGTTTTTCCCTGAGCAGAGTAGCCAGATGAATATTCTTGAACTCTTTGAAGAAGATTACAAAGAACTCAGATTGAATGTACAACTTCATTTGGGCCCACGGTTGCTCACATCTCATGGATGTATCATATTAATAAATATTTTAAAAATATCTACTGACTTATGTACCATGGATCAGACATTAGGCTAAACACACTAGACACAGAAAGTGAAGTAATAATGCCATTGCTGTTCTATAGATTAGGACGCTAAGACTTCAAAAGATTAACTTGCCAAGGTCACACAAATGTAACAGACCATCCCGGATCCATACTCAAATCTTTCAGAAGTTAAAGCCCTTACTCCAAATGGTTATACCTGTGGTTCTCAAAGCCTGGTCTGAGGACCCTGAGGGTTCCTGGGACCTTTCTAGGGGACCTACAAGGTCTTCCCTCTTCCAAGTACATGTCATATCTTTTTATGTCAGTCAAAACAACATTGCAACATATACAGAGGTACATGTGAAGATTCAGTTGTCTTTTTAAAAGGATAGACATTGAAAAGATTTTTAGAATTATTAAACAGTACAAGTCTTCTCACTAAATGTTTGTTTCTTTTTGGAAAATGTAACTATATGTCCTAAAAATATGTTAACATATCATGAATTTATTGTAGGCCTGAGCTTTGCTAATCGGAAAATCCAAAATCTGAAATCCTCCAAAACCTGTAACTTTTCGAGCACTGACATGATGCTTAAAGGAGCATCTCAGATTTTAATTTCAGATCAAGGATGTTACGTGGTAAAATAACACAGATATTCCAAAATCTGGAAAAAATTTGAAATCTGAAACATTTCTGGTCCCAAGTATTTTGGATAAAGGGTCTTAAACCTGTATTTGAAAAAATAATTTGATGCATACATGTTTTAAAAACTGTTATAATTTCTAATTTGTTAAATACCGATATGTGTAACTCATATAAACACAAGCTCTCTGGGATCCTCAGTAATCTAGGGGTTTTTGAGGGATCTTGAGACCAACATCTGAGAATTGCTACATATACAGTCCTGTTTCCAGGGAGTTTGTGCTCCCACCTGAGCTCCCTGCTGTGTTCATAGTCTAAGGACTTGATCCTTTGCCACTTTTTCTTCTTCCCCTACTTTTTTTCCAGCTCTAAAATTCAATTCTGTTCTTTCTACCTTAGAGAGGCCATCTCCCTGCCATTGCATTTAAGAAAAGAAAGTTGGGGCTCAGTGCCTGTGGCTCAAGTGGCTAAGGCGCCAGCCACATACACCTAAGGTGGCGGGTTCGAATCTAGCCCCGGCCCACCAAACAACAATGATGGCTGCAACCAAAAAATAGCTGGGCGTTGTGATGGGCACGATGGGCACCTGTGCTCCCAGCTACTTGGGAGGCAGAGGCAGGAGACTCACTTGAGCTCAGGAGTTGGAGTTTGCTGTGAGCTGTGATGCCACGGCACTATCTAGGGGACAGCTTGAGGCTCTGTCTCAAAAAAAAAAAAAAAAGAAAAGAAAGTCTGTTTTCCCAGTGCTATTTAAGAGAGCTTAGCTGCCAGAACACTTAGAGAGTGGGTCTTTGGTGAGCAGGTCTGCATGTGGTCTCCTCCCCTTCCTCTCCTTCTCTCCCCTCTCCTGCACCATCCTTCTTCTCCTCTTTTTTTTTTTCTTTGAGACAGAGTCTCACTCTGTCACACTGGGTAGAGTGCCATGGCATCCTTATAGCTCACAGCAATCTCAATCTCTTGGGCTCAAGAGATCCTCTTGCCTCAGCCTCCTGCGTATTTGGGTCTACAGGTGCCCACTACAATGCCTGGCTAGTTTTTCTATTTTTAGTAGAGATAGGATCTTGCTCTTGTTCAGGCTGGTCTCAAACTTGTGACCTCAAGCAATCTACCTGCCTTTGCCTCCCAGGTGCTAGTATTACAGGCATGAGCCACTGCGTCTGGCCCTTTTCCTCCTCTTCATTGCCGTGGTTAATGCCGGGCAGCCGGGCTCATGAATTAATAACAATAATGAGCATTCAGGTTCATGCACATTTATCATGTGCCTCCACTGTGCCCCACGAGTATCCCCTAAGTCAGCGGTTCTCAACCTGTGGGTCGCGACTGTATTGAAGGGTTGTGGCATTAGGAAGGTTGAAAACCACTGCCCTAAGTCTTCAACACAGCCCCCTTTAGGGGAGATATTATTATGCCTGTTTTATAGGTGGAAAAACTGAGTCTTCAAGAGGTTAAGTAGCTCAGTCTAATATCACACAGCTAAGAAGCGGCTAGCAGCAGGTTTTGAATCCTGGAAGGCAGTCAAGCTTCTGTGTTTAGATAACTTTAAATCCTGTTGCTAAAAATGGCTGCGTCCTCTGATATTATACTTCTGTGATACTCCGGGACCCAGTGACCTCCCCCAACCACTGGTATTTCATTTGGATTTCAGAACACATGGGTTCGATCTGGGTTTCCTGATATGCAACACAGTTCAGAAAGCATCACATGCTTTTAGATCCCTGTTGGTCATGAGGAAAGAAACCTTTAGCATCAAAGGAACAAGAAATCTTTTCACTGCAACAAGGTGGTGGCTTCAGTAGTGAAGATGCAGTGAGACTCGTTCCCCTGAGACTGTCTACTCACCAAACGGGGCGTGGGATCGGGCAGCGGGCAGTGGGAATAAGATCCTGCTCACCAGGACAGCGAGTGAGCTGGGGCACAAAGCCCTCCTGGTCTGGCGTCTTTAGCAGCTGCCCGGGTGTGAATGTCTTCCGTAGTTCTGAAAAAAAGTACTGCTCTGGCACGGGATGGCCTTCGTTTTCTGAGGCTCATGGTGCATCTGGCTCTGACGAAAGTCAGACAGGGATCCTGCGACGTCTGGATACCTCGCTAGGATCAGCGCGCATGGAGGTCGTCTGCAAGCAGGTGGGGTTTTTCTTTTTTTTTTTTTTCCTTTCATTTTCCCTGAAGCTGCCCCCAGAGCCCAGAGAGCTTCTTGTCCTCAGGAAATCTGGTGTCCTTGGAGAAGGGTGCTTTTGCCATCAAAATTCATTGGATTTTTCCTCACATCCATAACCATCTCTCTCTATCATCATTTTGGGCACTGTGGATGAGCAAAAAGGCTTCTCAAACCATACTCAGCCTTGCCTGGTCCTCACCTTCCACAGAGATGGGGACAGAGGTAGGATGCAAAGGCAAGAGCTGGTCTATCATGTTCCTTTGAGCAGGGACAGGCAGCAGGAAAGGCCAGTGTGTTCCTTTTTCGCTCTGCAGCATGTCACTGGCAGACAGTGATGCTGCAGGTGACCTCAGCACATGTAGGCTGGTGGCGGAGGGGCTTCAATCTAGAGAGCAGATTCATTTTGATATCCTTAGGTGCTCACGTTTTCTGATGCGTGGGTTTCGTAAAACACCAGAGGCAAGCAGGAGAGGACTGCCTAGTTTTGCCTTCAATGGAAGATAATAATGCCCCGGCCACAACAGCTTTATTCAGCACTGCCTCGCCACTCTGGATAGCTGTACATGCTTCATATCAATTAATTGTCCAACAGCTCAATTGCAGGTATAATTTATCACCCCCATTTTATAGATGAGTAAGTTAAGGCCTAGATTTAGTAACTTGCTCACATTCTACTGATAAAGTAAAACTACTTCCCCCGACTGTGTTCTGTATTTTCTCATTTCTTAATAATTTTTGAGGCAATAGACATTTCCTACCCTACCCCACCCCTACAGATGTCAAACTGTAGAGTTGGGTAGCTGTATGGGGTTCGTCTGTCTGGTTTCATGGAAAGAATTTTGTTTAAGGAATGACAGAGGCTTCTCTCCTTCGCAGTGTGAAGCTCATCTTGGCCACGTGTTTCCTGATGGACCTGCGCCCACTGGTCAGAGGTTCTGCATCAACAGTGTGGCACTGACGTTCAAACCAAGGGAGCCCTAGACTGTCTCTTCTCCCTGGCTGCTCTTTCATTTGAACCCCTGATTTCCATAATTCCTCTGAATGACTTGCTGTATTTACTATAAAACCAGCTGAGTTTGCTGCTGGAACCCGAGAGTCACAGCTTCTCTGACTTAACTGGAATCGACTTGACCCCCACTCCTACTTGGGCTGTGGAATTTCACCAAGTGACAGAGGGACAGCTGTTTCCCTTGTGCTGACTTCCCACAGGCTTTGTGTGGGACCACAGGGCCGGACTCCTTGGGGACATCAGGACGCCAATGGCTAGTAAACCAAAAACTTCCTACAAAACTCTGCATTTTCCATTGTGATCCAGTCCCTCACGGGCATATGGAATCCAAGGCATCAGTATCTCAGCACTGAGGAGTGGGGTTGTGGAAAGCTTTGCTTTGGGGGACGCATATGGGGAGCCATGAGATGCGTGAGTTTTTTTCCAAAATTTTAAATGTCTCCAACGTTCTACTTTTAACCTTTCTATCCACAAATCAGCTGTAATGGAGTTTGTTAGATTTCAGTGATTTATGAATCCCCCTCTTACTTTTGGCAAACAAAGTTAAAACCTTTAAATGTTCAAATAAAATATTTTGTAAAATTTATGTTTGCTTTCTAAGTCAATGAATTTGCTCTTTTATAAAAATGACTCTAAAGTGAAATGACAAAAAAGAACTAGAATAGAATGGTACCCGGCATTTGGTTATGACCAGAGACTTAGCCAGTCAAGTATTTTGCAGATTAGAAGTCTTGAATAATGTGTCACTAGAAGTACTTAAATCTCTCTGTGATGTTAGCAGCAGACAGGAAACTTAATTATTCCATTTTTCTCTCTGTTACATGTTACTTTACATTTCTTTTATTGGCTATCCTGAAAACCACAACATGCATGCTTGTTACCAATATATGCTTCCCCCACCTAGAATGCTAACCTTGGAAGAACACTTTAACCCCATTAATGCTCTCCAATATTTTGTTACTATTGTCATGTATTAACTTTATACATACTTTAAAGTACCCAAATCATCATTTTTTTTTTTTTGAGATGGAGCCTCAAGCTATCTCCCTGGGTAGAGTGCCATGGCATCATGCTCACAGCAACCTCCAACTCCTGGG
>NW_003852414.1:11368609-11385992 GCF_000181295.1 Otolemur garnettii | reverse complement strand
AAAAAAAAAAAAAAGAATTAGATTTTTCTCCCCTACAGATAGCCAATTGTCCTAGTACCATTCATTAAATACTTTTTAAAATTTTTCTTGAGATTTTTTTTGGGGGACGCGAGGGTTCAAACCATTTTATTGAGGGGAGTTGGGGGCAGGGAACAAGAAGCGCGTGGGACAATGAGATCCGATGCGTTAGGCCAGGCCCGGCCAAGACCTTGTTAGCTTTGCCACCACAGAAAATTCTTGAGATTTTTTAACCAAAAATAAATTTCCTTATAAGTGTGGCTGTTATTTCTTGACTGTCTGTTCTGTTCCATTGATATATCTCTTCTTATCACATTCATACCACACTATATTAATTACTCTAGCTTTATAGCAAGTCTCAGAATCAGGTAGGGTGAATTTTCCAACTTTGTTCTTTTTTTTCGAAATTGTTTTGGCTATCCTAATTCATTTTCATTTCCATATAAAATTTAGAATTAGCTTGTATATTTCTATTAGAAAATTCTTGCTGGGATTTTGATTGGGATTGCATTGAGTGTATTAGATTGATTTAGGAAGACTGTATATCCTGATAACTTTGAGCTCCCAAAACATGATTGTGATATATTTTCTTATTTATTACATATGTAAATATATTATGAATTATATATTAATATTTAAGTCTTCTTTAATTTTTGTTGAAATGTTTTATAGTTATATAAATCTGTGTAATATATACACATATTTTGTTAAATCTATCTCAGATTAATTTTCTTAATGCTTTTACAATTTATTATTTGCATTTTACTTTCTAATTGTTTTTTGTGGTTACATGGAGAAATGCAGTTGATTTTTGTGTTTACAAAGTGCATCCTGCAATCTTACTAAATTGACGTGTGTTAATCCCAGTAGCTTTTTTTCTGGATTCCTTTGAGTTTTCTGCATACACAATTGTGTTGTCCACAAATAGGAGAGTTTTATCTCTTTTTTCCAATCTTTTTTCTTTTCCCTGCCTTATTCAATACTTAGATTAAATCAATATAATGAGAGTGGATAGTTTTACTTTGCTTGGTTGTGATTTTAGGTAGAAAACATTAAATCTTTCACCACTGAGTTTGAGGTTAGCTGTAGAGTTTTCCTAGATGACCCTCATCAGAGGAGGAAGACTCCTTTCATTCTTAATTGCTGAGTGATTTTATCCTGAAAGAATGCTGATCTTTGTCAAGTGTTTTTTCTGCATCTGTTGAAATAATTACATGTTTCTCTCATATTCTACGAATATGGCAAATTATATCGAGTAATTGGCTAATGTTAAACCACCTTGCATTCTAAGGTAAACCCCACTTGGATGTGACATATGGTATCTTTTCTATACATTATTTGTTTATATTTGTTATATTTCATTAAGAACTTTTGTGTCTATGTTCATGAAGATGTTGCTCTGTAGTCATTTTTTCTTGTGATGTCTTTGATTTTGTGATTAAGGTAATGTTAGCCCCATAAAATAACCTGGAAAATGTTCCCTCTTCTATTCTGGGAAAAAGTTTGTGAAAGATTGGTATTATTTCTTCTTAAATGTTTGGTGGAATTCCTCAGTGGTCTCGTCTAGGTCTGGATTTTTCTACGTGAGAAAGTCTTCAATTATGAATTTAATTTCCTCAACTTGTATAGGGCTACCAAGTTTTCTTGAAGCAGTTTTGGTAATTTTGTCTCTTAAGGAATATTTTTATTTAGATTGTGAAACTTATTGGCATAAAATTTTTTACCGTATTCTCTTATCATCCTTTTACTATCTGAAGGACATGAGGCGAATCTCTTTCTTTCATTTCTAATATTGGAAATTTTTGTCTTCTGTTTTCTTGATTAGTCCAGTTAGAGTTTATCAGTTTTGTTGGATTTATTTCCAAAAAGCAGCTTTTAGTTTTATTGATTTTTCTCTATTGTTTTTCTGTTTTCTATTTTTCTTGATCTTTACCCTTTATTCTTTCTTTCCTTTTGTTTGCTTTAGGTATAACTTATACTTTTTTTTTGTAATTTCCACATTTATAATTTCCACTTCTTTTTATAATTTGTAATTTATACTTTTATTCTTTTCTCACAATGTTTAAAGTTACACATTTCCCTATACTCCCTGGCTTATCTATAGCCAACACATTGTGACATATGTATTTTCATTATCATATTTGCCTATTATCAAAATATTTTTTATTATTTCTTGTGACTTTTCTTTGACCCAGTGGATTGTTGAGGAGTGTGTTGAAGTCTAGATATTTTGGGTTTTCCTGGTTATCTTACTATTACTGATTTTGAATTTCACTCCATTGTCGGAAAACATAGCCTGCATAATTTGAAACTTTTCAAACTTATTGAGATGTGTTTTGTTGCCCCAAATATGGTCTGTTCTGACAAGCACACAAGGTGCACTTGAACATAATGTATATTCTGCCAATCCTAGTGGAGTGTTCTTTAACTATCAAGTCGAGTTGGTTTAAGATGATGTTCAGAACTTGTATGCCTTTACTGTTTTGTTTTTGTCTAATTGTTCTAGCATTTGATAAGTGGAGATGTTGAAATTTCCAGTGATGTCTGTGGAATTGTCTCTTTCTCATTTTCATTTTGTCAGTTTTTGGCTCTGTATGTTAGATATATACAAATTTTGCTTGTGTCTTTCTTGACAATGAGCCTTTTATCATTAAAAAGAAATGAAATTATCTGATACATTTCTTATTGAGATGTAATTCACATAACACAAAATTTCATATAACATAAAATCTTCATTTAAAAGTTTATGGTTAGGGTACATTTTGCTTTGAATCTATTTTCTCTTTCATTTATGCAGCCACTGTAGCCTTTTTACACATATTTCTACACTTTGCATGGTATGTCTTTTTCCATCTATTTTTCTTCAACCTAGCTTGTCTTTATGTTTTTGGTTCATCCCTTGTAGACATTATAAGGTTGGGTCCTGTTTTTTCTTGTAATTCAGTTAAACAGTCCCTGCCTTTTAATTGAATTGTTTAGTCCATTAACACTTACTGAAATCATTGATATGCTTATATTTGGGACCATTGCTCTACTTTTTGTTTTTTTCTTTTCTGTCGTTTGTTGTTTGTTCTTTCTTTTCTGCCTTTCATTTTTGAATTCTTTGACTAGTTTCAGAATTCCCTTTTAATTTTCTCATTTTTATTTTAGCTATACCTCTGAAATTATTTTTTAGGGGTTGTGAAAGGGAGACGCACACAAACATAAAAAACCTTTCATTTTGGCGTTTACAATGATTAATGCACCACTTTATGTAAAATATAGAAATCTTGTAATCCTATTAGTCCACATTCCTTTTTATTTTATAGCTTTTATACTATATAGTCATCTACATACATTATAAACCCCACAGACCAGGTCATAATTTTTTACAACCCAGTTATGTAGTTTATAAAAAGAACGAAGAAGTAAAGGGCAAAAAGAAAAAAAAATTATGTTTATCCAGATATTTACCATTCCTCATGCTTTTCACTGTTTTCTGAGAATCTGCGTTTATACATAGTATCTTTCTTTTCAGACTGAAGAACTTCCACATATATATATGCATATATATATATATATATATATATATATACATTTCTTTGCAGTTTTGGCCCGGGCTGAGTTTGAACCTGCCATCTCTGGTATATGGGGCCGGCCCCCTACTCCTTTGAGCCACAGGTGCTGCCAGAACTTCCATATTTTTTTATAGCATAGATTTACTGGTGACTAATTCTCTGAATTTTCTTTTAAGTGAAACTGTTTCTATTTGACTTTTGTTCTTGAAAGATATTTTCACTGTATGTATAACCTTAAGTTGACAGGTTTTATTTTCCTAAATGTCATTCCACTGGCTTCTGGCATCCATGATTTTTGAAGAAAAGTTAGCTATTACTAGAGTTGTTGCTCCTGTGCATAGTATGTCCTCTGCCTCTTGCTACTTTCAGTTTTGCTCAACTGGCTTTTTATATTAGCTCATTTATGCTGCTACAACAAAATACCAAAGACTGGGAAAATTTATAATGAACATAAATGTATTTTCTCATCATTCTTGAGGCTGGGAGGTTCAAGATCAAGGTAGTGACAGATTCAGTGTTTAGCAAAGGCCAGTCTGTTCCATAGTACATAGTTGAAAGGTCAGTCCATGATGTGGACACCCAAAAGTTGGGGATCTCCTGTCTGGTTTTTTCCCTAATAAAATTCCCCCGCTCTTTAATGTTCATAGTTTCCTGACGTCACTATTTGGGTTTCCTAAGCCAAAAAGGCTGCACGTGTTTTCATGTGTGCCTCTCACTGCCACTGTATGTACCAGAAGAACTTCACTTGCCACAGGCTAAAATCTGGGCAGATGAGAACTGACCTGTACAGCTTTCCATTGCGCCTTGTGCAAGCCAGCTCACATTCCTCACTAGAGGTTTTCTGCCTCTGTGCGCTCTCCAGTACTTCAGGTAGTTGCTTATGTATCATGTCCAGGTTGTGCAGTTGTTTTTTCACAGGAGCATAGTCATCTGGAAGGATGTAGGTCATTACTCCCAGAAGTGGAAATGTAGGGATCTTATTTGCCGATACCTTCTTTCAATGCTGTATCTTCATTTTGGGCATAGTCTTCAGAAATTTAATTGGATTTTTTTTTTTATTAATGATGTGCATTTTGCAGCTGATTTGTCCTGGAGTGACCACCAGGAAGCAATACAGGTTAAAAATGTTAATTGATCTCTCAGAGGTTCATCATAAAGAAATTTTTTTTAAGCCAAAGGCTTTGGCCACCTCTCATTTCAATTTTGTCTAGACTATAATTCTTATAGCTATGCTCTGTAGCTTCACTTCTTTATCTGGAATCTTTTAATCGGCTCAAGGGGGTTTCGGAACACCTAAATTAAAAAGAAAATGTGTCATATCTATTTTTCTAAGAAGAGGTTTTATAACTTAAAACCTTCAGTAACTGAAAAGCACTTCAGAGTTTCAAAAGGGACCTTTGTCTAAAATGATTTGAAAACCGTAGTGCTTGGCAATTATGAGGGCTTGAGAATTGTCAAAGACACAGTGGACAAAGCCAGGTATAGTGGCTCATGCTTGTAATCATAGCACTCTGGGAGGCAAAGGTAGGAAGATTGCTTGAGGCCAAGAGATGGAAACTAGCCTGAGCAAGAGCAAGACCTGATCTCTACAAAAAACAGAAAGATTAGCTGGGCATGGGGGTACATGCCTGTAGTCATGGCTGCTCAGGAGGCTGAGGCCGGAGGATCACTTGAGTCTGGGAGTTTGAAGTTACTGTGAGCTATGATTATAGCACAGCATTCTAGCCCCTATGACCAGAGTAAGACTCTGTCTCAAAAACAAAAACAGGTAAAGTGGGTAAGAATCTTGTTTTGACTTTTAAATTTTCATAATAGAATGTCAAACCTAATTTTTGCTTTTGCTATATAAGCATATATGTATGTAAATACATATACATACACATATACAGGCTTTATCAAGGAACATGTAAAAATGTGTCAGGTGTGTCTTAAGTAAATGAATTTGTATTATGATTTCCTTGATACCCGTTAGCCTTTTGTTTAAATCCAGAAGTCTTGTTTTTAGTACCTACCATGCCATGAATTCTGAGGGAATAGGCTCCAGCAACTCAGCCTCCCGTCCATTGTTCCTCACAATGCCTGCTTCTCTGGGTGGAGCAGGCTGGCGTTTCAGTTGATTCCAGGTACCTTTCCCATGGGGTTCCTTCTTTTTCTGATCAGTTCCCTTTATAAGTTTCAGGACGCTATCTCAGGTCTTACAGGGCTTGACATGCGCAGTGCATACATTAGTTCTCTTGGCAGAAGTCTTGCCCTTAACTGGTTTATTCACAGTGGTGCCAAGAGCACACTGGGTAACACTGTAGACGTCCAGTTTTTCCATGGTAACATACACGGCGTGTTCCCTTGACGTCTACTATACCCAGTACCCCTTCCCTCCATGTCTACCACGTCACCTTTCTCCTAAATTCACAGGTGTGTAGCCAATGAAAAAACTGTTTTATGAAAGGCCTGGACAATATATAGTGGTGTGTTTCCTCTTTCCCTTTGTGTTTGTCCTTTTGCAAATGAGTAGAAGATGACAGTGCGAGCCAGAATGCCTGATGGCCTACTGCAGTAGTTGATAAATCAAAATATTCTGGGCTGGACGCTCGCTGTGAATACACTTTGTGCACTGTATTTGGGCTCTCATACTTCAGTGGCCTTTAAAAGATATTCATCACATTCTAGCCAGTTGAGATTATGTTATAAAAATATAAATCACTATTAATAGCCAGTTATCATCGTATCAGAAAAAAATATAAATCATTATTAAAGACCACAGATTCCATTTGCTGGATGTTCTGCTATTGACCAAATAAATTTCTAGGGGTACTTGCAACATGCCTGTCAGTTGGGTTCTCACACTTTGCTTTTTATTCCTCTATAATAGTTTGAGGAAATGCATTTCATCTAGAAAAGAAGAAATCCTTGGAAGGATGGCTGGATATGTACATGATGGTTTTTTCCTGGAATATTAAATGTTGGCTTTTATTTTTGTTTCTTTCCATAGAGCAAACTCTGCTCCTTCTCTTCTTCTTTGCATTTCCTACAAATTAGAACAATGAAGTAAAAGTGACACTAATTGCCAGAGACTCTTGGGCTGTCATACTCTTCAGATATAACCCCTTAGACTACGAGGGAGGGAAGGAGGGAGGGAGACCCATTCAGAAATACTGAATAATCAAAAAGTTCTCTTTCTCCATTCAGTACCTGTGTTTGTAATACTTTTTCCCTTAGGCGATTTGCCTAATTTCAGAAACTTTACTGTAAGATTTGCTACGTTGTCAACTCTGAACATTTTCATTTAAGAAGGGCGTTTTCTGGCTTGGCGCCTATAGCTCAACCGGCTAAGGCACCAGCCACGTACACCTAAGGTGGCGGGTTCGAATCCCCAGCCCGGACCTGCCAAAACAACAATGACGGCTGCAACCAAAAAATAGCCGGGCGTTGTGGCGGGCGCCTGTGGTCCCAGCTACTTGGGAGGCAGAGGCAGGAGACTCGCTTGAGCCCAGGAGTTGGAGGTTGCTGTGAGCTGTAATGCCACGGCACTCTACCCAGGGGGGACAGCTTGAGGCTCTGTCTCAAAAAAAAAAAAAAAAAGAAGGGTGTTTTCTGAAATAGAAACAGGTATTGCTGTCCGAGGCTACCCAGCTTTCTGGAGGTCTCTGCCGCTCCAAACAAGTGCTTAGCGTGGAATCATTCTCCCACCAAAGCTTTGAGTCATGCATGAGGAAAAATGATAGAGGTTTAGTAGAGTATTGTCATATACGCTCCAGGCATGATTTTCCTTTTTTATATTTATTTTTTTATTTTCAAATGTTAGAGGGTACAGGTGTTTTTGTTACATAGATACCTTTGTATAATGCTCAAGTCAGGGCTTTTGCTGTGCCCGTTACCAGTGTAGTGTTCACTGTACCCAATAGGCAAGTTTTAATCCATCACCCTCTTTCCTGGTTTCTCATGTCCTTTGTATGGCGCTGTGCCTGTGTACGCCCAGATATTAGCTCCCACTTATTAGTGAGAACATGTGGTGTTTGGTTTTCCATTCCTGAAATGCTTCACTGAGGATAATGGTCTGAAGTTCTATCTGTGTTACTTCAACCGATGTTATTTCATTCCCTTTTACGATTGAGTAGTACTCCATGGAATACATACTCATATACCACATTTTCTTTGCCCACTTTTGAACTGATGGGCACTTAGGTGGATATCACATTTGTGCAATTATGAATCATGCTGCACTAACCATTCAAGGGCAGGTGTCTCTTTTATAAAATGGCTTCATTTACTTGGGATAGATACCCAGCAGTAGGATTGCTGGATCCAATGGTAGGTCTCCATTTATTTCTTTGAGGAATCTCCATATTGTTTTCCATAGGAAAACAACCTAATTTGCAATCTCACCAACAGTGCATAAGTCCTTTCTACATTTCCACCAGCATCTATTGTGTGTTTTTTTTAATTTTTAATAATGGCCATACTGTAGGGGTAAGGTGGTAGCTTGCTGTAATTGTAATTTGCATTTCTCTGATGATTAGTGACAGTGCGAATTTTTTTCATGTTTGATGGTTACTTGTCTTTTTTTGAAAAACTTAAGTTCCTCATATTTTTTGCTCATTTTTGATGGGGTTGTTTGCTTTCTTCTTGCTGATTTGAGTTCTTTGTAGATTCCGAACATTAGTCCTTTGTCAGAAGTATAGTTTGTGAATATTTTCTCCCATTCTGTAGGTCGTCTGTTCACTCTGTGGATTATTTCCTTAGCTGTGCATAAGTGTTTTAATTAAGATTCATTTATTTATTTTTGTTGTTGCTAATTATTTGCCTTTGGGGTCTTCATCAAAATTATTTGCCTAGGCCAATGTCTAGAGGAATTTTTCCTATGTTTTCTTCTATAATTTTTATGATTTCATGCCCTACATTTAAGTCTTTAATCCATCTCGAATTAATTTTTGTATGTGGTGAGAGAGAGGGGTTCTGTTTCATTATTCTGCATTTCCCAGCACCATTTATGGAATAGGGCTTCCTTTCCCCAGTATTATATGCTTTGTCAAAAATTAGTTGGTTGTAGATAGATGATTTTATTTGTGAGTACTCTATTCCATTCCACTGGTCTATGTCTCCACTTTTATACCAGTACCATGATGTTTAGGTTACCGTAGCCTTATAGTACAATTTGAAGTCTGGTAACATGATGCTGCCAGATTTCCTCTTTTTGCTTAAGATTGCTTTGGTATTCCAGCTCTTTCTTGGTTCCTAATGAAGCCTAGAATTGTTTTTTGTTTGTTTGGTTTTTTTGTAGAGACAGAATCTCCCTTTGTTGCCCTTGGTAAAGTGCCATGGTGTCACACAGCTCACAGCAACCTCCAACTCCTGGGGCTTAGGCAATTCTCTTGCTTCAGCTTCCTGAGTAGCTAGGACTATAGGCGCCCACCACAACGCCTGGCTATTTCTTTGTTGCAGTTTGCCAGGTTCGGGTTTGAACCTGCCACCCTCAGTATATGGGGCCAGCGCCCAACCCACTGAGCCACTAGTGCTACCCCTGTTTGTCTGTTTTTTAATATCTGTGAAATATAATGCTAGTATTTTGAAGGGGATTGCATTGAATCTGCAAATCATTTTGGACAGTGTGGGCATTTCACCATGTTGAATCTACTAGTCCATGAGCAGGGGATGTTTTTCCATTTGTTTGTGGCGTTTACAATTTCTTTTATCAATGTTTTGTTCTCCTTGTAGAGGTCTTTCACTTCCTTGGTTAAATATATTCCTAGATATTTTATTTTCTTTGTGGCTATTGTGAATGGTATTAGAGCCTTGATTTGACTGTCAGCTTGACTATTGTATATAGAAATGCTACTGATTTGTATGCAGTGATTTTATAACTTGAGACAAAACTTTGCTGAATTTATCAATTCCCGGAATCTCTTGGTGGAGTCTTTGGGGTTTTCTAGATACAGGATTATATTGTCAGCACACAGGGATAGCTTTACCTCCTCTTTCCTGATTTGGATGCCTTTATGTCTTCATCTTTTCTGACTGCTCTGGTTAGCACTTCCAATACTATGTTAAATAGACGTGGTGGCCATGGGCACCCTGGTCTTCTTCCAGTTTTAGGGGGAATGCTTTCAATTATTCTGCATTCAGTATGATAGTGGTTGTGAGTTTGTCATATATGGCTTTTCATAACTTTAAGATAGGTTTCTTCTATGCCTAGTTTGTTGAGGATTTTTATCATGGAGGGTGCTAGATTTTATCACATGCTTTTTCTGCATCTATTCAGATGATCATATGGTCTTTGGTTTTGTTTCTGTTCCTATTTATTGATTTGTTTATGTTGAACCATCCTTGCATCCTTGGGATGAAACCCATTTGATTGTGGTGGATTATCTTTTTAATGTGCTGTTAAACTTGGTTTGCTAGTATTTTGTTGAGGATTTTTACATCAATGTTCATAAGGGATATTGGTCTATAGTTTTCTTTTTTTGTTGTGTCCTTCTTGGCTTTGTTATCAGGGTGATACTGGCTTCATAGAATGAGTTAGGGAGGACACGCCCCTTCTCCATGTTATGGAATAGTTTCTGTAGAATAGTCACCAGGTCTTCTTTGCAGGTCTGGTAGAATTCAAGTGTTAATCAGTCTTGGCCAGGGCTTTTTATTTGTAGGAAGATTTTTTTATTACTGCTTTAATCTTCCTGTTCATTATTAGTCTATTCAGGATTTCTGTTTCTTCCTGATTCAGGCTTATCCTGAATTTATCCATTTCCTCTGGATTTTCTAGTTTGTTTGTGTAGAGCTTTTTGTGGTAGTCATGGTTGGTATTTTATACTTTTGCAATATCAATTGTAATGTCTCCTTTTTCAGTGATGAAGCACAGATAAAAATCTTTGAGCTCCTGCCTTTATTTTGAGCTTACATGAAATAGGCAATATGATAAATTATAAATACAAGAAAATCTTAGATGGTGCTAAGTGCTATGGAGAAAAATTAAACATTCAAAGAGGATGGAACATGCTGGGTGATTATAATTTTAGGGAGGAGTAGTCAGGGGAATGCCCTTCTGAGAAGAAACTGTGAAAAGACTTGGAGATGCTGGAGTTAAATGTGCAAATGCACAAGGGATGAGCGTTCCAGGTAGAGGGAACCACACACTATGAGGCTATGTGGAAAGAGTGTGCATGCAGTGTTTTAGGAATAGGGAGGAGACCAGTGTGGCAAAGGAGGAGTGAGTGCAAGAAAGAAAAATATTAGGTCTACAGAACGGTTACACACAATGACCTACCTATCTGCTATTTCCAGCATGGTGAACTAAATAGAGACATAACAGGGATACCACCCCAAATCCTTTACGTCTTTGAGTGTGGTACTGATTCCCTCAGTCTTTCCCGCAAAGGGACTTGCAACCATTTTCTGAGAAACTGTATATTGAGGAGAGAAGAAAATCTAGAAATTTTAAGATCTTGTTGGATATGTATTTAAGATCTGGATTGTGACTGACTCCAAGGAACCTAAAAGGATGACATCCCCTCTTTCCCAGTTGGGATCCACATAGGCAAATGGACCTGACCCAAATTCATCCCCCAGGGGAGCCATTGAGTCCATCACCCACCCTGTGGTCATTTTGCTGGGCCCTGAGGACATAAGTGGGACATATAGGCTTCCCAGCTGGGGAGACCTCACAGGAGTTCCCTGACCTGTGGACCAGGAGAATTGTGACTAGAAGGTGCAAGTGGAAGCCCCCCAGGGAGCAAACCAGAAGATGCATAATATCAGGGGAATACCAATTCCAGGGAAAATGGTAGAGATTAGCTAAATTTGGAAAAAATCAATTAGGATAAAAAATAATTAGTGAAGCCAAGGGCACACTCCTACTTGTTTTTGGTCCTTTATCCCAAAGTTAGGCTTACTGTAAAAAGCAAGTTTAAAACATGACCCCATAGGCACTTAAAAAGGTATATAGACCTAAGCTGGGTGTGTGGTGCATACCTGTAGTCCCAGCTACTCCAGAGGCTGAGGCTGGAAGACTGCTTGAGGCCAGGAATTCAGCATAGCAAGACCCCATCTCTAATAAAATATAAGAAGATGTAGGCCCAAGCCTATAGGCAGGCTGACCCCTGGGCAACATAGCAAGACCCCATCTCTAATAAAATATAAGAAGATGTAGGCCCAAGCCTATAGGCAGGCTGACCCCTGGGCAACATAGCAAGACCCCATCTCTAATAAAATATAAGAAGATAACAGGCCCAAGCCTACAGGCTGGCTGATGGCCCCGTGAGGTGTTCTTCTTACAGGCCACAGGTATGTTGGAGCCCACCGTCGGTCTCAGGGATTTTAAGAAAGCTTATCTTTAAGAATATTTTTAAGGATGGGGGTCCAGGGTCCTAATGCTGGATTCTTCCTTGACACATGACTTACACAGCATTTTCCATCCCCACTCCCTTCATGCAACAGGGATTTGAACACATTACATGACCAGTGACCTAGAGATTCACAAGTATATCGCAAGGTGTCCCAAGAGACACCAGGAAAAGGCCATCTTCTCAAGACACCAGGGAGTGAGGGATTCTACAAAGGATGGGTAGTCTGCAGGCTTGCCTTCTTTCTCTGTCTGGTTTCCTCTCCTCACACTCTCTAGCCCTTTCCCCACATTAAAACGCACTCTCTGAGGGCCTCGAGTCTAACTCTGAGGAGGGGATGGGAAGTCATCCTCTGCGCAGGCCCAGTGTGAGGCTCAATCTGTGCTGCCTCCTGCTTCCTGGCCTCTGCTCACCACATCCTAAGTGGAGGTGTCCCTCAGGGCTGCCTCCCCCAAGCCCACCACTATGTTCTGGTGGTGGGTCTGTGTCTGTGAAGTTATCCAAGACACAGCCCTGGAGTCTCAGAGCGCAGGTTGCCCATAACTCTGACCCTTCATCCCCTTCCCTTGGAGTTAGGAACAAAAGAATAATTGACGTTACATTTAGATGCTGATTATGGGACGTGGAGACTGGCAAGAGATGTGGGTGGGGGGAATATTCCCAGCAAGCTGAGTATTTGGCTGATTGGTAACTGTTTACAGACGTGTTCCTTTCTAGCGTGTACCCCTTGAAATCATTTTCTTTGTAAATGTGAAAAGCCATATGAAAAAAAACAACCTTGATTACTCTTCTTTGTCCTTCAATCAGCAGCACGTCAGCCTCTGAATGAACTGTAATTCCTCTGCTGTGCTTGTCGAGAAGAGCATTTAGGCCACATTTTTTTTTAAATACCTCAGTAGAGGCCTCAAGAACAATTAGCAATTAAAGTAATCTATTTTCTACATTCGGCTATATAAACACGGCTGCTTGATTGATTTCACAGTCGTGGGTGCCGCTCTGCTCCCTGAGCATCCTCATCCCTAATTCTGCAGCTCTTAGACTCATCCTAAGTGTTGCGAGGCAGCCCTTGGTGTTCATTAGTGCATCATTAGCTTTGAAATAGAACTTGACACCTAATTTTTAGAGCGTGTGCCTCTGGGGGTCACCAGTGCTTGCAGCCAATCTCCATCACCCAGGATGGGTGTCTTCATAAGAAACCACCTGGCCGGGGTGGAGGCCAGCAGAAGCCCCAGTGTGACTGTGCCTCCCCTGCCCCCCTGCCACAGCCCACCATGTGCTTTGTCTAAAGATACGATCCTACTAGGATAGAGTGACCAGATTTTAACATCTGTAAGGCGGGACAACATGGCCGGGGAGCGGAGGGGCGGGGCAGGGGACGGGGCAGGCAGGGCCTGACAACAGTGCAAACTTGGATAAGTAGTTCTCTATAATCACTTCTCAGCAATTATTTATGACAGTTTAACATTATAAAATTAACAAAAATAATATAAAACTCATATTCTGGCGAAATAGCCATATGGCGGACGAAAACCGTATATTCCCTTCTTGTTCTCCAGCCTGTTCGTGCATTCTTTTCAAAAATCAGGACTTTTTTAAAACGCCACGGGACACGGGACAAATTGTTGAAAAGCAGGACTGTCCCACCAAAATCGGGACGTCTGGTCGCCTTATACTAGAAGTATTCCCAGAGTAACAGACTCACAGAACAAAAAACCATTACAGAGAGGAGAAGCCAAAAGTCTCTGAGCCTAGCACCTGCCAATTTCATAGATCAAGGAGCAGGATTCCAGAGAGACTTAACTAGGAAGTGATGGCAGGATGTCCCATGTGCCTGAAACCTAGGCCTGTCTCTCCCCTGTGTGTTGTATGAGTGGAAATTGGGTTAGGTGGTTTCTCTCTTGGAAAAGCAAAAGGTTATATTTTGCAAAACCATTCAAGTTGGACCCTGATTTCAGGCAAAGGAATGGACTTGATGATGTCTCAAGGCCACGGTCAGATAGAAGACTCTCTGAGAGCTTCAGAAAATGTGATGGTGCTCTGCTGGGGTCCCCTATTCCCTCATTCTCCACCTCCCTTCCTGGAGCCTGAATGTTGAGTATTGAGGGGCTCTGCATCAAGGCCAGGACAAGAAGCAGGGGAGGCATCTCACCCTGACCTCTAGAGGGAGCGGATCCTTGAGTTTTGCGCCTCACTCTTGTCCCTGTGGGTAGATCCAGAGGGCATACTGCGGGGGAACTGAAATGGACGGAGATTAACTGAGCCTACCGCACCTGGTCCCTGTGTTTGAGTTATAAATGGAAGGGAGGACCCTTTTAGAACCTCCACAGTGACCATTCCACTGTCCCCAAGCCATTTGTCATCTCTAGATCCTGTGCTAAACGATGGGCCAGGGTCAGGACAATGGACAGAGCCATGAACAGGTGGGAACAGGAAGGACAGCCTGAGAGTCCCTTATTGCCAAATCAGAGATATGGTTAACATAACCCCCCTAAATAACATCTTCAGTGGGCTGGAAAACTTTAGACCAGAAGTACATTTAACAACACAAAATACTCAAGGAAAGCGTCCCATTATTTTGTAATGAACAGCAAGTTATGAGGAACCCAGGGACACTCACAAGCAATTTGCTTTTGAAAGGAGTGGCTCTCATCCATTCAGAAACACACAGGCCGACAGCTTTTGACACAGAATAACCAATCAATGAAAAAGACAGTAAAAATAATTTTTCTAGCAAACTTTATTACCTTTGAATCATTTTTTAAGAACTAACTGTGATTGTCCTTTGAATTGTAGGGAAGAATGGTATTACTTATGAATCCTAGGACTATTTTCTAAATTTTATGTATTAAAAAAATTTTTTTCCCAATAGGGATATATTTTTCCAAACTTTAAATCAGTATGCTTTCTCGCCTTGCTTAACCATGCTTTCCTTGAATTTTAATTATAATTTTGTTTCAAAGTAAAGGTCTAAAAGAATACTCACCAAAAATGAAACTTTCAAATCCCAAGGGCTAGTGGGATGCCTGCTAACTCCAGGGTGACTTTACATTGAAATGTATTTTGGAGAAATTTTGTCCATCTTCTGAGTTATTTTACCTTTTAAACTGATTCAAGTTCACTTTCAATCAGCCCTTCCTGCCCTGTCATGAGCTGGGTGCGTGCCCATGTGCTAGTGAGAGGAAGCACGGTACCTTTGCAGCAGGACGTCTGGGGCCCTGGTAGTGTGGCCGAGACCCACCGACGTGATCATCACATTCCTGTATCTGCTTCATGGATACCCATATTTTTTTATTTCAAAATATTAAAGGGGTTCAAATGTTTTGTTACATGGATGTGTTTCATAATGCTTAAGTCAGGACGTTTAATGCGCCCATCACCCAAGTAGTCGGCTGTACCCAGTAGGTAGGTTTTTACCCCTCACTCCACCCCCCCTTCTTGGTTTCCAATGGCCTTCACATCTTCCTGGGCCCGTCATTCAGCTTCTAATTGCTAGTGAGAACATGGGGTGTTTGGTTTTTCCATTCCTGAGATACTTGAGATCCTGGTCTCCAGTTCCATCCAAGTGGCTGGAAAAGATACGTCATTCCTTTTTATGGCTGAGTAGTACTCCATGGGGGGTGTGTTTCCTACAGGCTGTTTGATGGAGGAAGGCCTTGGTTCTCCTTCTGGATGGGTTTGAATCATCCAAAGAAGGGTCTCTTTTCATGAAAATCTCTAAAAGAGACTAGACAAGGGTCAGAAACCAGAAACAGACTGAGCTTTTCAGAGCACACTCCAGGGGAAGGGGCACATTTGGTGAGGGGTGGGGGCAGCATAGCACAGCACTGGGGGGCAGCCACCCTCCAGCCTCTTCAGGTGTGCCAGCACTGTCCAGTATCTCCAAGGACAGGGTGTTTCCAGCTGCCACCACCCCCATAGCAGCAATGAACTCCACCAATGGTGGTCAGGGGCAGGAACTCTGTACCTGCTGGAGCTGCAGGGAAGCCGGGAGAGGATGGGCGGCATCCATCCTACACTAGCTACTGTGGGGGGCGGGGGAGACTGCCTGTGAGGTCCTCTTTGGAGACTCCCCCAAATAACTAGGAGACAAAAGGATAACTATGTCCCTTTTAAGGTACCTCTATTGTTATTTAGGCATAAAAAGTTAAAAGAACTACATATTGTATACACTGGCTGGTGACGCCTGGACGTACTCTGTGTACCTGGCTTGTAATGCTAAAGAGCAAATCATCTAGACAAAGTAGTTCATACTTCTTATTCTAATTTTGATGGTAAAAAGGAAACTCAGCAAACTGAAACTTCACGGAGATATTAGTTCTTACCTATACAAGTTGCCAAAAGTCAGTAAGTTTGCCAGCATCCTCTACTGATGAGACTAGAGAGAAGTAAGTACTCTCAGACGTTGCTGATTGGAATACACAATGGCACAACCCTGCCCAGGGCGATTTGGTAGCATACAAAAAATATGCATTTACTCTTTGACCCAGCAACTTCCCTTCCAGGAATCGACCCCAAAAATATATTAGCAAAAATAAGAAAAAGAGCATGCATGGGAATATTCACTGCGGCACTGTTCTGTAAAAGCAGGAGACTGGAAATAATCTGAATGTTCATCAGCTGAATACTGGCCGAATAAACCGCAATGTGCAGCCACACCATGGAGTCCCCACCAGCTATAAAAGGAAACAGGACTCTCTCAATACACTCTCCATCTAAGAAAGAGGGGGACTTCTCGAAATAAACCTTTTATAAATTTGTCTTTGAAATCACAGGGATATTTTATGTAATTATAAAACAAAACGATCAAGAGCAAAGTGGAACAATCAGCCAAGCTCCGTATCATCTTAGTGGCACAACCATCCAGGGAGGAATGATTGAAAATCATTTTATTATTATTATTATTATTATTATTTGCAGTTTTTGGATGGGGCTGGGTTTGAACCTGCCACCTCCAGCGTATGGGGCCGGCACCCTACTCCTTTGAGCCACAGGTGCCGCCCAATTTTATTATTTTTTTTTATAATAAGGCTTTGATTTTAATAAAATTACACCATTACAGAAAAAACATAATCTGACTGCAAGTAATGTTAAAACATGGTCATTCGTATATCCGTAATGGCCTGTTACCTAGGACAGAAAGAACCACACAAGAAAAAAAATTAAACTATTTTCTACATCATATTTTTGGCACATGAGTAATTATGATAGTGTCATTGGGAACAGATTTTCAGGATGGGAGAAAGAAGAAACTGATGGAAGATAAAGTCACGTAAGCACTGTACAGTTTTTAATTTCAGTTAGAAATGCTAGTACAGCGGGTGCAGTGGCTCACGCCTGTAATCCCAGTACTCTGGGAGGCTGAGGCAGGTGGATTGCTTGAGCTCAGGCGTTCCAAACCAGCTTGAACAAGAGCGAGACCCCGTCTCTAAAAAATAGCTAAGTGTCGTGGCAGGTGGCTGTAGTCCCAGCTATTTAGGA
>NW_003852414.1:11322262-11367955 GCF_000181295.1 Otolemur garnettii | reverse complement strand
AAAAAAAAAAAAAAAGAACTAACAAAAAAAACCTCAGGATCCAACTTGCCAGGGTTCCTTGTGACTCAAGATGGGACAATTTGGAATCAAGAAACATAGTATCTACAATAGAGTGAAACACTTCAAATATATTTAAATCAATTCCAATGGTAGAAATACAACCTTCAGGGGTCCACTTTTGAGAGTTTTAGGTAAATAATTTTTTTGAAAGGAATGAAAGCATAAAACATAACCACTGATCCTTCCTTTCCTATGGGGAGGGTACGTGGGATCGTCAAATCATTGAATTTGGAAGTAATCTACATAATAAGTAGAATGATATGTCATTCTGGGTCACCATTTTGCAGTCTGTAATGAGAAAAATGTAGTGATCGTTACAAAAAGAGAAAAGCAGACCTTTGAAGTGGTCTTACCTAAAAATACCAGCATGGATCTGACCAACACGGGGATGTGTTAACTGATATGACAGGACACACTTAGAAAAATCCAGACCTGGAAAACGGCACCAGCCAAACAACCCGATTTCCTCCAAAAACGATGTGTAAGAAGGGGACAGAGAGCGCAGGGGTTAGAAAAGGCTCAGGAAATGTGGCACCGGTGGCAGCATGTGAACCTGACTTTACATCAGAATTTGAAGAAACCATAAAATATTTATGAAAGAACAGGAGAAATTTGAACCCCTCCATATAATGACATGAAGGAATTATTCCTTGCTAGTTTACGTAGAGTAGTGGCTTTATGGGATTTTGCTTAAAAATGTCTTACTGTTTAGATATGCACGCTGAAAATATGGACGGGTGAGGACTGGCTTTAAGTGGTCTACACAGTGACGCAAGAGGTAGTGATCTAGATAGGAGAAGACCAGCCAGATATTGTTCACTTTGAAGCTGGGGGATGGCTCAGAAGAGTTCATTCTCTCAGTAGTCAAAGATGGGAATTTCACAGTCAGCCCCGTGGTCTCCTAGCTCTCTGCCTGGGGGATAATTTTCCAGCCAGGGCACAGAGCACCAGAGTCCAAGCAAAGAACAGTGGCCTTGAGTGGAGGAGGTGGAGATCAGAATTCAGGATGTGGATCAGCTGGAACATTGGGAATGTGGCAGACTGCAGAGCGCGAATGGTGTCCGGGAGTTTAACGTCCAGGCCTGAGAGAGGAGCTATCTCATTGCCTCTTGTAACACGTCTGGGTCCAGGTGAGATAGCAGACTGGCCTTGCCTTAGGAGCAGGACACAGCCTGTCAAAGCCTAGAAATGAAGCCCTGGCAAAAATCCCTTCCAAACTTCTCCATTGGGAAAGAAAATGTGATTTTACTAGAAAAGAGGACAAAAGGAAGATGGATACTCTAGACCAATTTTACTTCATGTTTAATTTTGCTGAAGACATTTTTGTGGGCAGCACCTGTGGCTCAGTGAGTAGGGCCGCCGGCCCCATATACAGAGGGTGGTGGGTTCGAACCCTGCCTCTGCCACACTGAAGACATTTTTGTGCATGAGTGTGTGCATGTGTGTGTGGGGGAGTACCGTGTGTCTTATGAAGGGGAGGGGGGATATGAAGAACGAGAAAGAAGAAACAGCTTATGGAAAGACCCAGATACGAGGGAAGCTGCTTCCACGGAGCTAAGGAAGGACTGTGTCTCACTGACACCAAACCCAGACCCCCTCCGCCCCGTTTTAGCGTCTCAAAAATCACATATGCCTTGCTATAGAAAGTGTTCTATCATTTTAATTGGCTGAGTTGCTTTTTCTTAATGTCACATCAAATAATGGTGCTCCCACAGCTGATGACGTTTCAGGTTTAATGAAATAAGGGAGTCCTGGTAGACCCGAGTGAGAAGCACAGGGTAGGGAGCTACAGGCAGGACGTAATGTCATTTGCAGCCACGTGGGTGGGACTGGAGACCACTATCCTGAGTATCTCAGGAATGGAAAACGAAACACAGTATGTTCTTACTAATAAGTGAGAGGTGGGAGATGGGTGCCCACTGGCACAAAGTGATACAGAGGACACGAGGAACCAAGGAGAGGATGGGAGGGTGAGTGTGGGTGCGATGAGCACTGTCCTCATGATGGGCACACCAGAAGCCCCGAGTTAAGTATTACACAGGTTATCCATCTAACAAAAATACCTGTGCCCTCCATAATTAATATTTAGAAATAAAATACATAACCTAATTTTGTGATAAATTTTTAATATGCACTTAGGTAGGTAATTAAATAAATTAAATGACTACATAGAGTTATGAGCTAAATAAAGCCAGTTAAATTCCAAAAATTGTGACTTGCATTTTAGGTCAGTGACTCCATAGCCCTTTTTGTTGGCAATCCTTGAATTCCAGGACTAGTTATCTTTTGAGGTCACTCTTTGTTTGTTCCGGGAAAATCATGCTTTCTGCCTTTAAGGTATGATGGCATGTGGTTGTACTCCCACCTACTTGGGAGGCCGAGGCAGGAGGATCACTCAAGCTTAGTTTGAGACCAGCCTGGACAACATAGCAAGACCCTATTCTTTGCCTCAAAACCAGGAAGTTGCTAACAGATCATAAAAGATTTTCTCATTTATCTTGTATAGTTTTAAGGTTCTGATTCCATATAAGCATCACCACTGGGTACATTTAGAACTTTTAAAATCAGTTATATACTGTGAGGCAAATTACTGAGACCTGAGCAGAAAGCCAGGGAGATCAGATGGTTTGTTCAGTTTGCAGATGGCAATCAGAGTCCACCTACCACAATCTGACTCAACAGAGTTGCACCCAGGCCACAAGTCTCAGCCTACATGCTTAGACCAGGTCACCAGAGGCAGACACTTCATGTAGATGCATCACAAGGAGCAAATTTAGGTGGAGCGTTTTAGCAAATATTTGTGAGGCAATGAGAAATTTACAATATGCTCTATAAAACCTACGTGACCAATGCCTTTAATTTTTGCTCCACATCTCACCTCAATAACCTGGCTGTGATCAGGAAGGTTTGTGTTGTTGGTTTTTGTCACTTGGAAGACCTTATCCAGCCAGACAGGTAGACGTGGTTTTAAGTTACAGGAAATCCACTGCTTTGAGGTTTGAGAAGTACCAACTCCCCAGAGTTCCCTGAATTCGAGTTTTAAAGCCTATGGGAGTAACAGGGAGAGACTGCTCATCTCCCAGCCCACCATCCCTGGCTCATTCCCAGAGCAGGTGAGCGCCAGGGCAACTCTGCTGAGGATGATAAGAGTGAAAAGGAGAAAAATGTAATATTCTTCCTAGTGCAGAAGGTGACTGAGAACATGCCATCTGTCAGGCACCATGCTAAATAGCTGATGGCTTGGACAAGTAAGTTTGCGAACTCATCCTAGAAAAAGTGCTACATACCTCATTGCTGAATGAATGTGCCTGTGGTCACCTTCAAGGTCCGCCCCTTGGCCATCAGGTGACCACAGTGATGTTCAGCAACAAAGTATCCAGCACGTTTTCCTAGGGGGAGTTCACATCGTTGTCAGCTCTGATGGCCACTCAGAAAGAGTTCTAAAATTCCTTTGAAGGGTGGACTGGGTGCTGGCATCTGTGCACCTCAAAGGTGAGCAGAGTGACATTCAGCAAGGAGGTGGGTAGCATTTTTTCTATGATGAGTTTGTGTACTTAATTGTCACACCTTGTACATACCTCAGGTAATTCCTACAACAATCCTATGACATGGGGATTGACATTTTCATTTTACAGTGTAAATGACTTGCCCAGTGTCACCTGGTTACTATAGAAAGCTGAGATTCAAACTCGTCGTATCTTTCTGATTCTGAAGAGTGTGTGTGGGGGGGGGAGGGTAGCACTATTTTATGTAACTATCATAATTTTTGCTCATGAAAAACATAGAGAAACCATCAGAGAAAGAGCCTGATGCTATTGGGCTGCCACACCCACCCTGTGTCCAGTCCTTGCTGGGTGGGGAGCTGTCATTCTGTGACACCCCTTAGCGTGGGTCTTGGTGCAGGGAACCCCACTCATCATCCTGAGGGATGTCCCCCCCAGCTACGCAGCATGGCTCAAACATCCCATCCTGTCACTGCAATGTGTGTGGGGCTGGCCCTGCAGTGACACGGTTACCCCAAGATGAGGACAGAGCCAGCTGTGCAGATCCATCCCAGATCCACCTCTGTCCCATGATCAGCTGTTTCTCCCATGGCTTGGGCCCATCATGGTGCTGGCCCATGGACACAGGATTTCTAGACCACTTGAGAGATAAAAGCCTAACTAGGAAGCAGGAAGAGGGAGTTTGGGGCATCAAAAGCAGCAAGCTCATAAAAATGTGCTGACGGCAGCCAGCTGCTGTCTCGGGGCTGATGTGGACCCAGCGGCCACATGGTTTCCAGACGAATATCACGTGGCTGGAACAGGCGGTGGTTCTCTCCTCTGTCCTCAGCACTAGGAAGGCCTTCTGTTACCCCTGCTCCCTGGTCAGCTGGGCTACTGACTGTGTGTGTCCCTGGAATCCTCCAGAAAGATTTTCCTTGCTGCATAAAATGTACCAACTGAAGTGGTTTTCAAGAACAGGATATGCTTTTGGGGGGCGGTTAGAGAAATGAAGCAGCTCATGGACTTCTCTTTGTTCTCCAGCCTCATTGACCTCTTTGGGGTCTATGAATGCTCCGTGTGCTTTCTTGCTCTTGAGTATGAGTCCTCCGCCTCTTACCAGGCTGACTCTGATCAGGTCTTGGTATAACGAGGTTTGCTTGGGAAAAACCATTGACCTCCTAAACCAGGTCAGGTCTGCGTGTTGGATTGGATTCTCAAATCTCTTAGTACTCTTGCAGTTCGTAGATTATGTAATTACATATTTCACAGCATCCTTCCCCTCTCCCAGATAGGCTGCAGGTGTCTGGATATAGTTTCCCAGCTTCTGCTAAAGCAAAGTCCTACCCCTCTTCACCATGGACCTTGCTACCACCTATGGAGCAGCCAGATGTTGGTTTAAATAGCATGTTCCCATTGTGGGTTGGAGCTGGCTGTGCCTCAGAGAAGTTGGACTCTGGAGTCTCAAAAGGCAGGGGTGGTCCTCATGGTGGGGGTGATGAGCTCAGTGGGACCACTCAAGTCTGTCTTGGTCACTGCCATTTCCTGACGTGCACAGTGCCTGGTTCTCAGTAGGTGCTCACTAAATACTCATTAGATGACTGAACAAATGTTGGCTGCATGGCAGCCTGGGTTGTGTACTGCACAAAGTACTTCCAACAATATAGTCAGGATGAACTTATGTCCCTCCCGGGCCTGGAGTAGTCCTGACCCATGTCAGCTGTCCTTAAGAATGTCCTAGTTTATTTATTTATTTATTTAGAGACAGGAGCGTCAAGCTGCCCCCCTGGGTAGAGCGCTATGGCATTTCAGCTCACAGCAACCTCTAACTCATGGGCTCAAGTGAGTCTCCTGCCTCTGCCTCCTAAGTAGCTGAGACCACAATAACGCCTGGCTATTTTTTGGTTGCAGCCATCATTGTTGTTTGGCGGGCCCAGGCTGGATTCGAACCCACCACCTTGGGTGTACATGGCTGGTGCCTTAGCCACTTGAGCCACAGGCGCCAAGCCAGAATGTCCTAGTTTAGATGACAATTTATTTGGATGCCCTAGTGGAATTACCTGCCAGCCCAAATTCTTTTTCCTATTAAATAAAAGCATCTTAATGAAGAAATCAAAATCTTTACATATTCATACTTTTGAACTAACATGTATAAGAGTCCAGCCAGTGGGTGTTTTAGACCTGTGCTCTGATCTCGAAAGAAAAACAGAAGTCATCTGTATGTAGAGCGGGGTTTGCCACCACCCTGCTGTGGCCCCATGCATTTTATAAAGGTCAGTACTGACCTCCAACTTTTTTTTTTACAGAAGATGAGAAGAGTCCATTGTAGTTCTATTCCTGCTCAAAACTCCTTTCTCACAATAATCTTAGATTCAACAAAAATTTGCATGTAAATCACTTTTTTATTACAAAAGTTATAAATGTTAGATATTAAAAATTTAGAAAATACAGATATTCAAAGAGAAGAAAATCTAAATCACCATAATCCCAACTCCCAAAAAGAGCCACTGAGAATATTTGGAGACTGTTTTCTCCCATAGAAGTATATACTTTTAATCTCATAAAAATGAAATCCTTAGGGGAGTTGAAAATTTTTCAGTGAAGAAAGCAGGAGCCAGGCAAGTGGCCCACACCTGGAATCCCAGCACTTTGGGAGGCTGAGGTGGGAGGGTGGCTTGAGGTCAGGAGTTTTAAACCAGGCCCGGCAATATAGTAAGACCCCATCTTTACAAAATTTATTTTAAATTAGCCAAGTGTGGTGGTGTGTGCCTATAGTCTCAGCTACTCAGGAGGCTGAGGCAGGAGCATCACTTAAGCTCAGGAGTTTGAGGGTGCAATGAGCTATTACTATGACAGTGCCCTCCAGGGTGGGTGACAAAGCAAGACCCTGTCTCTAAAACAGAGAGAGACAGAGAGGAAGGAAGGAAGGAAAGGAGGGAGGGAGGAAGAGAGAAGGGGAAGGAAGGAAGGAAGGAAGGAAGGAAGGAAGGAAGGAAGGAAGGAAGGAGTAATCACCAGTACTATTCACCAGCAGAATGAATAAATATAAACATCTTGTAATAACATGGGTGTGTAATTGTTACCTGTTTGCAAGTGTGACATTTTGTCAACTAATTAGAAATATTTAACTAATATGTGGCAGGGGAAGGGTCCTGGAACAGAGAATCAGCTCTAGGGTGAGCACAGATTCTGCTTGGGTCTTTTAAACATAGGAAAAAAAAAAATCACATGTGGGATTTATCCATGCCAATAGAGGGCGTCCTTGACCTTTAAAAATCTCTCGAACACCCTCGCCTCCCCGGAGGGCTAGAGGGGAGGGCAAGACCTGAGCTGTACTGAACAGGCTTTCCATTGTAGACTAAGGCCCTACGGGAAAAACCTGATAGCTACCCAAATTAATGCAAGAGTAATTGCTAATATACCATATCCCCTTTGCGTTGAGTTGAATCAGTTTTACTTATTAAATGATGCACTAGCTCTGCCAAGATTGTCCTAAAGTACTCAACCAATTCCAACGCTCCTGAAGTAGAGCCCAGCGTTTGGGTTGACAGACCATTTGCGTCTTAAATTTTCTGTTTTCCAAACTAGTGTGTTTATGTGCGACAGGTTAATATGGGGGGGGTGGTGGTGGTGGTGGAGGGAATGAGTAATTCTCCAAGAGACCACCAGAGGGAGCCAAAGGACTGCTTTAGAACCAGTCCCCTCTGGGTTTCCTCTTTGCAAAGCTGCTTGAAAAAACATCCTTGGAGCCGCCCTCATCCTTCCCCTTCTCCCTCCTCCCCTCACCCAAGACTTAACAAATCAGAAGTGATCCTGGAACTAGCAATGCAGATTCCGTATCTCCTTACTTAACGGCCCACGGCTTTTAAACAAGTAATACTGCTGTAGTGAAGTATTTAACAGTGTGAAGATTGTCTACCCACTTATTAGGGAAGAGAATAATTTATTTAAGAGAACTCACCGTAGGGAAAAAGTGAAATGGTGAATACACATTGAGAAATAAACCCAGTCAAGTATTTTGACTTGCCGGGGACTGAGGGAGAATGAAGAATCACTTATGATTCCAATCAGCTCACCCAGCTGAGCCCATCACTTTTTTCACCTATTTTTAAGCTAATAATATTTTAAGCATCTGTTTTAGAGGAGGGCTTGACAACATTTATTTTTTTCCCACACTGGGATAAGAGTTAGCTCTGCATTAGGAAGTGTCTAGACAAGGACATCTGTCCTGGCTCTGTGCTGCTTCAGACATGGGCCTGAGCATCCAGACCATGAGCACCTGTCCAGGCCCATTTGCTGTGACCAGCCTTCTGTAGGCTGTTTCTGTATTTCAGCCAAGCTCTCAAAGTATTCTTCCTTCTTCTTAACTCCCTGGGGCCAGTGGATCCTTCTTCTGAGATCCCACACACTTTGCAACATATTATAACTCCAATTCCATCATACAGTTACTTTATATCTGACTTTCTTATTAAACTGTCGGCTCCTTACAGAAAGAATTTTGTCTTAATATTCTCCATATCTCCAGAAGCCAGTGGGATGCAAGGCACATACTAGGAGTCAATTCACATTTGTGGAATAAATCACATCTTATGAACCATTTGGAAAATAAGAACTAAGAGCTGGCAAGTATTTACCGTGTACTAGCTTTGGTCTAAGCACTTGATATGTGTTCATTTAATCCTCAGAAATGCCCTAGGAAAGAGGTAATAGGTAGGGACTAACATTATCTACATTTCAGTTGAGAAAATTGATATGATTGATGAGGAAGATTAAGTAACTTGCACTCAGAAGGAGTGTGAGCTGAGACTGGGGTTTGAACCCCAGGAGACTGACACGGAGGCTGAGCACACAACCGTGATATCAGAGAGACCCACAGCAGAGAAACCGAGACAGGGTGGCCATTCTGATCACACCTGCCTTGGGACTGCACTCCAAGGATGTGGGTTAATTGATGAGCGATGAGACCGTGGTAGAGTGACATGTTACTAACTCAGTGTCTTAGGATGAAAAGCTAAGCTCCTGGAACAAGAACACTCCCCTCTCCCAACATGTGTGGCTTAAATATCAAAAAACATGTAGTTCTCACTCATGTAATAGTCTAGGGCAGTGATGTTCAACATGGCACACCAGTTTGCCATGAAAATTTTTAAAGATCATTAGTTAATTATTTTCAAAAGAAGCTCAAACACAGTGAATATATTCTTTTTCTTTTTCTTTCTTTTTTTTTTTTTTTTTCTGAGACAGAGTCTCAATCTGTCGCCCTGGATAGAGTGTTATGGCATCATCATGCCTCATAGCAACCTCCAACTCTTGGGCTCAAGCCATCCTCTTGCCTCAGTTTTTGTATTTTTAGTAGAGACAGGGTCTTGCTCTTGCTTAAGCTGGTCTCGAACCCGTGAGCTCAAGCAATCCACCTGCCTCGGCCTTCCAGAGTGCTAGGATTATAGGTGTGAGCCACTGCATCTGGCCCTTACTTTTTTTTTTGGATCAACATAATCTAAGAGTGCTGTGGAAACTTACTATAGGTTCAAATGTGTTGTGAGATTTTAAAAAGGTTGAAAAACACTGGTCTAGGGGGAATGTTCTGGGTCAGGGAGCGGCTCTGCTCCATATGCTAATTCGAGGATGGAGGCTCTTCCCTCCAGGGTCCTGCCATTCCTGTAGGCCTCATTGTCTTCTGTGTGTCTGGGGCAGGAAGGTGGAACAGAGCACGGGGCAGCCAAACTCACTATCTTTGCCCCCTCTTTGCAGGGAGAACTGGGTCAAGTAGCCACATTTATCTTCTGGGCAGTGAGGTTTCACCAGGCAGCCATGCACACAGCTACAAGTCAGTTGAATGGGGAAATAAAAAGTTGGAGGGATTTTGAGGGGAAGCTAGCTGTCTCCACCACACTCAGTGCCCACGCCTGTGCTAGCCAACATTGTATCCAGCACTTTCCGAAGGATAGAACAAAGTGTCTGCTCATTAAGTTAGAGGATAAGACCAGCAGAGAAGAGGAAAGAGAAAATACACTGGATGATAGATGAGGATTTAAAAATAGTCAGATCTAGGAGACGGCTGAAAAGAAACACCTTGGTTAATAGGGGAATGGGGAAGGGATGGGTCTCTCGTTAAAGAGCCTGAGAGCCCAGTTAGCACATAAGAGCACGAGAGAATGTACATCATTGCTTGATGGTCTCCACACCTGTGGGGTCAATAGCCAGAGGATCACGTCTATAAATAGCCATGGGAGAAGTTGGTGGAGGGTCCTGCTAAGCTCCTGCTAGTCTCCTCCTTCTAAGACTGACTGCTGTACCTTTGAGGCGCTCCGACACCTCTGACCTGACTGAGACTGGCTCCTCCTGATTAGGAGTCTTGCCCGACTGAGACAACGGGCTTCAGCACTTATAGGGAGCCAGACCCCAAGCAAAAGGCACAGTAGTCCACCTCCTGGCAGTTTCCTGGGCCGGGCTGGTGACCTAGCATCCCGGCTCAGACAGTCATAACCTTAGACAGTAATTTCTTAGACATGAAACTGAAGCCCAAACAACCAAAGGAAAATCAGATAAACTGGATCTTGTCAAAATGAAGAGGTTTTGTATTTCAAAGAGCATCACCAAAAAAGTGAAAAGATAACCCGTGAAATGGGAGAAAAATCCTTGTAAATTATATATCTGATAAACAACTTGAAACTAAAATACATAAAGAACTAGTGTGACTTGATTATAAAAAGGCAAATAACTCATTTTTTGGAATGAACTGCCTGAACAGATTAATCTTTTCTCTTGAGAAGTTTCTTCTTTCTGAAGAAGATTTGCAAGTGGCCAAGAAGCAAATGAGAAGTGCTGGACCTTGTCAGCCACCAGGGAAATGCAGATGCAAACCTCCATGAGATCCCACTCCCCACACACCAAGACAGCAATAGTCAAAAAGATAGATACTGAGCCTTGGCTTAGGATGCAGAGACACTGGGACCCTCATACACTGCTGCTGGGAATGTATAATACTGCAGCCACTTTGGACAACAGTCAGCGATTTCCCGAACGTTTAAACATAGAGTTACTATATTTCACATCTTGGTATATTCCCAAGAAAAATAAAATCATATGTTCATACAAAAACCTGTACACCCTATTCATACCAGTATTATTATTTTTTTAATTTTTATTAAATCATAGCTATGTACATTAATACTATCATGGGGTACAGTGTGTTGTTTCTATACACAATTTGAAATACTTTCATCCAACTGGTTAACATAGCCTTCATGTCATTTTCTTAGTTATTGTGTTAAGACATTTATATTCTACATTTAGAAAGACTCACATGTACCCCCATAGGATAAACCATAGACGTGATCCCACCAATCGCCCTACCTCCCCGCTTCCTCCCTCCTCCTCTCTCCTCCCTCTCCCCTTTCTCCGTATTCTTGGGCTGTAATGGGTTATAGCTTTCCTATGAAAGCTATATTTTAGTTTCATAATAGGGTTGAGTACGTTGGATACTTTTTCTTTCATTCTTGAGATACTTTGCTAAGAAGAATATTCTCTAGCTCCATCCATGTAAACATGAAGGAGGTAAAGTCTCCATCTTTCTTTATGGCTGCATAGTATTCCATGGTGTACATATACCACAGTTTATTGATCCATTCATGGGTTGATGGGCACTTGGGCTTCTTCCATGATCTAGCACATACCAGTATTATTTTTAATTGCCAACATGTAGAAACAACCCAAATGTCCATCAACTGATGTGATGTATTGGCATAATGAAATATTATTTTACAAAAAAATTGGGGAATCAAGTACTAACATGTCTACAATGTGGATGAACCTGGAAAACACTCAGCTAATTGAAAGAAGTCCCATAAGACCCATAATGTATAACTGCAGTTATATGGAATGTCCAGAATGGCAAATCTATAGCAATAGAAAGTAAATTAGTGATTGCCAGGAGCTGGGGGGAGGAGGGTGAGGAGGTGTGGGTGACAGCTGAGGCTGTGGGGTTCCTTTATAAAAGGTACTAAAATTGGTGGTGGTGATGGATATAATATATAGTGCATATATTAAATACACTGAAGTCATTGAAGTGTAGGAATGGGTGAATTGGGTGGTGTGTTAATTACACTTCAGTGTAACTGTTTAAGAAACCACAGTCGGCTGGAACAATGAGCTCAGGCTAACCAGATGACATTTTTCAGAGCTCCACTTAAGACCCTGAGATCCATGGCCAGAGAGCAGCATGGGCGAGACAGGGCTTCACAGGGCCCAGGGGACCCAGGAGGGTTTCAGCACAGCCCAAGCTCAGGGGAAGCTGCCAGAAGAGTTGAAGATGCAGAACTGAAGGCCATTCAGTGGCTGTTAGGTGTTTTAAGGCACAGAGAACTCTAGAAAACGGGGTTAATGAGGCTCCCAAACTCGATATTAGGAAGAGTAAACATGAAAAATGGACCTCTTAACTGCAGCGATGACCAAGGCTTCACTGTCAGAGAGTCTAGCTGGCCTCAGGGCCTCAGACATCAGGTCTGGTTGTGACTCCCACCCCTGGAGTGTCCCCCTTAGGGACTGCAGAGACCTCAGGGGGAAATTGCTTTAGTTTAGAGCTGTTGGCTTGGGATGGGCAGCAGGGGTCTGCCCTAGCTGCCACAGTACCAGATTTTCTGTGGATAAACCAGTGAAAACAGAGGTGGGGCTGAGGGCACCCAGGAATCAAATGAATCTGAAGAGAAGGAAGTCAAAATTGCAGCAGGTGCGAGGTCCAGCACCCTTAGCACAGTGGCTATGGCGCTGGCCACAGCACTGAGGCTGACGGGTTGGAACCCTGCCCAGGCCAGCTAAACAACAATGACAACTGCAACAAAAAATAGCCAGGCGTGTGGCAGCACCTGTAGTCCCAGCTACTCCGGAGGCTGAGGCAAGAGAATCGCTTAAGCCCAAGAGTTTGAGGTTGCTGTGAGCTGTGATGCCACAGTGCACTACAGAGGGCAACATAGACTCTGTCTCAAAAAAAAAAAAAAATCGTAGCAGGTGCGAGATATTCCTAAATATCTCCCAATTAAACCTCCTTATCAGTCAGTCCGTGTCTCTGGCTCCTACATTTCCTAAGATGTCAGCCTCACTTCTCCTCCCCTGCACACCACGGCTTACCAACAACACAGAGGTGGGGAGAATGAAAGATCTTACTGTTACTGATCCAACCAGGTGTTGAGGTTATCCTTGAGCTCTCAGGCAGAAAGAAAAACGGAACTATTTCAGCAGTTCTCATTTTCAAAAAAGAGAAAAAGGGTATCCAATTCTCAAGATATAGAAGATCTGCTACAACAGTCCCCAATTTTCTGACATAAATTTTTGTTTAGAGGATAGAAATCTAGGAATGAAAAATCACTTTTATTAAATGAAAACAAAGCACTATAGTTCATATTGCTGTGTTCCTTCTGATCTTTCAATTATTTCTATCAGAGGTCCGTATATATTAGAAATCAGTTTAAACAACTTAATTTCTGCTTATAATTCAGCCAAAAAACCCCCCACCCCAGCAATTATTTATGTACTTTGTAGGGCTTGGCGCTGAGCTGATTGAAGGAAGGGGTGCCAGAGGATGAGAAGGGTTATTTGCCTTCCAGAAACCTCGCTGGGGTGTGGGGAGTAAGACATAGGAAAGGATTTGAAACCAGAAGGGGTAGAAACAGAATCCTCACGTGGGGAGCATTACGCACCTTGCCTCGGTAGCATAGGAGTTCCAGAAGCGTCCATGAGATCCGATTCTGACCAGCCTCCTCCATAAAGAGGGCAGGAGACTCACGCCCCTCCAAGAAGGGCTGGCCCGGTGCCAACCAGGCCAGAGAGCAGGGACAGCCGAGCCATAGGCCTCATTACGGGGCAGCCAACCCCCACAACAGATGCAGCCCCACTCAAACGAGAGAGTTTGGGGACAAAGGACAGCTAAATCCCCTGCCACCCAGACTCCCCCGACCCCCAGTACTGCCATGGCCTCCACAGGGCCAGTTCTGCCATCGGCTCCTGGGAACTGGCATTTTTAATCTGCTCAATTAGGAATGTAACAGCTTCTTGCTGTCATTTCCCAGGCTGGCGGGGAGACTGTGCAGACAGGCACATGTGCTCAGCGTGGCTCAGCAAAAGGGAAGGGGCGCAGCCCCAAGGCCTCCCCTGCAGAATGCCCCGCTGAGGAAGAACGCCGATGTGCCCAGCTCTTTCTAGTTGCCCTCTGAGTTTGGCCTTGACTGCAAGGTTGTGATGGCCCAGGGCACCTTTCCTTCCCTCACCTCTAAAATCTGCATAATAGCAGAGTACTCACTCTTGCAAAGATGAAGATAATGCATGGAGATGCTTAGGAAGGGGGTCCATTGTCAGCCAAGACCCTGCTGGTTTCTAGGGTCTTAGTCCCTCCTTCTGGCAGTTCTAGTCTCTCCTGAGAAGCCAGAGGGAAGGGTCGGCTCTACCACTGCACTGGGAAGAGGCTGTCAGCTCTATGGCTCTGCGGCAAGGCAGGCTGTCCTCTGCCTGGAAGTCGGCAGAGCTTTTGGAGGAAACCGAAGGATGTCAGGACCAGGGATGCAATGCATGGCTGCATTAATTACAGGGATTGCTGGCTGTTCTCTGTGCTCTGTCCCTCCAGGAGGGAGCAGGAGGGGCAGCTGCTTTCATACCTGAGAGGCTCAGCCTATCCTGCTCCACTTCCACCAAAGGCAGCTTCTCGGCTCGGCGCCTATAGCTCAACCGGCTAAGGCGCCAGCCACGTACACCTAAGGTGGTGGGTTCGAATCCCCAGCCCGGACCCGCCAAAACAACAATGACGGCTGCAACCAAAAAATAGCCGGGCGTTGTGGCGGGCGCCTGTGGTCCCAGCTACTTGGGAGGCGGAGGCAAGAGACTTGCTTGAGCCCAGGAGTTGGAGGTTGCTGTGAGCTGTAATGCCACGGCATTCTACCCAGGGGGACAGCTTGAGGCTCTGTCTCAAAAAAAAAAAAAAAAAAAGGCAGCTTCTCCCCTCTGTAGCACTGGCACCTCAGTCACCCACCCAAGGATACCCACACCCTAGTCCTTGGACCATGGGAATTTGCCAGATTACACAGCAAAGGGGAAGGAAGGAGGCAGGTGGGAAGTTGTTAATCAGCTGACCTTAAAATGGGAAGATTACCCTGGATGGTGCCAAGTTATCACAGGGTTTTTAAAAATGGGAGAGGGAAAAGAAGATGGGAGTGGGGGAGAGATACCACGGTACCACCTTTGAGGACAGAGGAAAGAGGCCACAAACTATGGAATGGGGGCGGCCTGGGAAGCTGGGTAGGGCGAGGAAACAGCTTCTTCCTCAGAGCCTCCAAAGAGGCATATAGCCCTGTGGACGCCACAGTTTTAGTCCCTTGAGAACCTTGTCAAACTTCTAACCCACAAAACAATAAGACAACAATTTGTGTTGTAAAGTTTGTGTTAATTTGCCACAGTAGCTGCAGGAAACTAATCTAGGATCCTTCTTATCATTTGTTTGTTTTTGAGACAGTCTCATTCTGTCACACTCAATAGAGTGCTGTGGTGTCATAGCTTACAGCAACCTCAAACTCTTGGGTTCAAGCAATCCTTCTGCCTCAGCCTGAGTAGCCACCACAATGAGGCAAATGTTTTCTATTTTTAGTAGAGACAGGGTCTCTTACTCAGGCTGGTCTCAAACTCCTGAGCTCAGGGGCCTCCCAGAGTACTAAGATTACAGGTGTGAGCCACCACGCCTAGCACATGTGTGTCAGCTTGTAACTAATTTTCCTGAGATACACATCACTCCTGACCAAAGCGTCTGATTATCATAATCAGAGCTGCCACATAGAGTCCCAGGTACAAACAAAGCCAGCTTTAAAAATTCTGCCCAGGAACACTCTGGGAGGTAAGGCGGGTAGATGGCTTGAACTCAGGAGTTTCAGACCAGCCTGAGCAAGAATGAGACTTCATCTCTACTAAAATGTAGAAAAATAAGCCAAGTGTTGTCAAGCACCTATAGTCCCTGCTACTTGGGAGGCCAAGGCAAGACAATCACTTGAAATGAGGATTTTGAGACTCTGTCTCAAAAATAAACAAAAGTATAAAATAAAAAAATTAAAATCCTGCCCAGGCCTATCCTCAGTAAATGTTTTATTTCTTTAGGTTTATAATATTGAAAGTACTAACAAGGATTTTACTATCTCTATGGCTTCTTGGAGGCTTCAGATTGAGAATAGTTGAAGGTAATTCACTGGTGTGATCTACTTACATCTAGAACTCTTTATTCCTCTGTATCTAAGTATCACTTTTGTACATAAGTGTTATTTCTGAGTAACTTTCAGTTTTATAGCGGGTGGGTTTGTTTCATTGTATTGGGAGATTGTCTTTAAGGTCAGCTTAGATTCTGACTTGGCTGGATATCTGGTAATATCCATTGTGAGCCTCGGGGAGCCCATAATCTGATGCAGAAGCTTTCCCTAGCCTGTCCCTGGGAAGAAAACTGTTAAAACCATAATCTCCTGGGACTTCCTTTTATGGGTCACATGCTTCTGGCCCCCAAAAGAATAAAACACATGCTTCCTGCTCACCATTGTGTAAACTCTTAGCACCACTGTGGTAAACAGTTTGGCATTAAAGATATGCACATCTTTAGACACAAAAAGTAAACTTCTTTTGCAATCCAGAGCTCATCATTCAGTAGGAGTTTTGACAGATCAAAGAAGGAATGTCATGAAAAGAAGAAAAGAAAGATAACCTACATCCTATGACCCAGAGCTTCCAACCCTAGGTTTTATACTTAAGGAAATGTCTGCGTTCATGAACCAAGAGACATGGTGGGAATGCTCAGAGCAGCGTTATTCCTAACAGTCCAAACAGGAAACATCTATCAGACAGTGCTAAATAAATAGTGTCTATTTGTACAATGCAATACTATACTGCAATGGATTAGAGCAACAACATAGAAATATCTCCTAGTGTTGAATAAAGCAGATACAAAGGAATGTTCTGTGATCCATTTACATAAAGTTCAAAAGGTAGATGAAAATCTGTGCTTAAGAATTCAAACTTAGAAGACAACATTTTGCAAAAAGGGAAAGGAATAGTTCCCATAGATGTATGATGGTCATTGCTCCTGGGGGCAGTGAAGGGGGTGGTGATTGGGAGCAGTGTGAGGGGTTTCTGGGCACCGGAAATAGTCTATTTATTGAGCTTGGTGGTGTGATGTCCTTGAGTTGCATATTTTATACATTTTCCATCTGTGGGCTCTGTGTCCCCCAATTTTTAAAAGAAAGTCTAAAATAGTTATTCTATTTTCCTAAAAACAAATTCTTTATACTTAAAATGTTTTATTTTATGATTTTCTATTATGAAACATTTATAGACCAAAGGAAACATTTTGAAAGATTAGAAAAGCAGGAACACAAGTATTTCTAATTCTTTCTTCCAAAGACAAATGCTGTCAACATTTCGGTTTATTTCTTTTCTATTTTTTTTCTAGGACTAGTTTTTGATGTTTTTATTTTTATTCCTGATACCTATATTTATTAAAACCCATGTTTTATTATTTTTTCACTTATCATCTTTTAAGCATTTTCAGAATCACTGCACACCCTCTACACGACTATTTTGATGAACAACTTAAATAGCATTTAGGTGGTTTCTTCTTTTGCTTTTAGAATTTACAGTGTCAAACTCTTTATATATATGTACAGTCTTTTCCATATCTCTAATAATTTCCTTAGAACTGATCTCTAGAATGAAGTTTCTCAAGCCAAAAATAGTAACTTTCTAAAGCTTTTTGTACAAAGTATGTCTTTTCTCCAGAGTCAGAGTTCAAAG
The DNA here is from genome assembly GCF_000181295.1 of Otolemur garnettii. Classification (NCBI taxonomy): domain Eukaryota; kingdom Metazoa; phylum Chordata; class Mammalia; order Primates; family Galagidae; genus Otolemur; species Otolemur garnettii. The sequence continues at coordinate 11,350,607 of NW_003852414.1, read as the reverse complement.
AACTTAATAAGTTTAACAGGCTTAACCTATGACCATTTAGAATAGCTCCTCTGCAAATTAATACAGCCTTAAAAAAAAAGTATGGAGAATCCTCAAAAAGCTGAAAGTCAACCTTCCATTCGATCCTATAATTCCATTACTGGGTATCTACCCAGACAAACAAACATCATTTTACCACGAAGGCATCTGCAGCAGAATGTGTACTATAGCTCTATTCATAATCACCAAGTGGTGGAAGCAGCCCAAATGCCCATCAAATCATGAATGGATTAACAAACTGTGGTATGTGTATACCATGGAATACTATTCAGCCATTAAAAAGATGGAGATTTTACATCTTTTACATTCATCTGGATGGAGTTGCAACACATTCTTCTTAGTAAAGTATCCAAGAATGGAGAAAAATGTATCCAATGTACTCAATACTACTATGAAATCAATATATAACCACCTACATACTCATACGAATGGCAAAACATAACTATAGTCCAGAAAGTAGAAGGGAAGAGGAGGGAGAGGGGAGGGGAGGGGGGATGTGGGAGGAGGGAGGTTTTTTGGGGGGTCTCACCTAATGTGCATGATGCAATGGTATATTTCAAAACTATTAAGAAATGAGTGTAATTGTGATGGATGAGTTACTTAGTTCAATGTAAGCATTTCACATTCTATATTGAAGCAGTGCCCTGAACCCCATAAATGCATCAGTGTACAAAGTTATGATTTAATAAAAAACAATACCCCCCCCCCCCACACACACACATATAGTCTAGTATGGGGGGTGGGGAAGAGGGATGGGTGGGGAGGGGAGAGGATGATTGGCAGAGGGAGGGAGGGCATGTGGCAGGATCTCACTTATTATGCACATTGTGAGGGTGTATAACACGCCCCCTGGGTGAGGGGCTCTTTTACAACTCAACTTTCCCCTGGAAGTGAGAACAACGTAATCTAAAAATTTGTACCCACCTATTAATTTGAAAAAAAGAAATAGAGTAGTTCGTCACAGAACTGGGCCAAGTGGTCTATTGAACAGCCTGCAGCTCTCCCCAAACTGCCACTCCATCCCAGGGATGCCACTCCCAGTGAGCCCAAGTCCCTTTGTCTATCTTGCCACTAAGATGTTGTACTTGTGTCACCCAAGTGAGATTCTCTAAAGTGGTGGTTTTCAACTGTGGTGCCATAAAAAATTTTTTTTAAAGATCATCAATTAAATTATTTTCAAAAGAAATCCAAAGCACAGTAAGCATATATATTTTTACTCTTTTTTTGGCTCAACATCATGTAAGTATGCCACAGAAGTTTAACTATAGGTGCAAGTGTGCTGTCAGATCAAAATGTTGAACACCACTGCCCTAAAGGAGCAGAGTTCAAGGTCATCAATGAGCCTCTAAATGCCAGCAAAACAATTCCAACAAAGTTTGAGCGTCCTCATTATAACACGGGAATACCAATTTTGCCAATTTTGAAGGAATACATGAAAGTATAAGTGGAGAAATGCATGAGAAGCACTCAGTAGAGTGCCGGCCACATAACGAACTCTCTGTAGACACAGGCTCTTCCTCCCTTCTCTCTTAGGACTCATCTGCCTTCCCTGGTCATGACGGGATCAAGGAAGGGGCAGAAAGAGAGGAATGTTCAGGAAATAATACCCCAGAAATCATAACTTCTAAGCATATTTTCTTAGGAAACAAACATGGAATGCAATTAGGGGGACACTTACTCCCCAGTCTTGCAATCATCTGACTGCCACCACACCTGGAATTCTTACCACGTGAGTCATTCTTAGAGCTAAAGAATTCTCACCATAAGGCTGAATCATTTGCTGCTTCTCAGTTTTGTCTAGGGTAGCATTTTTCTAAAGGTGGTTATTGGACCATTTTAGAATCACCTGGGGTATTAGGTTAGATATTAGGTGTATTAGACTAGATGCTATAACATACAGTCCCCAAATCTCAGTGGCTAAGTGGCATAAAGATCTAGTTATTGCTCGATACATAGTTCAATGTGCCTTGTAGGCTGTAAAGTATAGTCTGGCCTAAGTAGCCCTTCAGGGGCACGGCTTCCCTTCATCTAATGTCTCTGCTATCAGCAGGGCCTCAGGGTACTCGTGGGACTTGTGGGATCATCTGTATCAAACTGGCAGATGATAAGAGAGAAAGGATTTTAAGGGTGTTTGGCGGGGGGGACTAATGGTAGAAGTGATATGCATCACTTTTGCCTACACTCTGTTGGCCAGGACTCAATTACACAGTCTGACACAGTTGCAAGGGAGGCTGGAAACTGTAGTTTCTATCTAACTGTAGTTTCTAGGTAGTTCTGTCCAAGAGAGAAAGCAAACGATTTTAGTGATCTCAATGCATACCTATGGTGCTTACAAAAATTGTATTTTTTCCAAAATACAATAGGACCTCCATAGTTGACCTCCTCTCTACAATAACCACCCCGTTAAGTTGACCTAATTTTCATAGACTGGACATGCACCACATGTACATATGGGTACAGCAGGCCCAGTTCCTTAAGTAGACCACTTCTGTATGTTGGTCAGTTTGTTACAGCCCCTTGGCCGGTCAATTTACTATATGTAGTAGAACCTCTGTAAAGGTTGTATATAATTCCTTTTTCTAGTACTACCTAGACCTGCTAAATCATAATCCCTGGAGCCTAGACATGAGCTATTTAAAGAGATGGCTTTTGTAGGTACTAAAACTGGAGCACCAACTCAGAGAGGGCTGTGATGGTTCCAGCACCAAGAAATAACACCTCCTCTTTTTCAAGCACTGTCACTGTCATTGACCTTATCTTAGCTACCAGATTGTTTTCCCAGAGTATTTTTTTTTTTTTGAGACAGAGCCTCAAGCTGTCCCCCTGGGTAGAGTGCCATGGCATCACGCTCACAGCAACCTCCAACTCCTGGGCTCAAGCGAGTCTCCTGCCTCAGCCTCCCAAGTAGCTGGGATTACAGGCGCCTGCCACAACGCCTGGCCATTTTTGGGTTGCAGCCATCATTGTTGTTTGGCAGGCCCGGGCTGGGGATTCGAACCCACCACTTTAGGGGTATGTGGCTGGCGCCTTGGCTGCTTGAGCCACAGGCGCCGAGCCTTCCCAGAGTATTTTTGCAGGTCTTTCAGAGGCAGTGACAACCTCACATAAGGACTTTCAGGATGGTTTGCCCTCAACAGTCAGATCCCAACAACCCATCAGGGTGTGGGTAAGCGTGGTGTTTGCCAGATCTTTTTCTCATCAGTTTTATTCTTACTCAGGCAGAGAGGAATATTAAAGGGCTTCAGTGAGTGGCACAGATAGGAGCTGGTCCATATATGCAACTCAAATCTATTTGTTTTAAAGGTGGTGGTGTTGAGGTCACTGTTCAAGATGTCATTTTGTGGTGACACATAAGAAGTTTTTTCTGAGATGTCAGCATCACAAATCATGTTCATCTATGAGAATAGAGTTAGCTTCTATCTTCGACACTGTGAATCATCATGTGTATTGTGTTTCCTCTTAGCCTTGGGAAAGATTAGGAAGTTTGAAGCCAAAACTTTAGACCATCTTTAGCAAGTGTATAAAACTTAATCCCAGTTGCAACTAATTTTTTCTACTTTCACTCCAAATATTCTTATGTATTTTCTTATGTTGTTAAAGAACATGTTGGCATATGCATAGGTCTAGTACAAATAGATTTTTTTTTTGACTGGGGCTGGTTTTGAACCCACCACCTCCAGCATATGGGGCCTGCGCCCAACCCTTTTGAGCCACAGGCACTGCCCCTCGAATAGATTTTTAATTATTAAATATTATATTGTGACAGAATAGTGAACAGAAATATAGGTTCTTGGTCTTTTGAGCATGTTTTAGCCCAAGGGAAAAGCTCCCCACAAATGACATAATGCAAAAAGCCTCAATCATTGGATTTAACCCAGTACTGAGTTTCCCTCCAGACCTCAGAATAGATTCATCAGTTACAACAACATGTGCCTTTGCAAAATCACTCTGTCCCAGTAATCTCTTTCCCTGACGTGGACTCACCCTATTATAGGCCTGGAGAACTTAAGTATTGCCAGAGAGTTGTGTTGAGTGAACAGCTCCTAGCTTTGAAACATTTTGCTCTTTGTCCAAACTTCTCTACAGTAATTTTTAAATCAAATGATGAAAAGAAAGCCAGACAGAACTCAGGTATCCTAAAGACACTGTATGACTATTATCTAGTAAAATTTTTCCCCCACTGAATTTCTTTTAGACTTTTTTTTTTGAGAGTTTCACCCTGTGGCCCTGAGTGAGTGCCATGGCATCCTAGCTCATGGCAACGTCAAACTCTTGGCTTCAAGCAATCCTCTTGCTTTAGCCTCCTGGGTAGCTGGGACTACGGGAGCCCCTACAACATCTGGCTAGTTTTTCTATTTCTAGCAGAAATGGGGCCTCTATGTTGCTCAGCCTGGTCTTGAACTCCTCCTGGGCCTGCCAGAGTGCTAGGATTGAGCCGCTGCGTCCATCCTCCCACATTGAATGTAATGAGAGGGTTGAGAGAAAGTTATCTACATGTCCATTCGATTAACTAAAAGTTATTAGTTAATTAAATTAACTATAATTATTAAATTAAAATAATTAAAAGTAGTTATTAAAAGTTTATGTTCCATGCACGGTGTTTTCAGATATTATTCCCATCCTACACACACACACACACACACACACACACACACACGAAACAAACACACACCCTGGGCAGAGGGTAAGAAGGTGTGAGCCCATCTCTTCAGCAGGTGATCAGTGGCGTCAGGGAGGTCGCCTTCACAGGCGCGGCCTTTACCGTCAGCACCAAGGCCAGCGCACCTGGCTACACTGGGCCCCCAGAACATGTCTCCTTCGAGGACGCTCAGGCCAGAACCGCGATAAAGAAATGTTCTTTCTCAATGAAATGTGCCTTCCTAACTCACTGCTTTTCACGAAGGGGAAGGGTGGAGCTCATGAGCTCAGGGGCTCCTGTTTTCTGAGATTTGTCCTTCCAAGGAGCTTTTGATCCCTGGCGTTTGTATTTAGCTCTTGACTTTAAGGCCGACAAACAGGAACAATCTACCAAACAGATTGCCGTTCCCATTCCCATCATATGTAATAATGAAAATCCCTCCGGGAGGACAGTCCCATTCCATGGATGAGGAAGCTGAGTCCCAGAGGTTAAGCTACTTGCCCCAGATAGCACAGCGAGTCACTGACAAAAGCGAACCAGATTTCCAGGCTGCTTTTCTGCTGATCTTTCCTCAGCTAGATACGAATACTGTATTTGCCAACTGTCTCCAGGGTCCACAGTTTTTCACCCCTCCCTCCGTCCCAATTATCTAGAAACCAAAAGAGTAGAAAATCGAAAATGGGATGGAGGTCGTCAGGGGCGTGAGGTCTCAGATTGCTGCCGCTTCTTTGCTTCCATTTTTAGGAGCCAAAATCGACTCTGCGCTTGCTCGGCGACAGCCCCTCGCCCGAGGCGCGACTCCTGGCCTCGGCGGGGGTCCTCGCAATCCCGATGCCTCCAGCTGCCCCTTCTCCTCCGAAAGTCGCCAGCCTCAGAGTGTAGAGCCAAGCTGGGGCGGCTGGGGTGCTCATGCTTGTGCCGACGTTGCTGCGGGAGCCGCCCTGGGAGGACTGCGCCTCGCGCTTCTTCCCTGCGCTGCTCCCGTGGAGCTGCTCCTCGCTGGGCTCAGCGGACCGCTAGGAAGTCGAAGGACAACCAGGGAGCCTCGGGGACGCGCCGGAGGCCCAGAGGCAGGGCTGGGCGGAGCGCAAAACCCAGGCTTCTCCCTGTTCCCTCCCACGGTTAAAGCTGTGTGCCAGGGAGACGTGCGGAGCTCTCCCCGCCCCCTCCCCACGTGCGCCCGGGCGCGCTTCCATCTGATTAGAATGTTTCTTCCATCTTATTAGAATGACAGTAGCTTTCAAGTCATTCATTATGAGAAGAATTTTAGTCTTAGAAGAAAAAAGAGTCCCACTGTAATTGTGAGTTGTAATAAATGCAAACTTCTGGTGCCTTCCTCTGCAGTATGTAAGACAGTAAAAAATGTGTCTCGTCCAAACACACCCCCTCCCCAAGCCCATTGTGAAGTCAACTGCTAACAAAGGAGACGCGTGAATATTCAACACCGACTCTCTTAGTTGTATTTTCCGGAATCCCTGAGTAGGCTCCCCCTTTTTTAAATCAGCAAATACCTGTTTAAGTTTTAAAAGCACATGAAAATCGCCCGCGAGCGACCATATAATTTGATTTGCCAGGCAATCTGCAGAGCGATCGCACATCATTTATAATGTTCATTGAGCATTTTGCCTAATTGTGTCTGTCTCTGAAAGGGCAGCGCACCCCCTCCCGACCGCGAGCAGCACAAGTGGCGACATTCCCATGGAGCGGCCGCACCGCAGCTTGTCGCATTCAGCGCCAGCGGCCGGGCCGCGCGCTTCTCCACCCAGGCGACCGGGCGCGCCTGACACTAATAGCTCGCGGCTCAGGTACGAGCGGGAGCCCCATTTGAGTCCATTCAATTCACAACCGGCCGCGCTTGCAGGTGTCGCCTTTTGAAACAGCCATTCAGACGGCCGCTGTTCACTTCTCGCTGCGCCGCGGGTTTTGTAGAAGCGCAAGAATGGGGCTGATTATTCCCGTGCCCACATGCCGCCCCCGCACGCCTCCACCCCCGTCCGACGCTAGGCTTCCCTGGGCCAAAAGAGGCGTTTAATTAGTTCTGGGGCCTCGGAGAGCCAGCGTGGCCGACAGTGCCCCGCTCCCCAGGTAACCCGGGTTCCCTGCGGCCCCGAGAGGGGGCGCGCGGGGTCTGAGCACCGGTCCCGGGCTGCCCGCTCGCTCCTGGGGCGCCGCCCTCCCCCCGCTCCCGGGCCAGGTTCCCTGCAGGCTGATGGCTCGTCCACTGGGCTTGAGTGGCTTCGGCCAGCGGCGCCCGCGGTCTGCGGGTGCAGCCAGCTCTCGGGCGCTGCGCCCCCTTCCCGCCATTCTGTCCCCAGAGCCAGCCCAGCCAGAAAGGCAAAAGATGACAGGTCGCGGTGGTTGTCTTGCTCCTGAGTGTCCTCTCGGATACTTGTCATTCTCTCCCCTCACCCCACTTTCGTGGAGACACTTTGCCCTTCAGCAGCCTCTGTCAGCGCCGTGTGCTCTAAGCTCAGTGCGCGCTGTTGGGCTTGGGAGATGGCGCATGGCCGACTTCCCTCCGCGGGTGAAGCTCCCTTCGCAGCCATGGCTCCGGCGGCAGCGTCCGCCCAGAACGCGCTCATCTGCTGCCATCCCTGGCCCAGGGCCGAGTCACCGCGCCACCTGCGCTGCAGGTACCACCGCATCCAAACCCGCCGAGCCCCTGGCGGGCTGTGCGGACGAAGCTGTGATCTCCCCCAGCGAGCCGGGCTTTCACTGCGCGGGGCCCAGACAAAACCGCCCAACGCCGACCGCACAGCGCGCTTGGGGACAACGGCTTAGGCTCAGCGCCGCGGGGCCAGACGCCACGCTATACGTTGGCAGCGGAGTGGGCTTCGGCGGCGGGCCGGGGGTAGGGGTCCCATCCCGCCTAATCATTTGATTTCCGCGAGCGTCTGTGGACCGCGCACCACATTCGTTCCACCGCGGCATTCTGGGAACGCGCGGCGGAGCGGGCGGGAGGAGGCCGGCCGGGAGGGCTGGGAGGGCCGGGTGGTCCCGCTCCCCCGCCCCGCCGGCCGCGCGGAGCACAAGTGTTGGGATTCCCACGGGCTGGCGCGCTCTGAGGCTGAAGGCCCAGGCGCCCGGGGCCGGGGAGCCGTGGCAGACACAGAGGGGTTTGTAGACACGGTGACCTCCGCGCTCCCGCTCTGAAAGGGCCTGAAAGGAGTCGTTTATGGTGCATTACCAGTCAAGGGCTCAGGTACCAGCGCCTTGTGTCGGGAAGCCGGGGCGGCCGCCCGTGCTGCAGGTGTCTGCTATACAAACTCCCGGGAGGGGGGACAGGGGAGGACCGCCGGGGAGGGGCGTCCCGCCTGGCTCGCGCCCGCCACTCGCACCGTCTAGTTCTTGTCCTCTGCAACACAGCAGCCAGTCTGGAGTGCAGACGGAGATCCGAGGGGCTGGTAGAGAAAGCAGCTGGGGGGAGGGGGGCCGGCTCTTTATTTGTGGGCTCCGCTTGATGGAAAGGGGAGAGTGGAAAGGCACTGGGCTCTGCACCGTCCCAACCCAGTTGAAAGGCTAGGGGCATAGGAAGGTCACTGGAGGCCAGAACCTCTCCGTGGAGGAGAGCTCTGTGCCAGGGCAGGGGTGTTTTGCTTATGGGCTTATGCGCACGTCGGGTTGTTTGGGTCCCCAGATGCCTGGTGGGGTTTCACTGGAACTTCTCACGTAGACCCCTCCCCTGCTTGTCTATGTTCTGTGCAAAGATGGGCCTTAGCCAGGGTATGTTCAATAACTGTTCCTGGTTAAAGGAGCGGCCTTCCCCCTGACTGGCCTGTCTGCAGAACCACTGCTTGGGAGAAACCCAGGAAGGCCATTAGCTTCTTTAAGCTACAGCAGCAGAGACGAAAAGAAAAATAACACAAAAAAGCTGCTATAATATTAAGATTATAAAAAAGATCATGTGGCATTTAATGATTTTTCAGGGTTAACTTGAAAAAGAGGAGGAAACAAGCAGAAATTATGAGTGTGTCTGAAGGGAACCTCCAGAAGTTTTAGGGGGTGTCTGTCTTGTTTCCTTACTGTGTCTGACACTAGCTGGAAACTTCTTTTTCCTTACTGCAGATGCATTGCTGTTACTATTCCATATGTGCTGCCAAAGTAGGTGATTTTCTTAAAGTAACAGAGAAGTTGGTGCAGAAATGGTGATAGGGATAAAGATGATGGGTGTGGTGGTGCCTGTAGCTCAAATGGCTAAGGCACCAGCCACATACACCAGAGCTGGTGGGTTCCAATCTGACCCGGGCCTGCCAAACAATGACAACTACAACCAAAAAATAGCCAGGTGTGGTGGGCACCTGTAGTCCCAGCTATTCAGGAGGCTGAGGCAAGAGAATCGCTTAAGCCCAAGAGTTTCAGGTTTCTGTGAGCTGTGATGCCAAGGCCCTCTACCCAGGGTGATAGCTTGAGGCTCTGTCTCAAAAAAAAAAAAAAAAAAAAAGATGATGGGTGTGTGTCTGAAAGGACTGTTTGAGAAGAGAATAAAAGGGAAAGAACAGATTCATGATAGGGCAAAAGAAAGTCTTTCCCACCTTCAAAAATAAAAAAAAAATCACTCCTGCCCTCTCACATTCATAACTGTATTTCTTGAAGAAGTTCCCCCAAATATACGTCTCTAGTTCCTCCCTTTTATTTATTCCTGAACACTCTTCATTCTGGCCCCTACTCTTACGCTGAAGCTGTGTTTAATCATTTTTATCAATAAATTCCATGTCCCCCAAACAGGCCCACCATTCCTCCTGATGTCAAAAGCTGAATCCTCTGTATCATCTTTTACTTCTTTCCCTTTTCCAAGCTCCACATTTAGTAAGTTCACAAGTCCTTCCAATTCTCTTTCTGAAATATGTCTCCATTCTGCCCAGCCACCACGTGGTCCAGGCCTCTGTAATGTCTCAGCTGTTCTGCTGCTGCCTTCTGCTTGGTCTCCCTGCCTCTCACCCTGCTTTGCTCCAGTTCATTCCCCATATGGCAGCCTAAGTGTCCTTTCCAAATGCCAAACTTGACCATGTCATTCCTCTGCTTAAAATGCTTTTATGGCTGTTTAATTATTTATAAATTATCAATAGGTGCTACTATAGTGCTACTATACTAATCAATTACATACATTACAGAGAATGCACAAGACATACAAATTTCAAAAGAATGAGATAAAAATATGGAGTTTCTTCCCTTATCCCAATAGAGCTTATCCACTCCAGAAATGACTGGTCCATATGACCCCAAACTCCCTACAACAGCTTAAGCGGTCTTCTTTGATCTAGTTCTCACCATCGCTCTGTCCTTCATCCTTAATAAAGCTCTTTTATTCCTTCAAACATCATGATCATTTTCTGTCTTTGTTTCATGTCAGTCTCCACCTCTGCTCTTATTCCTACTGGTCTGTATGTTCTGCACACAAAAAGGATGTTTTATTTGCTGCCGTGTTGCTCAGGCTTTTCACAGTTCCAGCACAAAATATGTTCTCAATAAATTATGTGTTATACAAATGGAAACAGTACTTCTCTGAGACAGCCATGTTTTCTATGAAAGGACTGGAAAGCAAAGAAAGCTGGGTCATAGAAAAGGAAAAGGAGGAAGATGTGCAGGGGGAGCAGAAAGAAGCGCAGGGAAGATGGAAACGGTGTCTGAGCATCTTCCTAGATCACGGTGCATTAACTAGGATACAAATTTGGCTGCCCCGTAACAGAGTTGGAAATATGAGACAGAAGATTATTTATCTCTCACAAAGACAAAACAGGACAGGTATCTCAGTCCTGGTGTGGGGCTGAATGATGTGGGACACTCAGGCTCCTTGCATGTAGTCAACTCATCTATCCTCGATGTGCAACTTTCGACTCATGGTTCAGAACGGCTGCTTCCACTCCTGCAATTGCCTCAACATTCTAATCGGTGTGGAGAGGGAAAGTGACAACTTAGGACATGTCCCTTCCTTTCAAAGACTGAGCTCCAAAGTTGAGCCTTACTTCTGTTCACAACCCATTCATTAGAAGTTACTTTCATAACCACGCTGAGCTGCAAGGGAGAATAGGAAAAGTTTTTATTATGGGTGGCCATGTGCCCAGCTAAAATTCTGGGGTTCTAATAAAAGAAAGAGAGAATGGATATCAGGGGGAGAATTTTCAGTGTCTGCAACTCTTGGTACCCCTGCCTTCTACATTTCTGCTCTTGGAATTTAAAAGATGCTGTGTATGCCATGCCATACATGGCTTCCTTTTCCTGTTTAACTTAGCTCAAATTGGTTACTATTACTTAAAACCAAAAGATCTCAAACTAAGACACAAACTTACTGTGTATTTATACACAACTAGGTGATGAACACTGCTTACCACAGCACGGGTCGGTCAGGTGAGATCACACTACAACGTCACCCCCCAAATCTCAGTGGCTTCACACAACAGAAGCTTATTTCCCATCCGGGCTACCTATTCTATGAATGTTTGCAGGAGGACCTGTTGATCGTTGTCACTCAGGGTCCCCAGCTGACAGATGTTCTGCCTCAAGGTGTGTTTCCACAGTTAGTACAGAGGCGGATGCAGAAGAGAAAAACTGCACACTGGCTCTTAAAGCTTCTTTCCGGAAGCAATATGTCATTTTCACTTGTCTTTCTTTAGCCCCATTAAGTCACATCTGACCCAAAAAAGGGTGGAGAAGTACAAGTTATCATCTGCCCGGGAGAAGAACAAGAGTACCTGAATTTGCCCTGTTGGCTCCCATCATGTCAAATGTACAGTGAAGCTTTTCAGGTTAAAAGTATGATGTGATCCTTCCACACCTTTCCTCTTTCTCTGCTCAGACCCATACAACAAAGGAAGAAAAGACTCTCCTGAGTCCAGGGGACTTCTAAGGCTGATGATAACGTAAATCCTTCATATCCTCTTAAATCCCGGTGGGGCTGTCAGAGGATGAATGGGGCATTCTCAGCTGCCGTTCTACATAGGGTAGCCCTTCCTACCTGTAGTCTGTGCGCACATTCCTAGCTCCATCCTGGATTTTTATAATGGGTTTGTGCTCCGTTGTGGTGTTACCAAGCTTCTAGGCAGGGGGAGGGTAAAAAAGACCTGAAAAGTCAGGAGTATGTGAGAATACAGAGAGAGACATTCTACCCGGAGGTGAATGCAGGGAAATCAGTATCCAAGGCTGGTAAAGACCAAAGAAAGGTGAGAGCCAAGGGACATGAGAAAAAGTCTCCCTCTACCCTTCAAATGCTTTCAAATGACTGCAAGACGACCCCACCGCCACTTAAAAAAAATCTGTTCCTGTGATTTATGGCCTTACCTTTCAAGGGTACTAATAAAATGTCAGAGAGAGGACGATGTGGTCGCTCTGGGTTGCTCATACCTTACTGGAGCAGATGTTTTCCTTTATGGCCTCTAGCTGAGACCAATGGCCCTGAAGTAATCAGCTTTTAAAGAGGGCAAAAAGGATAATTTGGAGCAGTAGGCATTCTTTGAAGACACAGGTCTTGGTGAGGCAACCATGTGGTCATCGTGAGGCCACTCCATGCCTGGGACAGGGCCAGTGTGGGAGGCAGGACTGAGGAGGAAGATGCAGAGAGGCATATGGAAAGGCAGCCCCCCTAGGCTGTGCCTGAGACGGAGCCCATAACATCTCATGGGTTTGCCGGCATGCATTCCCCTAATGGGGGAAATTCACAGGCTGTGCAGACCTCTGGGCTTTCAAAGATGTGTTCAACCTCCCAAGAACACATTTATGCCCCTCCTCGTGGACTCTTTAGTTCAACATTCCTTTTATGATGTCTTCCCTGTCCCCCACTCTTGCACCAACTGAACCTCAGACCTCAACTATGGCCTTTACTTGGTGGATTATAATTAATTATAGCCCTCACTTACTACCCCAAGAATATGTTAAGGCACAGACTCCATCTTTTTCATCTCTCCTTTCCCCATATTTAACAGAGCAGCTTGAATAGAGTTCATGCTCAAAACATGTTGAACCTTAAATACAATGTCTTTACATTTTCTCAGTATTTCTGTATGGCTTACAACTTCATATATAGTGGTGAAAAACTATAAGATTATTCAGCTCAAAAACAATTTAAGTGGGCTCCCTGCCTGTAGCTCAGTGGCTAGGGCTCCAGCCACATACACCAGAGCTAGTGGGTTTGAATCCAGCTTGGGCCTGCCAAACAACGACAACTATAGCCAAAAAAATACCTGGGCAGTGTAGTGGGTGCCTGTAGTCCCAGCTACTTGCGAGGTGTAGAGAATGGCTTAAAAACCCAAGAGTTGGAGGTTGCTGTGATGCCACAGCACTCTACCCAGGGTGACAGCTTGAGACTCTGTCTCAAAAAAAATAAATTAAGTGATTATTTGGCATTCATAAGACATTCTATTAGGGTACAGGAAAACATTCAAAACTTATTTATTTTTACTCATCTTAAAATTTCTTTTGAGGCCCATTCCCTCCAGAGGCTGTAGGGGAGGATCTGTTTCTTGCTTATTTTGACTTCTGCTGGCTGCTGGCATTCCTTGGCTTATGGCCACATCACCATAATCTCCAAGGCCAGCATCTGCAAATCTCTTTTTACACGGCCTTCTCCTCTGTATGTCATCTCTTTTTGTCTCTTTGTTATTAGGATACAGGTGATGGGTACACTTGGATAGTCCAGAATAATCTTCCCATCCCAAGATCTTTAATTGCATTTGCAAAGTCTTTGCCATATAAGGTAATACTTATGGGTTTCAGGAATTAGGACATGGTTTATCTTTTGAAGGGCCATTTTTTTTAGCCTACCACAGACTTCAAGATGTTAGGGTATATAGCCCTTTAAATTTTTACTTATTCTTTAGGAATAGGTATTGTGTCTTGCACACTATTTTTCCACAAAGTACCACAGACCTTACCCAACATCAAGGGTCATTAATAACTGAAGAATAAAAGCAAAATATAAACACACACACAAAAATCTTTTTGTGCATGTTTCAAAATGTACCCAATATGTTACAATAGTACAATCTTATTTGTATGCAGTTTTAAATACATAAATATACACGTATTCACAGTGTGTACTGAAAACTGTTAATGGTAGGGTGAGTCGGGCACATCTGGTCTCCACCCTACTCTCACACACAATATTTTTCTCCCCTTCTTTGATAACCCTTCAAGTTTTAACCAAGACCAAAAAGCTGAGAACTACATTTGTCTGCTTCCTTTGCAGCTAGATGTGGCCAATTGAGTGTGACCAGCTGCAATATGTGCAAATTTCCAGTTGTGTTCTTTATAGAAAAGAAGCCAAATGTATCCGCCTCCTTGCTGGCTGGAATACAGACACAATGGTGGGAGTGGGAGTAGCCATTTTGAACTTGGGGATAAAAGTCACGTTTCAGGAATGCAGAGCAACAACTTATAAGGAAGTTGAACATCCAGTCCATTTAGGCCCATATAAACTTTAGACTGCTGGGGTGGTGCCTGTGGCTCAAAGGAGTAGGGCGCCAGCTCCATACGCCGAAGGTGGTGGGTTCAAACCCAGCCCTGGCCAAAAAAAAACTGCAAAAAAAAAAGAAGATAAACTTTAGACTGTCTATGCTCACACTATCACACTATGAGATAGACACACATGTTATGGTTTTTTTTTCTATTTTTTTTTTTTTAGAGCCATTCTCGGTAGAGTGCCGAGGCGTCACAGCTAGCAGCAACCTCCAACTTTTCCTTGGGCTTAGGCGAGTCTCTTGCCTCAGCCTCCTGAGTAGCTGGGACTCCAGGCGCCCCCCACAACGCCCAGCTATTTTTGTTGTTGTTGTTGCAGTTTGGCCGGGGCTGGGTTCGAACCCACCACCCTCAGTATATGGGGCTGGGGCTCTACCCATTGAGCCACAGGTGCTGCCCCTACATGTTATGTTTTAATCACTCTTATCTTTAATATCTGTTTCAGAAGGCAGACCCCTTATCCAAAATAATGCAGGGTGTGCAGTCAAAAAGTTTAGAGATAACTAACTTTTAAATTGCTTCCTTTAGATAAACAATCACGGCTTAAGGTGAAATATACCAATGCTCATGCTGTTTTTTCCTCTGGACTTTATAGACATTTAACGAAAAGTCACTGATTAACCACTGAGTGTAAAGGAAACAAAATAGGAAGTGGCATTGAGTGTCAGCTGTCTATCAGATACTTTACACTATTTCATACTTCATTCAAAGTATATTTCATTTACTTTTCATTTATTCACAGTATATTTCATTTATTTCATTACATTTGTAATCCTTAAGGCAAGTATTATTTCTTCCCATTTCTATAACCCAGGAAATTAAAGCTCAGCGAGATTAAATAACTTATCTAAGAATAAAGAACTATTTAATATAAGGGGTAGAACAGATACGATATATTTGAATTTAAATTCAGATTACATGGGTCAAATATGCAGGCTTTTTCACTCCACCGTTCCCTATGCTTTCCTTTCCTTTCCATCTCCTTCTCTTGCGTCTTCTCCCCTTTTTTGTTTTACTTCGCTTCCTTTGTATTTTCTTTCCCCTGCTTTTCTCTTCCTGCTTTCTAACTCGTTGAGCCAAACACGTGTATTTGATAATCATCTGGAATACTACGTCCCAAACTGTGAATATAAGTAGGTATTAGTATGTGTGTGCATGTGTATATATTTGCATACACACATATGTATACACAAATGGAATTATATATAAAAATCTCTGCTCTTTATAGGAAAACAAGACAGCAGCCAATAAAAATATTTTATAGGCTTTTGGTGTCACACTAAATGACTAGTAATATGAAATTGCTTAAATGTTTACAAATATCAAGTTAGAATAAACCATATGTGTTGCTCTCGTGTAACTACAAAACCAGACAAAATTTGAAATGAAAAAATTCTATAAATCAATAAAATTCAAATTAACTGCAACGCAGTAAATGGTATGACTTGGTTGTAATGACACTTACAGAGTTGGTCTGGTGTTGGCTTCAGTCCACTTCGTGCCATGTGACAATTCAATTCTACTTCCCATTTTAATCAATCTATCATGATAGCTTTGCTTTGCTTGTTGTGTGGTTAATTTGGTCTTTTCTTGGCATGTGCACAATATCTGTGTGTTTTCTTTAGCCCACGGTAACTAAAGTAGCCTATGTGGCACCACCACTATTTTAAACACAAATGTAAACTCAGATCCAGGTCCCAAGTCCCACATTAGGACCAGGTTACGCATAAGGTGGTCTTCAAATGGTTTACAACATGTGTATGCTTTGTTGTTATTGTCTCTTAACATTATCATATAAATTATGTCACAAAATTTAAAAAATTGTGGCAATGAAGTTGTGCAGCCTTAAAAATACAGATCCAGAAAATCAGAGGTCTGTGGAGATGACAGATCCAATGATAGGTTCCCACTAGGAAAATCAATCCCAGTTATGGAAACTGTCCCCTTGTTAGGAAGAGAGAAATGACAATGAATATAATTTACTGATTGTGGAGGAATAAACAGAGTAGGAGGTGACTGTGTCCTATAACATGCCCAGCTTAGTTATCCTTCTAGGTGAGACACACACCCTTGGCTTCCCTGCAGGGGTGAGGAGAACGGAGGAGTTCCAGGGCAAAGCTGGCTCCTCTCCAACTCCTGCCCACCCTGGCCTGCTCCGACACCTTCACAGACCTGTGATCTTGCTCACCCTCTGCCCAGACTTTTCTCTGTGAGGACCAGACTGAGCAAATGAACCACTTTTCTAGCCCTCAGCTTAAAGCCATGAGCATTAGCAAAAAGCTATAATTAGGCCTCACTCCGACTGCCCCAAAAGGCATTAGCATAGCTGAATAGAGGTACCCTGCATCTTCAAGTGCGGACAGTGAATTAAACTCAGTGTTTATTGAAGTATTTGTTAATGTTTATCCACTGTAACTCTAGGAGGTTGGAGAGGGGCATCAGACACCAAGGATGACATCTGGTTAAGAGGGTTCCTACCTCTCCTGACAACAAACAGTCATTCCACCATGCACTGAACGCAACTGAAGGCCAGGCATGGTGGCTCACGCCCGTAATCCTAGCATTCCGGGAGGCTGAGGTGGGCGAATTGCCTGAGTGCAGGAGTTTGAGACCAGCCTGAGAGAGAAACACTATCTCTAAAAAAAAAAATTCTTTTTCCTACAGGCGCCTGGTGGCAGGTGCCTGTAGTCCCAGCTACTTGAGAGGCTGAGGCAAGAGAATCACTTAAGCCTAAGAGTTGGAGGTTGCTGTGAGCTATGACTCCAGGGCACTCTAGTGAGGGTGACAAAGTGAGACTCTGTCTCAGAAAAAGAGCACAACTAAAGACTTTCTTGACCAACTACTACTATGTGCCTGGAACTGCTCACATGCCTTATACTTGTTAGCCCTCACCATAGCACAGTGAGTTAGTGTGTATAGTATAATTTCTTTTTGCACTTGTAAAAGCAGAGGCACAGTAGGGTAGCAAAGCTTGAGGTCCAGGAGGGCCATGTGGGTGCCCATCTCTTAGCACAAGCAGGAAAACTATACATCTGTGTTTTAGTCAGATCCCCCCCCCAACTGTTTTCTTGCTAGAATCTGGCATATACTTCTTCAAGCAAAGAACAACTGAGCTGATGAAAATGTTAACTTTAGACTGGACTTTAAGGTGGAAACATGTATAATACCACTGCGATACCCCCAACATCTTCAGGGGCGCTGATAAGAGTGAAAAGCATTATTGAGATGAGACAGAAAAAAAATTCTGAGAGAATCAAAATCTTGGCCTACCAATCAGGGGATGGAGTGAGAGCACAGAGAGAATACACAGGCATCCCACGAGATGCACAAAGTCTGAACTGAACCCCGAGTTCCCAGTAAAAGGTGCTCACTGAAAATGAAGTTATCCAACAGGAAAGCCATACAATGAACCATCACACCGCCGCTAAGGCCTGTCAGAAAAGATGGGTAGAGATTACGATGAGATGCTTCTGAGTGAAAAACGCAAGATGCAGAATTAGAAATTTTCACATGGAAGCAAGCAGACTGAAATGTTCCCATAGATAACCTCTAGCTTGTGGGACAGCAGACAGTGCAGAAAATATGGTGGCTTTCATGAGTAATATTAAATGTCCTCGACATCACTGAATCCCTCTAACTTTTGTTTGATATTGACTTCATACAGGGAATAGCATTTTATCCAATGCCATCCGTTTTATTTATTTATTTGTTTATTTTTGTAGTTTTTGGCCAGGGCTAGGTTTGAACCTGCCACCTCTGGTATATGGGGCTGGTGCCCTACTCCTTGAGCCACAGGTGCCGCCCCACCATCCATTTTAGATAATTAGAAATGGGCTTTACCCAGTCCTTGGCTGCCCCTGCCAGCACTTGCTGAGTGGTCATTGCTGAGTTCTGAAGCTGGCACAAGCTAATATGCAGCTTCTTGGCGGGGCTCTCTAGGGCACAGATGAGGTCATACACTCCAAAACCACTTTTTTTTTGGCTGGGGCTGGGTTTGAACCCACCACCTCCGGTATATGGGGCTCTAGCGGCCTTCTCCTTTGAGTCTGTGGCACCGCCTGACTCCAAAAACACTTTTCTAAAAAAAAAGTTCATTAAATGTTTGAAATATTTCCTCCTGGGGGGAAGGGAAAGAAAAAAAAATAAAAAAATATTTCCTGCATACATATTCACATCTTTCCAAAATCCAAAATACAAAGGCATACCCAATGAAAAATTCTACCAGCCACTCAATTCTCCACGCAGCCACTGCTGTCAGTTCTTTGTATATCCATTTAGAGATATTTGATGCCTACATGAACACATTTACATATATATATTCAGCGTCCTCATTTTAAACCCTTAACCCCGAGTCTTGATTTGTCCTTCAAGGCAGGCGAGTTTCCTAGAGACAGCATATGGATGGCTTGTGTTTTTTTATCCCATCGGCTCGTCACTATTGCTCCTTTCACTTAACGTATCTGGGAGATCATTTCACATCACTATGTCAAAAGCCTTCTCATTCTTTTCTATAGCTCCTGAATATTCTTTTCTATGGCTCCTGGAATGTGCCATAGTTCGTTGAGACCCTACCAGTGGACATGAAGACAGAAAACACGCGTAGCTTTGAAAAGAAACAACACTAAGTTTCCGTTTCTATGAAATTCACTGTTTTTCTTTCCACTGCTCACTTTGGAGGCCAAGATACAGAAGTCCGGTAATAACGACTCGCAGTGTTTACATTACTGAAGTTCAAACACCTTTCAGAACAACAAGACTGAAGGACAAAGCTCAGAAGCTTTGCTATTCATCAAATAAACCCTGGCATGACAGAAATGCTTATTTGGATAATTATATCAGCATTTAGGTGTTTCTCCTTTTAAAGATTAATGTTTAACAAGGAGAAATACAGAGGCAAGAAGGAAGCAGGCTGGGTGCTAGCGTGGGTCTTGTCTGTCTCACTGCAGTCATGGGCCCCCTGCCCTCATTCCCAAGTGGGATGTGTCCCAGCTTTATTTATTTGTGTTTTTAGCCTGAGCGGCCTCAGAGCAGAGACTGGCTTGTGGGAAACCCTCCCCCATGGTGCTGACAGCTCACTCCCGTGTGCTGGAAATCCACTTCCACCTGCGGCTGAGGTGCCAGCATGACCCCCATCCCAGGCAAGTTAGCCTTTCTGAATCTATTTCATTTGTCAATGGTAAAAAGCATACCTGCCCAACTGACCTCCTTGTATCAGGAGTAAATAAGCTAATCCATGCATAAATCCCATGAAAGCAGCAAAGAAGTGGCAGAGAGACGGTGTGTAACAGATACAAGTCATGGAGTCAGCCAAGCCTAATGTTGAACTCTGCCTCTTTCTCTTGTGGACTGTGCCATCTGGGATTTAAGGCTGAGCCTCATTTATTCACGTGTTAAATGAGGACGGATGCCCTTCAGCTTGCAAAATTGTGAGGATGAGTGACAAACATATTGGGAAGTCCCCCAGAATGCTCATTTCCATCTTCTCTAGCATTAGTATTAATATTATTGTTGTACCTATCACAGGGTACCATGACTGTAAGATCTTCACATCAAATCAAGGAGCTTGCAGACCAATGGAAAGGACAGTAGGAGAAAACAGAGAACCAGAGAGCATCATTAGGCATCTGAAGTGATGAAAGATGTTAATTAAGGAGGAAGTAAAGGAATTCTGAGAGTAGTTAAGGATGAGGAGAATGGAGAGGTAGGCCTAGGCTATTTCAAGGAAGGCCTTATGAACTATGCTATGGAGTTCAGCATCACCTAGGCCATCCATTTCTAGGGGAAGATAAAATGTCACATGATCAGAGTGGGCCTTGTGAGTGGAAAAATTACCCATAATCTATGTAGCATAACTTTGGAGGTCAGAGAGAAAGTTCCATGATCCCAGATTTAATTTTGCATGCTCTGTCCTATGCTTAACTCCACTATTGAGTTATCACTTCCCGACTTCAGGTGGTGCTGTGGTCTGCACAGTGAAGCCAGACCTGTGAGAGGAAGAGTGGGGCGCCAGGAAGGCGGTGGCTGATCATCTGGGCCAGTTAAGAGGGGGCCCAAACTGGGGACATTGTGCATCACTGTAAATGCACCTTTTAGCACAAGGGTAGCTGCTAGAATCAGCTCTCAGCAGCCAGGAAGACCAGCCCTGGGTTGAGGAGGACTAAAACTAATGTTAATCTGCTGTGTGACTTCAGGGAAGCTACTGAACCTCTCTGGGCCTTAGAGTCCTTAAAGCATGACCTAGTGGGGCACTGGGCACTGAAGTGGGGAGAAGGAAGCTATCTCATACTTGGGGTGGGGGAGAACGTCAAGGAAAGGAGAGAGAAAGACAGGAAAAGAGAACCCTCCCCCACCTGCCATCACCTCTGTGTTTCTGAGCAGGGAAGGGGACAGTCTAGGCCATGAGAAATTAGCATAGACCCATTTTCAAGCTACAGGCAGATTGTGAGCCACATTCATAGGGTCTGCTATGGGCAGGGCCACTCTCCATGGAATGGAGCTTCCAGCAGGGAGCACACAATGCCAAGTGCTGAGCACCATGAGAATATTCCCTGGGGGAGCTGAATGGCAGAGAGCCTGCAAGCCCCATCCTTTATCAGCTGTCTTCTGGCCCAAATTTACCCTTCAGAAGAGCTGGAGACATGGGCTTTAAGCCTCCCATCATTATTCCTGGAAGCTGAGAAAAGACTCTGGAAATGTTTGATGGGAAACAAATGAACAAGTATTTAGGTCCTTGAGTCTCTTGGGAGGGAGAGACAGTTGGAGAGAGAGAGAGAGAGAGAGAAGGATGGAGATAAGGATAGAGGAGGGGAGAGGGAAGAAGGGAGAGAAGGAAAGGGAATGAAAGGAAAGAAAAGATGTAGGCCCTTTCCCTCAATGGCCCTTCCCAGCAGTTCCCCTGGAACAGGGAACCTGGGCCATTGGATGAAGTCTACAAGCAGCTGTAAGGAGATGCAGGAATCCACCTGGCCCAAACCAACAGGGTCACATTGACCCCCGCCCCCCCACCCCTGTTGAAAAACTTGAAAAATTCTTGAGGCCTCACCAGCAGACAGCACTAGAAAGGACCAAGTCCTCTTATGTTGCTCACCTTGGAAGATGAAATGTCATTTTACAGTAAGGAAGAGGTTCTTTATAAGGTTAGGGGACATGGTTCATGAAGAAACAGAGGGCAGAGGAGAAGCTGGAACCTAGTGGAGAATGGAGCAGTCTGCAGCTCCAGGACCCCTGTCCAGAGAATCCAGGGGTGCAGAGGGAGGGGATGGAAGGACGACTGGGGCCTCTAGCCTGACAAGTGGAGGCTCAGTTGCAGTCTTCTCCTCATCCAGCTTTGAGTGGCAGAGGACAGCCGTCCATACTGCTGTGACCTCCAGTGACCCAGAGAAAATTCCCATTATTAGGGGAAAAGTCTTTCTTCTTTTTACAAGAGAAAAGAACGATCATGTCTTACTTAAAGACTGTGTGTGTGAGTGTCTCACACAGTACCAGTGTCTGTAGCCCCTGGCCCGGCTTCCCAACAAGGCCAGTCTGCATGCATTCAGCAAACCTCCAAGGGAAATAATTGGAAGTGGAGGTAGGGAGGAGAAGGAGCCTCCCAGAACTTCCATGCTGAGTCTGCCTGGCCGCAAAAGCCAGTAAGGTTCCCTCCAGCAGCGGATTTCCCATGAACTCACCTGGGGCCCAGGTGAATTTCAGTAACTTTTCCCCAAACCCATCAAAAATATATAAGATGATTTTCTGTGGAAGCCGATTGTTCAAATCACATTGAGTAAAAGGATATTCATAAACTCACTCTCATGCCCCGCCCCCAATCCATGACACAAATATCCTTTCTCAAGAGCCACCTAGATCCTCCAGAGAAAACCTTTCACTCTTTTGAAAGGGAGCCTTGGTAGGCTCAAACTCAGTTTTCTCTTCAAGGAATGGTTATCAATACTTTGCATGAGGCTTGGAAGTCTGGTTATTTGTTACTCTTGCAAGTCTTCAGATTAATCAAAGGGCCTGGTTCCACCTGGTAACCACGGGAGGGAAGAGGGCTTTTAAATGTGAAGGGAGGCTGCACCCCAGATGGTTAGACCCCTGGTCCTGACAACCCCCTCCCACCCACACACTTACAGCCTCCCTCCCTTTGAGGTCATTAAGGGAAATCTAAACTCAGAAAATTACAGCTCAGTTTCTATGACTGTCTATTTTTGAATCAGTTTAAGGATAATCATCTCACTACTATGGGGTCATGAGTTTTGAAACTAACACAGGAAAGAACTTACCAAAAAACAGTTGATTCTTTTACATCAAAGTTGTCTGGGTTCTTGACAGTTCAAGTAGGGCTGTCTCCGGTCTTCTCACCTCGTGTATATTTCTTGGCCTTAAGTCATTGGTCTCACAATTTGGTTAAATATTTTGTAATGTCTAAAAACAAGAAGCATGTTTAAAACACTGTTCTTAAGAAGCATAGGCCAGGAATTTAAGGGGAGTCTCACTACTCAATAGAAGCCTCTGGTGGGACAAGGGTCTAGAAAAAGAAGTAGCTGAGTTAGGAAGACCACTCCTTTCAGCCCTCTGTGGAGAGGATAAGGCGCCTTGGCCGCTCTCCTTTACTCTCCCTGGGTGGAAGCCGGCGCTTGGCTTTCAACAGGAATCGCCCCGACCTTGAAAGTGTTTTCTTTGTTGCTCTTAAACTGAGGCATTTATGTTGCACCACAGTCTGTGATAAAGTGTGTCTTGGGGAAGAGTGCATACATTTTGTGTTTGTTTTTTTTTCACAAAAGAAAGGTCGAGAAAGAAAGAAAAAAAATCATTCAAGGATGGTCCCAGTGGCCAGTGAGAAAGGTGAGCGATTCAGGCTTTGAAAACGGTTCACACTCTGCCCTTTAACTTCAATGCCCTCCCTCCGGACTGCTCCGTAGCAGAGGATTCAATTGACTTCTTTTGTACCCAGTTTATTGCTCCGAACCCCTGGGGTCTCGATTTGCTCGCAGTAGAAACGCACCCCACAGAGCTGTTCTGCCCGCAGCCCCTCCCGACTTCCCGTTCCCTTCTCGTGGCTGGGGAGAGGAGGCGAGGCTGGCCGCTGAGCCGGCGTCGCTGGGAACAGGGATGGGGCACAGAAGCCAGGCTCCCGAGCGGCTGTCGCAGAGGCGAGATGCTGGACCCAGCAACGCTCAGGGAGCGGGCCGCGCTCGCCTTCCAACTCCACCCGCACATACTCTGCAAATTTGCAGAAGTCCCAGAAAAGTCTGGTGATGGGATCGATATTCCAAAGGGAACCCAGGCCCGGAATCCCGCATTCCCGTCGGGTAAGGGGGTGGCGGAACGCGCCAACCTGGCCCCTGAAGCAGCTCCGGCTGACTGCCCAGGCTGCTGCCGGCCGCGGAGGAGGACAACCGCCGCAAGGACTCCACTCCCGCCGTCTGGGCTACCAGCGCGCACCTCCCAAAACCTTCTGTGGCTGCTTGAAGACTTCGTGCGCGGCTGTCCAAGCCTCCCGGCCGCAGGGCTGGGAGGTGCAGGCGGCAGGTGTCCCCTGACCGGTGCGCGCCGCAGGTACCGGACAGACAGCGCCCAGAGGGCGTGATGGGGAAGGGCGAGAGGCGCCCCCAGCCGCGAGGCCCCGCCTCCCCTGGAGCCCCGGGAGTTCCCCTAAGGGAGGAAAGTGCCCCCTCCACTCCGGCCCTCCGCGCTCTGATTGGCTGGCGCGGAGGGTCCCTGGCACGCGCCTGTGGATGTAGCTATAAGAGTCCTCGCGTGCCGGCCCTCTGCTTCAGCTCATCGCCGCAGCCCTCCCCAGCGCAGCGCGGCGCGGGCCAGAGCGCAGCGGCTGCGGGCACTGCAGGGAGGCCCGGGGCGTGCAGCCGGGCGGCGGCCTCACTGCCCTCAGCGCAAGCCCCGGGAGGGAGGGGCTGCGGGCAGGGGACACCGCAGAAGCCAACTTCCTCAGGGTCTCTTCTGAAGCTGGCCGCGCCCAGGCCCACGGCGGCGAGCATGGACGCGGTGCTGCTGGAGCACTTCCCCGGGGGCCTGGACGCCTTCCCCTCTCCTTACTTCGACGAGGAGGACTTCTTCACCGACCAGTCCTCCCGGGACCCTCTGGAGGACGGCGATGAGCTGCTGGCAGACGAGCAGGCCGAGGTGGAGTTCCTCAGCCACCAGCTGCACGAGTACTGCTACCGCGACGGAGCGTGCCTGCTGCTGCAGCCTGCGCCCTCAACTGCCCCTATAGCGCTCGCCCCGCCGCCCTCGGGGGGCCCCGGAGAGCCTGAAGACGGCGCCGGATACTGCTGCGAGGCGGGGGCGCCCCCCGGTGGCTTCCCCTGCTCGCCCAGCTCGCCGCCCTCGTGCCTGGCCTACCCGTGCGCCGGAGTGGGCGTGCTGTCCCCAGGGGCGCGGCTGCGGGGCCTGAGCGGCGCGGCCGCGGTCGCGGCGCGGCGACGGCGGCGGGTGCGCTCGGAGGCCGAGCTGCAGCAGCTGCGGCAGGCGGCCAATGTGCGCGAGCGACGGCGCATGCAGTCCATCAACGACGCCTTCGAGGGGCTGCGCTCGCACATCCCCACGCTGCCCTACGAGAAGCGCCTCTCCAAGGTGGACACGCTGCGCCTGGCAATAGGCTACATCAACTTCCTCAGCGAGCTCGTGCAGGCCGACCTGCCACTGCGCGGTGGCGGCGCGGGCGGCTGCGGGGGACCGGGCGGCGGCGGGCGCCTGGGTGGGGACAGCCCGGGCAGCCAAGCGCAGAAGGTCATCATCTGCCATCGGGGCACCCGTAAGTGCGCTCCCTTCCCGGTGTAGGGAGACAGGGACTGGCAAGCGAAGGCCTGTGAGGGGGTGGAGAAACAGATTGCCAAGCAGACTGACGGACAGACCGATCGTCGGTGGGCACTGGCAACTTTGAGCATGAGCTCGCATTTCTGATCCCCCCCCCCCAACACACACACTGTGAACCTGCCTCGCAGGGTGCACATTCCCATTCAACTTGCTGCTATTCCTGGGAAGGGGCGCTGGTGGCTTGAAGGGTGGAGGAAGAGGGTCATTCTAGTATAACTGTAAGATACTTGTTCAGTGGAGGTGCCCCTGAGGGGGTCGATCCTAAGGGACCCAGTCCTAAGGGACCCGAGGAAATTGCTGGAAACACGGTTGGACATTCACAGTCTGATTTCTTTTCTCACCTCTCCAGGGTCACCCTCCCCCAGCGACCCGGATTATGGCCTTCCTCCTCTTACAGGACATTCTCTCTCATGGACTGATGAAAAACAACTCAAAGAACAAAATATTATCCGAACAGCCAAAGTGTGGACCCCAGAAGACCCCAGAAAACTCAACAGCAAATCTTCCTTCAACAATATAGAAAACGAGCCACCCTTTGAGTTTGTGTCCTGAGAAGTCCCAGACTCAGCTGAGGATCTGATTTATGTCTCTGTGCATATTGTACATGCAAATATCATCATGTAAATGTAATTTAAGAATCAAATTTTTCTAATGGCAATCAACTGTTATTTATCTATTTATTATCCCATTGAGTTAACGACATAGATGATCTCTTTTTAAATATATAATTTATATAATTTATCCTGATTTTTTTGAAAATATGCAATAGCCTACGATTCCCTCGGCACCTTTGTCAGAAGTCTGATATGTTGGAAGAACTCTGGCCGGAAAATTCATGCTTATTTATCACCAGATATGGTTTATTTCTAAGCGTTCTTAATAAATGCTATTTACACTTTTTTCTAAGGTGATTTGTTTAGTAACATCATTTGGTAGCTATAGCTTTACAAAGAATTAACTTAGTAAAAATGAACTGAATCAGAGACCAAAACTATAGTTATCTGGTAAGAAATCACATTTTATTTAGACTTAACCTAAAAAGAGGTAGGTTGGAGGGTTAGACCTCAACTCTCTGTGACAACCTTTCAGCTGCATCGCTTGGCCTAAGGAGTAATTATCTTTGCCTGTATTTTTATCTTGCCTTCCAAACACCCTATGAGGCAAAAAGGTCATAGAGAATTTATTATCCCCAATTTTCAGAGGGGAAAGCCAAGACTGGGTCAGAGAGGACCTTTGATTTGCCCAAGGTCATTCCACCTTGCCTCATCATACTGTGTAAAATGAACATGATGTGTTGGGCAGAGAGCTACCTAGTATCTGGGCTGGCCAAGGGAAGGGGACTTTTGGCTTCTATGGGCTGGGGAGAAAGGGCACTGTTAACTCTTCCGTTCGGTAGTTACAACACCAGGTACATGGAACTCCGACGTGCTCCTCTCAAAGGAGATGGCACAGGGGACGGTACTGAAACCTGGAGACCACCTGGGGGCCACCCAACAAAACCCAGGGTCTTTTAGGTAAGGCTGGAAGGAGTTCACCCGCTTCCCCTGCTACCTGCGCAACTAACTGGCTTATTTCTGAAACTGCTTTCATTTTGCCTCCAACAGAACTGAGTCCTCAGCTGCAGACAACCTGGGGAGCAGGCGAGCCTGGGGCGGAGGACGCAGGGGCGCCCCCTAGCGAAGGGGAGAGGAGCGAGGGAGCGTTCCACATTGCTCAGGGCTCGGCTTGTCCCCTCCGCGGCCACAGGCACGTTCCAGATCCGCGAGACGCCGCCCCCACCTGCAGGCCAGGGCGCGGGCGCGCGGCGGTGGATGGCGAGGCCCTGCGCGCACAGACCCCTCGGGCGCGTACGGAGACACGCACCTCCCGGCGACAGTCGCCAGGGCTGCACATGCCAGGCCAAGGCCGGGCGCTACTCCGCGGCCCGCAGCGGCCTGGGCAGCCAAGGTACAATCACAAATCGCCCCCAGTACCCACGGCCCCGGCGCAGGACAATATGTCGGCAGCATGCTAATTGCTTTAACCTAGTTTCAGACCCACCGAGAGGTTCCCCGCGCACCGCGGGTGCCATGGACCTCGTCCAAGAGCAATTAAAGCGAGGCCGCGAGCCCGACCTCGCAGCCCCGCAGCGCAGCCTGGCCAGACACGCTGAGATTCTGGGTCGAGAGGCTCCCAGAAGGCCCTTGGCCATGGACCCTCTCACCCTTCCAGCCTTCGCGCCCACTCCCGCCCCTCCCCCGAAAGATGGTTTCACACTGGAGACTGAATTTGAGAACGAGAGAAAATAATTCCATTTTGTCCTGTATTAGGGCCTCATTAAACACGAAAGTTGCTTTTGCACTAATGCTTCCATCAGGCATGTAATCTCATTACACTCATTAGAAAGTCAAATGTTAGGCAGACTTCAAGTTAATTTTGAGTTACGGAAGTATTGTACCATTTTCTTCAGCTGTTGTAGACCTGCGTTTCGGTTGGATTGGGCAACGTGGCACTCCGCAGTTAAAACACTACAATCATTGTGATGTGGCACCTTTTATTTTGCGTGCCACTTTTTTTGTGAATCAATGCCTCAACACATCCTTTAGTGCGGTGCAGATGAAGCGGAAGAGCCGAACTGAGCTGGAAAACACCAGGGTCTCTATCTTGTCACTCTCTGTCCTGACTTGGCAAGTCCCTTTAAGCACAACCTTCAAAGAGACTGACAGCTTCTTTTTATTTACTCATAATCCATTCACTCTAGTGTAGCAATTCTTTTTTTAAAAAAGATGTGGCAGTAAAAGCAGAACAAACGTATCATTTCAGAGTCTTCTTTGGCGTCAGGGAGACCCGAGCTGCGCTGGGTGCAGGAGTCGCTCTCCTTGTGGCAGCGCCAGGCTGGAAAGCCTCTGGCCTGGGGCATCTCTGGCCAGCAAATACAGGCTGGCACTAGAAAGACCATGTGGGGGCAGTTTGAGTGACAGGTATTCAGGGGTTCTTGTAAGTCAACCCTTTTCTTCTAACTTAAAAAAATGCATATGAAAATAATCTGGTAAGCCAAACTCCTGGACGGCTGTGGAGGGCCTCTTTGCCCCGCAGGCTCTTCTGAACACCCATCAGCCCCTGCGCTGAAGCCCAGCCTGGGACCACCAGGGGAAAGAGTTTAAAGTCCGCCCCGGCTGCCCTTGTCCATTTAGCATAATAAAGAAGTTGCAAACGCAAGTACAGGGTGCATTTTATGATCTCTATTGGAGAGCTGGCTAAATCATTCCTCAGTGGTCCAGACTCCATTTCTAGGGGTAGGGAGAAGGTGGGGGTAAGGGGTGGAGATGGGAGGGAGTCCTGGGGTGGGTGGGAGTAAAGTCTTCTGACTGCAGAGGTTGCCTGGGGTGCCCTGCCCTCCCCCACATCTTAACCCCTCCTGAC